>NW_027675352.1:1200000-1799850 GCF_965601325.2 Salmo salar
TCCATCCAAGTGGTCGTTTAGCCTCACCATCAGCCAGATAGAGTGGACCTTCTGTCCACGGCTTCAAGTTGTAGTGTAGACCTTTAACCTCCTTCCACAGTTTCTCATTGAGCAGTGTGTAGGATGACCCGGTGTCCAGGATGGCTCTTCCTGTCCATGGCCCTATGGACAGGGGTAACACCAATTGGTGCGGTATTAACTGAAAGGAAGGGGATGTCGATGGGGCGGCGTAGGCAGTGACACTTGGGGTTTCATCTCTGGTCAAAGCACCCAGAGTAGGATGGTCGTTCCTGCGAAGGGAGTTAGGTGTGTTTGCCTGTTGTGATTTGTGGTTTCTGGAAGGGTTTACTTGATATGGTCTTGGACATGTAGCTGAAGAATGTCCCTTTTGGCTACATCTCCAACAGAACATGGGAGGGGTTTTGGCTGGAGACTGTGGCTGTTGTTGATGGTCTGGCTTGGGTAACGGTTTGGGTGTCTGTTTCTTTCTCTGTTCATATTGCTGTTGGCATTCTCTGTCCTTCTCGAACTGCTGTCCCAGGCGAACCAGTCCATCAACAGTGGTGACTCTTTCTCTGAGTTGACTGGCTAGTAGTGGGTTGATGTTCTTCAAGATCAATTTAATGACCTCTTCCTCCTCAATACCAGGTTTCCACCTTCTGCACAGGGAGTGGTAACCGTATGCAAAGTCACGGATACTCTCCTTCTCTCTTTGCACTCGATTAAAGACTCTGTCTGCCAGCTCATCTGTGTAGTCCTCAGACAGAAATGCAGAGGAAAACTTGGCCTCAAAGTCAGCCCAGGAGGTAGTGGTGAGACGTGCCACATCCCACCAGTCTCGAGCTGTACCATGCAACACATTCCTCAATGTGGCAAGGAGTTCTTCGTCAGCCAGGGGATTGAGGGCAAGAAAGTCACGACATCTTTCCAGATACATTAGCGGATCAGGACTGTCATCTTTTTTCCCAAAGGTGGGAAATTGCAATTTAATGGGCATCGCCCCCACATGACGTCTACTCAAATCACCATGAACAAAAGAGCTAGGAGGGATTGAGGAAGTAGAGGGTGAGGGAGTTATCGGACCATGAAAATGAACACCAGGATGCATGGTGGATTGCATCCTGTAAGGGGTGGCTGCAGCATGGCCTTGTCTTAGCTGTTCTGAGGTGCCAGCTTGGCCCTCAGTGGTCTGAACAGAAGTGGACACCAGAGAAGCTCTGTGCAAGGAGTTGTGCCTAATGGAGGCCATGTCAACAGACACGTCAGCCAACATTTTAACACAATTAGAAAGCTCTTTCTGCAAGTGGTCTACAGTGTTAACCAGAGGAGAAAAAACTGAATTAACGTCCTTGAGAACCTCAGTGTGATGATGTTGCAAGCGCCACTGGAGAGTGGCAGTGAGTTGGGTTTGTTGGTAGTCAAACTGCCTGTCCATGGCACCAGTAACATCCCGTCTTCCACTCTCACTGAGCTCTGTCAGTGTGTGGGTTAGAGTGCTCAGTGAGTTTCTGAATTCCATGGCACTCTGTTGTTGCTCTTCACTCAGACATTTGAATTTATGGTGGATTAGAGTTTGGAGATGTTGTTGAGTCCGACGAATATCAAGGATGTCACCTTGAAGTTGTAAGACTACAACCTCTGGAGATAAACCAGACAATGGAGGAAGGTTGGGCGTCAGAGGGAAGGCTAGCTCAGTACTTCCACACAGATCCATGTCAATAAGGGAGTAGCTGGTTAGACCTCCTGTGGCCTGTGGTCCAGACCGAGCCTTCAGATTCCCAGGGCTCTGGCCCAAATCAACTCCATTGACATTATGATTTGTATTGTCGGCTCGATGGTCAGACTGGCCCTGTGTATTCCCATTGACAGGTATGATATGGATGAGCACATTTTCTTGGGGTGAATCCATTGTTTTAATTCCACACAAAAGATTTGCTTTGGTTATTTCTCAATGTTGAGGTCCCATCTGGGGTGCCATATTTTATGTAACGGTTTTGACTTGAGGTTATAATTTATAGGGGTGCCAGGTAGGTTGTGCCTACCAGAGAAAATATTAGTTTCTCCTTTTAGTTTGATAGGGAATGAGTCCCATCTGGTCCGTCAAGTCTACACCAATACAAAGGACTCATGTAAAAGTCAGGATGGAAATACACTTTTCATAAACCCTTAAAACAATGGAAATAACTTCAAAACAACTGTATTCTTTTGCGTGGTTGTATTAACAACCTAAATGATCACACACACACACACAACAATATAACAATAATGAGCTTTAAACAGCTCTGGTTCCTCCAGAAATGTCCTGTACCTCGGGCCTAAAAAGAGTCCAGCCCGGTAAACAAGTTCAGGGAACTCAAGTGACCTTAGTCACGCAATGGTTGTCCGTTCATACAGTGTAGCGTAAACCCAGTGTCAATCATACAATGAAAAGAACAAATATTTTACCACACATTTCAATAAATCCTCAACTACAACTAACTACCTAAATCATCACAGTATACATCACACCAAAACAAATGAAATACCGTATACAAAAAAGGTTGTAGTCCGTCGGTCAGTCAGAGAAGCCAATCCGCCGACAGATCTCCAGCGGAGAAAGGCCACGAAAACCAACGGAGAGGTGTAGTCCACAGATGCAAGAGTGGAGCCGACCTTGGGTAGATTTTCTATTAGGCTACACAAAGCACACTTTTAAAGCAGCACAACAAACGGAAGAGAGACGCTTCAGAACTGAGGGTCGAACACATCCTCATTCATGTTTCCATCACAACTCCTCTTTTGCACAGCTGATGCTGGCTATTTAATTGGGAATTAAAGGGGAAGCGCCCTATTGGAAGAAGCACTAATTAATTGAGAATTAAAGGGAAAGCGCCCTATTGGAAGGAGAAGCACTGAGACGGTTCAGAAACATTCAGGGCCGTCACAACGTGTAGGTGTCACAGAAAACAAACCTGGAATTTTCCGAATCAGACCAACCAGCTCTTTCCGCCCATCAACAGGTAGCTGAGTAAAAGGGCTATCCAAAATATCCAGTGTCTCTGAATTTTTCAATCTACCCTGCAGTATGCAATCATCGGGACCAGGAACATTTTCGTCCTCATGCACAGACCTAGTATTACAAGAACCAAGGGAAGTAACGGTATCAGCCAAACGAACAGTTTTACCATCCTCTGTAGACTCCCACTTTCTCATCAGAACATCCTCTTGGAGAAAATAACCATGTGCGACATCTCCCAACTGTTCCACAGGCACAATTTGGTCACGCAACTCTTCTAATGTGGGGTCAGTCCGTGGCGCATTGATTAGATCGGAGCGGAATACAGATAACGGGATAACAGGGAAAACAGTGAGAGACTTCTTTGTGGTATTCTCATTTACCGGAGCAGGGACCGGGTCACCATGGCTCATAGACCGCGTCACTGCACCCGCAGAGAACACCGCTGGGAAACTCTGCGCACTCTCATCAGGAATCCCTACAATTGACGGTTTAGTGGAAACCACTAGAGATGGAAACACGACAGGCCACACACGCTCACCAGCCAAGTTATTCCCAAGGATAACGTCGATACCCTCAATAGGCAACGAAGGACGCACCCCCACAACAACGTCACCTTTCACCAGTCCACAATCCAATATCAGTTTATGCAATGGAACTGACAGATTGTTCAAACCTATTCCCCTAATTAGAACACTATTCCCAGAATCAGTCTCAGCAGAGAAAGGTAACACAGATTCCAACACAAACGATTCCGAGGCACCTGTGTCTCGTAGGATCTTCACTGGCACTAGGTTCTTACTTCCTAACATAGACACAAAACCCTCCGTAATGAAAGGTAAATAGCCTGGGTCAATATGGACTTTCACATGCCCCTGGGCCTGAGACAATGTGTCAGGAGTAAACTGATGTGGAACAGACGCAGCTAACGCCGTAGGCCTAGATTTAACGTTAACCTGTTAGGGCTAGGGGGCAGTATTGACACGGCTGGATAAAAAAACATACCCGATTTAATCTGGTTACCACTCCTACCCAGTAACTAGAATATGCATATACTTATTACATATGGATAGAAAACACCCTAAATTTTCTAAAACTGTTTGAATGGTGTCTGTGAGTATAACAGAACTCAAATGGCAGGTCAAAACCTGAGAGATTCCTTTACAGGAAGTGGCCTGTCTGACCATTTCTTGAACTTCTTTTCCATCTCTATCATTTACTAAGGATCTCTGCTCTAACGTGACACTTCCCACGTCTTCCATAGGCTCTCAGAGCCCGGGAAAAAACAGAATGTCGTCATTCCAGCCCCAGGCTGAAACACATTATCGCCTTTCTCAAGTGGCCGATCAAGGGACACTGGGCTTATGCGCGTGACCCCGACCGCCCCCGCCTTTGGGATTTTTTCCTCTGTTTGCCGAAAAGGAGATTCCCTGTCGGAATATTATCGCTTTTCTACGAGAAAAATGTCGTAAAAATTGATTTTAAACAGCGGTTGACATGCTTCGAAGTACGGTAATGGAATATTTAGAATTTTATTGTCACGAATTGCGCCATGCGCGCGACACTTCTTTACTATTTCGGATAGTGTCTGGAACGCACGAACAAAACGCCGCTATTCGGATATAACGATGGATTATTTTGGACCAAACCAACATTTGTTATTGAAGTAGCAGTCCTGGGTGTGCATTCTGACGAAGACAACAAAAGGTAATCAAACTTTTATAATAGTAAATATGATTATGGTGAGTGCTAAACTTGCCGGGTGTCTAAATAGCGAGCCCGTGATGCCTGGGCTATGTACTTAGAATATTGCAAAATGTGCTTTCACCAAAAAGCTATTTTAAAATCGGACATATCGAGTGCATAGAGGAGGTCTGTATCTATAATTCTTAAAATAATTGTTATGCTTTTTGTGAACGTTTATCGTGAGTAATTTAGTAAAATGTTAGCGAATTCCCCGGAAGTTTGCGGGGGGTATGCTAGTTCTGAACGTCACATGCTAATGTAAAAAGCTGTTTTTTGATATAAATATGAACTTGATTGAACAAAACATGCATGTATTGTATAACATAATGTCCTAGGGTTGTCATCTGATGAAGATCATCAAAGGTGAGTGCTGCATTTAGCTGTCTTCTGGGTTTTGGTGACATTATATGCTGGCTTGAAAAATGGGTGTCTGATTATTTCTGGCTTGGTACTCTGCTGACATAATCTAATGTTTTGCTTTCGTTGTAAAGCCTTTTTGAAATCGGACAGTGTGGTTAGATTAACGAGAGTCTTGTCTTTAAATGGCTGTAAAATAGTCATATGTTTGAGAAATTGAAGTAATAGGATTTTTAAGGTTTTGAAAATCGCGCCACAGGCTGGCAGTGGCGTCCCACCTAGCCCATAGAGGTTAACACACGTACTGAATTTACCCCTAGACCTGAGAACCGGACATTCGTTTTTCCAATGACCTGAGCCTTGACAGTAGTGACACTCTTGACCAAAGTCAGTTTTACCACGGGAGTCAGGCTCAACCCTAGTTGAATAAAACTCTGCCCGTGAACCAGAGTATCTCGGTGAGCGAGGCCCAAATCTCTCCGAACGCCCCCACTCACTCCAAGTACGGGGTTCTACAAAAATACTTTTGTGAGTCAAAACATATTCGTCCGCCAAAACCGCAGCTTCAGCGACAGTCTGTACTTTTCGTTCGTTAATATACGTCGCTATATGATCAGGGATTGTGTCCTTAAATTGCTCTAGCATAATCAGATCACACAGCCCTTGAAAAGTCATAACCGCAGAGGCGGAACACCAGCGATTAAACTGTGAAGATAATTTTCGCGCAAACTCAACATGAGTCTGCCTATCATCCCTTTCTAAAGTTCTAAATCGTTGGCAGTAAGCCTCAGGAACCAATTCGTAAATCTGTAACACCGCCCTTTTAACCTTATCATAACTGACACTGTCGGCTACACTAAGAGCTGAATATGCTTCCTGCGCTTTACCAGTCAGCACACACTGCAACATTAAAGTGCGGTCAGAATCAGGCCAACTCCTAGCGTCAGCAACACGCTCAAACAACGAAAATAATGTCTCAGGGTCCTTTTCATTAAACTGAGGCAACAACCGTAAATTCCCAACAATGTCAAATGTGTCCGGGGCACACCCAAAAGAGGAACGACTCCTAAGTAAATCTGCGTCACCTTCCCAGAGCAAACTCTCCCCTGAGAGCTTTCCTTCCCTAACCAACTCTAGTCGCTCTTGTTGCAGCTTGATTTTAGCACGCTCCATATCCTGTTTAAATTCCAATTCCTTCTCATATTTTACACGATCGTGCTCTAGCTGTAACAGAAGCAGCTCTTTCTGCTGTTCAAAAAGAAGACTACTAGGACTAACCGATGGAGCGGTAATTGTAACATATCGGGGAGACGGCGAGTCCTCAGCAGAGGCTGCCCCAGTGGTATCTTCAAGAATACCACTCTCCATCAGATTGGCCTTCAATATTAACCTAATAGAATTTTTTTTACATTTATCACTAATTTCAACCTTGTAGTGTTCAGCAACCTTCAACAGCTGTTCTTTAGTACATACATCTAACAGTTCCTTTGATGGAAAGCGAATGAACTCGTCTACATTAGACGCCATAGTCAAAAAAATTCTCACTCAACCCCTCTACTGAGCACACCAGACCACAACAAGAGAAAATACAAATCACACCGGGCACCACAGAAAAGAGATGAGAAATGGAGCTTCCCCAAAATCTACAATAACTCAACCCTAGTCTTCATGCAGATTTGCGGTGGGTAATTATGCACTGTAGCCCGCTGGCAAGGAAGTAACCCCCCAGCACGCTGGTAGATTCCACCAAGCCACGGATGTGCCCCCGAGACAACTGCTCAGTCCACAGACACCACACAAAAATAACAAACATTAACAATGCCCAACATATTCCAAAATGAAACACGTCACTAAGCCTATCAGGGGAAAAAGGTTATAGCTCCGGGTAGTAAGTTTCACTACCCTATCCAAATCTCCCACCAAGGTACACAGCTGATTGTACTCACCTCAGACCAACGTCCCAACAGCAAGTAGAACAAGCGTTTCCAGGCTAGGCAGGGGCCTGGAAACTAACCAATGTATTCTCTCCAACACAGCACACAAACCAAACAAACAAAGGCAACCAATACTGAGCACCAAACTCAAACTAACAAACAAAGCACCTCAATTTAACATACCGCCACGTTTTCTCCCAAACACAAGTTCAAGATCCCGGATGAGCCCCCACTTGTTACGAACCTGTAAGGGCTGTCTTCAGGAAAGGACCAAAATGCAGCAGAGTTAGTATTCATCCTTCAATTTAATTGGAAAGAACACTATACAAAAACAAAAACAAGGAAACTGACAGCCAACAGTCCTGTCAGGTGCAACCACACTAAACAAGAAACAATTACCCACAAAACCCAAAGGAAAAACATGCTCCTTATGTGTGACTCCCAATCAGCAGCAACGAGCACCACCTGTGCCTGATTGGGAGCCACACACATGGCCCAAAACAAAGAAATACCAAAACATAGAAAAAGGAACATAGAACGCCCACCCAATGTAACACCCTGGCCTAACCAAAATAAAGAACAAAAACCCCTCTCTATGGCCAGAGCGTTACAGAACCGGCTCTGAGTTCACAACAAAAGGGAGACAACGTGGAGACAAGGAGTATCAAAATATATATTTATTAACTAAAATAACTAAATAATTAACAATGGCGTGTGTGTAATCAGTAGTGTAAGTGAGTGTTTTGCATACCTGAATGTAATAATGCAGGGTGTTGAAAGGTGCCAAAGGAAATAACCAAAAAGCCACAAAACTACACAACCAAAATCAAAAAAGTGTCTGCATGGAGAGAGTCCTCTCAATAACTGTGGAAGAGGTCTCTTTATCCTGGGACACAGCTGGGCCCAGGTGCTTCCCATTTAGCTGACGACCCTTCCAACTCCGCCCACCGGCATCCTAACAAGGAAACAAGAACAGAGAGAATACGGCAGACAGAGTGGGAGGGTCGTCACACACCCCCCCATAAAACCGGGGACCAACAAGGGCCCCGGAACAACGTACCAGCCTCTGCGTCCCAAATTGACACAGGCCTCTGCGTCCCAAATTGACACAGGCCTCTGCGTCCCAAATTGACACAGGCCTCTGCGTCCCAAATTGACACAGGCCTCTGCGTCCCAAATTGACACAGGCCTCTGCGTCCCAAATTGACACAGGCCTCTGCGTCCCAAATTGACACAGGCCTTTGCGTCCCAAATTGACGAGAGGTTACATGTTCACCTTCCACTTGCCCCAGCCAACCTCCTTCTCCCCAGACCTCAGCAACCTTTGTGCACAGGAAGCAACATTTAAGAGGAAAGGAGAACACAAGACCAGGAGGGAACAGACAGGAAAGTTAGAACATGATAAAACCAAACAATGGTCAGTCACATAACATTCAGGAACAGGGCGCACAAGAGACCACATCAGCTACAAACGCAAACAACATCTTCCAACGGTTCATAGTCACTTCTCAACGGTTGTCATTTCCCAACGATTCATAGTCACTCCAATGATTCATAGTGACTCCAACGATTCATAGTGACTCCAACGATTCATAGTGACTCCAACGATTCATAGTGACTCCAACGATTCATAGTGACTCCAACGATTCATAGTGACTCCAACGATTCATAGTGACTCCAACGATTCATAGTGACTCCAACGATTCATAGTCACTAAACTCATAACCGAATACGAGTACAGACCAGAGGGTGTAATAAAGGCAAAAATGTCATGTGCCCTACTCGTCAGTGGCACCTGCCAATAGCACAATAACAGGTCAAATTTGCACAAACAGCTGCGCCGACTTGATCAACGCAGTCCTCCATCCGAGGAAGAGGAAATTAATCTGGCTTAGTGACTCCGTTTACCTTACGGTGGTCCGTTCCATCCGGTTTACTGACCAAGATACAGGGAGAAGCCCAACTGGAGAAAGAAGGCTCTGCTATCTTACTCTCCAGCATGTACCTGACCTCAGCATCCAGACAACGCAGTTTCTCTACAGAGACTCTATAAACCGCTGACGAATGGGGTCAGCATCTCCAATGTCAATATTATGCTCTATCAAGTTTGTACGTTGTAACGGTTTTGACTTGAGGTTATAATTTATAGGGGTGCCAGGTAGGTTGTGCCTACCAGAGAAAATATTAGTTTCTCCTTTTAGTTTGATAGGGAATGAGTCCCATCTGGTCCGTCAAGTCTACACCAATACAAAGGACTCATGTAAAAGTCAGGATGGAAATACACTTTTCATAAACCCTTAAAACAATGGAAATAACTTCAAAACAACTGTATTCTTTTGCGTGGTTGTATTAACAACCTAAATGATCACACACACACAACAATATAACAATAATGAGCTTTAAACAGCTCTGGTTCCTCCAGAAATGTCCTGTACCTCGGGCCTAAAAAGAGTCCAGCCCGGTAAACAAGTTCAGGGAACTCAAGTGACCTTAGTCACGCAATGGTTGTCCGTTCATACAGTGTAGCGTAAACCCAGTGTCAATCATACAATGAAAAGAACAAATATTTTACCACACATTTCAATAAATCCTCAACTACAACTAACTACCTAAATCATCACAGTATACATCACACCAAAACAAATGAAATACCGTATACAAAAAAGGTTGTAGTCCGTCGGTCAGTCAGAGAAGCCAATCCGCCGACAGATCTCCAGCGGAGAAAGGCCACGAAAACCAACGGAGAGGTGTAGTCCACAGATGCAAGAGTGGAGCCGACCTTGGGTAGATTTTCTATTAGGCTACACAAAGCACACTTTTAAAGCAGCACAACAAACGGAAGAGAGACGCTTCAGAACTGAGGGTCGAACACATCCTCATTCATGTTTCCATCACAACTCCTCTTTTGCACAGCTGATGCTGGCTATTTAATTGGGAATTAAAGGGGAAGCGCCCTATTGGAAGAAGCACTAATTAATTGAGAATTAAAGGGAAAGCGCCCTATTGGAAGGAGAAGCACTGAGACGGTTCAGAAACATTCAGGGCCGTCACAACGTGTAGGTGTCACAGAAAACAAACCTGGAATTTTCCGAATCAGACCAACCAGCTCTTTCCGCCCATCAACAGGTAGCTGAGTAAAAGGGCTATCCAAAATATCCAGTGTCTCTGAATTTTTCAATCTACCCTGCAGTATGCAATCATCGGGACCAGGAACATTTTCGTCCTCATGCACAGACCTAGTATTACAAGAACCAAGGGAAGTAACGGTATCAGCCAAACGAACAGTTTTACCATCCTCTGTAGACTCCCACTTTCTCATCAGAACATCCTCTTGGAGAAAATAACCATGTGCGACATCTCCCAACTGTTCCACAGGCACAATTTGGTCACGCAACTCTTCTAATGTGGGGTCAGTCCGTGGCGCATTGATTAGATCGGAGCGGAATACAGATAACGGGATAACAGGGAAAACAGTGAGAGACTTCTTTGTGGTATTCTCATTTACCGGAGCAGGGACCGGGTCACCATGGCTCATAGACCGCGTCACTGCACCCGCAGAGAACACCGCTGGGAAACTCTGCGCACTCTCATCAGGAATCCCTACAATTGACGGTTTAGTGGAAACCACTAGAGATGGAAACACGACAGGCCACACACGCTCACCAGCCAAGTTATTCCCAAGGATAACGTCGATACCCTCAATAGGCAACGAAGGACGCACCCCCACAACAACGTCACCTTTCACCAGTCCACAATCCAATATCAGTTTATGCAATGGAACTGACAGATTGTTCAAACCTATTCCCCTAATTAGAACACTATTCCCAGAATCAGTCTCAGCAGAGAAAGGTAACACAGATTCCAACACAAACGATTCCGAGGCACCTGTGTCTCGTAGGATCTTCACTGGCACTAGGTTCTTACTTCCTAACATAGACACAAAACCCTCCGTAATGAAAGGTAAATAGCCTGGGTCAATATGGACTTTCACATGCCCCTGGGCCTGAGACAATGTGTCAGGAGTAAACTGATGTGGAACAGACGCAGCTAACGCCGTAGGCCTAGATTTAACGTTAACCTGTTAGGGCTAGGGGGCAGTATTGACACGGCTGGATAAAAAAACATACCCGATTTAATCTGGTTACCACTCCTACCCAGTAACTAGAATATGCATATACTTATTACATATGGATAGAAAACACCCTAAATTTTCTAAAACTGTTTGAATGGTGTCTGTGAGTATAACAGAACTCAAATGGCAGGTCAAAACCTGAGAGATTCCTTTACAGGAAGTGGCCTGTCTGACCATTTCTTGAACTTCTTTTCCATCTCTATCATTTACTAAGGATCTCTGCTCTAACGTGACACTTCCCACGTCTTCCATAGGCTCTCAGAGCCCGGGAAAAAACAGAATGTCGTCATTCCAGCCCCAGGCTGAAACACATTATCGCCTTTCTCAAGTGGCCGATCAAGGGACACTGGGCTTATGCGCGTGACCCCGACCGCCCCCGCCTTTGGGATTTTTTCCTCTGTTTGCCGAAAAGGAGATTCCCTGTCGGAATATTATCGCTTTTCTACGAGAAAAATGTCGTAAAAATTGATTTTAAACAGCGGTTGACATGCTTCGAAGTACGGTAATGGAATATTTAGAATTTTATTGTCACGAATTGCGCCATGCGCGCGACACTTCTTTACTATTTCGGATAGTGTCTGGAACGCACGAACAAAACGCCGCTATTCGGATATAACGATGGATTATTTTGGACCAAACCAACATTTGTTATTGAAGTAGCAGTCCTGGGTGTGCATTCTGACGAAGACAACAAAAGGTAATCAAACTTTTATAATAGTAAATATGATTATGGTGAGTGCTAAACTTGCCGGGTGTCTAAATAGCGAGCCCGTGATGCCTGGGCTATGTACTTAGAATATTGCAAAATGTGCTTTCACCAAAAAGCTATTTTAAAATCGGACATATCGAGTGCATAGAGGAGGTCTGTATCTATAATTCTTAAAATAATTGTTATGCTTTTTGTGAACGTTTATCGTGAGTAATTTAGTAAAATGTTAGCGAATTCCCCGGAAGTTTGCGGGGGGTATGCTAGTTCTGAACGTCACATGCTAATGTAAAAAGCTGTTTTTTGATATAAATATGAACTTGATTGAACAAAACATGCATGTATTGTATAACATAATGTCCTAGGGTTGTCATCTGATGAAGATCATCAAAGGTGAGTGCTGCATTTAGCTGTCTTCTGGGTTTTGGTGACATTATATGCTGGCTTGAAAAATGGGTGTCTGATTATTTCTGGCTTGGTACTCTGCTGACATAATCTAATGTTTTGCTTTCGTTGTAAAGCCTTTTTGAAATCGGACAGTGTGGTTAGATTAACGAGAGTCTTGTCTTTAAATGGCTGTAAAATAGTCATATGTTTGAGAAATTGAAGTAATAGGATTTTTAAGGTTTTGAAAATCGCGCCACAGGCTGGCAGTGGCGTCCCACCTAGCCCATAGAGGTTAACACACGTACTGAATTTACCCCTAGACCTGAGAACCGGACATTCGTTTTTCCAATGACCTGAGCCTTGACAGTAGTGACACTCTTGACCAAAGTCAGTTTTACCACGGGAGTCAGGCTCAACCCTAGTTGAATAAAACTCTGCCCGTGAACCAGAGTATCTCGGTGAGCGAGGCCCAAATCTCTCCGAACGCCCCCACTCACTCCAAGTACGGGGTTCTACAAAAATACTTTTGTGAGTCAAAACATATTCGTCCGCCAAAACCGCAGCTTCAGCGACAGTCTGTACTTTTCGTTCGTTAATATACGTCGCTATATGATCAGGGATTGTGTCCTTAAATTGCTCTAGCATAATCAGATCACACAGCCCTTGAAAAGTCATAACCGCAGAGGCGGAACACCAGCGATTAAACTGTGAAGATAATTTTCGCGCAAACTCAACATGAGTCTGCCTATCATCCCTTTCTAAAGTTCTAAATCGTTGGCAGTAAGCCTCAGGAACCAATTCGTAAATCTGTAACACCGCCCTTTTAACCTTATCATAACTGACACTGTCGGCTACACTAAGAGCTGAATATGCTTCCTGCGCTTTACCAGTCAGCACACACTGCAACATTAAAGTGCGGTCAGAATCAGGCCAACTCCTAGCGTCAGCAACACGCTCAAACAACGAAAATAATGTCTCAGGGTCCTTTTCATTAAACTGAGGCAACAACCGTAAATTCCCAACAATGTCAAATGTGTCCGGGGCACACCCAAAAGAGGAACGACTCCTAAGTAAATCTGCGTCACCTTCCCAGAGCAAACTCTCCCCTGAGAGCTTTCCTTCCCTAACCAACTCTAGTCGCTCTTGTTGCAGCTTGATTTTAGCACGCTCCATATCCTGTTTAAATTCCAATTCCTTCTCATATTTTACACGATCGTGCTCTAGCTGTAACAGAAGCAGCTCTTTCTGCTGTTCAAAAAGAAGACTACTAGGACTAACCGATGGAGCGGTAATTGTAACATATCGGGGAGACGGCGAGTCCTCAGCAGAGGCTGCCCCAGTGGTATCTTCAAGAATACCACTCTCCATCAGATTGGCCTTCAATATTAACCTAATAGAATTTTTTTTACATTTATCACTAATTTCAACCTTGTAGTGTTCAGCAACCTTCAACAGCTGTTCTTTAGTACATACATCTAACAGTTCCTTTGATGGAAAGCGAATGAACTCGTCTACATTAGACGCCATAGTCAAAAAAATTCTCACTCAACCCCTCTACTGAGCACACCAGACCACAACAAGAGAAAATACAAATCACACCGGGCACCACAGAAAAGAGATGAGAAATGGAGCTTCCCCAAAATCTACAATAACTCAACCCTAGTCTTCATGCAGATTTGCGGTGGGTAATTATGCACTGTAGCCCGCTGGCAAGGAAGTAACCCCCCAGCACGCTGGTAGATTCCACCAAGCCACGGATGTGCCCCCGAGACAACTGCTCAGTCCACAGACACCACACAAAAATAACAAACATTAACAATGCCCAACATATTCCAAAATGAAACACGTCACTAAGCCTATCAGGGGAAAAAGGTTATAGCTCCGGGTAGTAAGTTTCACTACCCTATCCAAATCTCCCACCAAGGTACACAGCTGATTGTACTCACCTCAGACCAACGTCCCAACAGCAAGTAGAACAAGCGTTTCCAGGCTAGGCAGGGGCCTGGAAACTAACCAATGTATTCTCTCCAACACAGCACACAAACCAAACAAACAAAGGCAACCAATACTGAGCACCAAACTCAAACTAACAAACAAAGCACCTCAATTTAACATACCGCCACGTTTTCTCCCAAACACAAGTTCAAGATCCCGGATGAGCCCCCACTTGTTACGAACCTGTAAGGGCTGTCTTCAGGAAAGGACCAAAATGCAGCAGAGTTAGTATTCATCCTTCAATTTAATTGGAAAGAACACTATACAAAAACAAAAACAAGGAAACTGACAGCCAACAGTCCTGTCAGGTGCAACCACACTAAACAAGAAACAATTACCCACAAAACCCAAAGGAAAAACATGCTCCTTATGTGTGACTCCCAATCAGCAGCAACGAGCACCACCTGTGCCTGATTGGGAGCCACACACATGGCCCAAAACAAAGAAATACCAAAACATAGAAAAAGGAACATAGAACGCCCACCCAATGTAACACCCTGGCCTAACCAAAATAAAGAACAAAAACCCCTCTCTATGGCCAGAGCGTTACAGAACCGGCTCTGAGTTCACAACAAAAGGGAGACAACGTGGAGACAAGGAGTATCAAAATATATATTTATTAACTAAAATAACTAAATAATTAACAATGGCGTGTGTGTAATCAGTAGTGTAAGTGAGTGTTTTGCATACCTGAATGTAATAATGCAGGGTGTTGAAAGGTGCCAAAGGAAATAACCAAAAAGCCACAAAACTACACAACCAAAATCAAAAAAGTGTCTGCATGGAGAGAGTCCTCTCAATAACTGTGGAAGAGGTCTCTTTATCCTGGGACACAGCTGGGCCCAGGTGCTTCCCATTTAGCTGACGACCCTTCCAACTCCGCCCACCGGCATCCTAACAAGGAAACAAGAACAGAGAGAATACGGCAGACAGAGTGGGAGGGTCGTCACACACCCCCCCATAAAACCGGGGACCAACAAGGGCCCCGGAACAACGTACCAGCCTCTGCGTCCCAAATTGACACAGGCCTCTGCGTCCCAAATTGACACAGGCCTCTGCGTCCCAAATTGACACAGGCCTCTGCGTCCCAAATTGACACAGGCCTCTGCGTCCCAAATTGACACAGGCCTCTGCGTCCCAAATTGACACAGGCCTCTGCGTCCCAAATTGACACAGGCCTCTGCGTCCCAAATTGACACAGGCCTCTGCGTCCCAAATTGACGAGAGGTTACATGTTCACCTTCCACTTGCCCCAGCCAACCTCCTTCTCCCCAGACCTCAGCAACCTTTGTGCACAGGAAGCAACATTTAAGAGGAAAGGAGAACACAAGACCAGGAGGGAACAGACAGGAAAGTTAGAACATGATAAAACCAAACAATGGTCAGTCACATAACATTCAGGAACAGGGCGCACAAGAGACCACATCAGCTACAAACGCAAACAACATCTTCCAACGGTTCATAGTCACTTCTCAACGGTTGTCATTTCCCAACGATTCATAGTCACTCCAATGATTCATAGTGACTCCAACGATTCATAGTGACTCCAACGATTCATAGTCACTAAACTCATAACCGAATACGAGTACAGACCAGAGGGTGTAATAAAGGCAAAAATGTCATGTGCCCTACTCGTCAGTGGCACCTGCCAATAGCACAATAACAGGTCAAATTTGCACAAACAGCTGCGCCGACTTGATCAACGCAGTCCTCCATCCGAGGAAGAGGAAATTAATCTGGCTTAGTGACTCCGTTTACCTTACGGTGGTCCGTTCCATCCGGTTTACTGACCAAGATACAGGGAGAAGCCCAACTGGAGAAAGAAGGCTCTGCTATCTTACTCTCCAGCATGTACCTGACCTCAGCATCCAGACAACGCAGTTTCTCTACAGAGACTCTATAGAACCGCTGACGAATGGGGTCAGCATCTCCAATGTCAATATTATGCTCTATCAAGTTTGTACGTTGTAACGGTTTTGACTTGAGGTTATAATTTATAGGGGTGCCAGGTTGTGCCTACCAGAGAAAATATTAGTTTCTCCTTTTAGTTTGATAGGGAATGAGTCCCATCTGGTCCGTCAAGTCTACACCAATACAAAGGACTCATGTAAAAGTCAGGATGGAAATACACTTTTCATAAACCCTTAAAACAATGGAAATAACTTCAAAACAACTGTATTCTTTTGCGTGGTTGTATTAACAACCTAAATGATCACACACACACACAACAATATAACAATAATGAGCTTTAAACAGCTCTGGTTCCTCCAGAAATGTCCTGTACCTCGGGCCTAAAAAGAGTCCAGCCCGGTAAACAAGTTCAGGGAACTCAAGTGACCTTAGTCACGCAATGGTTGTCCGTTCATACAGTGTAGCGTAAACCCAGTGTCAATCATACAATGAAAAGAACAAATATTTTACCACACATTTCAATAAATCCTCAACTACAACTAACTACCTAAATCATCACAGTATACATCACACCAAAACAAATGAAATACCGTATACAAAAAAGGTTGTAGTCCGTCGGTCAGTCAGAGAAGCCAATCCGCCGACAGATCTCCAGCGGAGAAAGGCCACGAAAACCAACGGAGAGGTGTAGTCCACAGATGCAAGAGTGGAGCCGACCTTGGGTAGATTTTCTATTAGGCTACACAAAGCACACTTTTAAAGCAGCACAACAAACGGAAGAGAGACGCTTCAGAACTGAGGGTCGAACACATCCTCATTCATGTTTCCATCACAACTCCTCTTTTGCACAGCTGATGCTGGCTATTTAATTGGGAATTAAAGGGGAAGCGCCCTATTGGAAGAAGCACTAATTAATTGAGAATTAAAGGGAAAGCGCCCTATTGGACGGTTCAGAAACATTCAGGGCCGTCACACACCCCCTCCCCTGGAAAAAGCCGACCATTGCCCTGGAAGGCACATCTTGGTCGGGGAAACCGAGAAAGGTCTCTTCATCACTTTCCTCTTCAAAGATCTCCAGGACCTTGCGGCGCTCAATCTCCTCCAATTCGTCAGCTGAGGGGTAACAGGCCTTAAGGCGTGAGACATGGACAACGCGCATATCTTCACCTGTGTCCTCTTTCACCACTCGATAGTTCAAAGGGCCTCTCTGCTCCACAATCCTATATGGTCCTTGCCATTTAGGAGCGAGCTTGGCCGAGAAGAATTGTTCAGCTTTTGAATAAGGATGAGAGCGAAGCCACACCCGATCACGAAGCTGGAACTGCATGTCTCGTCTCTTCTTATCATAATTTCTCTTCTGCCTGAGTCGAGCCTGGATCATGTTCTTTGAGACAAGAGCTCTCAAGTCGTGGAGATGGACTACCTGGTCATAGCAAGCAGCGTCTGGAGTAACCTGCTGGGGCTGTAGCACCATCTCCAAGGGTCCTCGGAGGGGACGACTCAGGTTCAGCTCTGCAGGTGTGACTCCAGTGGACTCTTGCACAGCAGAATTCAGGGCAAATCGAAACTCGTGAAGGTGCTTGTCCCAGTGTTTGTGCTGGGTCCCTACATAGGAAGCAACCATTGTCTTCAAGGTTCGATTAACTCTCTCAGTGAGGTTGGTCTGTGGGTGATAAGCCGTGGTCAACTTCTGTCTCAGGTTCCATCTTTGGCAGGTCTCCTCAAAGAGATCAGAGACGAATTGGGAACCTCGATCAGACAGGATGTAATCAGGCACTCCCCAGCGAGTCAGGATCTCTTTCGTAAGGATGTTAGAGACTGTCCTTGCTGTGGCCTGACGCAGGGCAAAGAGCTCCACCCACTTGGAATAGTAATCAACAAAAACAAGCATGTACACATTCTGATTGGAGCTTCTAGGAAATGGACCCATCAAATCCACTCCTAACATTTCCCAAGGTCGGGTAATCACAGTTTGCTGCAACTTGCCAGCAGGCTTTCTACCTTCTGGTTTGTACATTTGACAAACCTGACAGTTTCGGATGTGTGACTTTACATCCATGCTCAGATGTGGCCAGTACAGTAATGCTTGCAACCGCTTGTAGGTTTTGAACCTGCCCAAATGACCAGCTAACGGGTCTTCATGGAAATGTTGAAGCAGTTGAAGGCGTAGAGTTTCAGGTATGTACATTTGGTATAGTGTTCTGTGAGGTAGTTGTACAACTCGGTAGACTTTGTCTTCAATGATGGTCAGCTTGGTGGTAGGATTGACCATCTTTTCTCTATCTTCCAGGATAGTCTGGTACAAAGCCTGTACTTCTGGATCATCCTGTTGGGCTTTCCAAATGGCCTCATCAGAGATGGGAAAGTCAGTTTTGGGTGAGTCTCGACTGCTTGACAGGACAGTAGCACATGTAAGATGAGGGCCACCATTACCACCAGCAGGAACTCTGGATAAGGCATCTGGAATCATCATCATCTCACTTGGCTCTGTCATATCCTCACATGGTCTCTCCTATCATTGCTATGCAGACGACACACAATTAATCTTCTCCTTTCCCCCTTCTGATAACCAGGCGGCGAATCGCATCTCTGCATGTCTGTCAGACATATCAGTGTGGATGACGGATCACCAGCTCAAGCTGAACCTCGGCAAGACGGAGCTGCTCTTCCTCCCGGGGAAGGACTGCCCGTTCCATGATCTCGCCATCACGGTTGACAACTCCCTTGTGTCCTCCTCCCAGAGTGCTAAGAACCTTGGCGTGATCCTGGACAACACCCTGTCGTTCTCCACTAACATCAAGGCGGTGACCCGATCCTGTAGGTTCATGCTCTACAACATTCGCAGAGTACGACCCTGCCTCACACAGGAAGCGGCGCAGGTCCTAATCCAGGCACTTGTCATCTCCCGTCTGGATTACTGCAACTCGCTGTTGGCTGGGCTCCCTGCCTGTGCCATTAAACCCCTACAACTCATCCAGAACGCCGCAGCCCGTCTGGTGTTCAACCTTCCCAAGTTCTCTCACGTCACCCCGCTCCTCCGCTCTCTCCACTGGCTTCCAGTTGAAGCTCGCATCCGCTACAAGACCATGGTGATTGCCTACGGAGCTGTGAAGGGAACGGCACCTCCATACCTTCAGGCTCTGATCAGGCCCTACACCCAAACAAGGGCACTGCGTTCATCCACCACTGGCCTGCTGGCCCCCCTACCTCTGAGGAAGCACAGTTCCCGCTCAGCCCAGTCAAAACTGTTTGCTGCTCTGGCACCCCAATGGTGGAACAAGCTCCCTCACGACGCCAGGACAGCGGAGTCAATCACCACCTTCCGGAGACACCTGAAACCCCACCTCTTTAACCTGTTAGGGCTAGGGGGCAGCATTTGCACGTCTGGATAAAAAAAAATGTACCCGATTTAACCTCTCTAGGCTAGGCGGGACGAATTCGTCCCACCTACGTAACAGCCAGTGTAATCCAGTGGCGCGATTTTCAAAACGTTAAAAATCCTATTACTTCAATTTCTCAAACATATGACTATTTTACAGCCATTTAAAGATAAGACTCTCGTTAATCTAACCACACTGTCCGATTTCAAAAAGGCTTTACAACGAAAGCAAAACATTAGATTATGTCAGCAGAGTACCAAGCCAGAAATAATCAGACACCCATTTTTCAAGCCAGCATATAATGTCACCAAAACCCAGAAGACAGCTAAATGCAGCATTCACCTTTGATGATCTTCATCAGATGACAACCCTAGGACATTGTTATACAATACATGCATGTTTTGTTCAATCAAGTTCATATTTATATCAAAAACCAGCTTTTTACATTAGCATGTGACGTTCAGAACTAGCATACCCCCCGCAAACTTCCGGGGAATTCGCTAACATTTTACTAAATTACTCACGATAAACGTTCACAAAAAGCATAACAATTATTTTAAGAATTATAGATACAGACCTCTATGCACTCGATATGTCCGATTTTAAAATAGCTTTTTGGTGAAAGCACATTTTGCAATATTCTAAGTACATAGCCCAGGCATCACGGGCTCGCTATTTAGACACCCGGCAAGTTTAGCACTCACCATAATCATATTTACTATTATAAAAATGTCATTACCTTTTGTTGTCTTCGTCAGAATGCACACCCAGGACAGCTACTTCAATAACAAATGTTGGTTTGGTCCAAAATAATCCATCGTTATATCCGAATAGCGGCGTTTTGTTTGTGCGTTCCAGACACTATCCGAAATAGTAAAGAAGTGTCACGCGCTTGGCGCAATTCCTGACAATAAAATTCAAAGTATTCCATTACCGTACGTCGAAGCATGTCAACCGCTGTTTAAAATCAATTTTTACGTCATTTGTCTCGTAGAAAAGCGATAATATTCCGACAGGGAATCTCCTTTTCGGCAAACAGAGGAAAAAATCCCAAAGGCGGGGGCGGTCGGGGTCACGCGCATAAGCTAGTGTCTCTTGATGGGCCACTTGAGAAAGGCGATAATGTGTTTCAGCCTGGGGCTGGAATGACGACATTCTGTTTTTTCCCGGGCTCTGAGAGCCTATGGAAGACGTGGGAAGTGTCACGTTAGAGCAGAGATCCTTAGTAAATGATAGAGATGGAAAAGAAGTTCAACAAATGGTCAGACAGGCCACTTCCTGTAAAGGAATCTCTCAGGTTTTGACCTGCCATTTGAGTTCTGTTATACTCACAGACACCATTCAAACAGTTTTAGAAAATTTAGGGTGTTTTCTATCCATATGTAATAAGTATATGCATATTCTAGTTACTGAGTAGGAGTGGTAACCAGATTAAATCGGGTATGTTTTTTATCCAGCCGTGTCAATGCTGCCCCCTAGCCCTAACAGGTTAATCTGGTTACTAATCCTACCCAGTAACTAGAATATGCATATACTTATTATATATGGATAGAAAACACTAAAGTTTCTAAAACTGTTTGAATGGTGTCTGTGAGTATAACAGAACTCATTTGGCAGGCAAAACCCTGAGACATTTTCTGACAGGAAGTGGATACCTGATGTGTTGTATTGACTTTAAACCTATCCCATTGAAAAACACAGGGGCTTAGGAATATTTTGGCACTTCCTATTGCTTCCACTAGATGTCACCAGCCTTTACAAAGTGTTTTGAGTCTTCTGGAGGGAGATCTGACCGAACAAGAGCCATGGAACGATGATGTCCCATTAGACACCTGGCTACGCGAGTTCATGTTGGGTACCCTCGTTCCAATACGTTATAAAAGAGTATGCATTCGTCCACCTTGAATATTATTCATGTTCTGGTTAAAAAAGGCCCTAATGATTTATGCTATACAACGTTTGACATGTTTGAACGAACGGAAATATATTTTTTCCCCTCGTTCATGACGAGAAGTCCGGCTGGCTTAGATCATGTGCTAACAAGACGGAGATTTTTGGACATAAATGATGAGCTTTTTTGAACAAAACTACATTCGTTATGGACCTGTGATACCTGGAAGTGACATCTGATGAAGAGAATCAAAGGTAATGGATTATTTACATAGTATTTTCGATTTTAGATCTCCCCAACATGACGTCTAGTCTGTATCGCAACGCGTATTTTTCTGGGCGCAGTGCTCAGATTATTGCAAAGTGTGATTTCCCAGTAAGGTTATTTTTAAATCTGGCAAATTGATTGCGTTCAAGAGATGTAAATCTATAATTCTTTAAATGACAATATAATATTTTACCAATGTTTTCTAATTTTAATTATTTAATTTGTGACGCTGACTTGACTGCCGGTTATTGGAGGGAAACGATTTCCTCAACATCAATGCCATAGTAAAACGCTGTTTTTGGATATAAATATGAACTTGATAGAACTAAAAATGCATGCATTGTCTAACATAATGTCCTAGGAGTGTCATCTGATGGAGATTGTAAAAGGTTAGTGCATCATTTTAGCTGGTTTTATGGTTTTGGTGACCCTGTCTTTGAATTGACAAAACATTACACACAACTCTTGTAAATGTACTGTCCTAACATACTCTAAATTTATGCTTTCGCCGTAAAACCTTTTTGAAATCGTAAAACGTGGTTAGATTAAGGAGATGTTTATCTTTCAAAGGGTGTAAAATAGTTGTATTTTTGAAAAATTTGAATTTTGACATTTATTTGGATTCAAATTTGCCGCTCTTGAAATGCACCTGCTGTTGATGGAGTGCACCACGGGTGGCACGCTAGCGTCCCACCTAGCCCATAGAGGTTAAGGAATACCTAGGATAGGATAAAGTAATCCTTCTAACCCCCCCCCCCCCCCCCCTTAAAATATTTAGATGCACTATTGTAAAGTGGTTGTTCCACTGGATATCATAAGGTGAATGCACCATTTTGTAAGTCGCTCTGGATAAGAGCGTCTGCTAAATGACTTAAATGTAATTGTAATGTAATCTGGAACAGTGTTGTATTTTCCTTTCCTGTATTCTACTGCAAAGGTGAACTCTTGCAACCGTAGAGCCCATCTGATAAGTCTGGTGCTTGGTTTGTTGGTCTTGAACACCCACACAAGGGAGGAATGGTCAGTGACCACAGTGAAGTGTCTTCCCTCCAGGTAGTACCTCCACTTTTCCAAAGCCCAGACAACTGCGAGGCACTCTTGCTCGGTTGTGGAGTAGTTCCGTTCTGCTCCATTCAATGTTCGACTGGCGAACGCTAGCACTTCTTCAATGCCAAGTCCAGTCTGTTGGACTAGAACAGCACCAAGTCCAACATCACTTGCATCAGTGTAAACAACAAAAGGGCAATCAAAGTTGGGATGACCCAAAATGGGAGGTGTGACGAGGTGTCGTTTCAGGGTTTCAAAAGAGGTCTGGCACTCTGCCGTCCATCGGAATTTCGCACCTTTTCGCTTCAATGCGTTGAGGGGTTCTGCCACCTGGGAGAAGTTCAACACAAACCGATGGTACCATCCAGCCATCCCAAGGAACCGTTGAAGGGCCTTGAGTGTGGTTGGGACAGGGAAATCTTGTACCGCCTTGGTCTTTTCGGGATCCACATGAGTGCCGTCAAAAGACACAATATGGCCAAGGAACTTCAGGGAGGTTTGGCAGAAGTTGCTCTTCTTCATGTTCAATGTCAGACCAGCTTCCCTTAGCTTGTCCAACACTGCTTGAAGATCTTGAAAATGTTGTTCTCTGGTCTGGGAGTAGATAATTATATCGTCCAGGTAGACGAAACAGATCTTCCCTTTGAGCTCACCTAACGCAATCTCCATGAGTCTTTGGAAAGTGGCAGGTGCATTCTTTAATCCAAAAGGCATCACCTTAAAGGAAAACAAGCCCTCAGCACAGACAAAAGCAGTCTTGTCCTTGCTTTCCTGGTCCATCTCAACCTGCCAATAGCCACTATTGAGGTCAAGGGTAGTGAACACAACCGCGCCAGACAATGACTCCAGGATCTCTTGGATGGTGGGAAGAGGATAGGCATCAGTCTGGGAAACCTTGTTGGTCTTCCTATAGTCCACACAAAATCTAAGACCACCGGTCTTTTTTGGGATGAGGACAACAGGAGCAGCCCAGGGAGAGGATGAACGTTCAATTATATTTTGTGTCAACATATCATTAATGAGTCCTTTTTGGATGATTAGCTTTGCTGGGGACAAACGATATGGCTTCTGCTTGATCGGCATTTCCTGTGTAAGGAATATTTTGTGCTTCAGGAGCCCGGTACGTCCCAGCTTTGAAGTACATACATCAGCGTTATTCTGCAGCTGTTCCAACAGCCTTAACTCCTCTGGCTGTTCCAGCTGAGCTCTTCTCACAGCCTGTAAAAGGAGATCATCAGAAGGATTATCGAGGGTTAGTGGTACCGGAGCAATGGCAGAGAAGACTGCCACATTTGGACCCCAATCATGTAACTTTGTAGCTTCTGACTGGAAGAAATGCTTCTTGCTCGGATTGTATGGAAACCAGTAGCAATTGTGTGCGATATCAATCTGGACACCACTGAAGTACATGAAATCAATTCCCAACACAACAGGAAAAGCAAGGTTCTTGGTTTGTAGGATAACAGAAGGAATCATATAGGAGTGGTTACACAGGTGGAACTCTACCTCACTCCATCCAAGTGGTCGTTTAGCCTCACCATCAGCCAGATAGAGTGGACCTTCTGTCCACGGCTTCAAGTTGTAGTGTAGACCTTTAACCTCCTTCCACAGTTTCTCATTGAGCAGTGTGTAGGATGACCCGGTGTCCAGGATGGCTCTTCCTGTCCATGGCCCTATGGACAGGGGTAACACCAATTGGTGCGGTATTAACTGAAAGGAAGGGGATGTCGATGGGGCGGCGTAGGCAGTGACACTTGGGGTTTCATCTCTGGTCAAAGCACCCAGAGTAGGATGGTCGTTCCTGCGAAGGGAGTTAGGTGTGTTTGCCTGTTGTGATTTGTGGTTTCTGGAAGGGTTTACTTGATATGGTCTTGGACATGTAGCTGAAGAATGTCCCTTTTGGCTACATCTCCAACAGAACATGGGAGGGGTTTTGGCTGGAGACTGTGGCTGTTGTTGATGGTCTGGCTTGGGTAACGGTTTGGGTGTCTGTTTCTTTCTCTGTTCATATTGCTGTTGGCATTCTCTGTCCTTCTCGAACTGCTGTCCCAGGCGAACCAGTCCATCAACAGTGGTGACTCTTTCTCTGAGTTGACTGGCTAGTAGTGGGTTGATGTTCTTCAAGATCAATTTAATGACCTCTTCCTCCTCAATACCAGGTTTCCACCTTCTGCACAGGGAGTGGTAACCGTATGCAAAGTCACGGATACTCTCCTTCTCTCTTTGCACTCGATTAAAGACTCTGTCTGCCAGCTCATCTGTGTAGTCCTCAGACAGAAATGCAGAGGAAAACTTGGCCTCAAAGTCAGCCCAGGAGGTAGTGGTGAGACGTGCCACATCCCACCAGTCTCGAGCTGTACCATGCAACACATTCCTCAATGTGGCAAGGAGTTCTTCGTCAGCCAGGGGATTGAGGGCAAGAAAGTCACGACATCTTTCCAGATACATTAGCGGATCAGGACTGTCATCTTTTTTCCCAAAGGTGGGAAATTGCAATTTAATGGGCATCGCCCCCACATGACGTCTACTCAAATCACCATGAACAAAAGAGCTAGGAGGGATTGAGGAAGTAGAGGGTGAGGGAGTTATCGGACCATGAAAATGAACACCAGGATGCATGGTGGATTGCATCCTGTAAGGGGTGGCTGCAGCATGGCCTTGTCTTAGCTGTTCTGAGGTGCCAGCTTGGCCCTCAGTGGTCTGAACAGAAGTGGACACCAGAGAAGCTCTGTGCAAGGAGTTGTGCCTAATGGAGGCCATGTCAACAGACACGTCAGCCAACATTTTAACACAATTAGAAAGCTCTTTCTGCAAGTGGTCTACAGTGTTAACCAGAGGAGAAAAAACTGAATTAACGTCCTTGAGAACCTCAGTGTGATGATGTTGCAAGCGCCACTGGAGAGTGGCAGTGAGTTGGGTTTGTTGGTAGTCAAACTGCCTGTCCATGGCACCAGTAACATCCCGTCTTCCACTCTCACTGAGCTCTGTCAGTGTGTGGGTTAGAGTGCTCAGTGAGTTTCTGAATTCCATGGCACTCTGTTGTTGCTCTTCACTCAGACATTTGAATTTATGGTGGATTAGAGTTTGGAGATGTTGTTGAGTCCGACGAATATCAAGGATGTCACCTTGAAGTTGTAAGACTACAACCTCTGGAGATAAACCAGACAATGGAGGAAGGTTGGGCGTCAGAGGGAAGGCTAGCTCAGTACTTCCACACAGATCCATGTCAATAAGGGAGTAGCTGGTTAGACCTCCTGTGGCCTGTGGTCCAGACCGAGCCTTCAGATTCCCAGGGCTCTGGCCCAAATCAACTCCATTGACATTATGATTTGTATTGTCGGCTCGATGGTCAGACTGGCCCTGTGTATTCCCATTGACAGGTATGATATGGATGAGCACATTTTCTTGGGGTGAATCCATTGTTTTAATTCCACACAAAAGATTTGCTTTGGTTATTTCTCAATGTTGAGGTCCCATCTGGGGTGCCATATTTTATGTAACGGTTTTGACTTGAGGTTATAATTTATAGGGGTGCCAGGTAGGTTGTGCCTACCAGAGAAAATATTAGTTTCTCCTTTTAGTTTGATAGGGAATGAGTCCCATCTGGTCCGTCAAGTCTACACCAATACAAAGGACTCATGTAAAAGTCAGGATGGAAATACACTTTTCATAAACCCTTAAAACAATGGAAATAACTTCAAAACAACTGTATTCTTTTGCGTGGTTGTATTAACAACCTAAATGATCACACACACACACAACAATATAACAATAATGAGCTTTAAACAGCTCTGGTTCCTCCAGAAATGTCCTGTACCTCGGGCCTAAAAAGAGTCCAGCCCGGTAAACAAGTTCAGGGAACTCAAGTGACCTTAGTCACGCAATGGTTGTCCGTTCATACAGTGTAGCGTAAACCCAGTGTCAATCATACAATGAAAAGAACAAATATTTTACCACACATTTCAATAAATCCTCAACTACAACTAACTACCTAAATCATCACAGTATACATCACACCAAAACAAATGAAATACCGTATACAAAAAAGGTTGTAGTCCGTCGGTCAGTCAGAGAAGCCAATCCGCCGACAGATCTCCAGCGGAGAAAGGCCACGAAAACCAACGGAGAGGTGTAGTCCACAGATGCAAGAGTGGAGCCGACCTTGGGTAGATTTTCTATTAGGCTACACAAAGCACACTTTTAAAGCAGCACAACAAACGGAAGAGAGACGCTTCAGAACTGAGGGTCGAACACATCCTCATTCATGTTTCCATCACAACTCCTCTTTTGCACAGCTGATGCTGGCTATTTAATTGGGAATTAAAGGGGAAGCGCCCTATTGGAAGAAGCACTAATTAATTGAGAATTAAAGGGAAAGCGCCCTATTGGAAGGAGAAGCACTGAGACGGTTCAGAAACATTCAGGGCCGTCACAACGTGTAGGTGTCACAGAAAACAAACCTGGAATTTTCCGAATCAGACCAACCAGCTCTTTCCGCCCATCAACAGGTAGCTGAGTAAAAGTGCTATCCAAAATATCCAGTGTCTCTGATTTTTTCAATCTACCCTGCAGTATGCAATCATCGGGACCAGGAACATTTTCGTCCTCATGCACAGACCTAGTATTACAAGAACCAAGGGAAGTAACGGTATCAGCCAAACGAACAGTTTTACCATCCTCTGTAGACTCCCACTTTCTCATCAGAACATCCTCTTGGAGAAAATAACCATGTGCGACATCTCCCAACTGTTCCACAGGCACAATTTGGTCACGCAACTCTTCTAATGTGGGGTCAGTCCGTGGCGCATTGATTAGATCGGAGCGGAATACAGATAACGGGATAACAGGGAAAACAGTGAGAGACTTCTTTGTGGTATTCTCATTTACCGGAGCAGGGACCGGGTCACCATGGCTCATAGACCGCGTCACTGCACCCGCAGAGAACACCGCTGGGAAACTCTGCGCACTCTCATCAGGAATCCCTACAATTGACGGTTTAGTGGAAACCACTAGAGATGGAAACACGACAGGCCACACACGCTCACCAGCCAAGTTATTCCCAAGGATAACGTCGATACCCTCAATAGGCAACGAAGGACGCACCCCCACAACAACGTCACCTTTCACCAGTCCACAATCCAATATCAGTTTATGCAATGGAACTGACAGATTGTTCAAACCTATTCCCCTAATTAGAACACTATTCCCAGAATCAGTCTCAGCAGAGAAAGGTAACACAGATTCCAACACAAACGATTCCGAGGCACCTGTGTCTCGTAGGATCTTCACTGGCACTAGGTTCTTACTTCCTAACATAGACACAAAACCCTCCGTAATGAAAGGTAAATAGCCTGGGTCAATATGGACTTTCACATGCCCCTGGGCCTGAGACAATGTGTCAGGAGTAAACTGATGTGGAACAGACGCAGCTAACGCCGTAGGCCTAGATTTAACGTTAACCTGTTAGGGCTAGGGGGCAGTATTGACACGGCTGGATAAAAAACATACCCGATTTAATCTGGTTACCACTCCTACCCAGTAACTAGAATATGCATATACTTATTACATATGGATAGAAAACACCCTACATTTTCTAAAACTGTTTGAATGGTGTCTGTGAGTATAACAGAACTCAAATGGCAGGTCAAAACCTGAGAGATTCCTTTACAGGAAGTGGCCTGTCTGACCATTTCTTGAACTTCTTTTCCATCTCTATCATTTACTAAGGATCTCTGCTCTAACGTGACACTTCCCACGTCTTCCATAGGCTCTCAGAGCCCGGGAAAAAACAGAATGTCGTCATTCCAGCCCCAGGCTGAAACACATTATCGCCTTTCTCAAGTGGCCGATCAAGGGACACTGGGCTTATGCGCGTGACCCCGACCGCCCCCGCCTTTGGGATTTTTTCCTCTGTTTGCCGAAAAGGAGATTCCCTGTCGGAATATTATCGCTTTTCTACGAGAAAAATGTCGTAAAAATTGATTTTAAACAGCGGTTGACATGCTTCGAAGTACGGTAATGGAATATTTAGAATTTTATTGTCACGAATTGCGCCATGCGCGCGACACTTCTTTACTATTTCGGATAGTGTCTGGAACGCACGAACAAAACGCCGCTATTCGGATATAACGATGGATTATTTTGGACCAAACCAACATTTGTTATTGAAGTAGCAGTCCTGGGTGTGCATTCTGACGAAGACAACAAAAGGTAATCAAACTTTTATAATAGTAAATATGATTATGGTGAGTGCTAAACTTGCCGGGTGTCTAAATAGCGAGCCCGTGATGCCTGGGCTATGTACTTAGAATATTGCAAAATGTGCTTTCACCAAAAAGCTATTTTAAAATCGGACATATCGAGTGCATAGAGGAGGTCTGTATCTATAATTCTTAAAATAATTGTTATGCTTTTTGTGAACGTTTATCGTGAGTAATTTAGTAAAATGTTAGCGAATTCCCCGGAAGTTTGCGGGGGGTATGCTAGTTCTGAACGTCACATGCTAATGTAAAAAGCTGTTTTTTGATATAAATATGAACTTGATTGAACAAAACATGCATGTATTGTATAACATAATGTCCTAGGGTTGTCATCTGATGAAGATCATCAAAGGTGAGTGCTGCATTTAGCTGTCTTCTGGGTTTTGGTGACATTATATGCTGGCTTGAAAAATGGGTGTCTGATTATTTCTGGCTTGGTACTCTGCTGACATAATCTAATGTTTTGCTTTCGTTGTAAAGCCTTTTTGAAATCGGACAGTGTGGTTAGATTAACGAGAGTCTTGTCTTTAAATGGCTGTAAAATAGTCATATGTTTGAGAAATTGAAGTAATAGGATTTTTAAGGTTTTGAAAATCGCGCCACAGGCTGGCAGTGGCGTCCCACCTAGCCCATAGAGGTTAACACACGTACTGAATTTACCCCTAGACCTGAGAACCGGACATTCGTTTTTCCAATGACCTGAGCCTTGACAGTAGTGACACTCTTGACCAAAGTCAGTTTTACCACGGGAGTCAGGCTCAACCCTAGTTGAATAAAACTCTGCCCGTGAACCAGAGTATCTCGGTGAGCGAGGCCCAAATCTCTCCGAACGCCCCCACTCACTCCAAGTACGGGGTTCTACAAAAATACTTTTGTGAGTCAAAACATATTCGTCCGCCAAAACCGCAGCTTCAGCGACAGTCTGTACTTTTCGTTTGTTAATATACGTCGCTATATGATCAGGGATTGTGTCCTTAAATTGCTCTAGCATAATCAGATCACACAGCCCTTGAAAAGTCATAATCGCAGAGGCGGAACACCAGCGATTAAACTGTGAAGATAATTTTCGCGCAAACTCAACATGAGTCTGCCTATCATCCCTTTCTAAAGTTCTAAATCGTTGGCAGTAAGCCTCAGGAACCAATTCGTAAATCTGTAACACCGCCCTTTTAACCTTATCATAACTGACACTGTCGGCTACACTAAGAGCTGAATATGCTTCCTGCGCTTTACCAGTCAGCACACACTGCAACATTAAAGTGCGGTCAGAATCAGGCCAACTCCTAGCGTCAGCAACACGCTCAAACAACGAAAATAATGTCTCAGGGTCCTTTTCATTAAACTGAGGCAACAACCGTAAATTCCCAACAATGTCAAATGTGTCCGGGGCACACCCAAAAGAGGAACGACTCCTAAGTAAATCTGCGTCACCTTCCCAGAGCAAACTCTCCCCTGAGAGCTTTCCTTCCCTAACCAACTCTAGTCGCTCTTGTTGCAGCTTGATTTTAGCACGCTCCATATCCTGTTTAAATTCCAATTCCTTCTCATATTTTACACGATCGTGCTCTAGCTGTAACAGAAGCAGCTCTTTCTGCTGTTCAAAAAGAAGACTACTAGGACTAACCGATGGAGCGGTAATTGTAACATATCGGGGAGACGGCGAGTCCTCAGCAGAGGCTGCCCCAGTGGTATCTTCAAGAATACCACTCTCCATCAGATTGGCCTTCAATATTAACCTAATAGAATTTTTTTTACATTTATCACTAATTTCAACCTTGTAGTGTTCAGCAACCTTCAACAGCTGTTCTTTAGTACATACATCTAACAGTTCCTTTGATGGAAAGCGAATGAACTCGTCTACATTAGACGCCATAGTCAAAAAAATTCTCACTCAACCCCTCTACTGAGCACACCAGACCACAACAAGAGAAAATACAAATCACACCGGGCACCACAGAAAAGAGATGAGAAATGGAGCTTCCCCAAAATCTACAATAACTCAACCCTAGTCTTCATGCAGATTTGCGGTGGGTAATTATGCACTGTAGCCCGCTGGCAAGGAAGTAACCCCCCAGCACGCTGGTAGATTCCACCAAGCCACGGATGTGCCCCCGAGACAACTGCTCAGTCCACAGACACCACACAAAAATAACAAACATTAACAATGCCCAACATATTCCAAAATGAAACACGTCACTAAGCCTATCAGGGGAAAAAGGTTATAGCTCCGGGTAGTAAGTTTCACTACCCTATCCAAATCTCCCACCAAGGTACACAGCTGATTGTACTCACCTCAGACCAACGTCCCAACAGCAAGTAGAACAAGCGTTTCCAGGCTAGGCAGGGGCCTGGAAACTAACCAATGTATTCTCTCCAACACAGCACACAAACCAAACAAACAAAGGCAACCAATACTGAGCACCAAACTCAAACTAACAAACAAAGCACCTCAATTTAACATACCGCCACGTTTTCTCCCAAACACAAGTTCAAGATCCCGGATGAGCCCCCACTTGTTACGAACCTGTAAGGGCTGTCTTCAGGAAAGGACCAAAATGCAGCAGAGTTAGTATTCATCCTTCAATTTAATTGGAAAGAACACTATACAAAAACAAAAACAAGGAAACTGACAGCCAACAGTCCTGTCAGGTGCAACCACACTAAACAAGAAACAATTACCCACAAAACCCAAAGGAAAAACATGCTCCTTATGTGTGACTCCCAATCAGCAGCAACGAGCACCACCTGTGCCTGATTGGGAGCCACACACATGGCCCAAAACAAAGAAATACCAAAACATAGAAAAAGGAACATAGAACGCCCACCCAATGTAACACCCTGGCCTAACCAAAATAAAGAACAAAAACCCCTCTCTATGGCCAGAGCGTTACAGAACCGGCTCTGAGTTCACAACAAAAGGGAGACAACGTGGAGACAAGGAGTATCAAAATATATATTTATTAACTAAAATAACTAAATAATTAACAATGGCGTGTGTGTAATCAGTAGTGTAAGTGAGTGTTTTGCATACCTGAATGTAATAATGCAGGGTGTTGAAAGGTGCCAAAGGAAATAACCAAAAAGCCACAAAACTACACAACCAAAATCAAAAAAGTGTCTGCATGGAGAGAGTCCTCTCAATAACTGTGGAAGAGGTCTCTTTATCCTGGGACACAGCTGGGCCCAGGTGCTTCCCATTTAGCTGACGACCCTTCCAACTCCGCCCACCGGCATCCTAACAAGGAAACAAGAACAGAGAGAATACGGCAGACAGAGTGGGAGGGTCGTCACACACCCCCCCATAAAACCGGGGACCAACAAGGGCCCCGGAACAACGTACCAGCCTCTGCGTCCCAAATTGACACAGGCCTCTGCGTCCCAAATTGACACAGGCCTCTGCGTCCCAAATTGACACAGGCCTCTGCGTCCCAAATTGACACAGGCCTCTGCGTCCCAAATTGACACAGGCCTCTGCGTCCCAAATTGACACAGGCCTCTGCGTCCCAAATTGACACAGGCCTCTGCGTCCCAAATTGACGAGAGGTTACATGTTCACCTTCCACTTGCCCCAGCCAACCTCCTTCTCCCCAGACCTCAGCAACCTTTGTGCACAGGAAGCAACATTTAAGAGGAAAGGAGAACACAAGACCAGGAGGGAACAGACAGGAAAGTTAGAACATGATAAAACCAAACAATGGTCAGTCACATAACATTCAGGAACAGGGCGCACAAGAGACCACATCAGCTACAAACGCAAACAACATCTTCCAACGGTTCATAGTCACTTCTCAACGGTTGTCATTTCCCAACGATTCATAGTCACTCCAATGATTCATAGTGACTCCAACGATTCATAGTGACTCCAACGATTCATAGTGACTCCAACGATTCATAGTCACTAAACTCATAACCGAATACGAGTACAGACCAGAGGGTGTAATAAAGGCAAAAATGTCATGTGCCCTACTCGTCAGTGGCACCTGCCAATAGCACAATAACAGGTCAAATTTGCACAAACAGCTGCGCCGACTTGATCAACGCAGTCCTCCATCCGAGGAAGAGGAAATTAATCTGGCTTAGTGACTCCGTTTACCTTACGGTGGTCCGTTCCATCCGGTTTACTGACCAAGATACAGGGAGAAGCCCAACTGGAGAAAGAAGGCTCTGCTATCTTACTCTCCAGCATGTACCTGACCTCAGCATCCAGACAACGCAGTTTCTCTACAGAGACTCTATAGAACCGCTGACGAATGGGGTCAGCATCTCCAATGTCAATATTATGCTCTATCAAGTTTGTACGTTGTAACGGTTTTGACTTGAGGTTATAATTTATAGGGGTGCCAGGTAGGTTGTGCCTACCAGAGAAAATATTAGTTTCTCCTTTTAGTTTGATAGGGAATGAGTCCCATCTGGTCCGTCAAGTCTACACCAATACAAAGGACTCATGTAAAAGTCAGGATGGAAATACACTTTTCATAAACCCTTAAAACAATGGAAATAACTTCAAAACAACTGTATTCTTTTGCGTGGTTGTATTAACAACCTAAATGATCACACACACACACACACACAACAATATAACAATAATGAGCTTTAAACAGCTCTGGTTCCTCCAGAAATGTCCTGTACCTCGGGCCTAAAAAGAGTCCAGCCCGGTAAACAAGTTCAGGGAACTCAAGTGACCTTAGTCACGCAATGGTTGTCCGTTCATACAGTGTAGCGTAAACCCTGTGTCAATCATACAATGAAAAGAACAAATATTTTACCACACATTTCAATAAATCCTCAACTACAACTAACTACCTAAATCACAGTATACATCACACCAAAACAAATGAAATACCGTATACAAAAAAGGTTGTAGTCCGTCGGTCAGTCAGAGAAGCCAATCCGCCGACAGATCTCCAGCGGAGAAAGGCCACGAAAACCAACGGAGAGGTGTAGTCCACAGATGCAAGAGTGGAGCCGACCTTGGGTAGATTTTCTATTAGGCTACACAAAGCACACTTTTAAAGCAGCACAACAAACGGAAGAGAGACGCTTCAGAACTGAGGGTCGAACACATCCTCATTCATGTTTCCATCACAACTCCTCTTTTGCACAGCTGATGCTGGCTATTTAATTGGGAATTAAAGGGGAAGCGCCCTATTGGAAGAAGCACTAATTAATTGAGAATTAAAGGGAAATGGGAAATATTGGAAGGAGAAGCACTGAGACGGTTCAGAAACATTCAGGGCCGTCACAACGTGTAGGTGTCACAGAAAACAAACCTGGAATTTTCCGAATCAGACCAACCAGCTCTTTCCGCCCATCAACAGGTAGCTGAGTAAAAGGGCTATCCAAAATATCCAGTGTCTCTGAATTTTTCAATCTACCCTGCAGTATGCAATCATCGGGACCAGGAACATTTTCGTCCTCATGCACAGACCTAGTATTACAAGAACCAAGGGAAGTAACGGTATCAGCCAAACGAACAGTTTTACCATCCTCTGTAGACTCCCACTTTCTCATCAGAACATCCTCTTGGAGAAAATAACCATGTGCGACATCTCCCAACTGTTCCACAGGCACAATTTGGTCACGCAACTCTTCTAATGTGGGGTCAGTCCGTGGCGCATTGATTAGATCGGAGCGGAATACAGATAACGGGATAACAGGGAAAACAGTGAGAGACTTCTTTGTGGTATTCTCATTTACCGGAGCAGGGACCGGGTCACCATGGCTCATAGACCGCGTCACTGCACCCGCAGAGAACACCGCTGGGAAACTCTGCGCACTCTCATCAGGAATCCCTACAATTGACGGTTTAGTGGAAACCACTAGAGATGGAAACACGACAGGCCACACACGCTCACCAGCCAAGTTATTCCCAAGGATAACGTCGATACCCTCAATAGGCAACGAAGGACGCACCCCCACAACAACGTCACCTTTCACCAGTCCACAATCCAATATCAGTTTATGCAATGGAACTGACAGATTGTTCAAACCTATTCCCCTAATTAGAACACTATTCCCAGAATCAGTCTCAGCAGAGAAAGGTAACACAGATTCCAACACAAACGATTCCGAGGCACCTGTGTCTCGTAGGATCTTCACTGGCACTAGGTTCTTACTTCCTAACATAGACACAAAACCCTCCGTAATGAAAGGTAAATAGCCTGGGTCAATATGGACTTTCACATGCCCCTGGGCCTGAGACAATGTGTCAGGAGTAAACTGATGTGGAACAGACGCAGCTAACGCCGTAGGCCTAGATTTAACGTTAACCTGTTAGGGCTAGGGGGCAGTATTGACACGGCTGGATAAAAAACATACCCGATTTAATCTGGTTACCACTCCTACCCAGTAACTAGAATATGCATATACTTATTACATATGGATAGAAAACACCCTAAATTTTCTAAAACTGTTTGAATGGTGTCTGTGAGTATAACAGAACTCAAATGGCAGGTCAAAACCTGAGAGATTCCTTTACAGGAAGTGGCCTGTCTGACCATTTCTTGAACTTCTTTTCCATCTCTATCATTTACTAAGGATCTCTGCTCTAACGTGACACTTCCCACGTCTTCCATAGGCTCTCAGAGCCCGGGAAAAAACAGAATGTCGTCATTCCAGCCCCAGGCTGAAACACATTATCGCCTTTCTCAAGTGGCCGATCAAGGGACACTGGGCTTATGCGCGTGACCCCGACCGCCCCCGCCTTTGGGATTTTTTCCTCTGTTTGCCGAAAAGGAGATTCCCTGTCAGAATATTATCGCTTTTCTACGAGAAAAATGTCGTAAAAATTGATTTTAAACAGCGGTTGACATGCTTCGAAGTACGGTAATGGAATATTTAGAATTTTATTGTCACGAATTGCGCCATGCGCGCGACACTTCTTTACTATTTCGGATAGTGTCTGGAACGCACGAACAAAACGCCGCTATTCGGATATAACGATGGATTATTTTGGACCAAACCAACATTTGTTATTGAAGTAGCAGTCCTGGGTGTGCATTCTGACGAAGACAACAAAAGGTAATCAAACTTTTATAATAGTAAATATGATTATGGTGAGTGCTAAACTTGCCGGGTGTCTAAATAGCGAGCCCGTGATGCCTGGGCTATGTACTTAGAATATTGCAAAATGTGCTTTCACCAAAAAGCTATTTTAAAATCGGACATATCGAGTGCATAGAGGAGGTCTGTATCTATAATTCTTAAAATAATTGTTATGCTTTTTGTGAACGTTTATCGTGAGTAATTTAGTAAAATGTTAGCGAATTCCCCGGAAGTTTGCGGGGGGTATGCTAGTTCTGAACGTCACATGCTAATGTAAAAAGCTGTTTTTTGATATAAATATGAACTTGATTGAACAAAACATGCATGTATTGTATAACATAATGTCCTAGGGTTGTCATCTGATGAAGATCATCAAAGGTGAGTGCTGCATTTAGCTGTCTTCTGGGTTTTGGTGACATTATATGCTGGCTTGAAAAATGGGTGTCTGATTATTTCTGGCTTGGTACTCTGCTGACATAATCTAATGTTTTGCTTTCGTTGTAAAGCCTTTTTGAAATCGGACAGTGTGGTTAGATTAACGAGAGTCTTGTCTTTAAATGGCTGTAAAATAGTCATATGTTTGAGAAATTGAAGTAATAGGATTTTTAAGGTTTTGAAAATCGCGCCACAGGCTGGCAGTGGCTGTTACGTAGGTGGGACGCAAGCGTCCCACCTAGCCCATAGAGGTTAACACACGTACTGAATTTACCCCTAGACCTGAGAACCGGACATTCGTTTTTCCAATGACCTGAGCCTTGACAGTAGTGACACTCTTGACCAAAGTCAGTTTTACCACGGGAGTCAGGCTCAACCCTAGTTGAATAAAACTCTGCCCGTGAACCAGAGTATCTCGGTGAGCGAGGCCCAAATCTCTCCGAACGCCCCCACTCACTCCAAGTACGGGGTTCTACAAAAATACTTTTGTGAGTCAAAACATATTCGTCCGCCAAAACCGCAGCTTCAGCGACAGTCTGTACTTTTCGTTCGTTAATATACGTCGCTATATGATCAGGGATTGTGTCCTTAAATTGCTCTAGCATAATCAGATCACACAGCCCTTGAAAAGTCATAACCGCAGAGGCGGAACACCAGCGATTAAACTGTGAAGATAATTTTCGCGCAAACTCAACATGAGTCTGCCTATCATCCCTTTCTAAAGTTCTAAATCGTTGGCAGTAAGCCTCAGGAACCAATTCGTAAATCTGTAACACCGCCCTTTTAACCTTATCATAACTGACACTGTCGGCTACACTAAGAGCTGAATATGCTTCCTGCGCTTTACCAGTCAGCACACACTGCAACATTAAAGTGCGGTCAGAATCAGGCCAACTCCTAGCGTCAGCAACACGCTCAAACAACGAAAATAATGTCTCAGGGTCCTTTTCATTAAACTGAGGCAACAACCGTAAATTCCCAACAATGTCAAATGTGTCCGGGGCACACCCAAAAGAGGAACGACTCCTAAGTAAATCTGCGTCACCTTCCCAGAGCAAACTCTCCCCTGAGAGCTTTCCTTCCCTAACCAACTCTAGTCGCTCTTGTTGCAGCTTGATTTTAGCACGCTCCATATCCTGTTTAAATTCCAATTCCTTCTCATATTTTACACGATCGTGCTCTAGCTGTAACAGAAGCAGCTCTTTCTGCTGTTCAAAAAGAAGACTACTAGGACTAACCGATGGAGCGGTAATTGTAACATATCGGGGAGACGGCGAGTCCTCAGCAGAGGCTGCCCCAGTGGTATCTTCAAGAATACCACTCTCCATCAGATTGGCCTTCAATATTAACCTAATAGAATTTTTTTTACATTTATCACTAATTTCAACCTTGTGGTGTTCAGCAACCTTCAACAGCTGTTCTTTAGTACATACATCTAACAGTTCCTTTGATGGAAAGCGAATGAACTCGTCTACATTAGACGCCATAGTCAAAAAAATTCTCACTCAACCCCTCTACTGAGCACACCAGACCACAACAAGAGAAAATACAAATCACACCGGGCACCACAGAAAAGAGATGAGAAATGGAGCTTCCCCAAAATCTACAATAACTCAACCCTAGTCTTCATGCAGATTTGCGGTGGGTAATTATGCACTGTAGCCCGCTGGCAAGGAAGTAACCCCCCAGCACGCTGGTAGATTCCACCAAGCCACGGATGTGCCCCCGAGACAACTGCTCAGTCCACAGACACCACACAAAAATAACAAACATTAACAATGCCCAACATATTCCAAAATGAAACACGTCACTAAGCCTATCAGGGGAAAAAGGTTATAGCTCCGGGTAGTAAGTTTCACTACCCTATCCAAATCTCCCACCAAGGTACACAGCTGATTGTACTCACCTCAGACCAACGTCCCAACAGCAAGTAGAACAAGCGTTTCCAGGCTAGGCAGGGGCCTGGAAACTAACCAATGTATTCTCTCCAACACAGCACACAAACCAAACAAACAAAGGCAACCAATACTGAGCACCAAACTCAAACTAACAAACAAAGCACCTCAATTTAACATACAGTCACGTTTTCTCCCAAACACAAGTTCAAGATCCCGGATGAGCCCCCACTTGTTACGAACCTGTAAGGGCTGTCTTCAGGAAAGGACCAAAATGCAGCAGAGTTAGTATTCATCCTTCAATTTAATTGGAAAGAACACTATACAAAAACATAAACAAGGAAACTGACAGCCAACAGTCCTGTCAGGTGCAACCACACTAAACAAGAAACAATTACCCACAAAACCCAAAGGAAAAACATGCTCCTTATGTGTGACTCCCAATCAGCAGCAACGAGCACCACCTGTGCCTGATTGGGAGCCACACACATGGCCCAAAACAAAGAAATACCAAAACATAGAAAAAGGAACATAGAACGCCCACCCAATGTAACACCCTGGCCTAACCAAAATAAAGAACAAAAACCCCTCTCTATGGCCAGAGCGTTACAGAACCGGCTCTGAGTTCACAACAAAAGGGAGACAACGTGGAGACAAGGAGTATCAAAATATATATTTATTAACTAAAATAACTAAATAATTAACAATGGCGTGTGTGTAATCAGTAGTGTAAGTGAGTGTTTTGCATACCTGAATGTAATAATGCAGGGTGTTGAAAGGTGCCAAAGGAAATAACCAAAAAGCCACAAAACTACACAACCAAAATCAAAAAAGTGTCTGCATGGAGAGAGTCCTCTCAATAACTGTGGAAGAGGTCTCTTTATCCTGGGACACAGCTGGGCCCAGGTGCTTCCCATTTAGCTGACGACCCTTCCAACTCCGCCCACCGGCATCCTAACAAGGAAACAAGAACAGAGAGAATACGGCAGACAGAGTGGGAGGGTCGTCACACACCCCCCCATAAAACCGGGGACCAACAAGGGCCCCGGAACAACGTACCAGCCTCTGCGTCCCAAATTGACACAGGCCTCTGCGTCCCAAATTGACACAGGCCTCTGCGTCCCAAATTGACACAGGCCTCTGCGTCCCAAATTGACACAGGCCTCTGCGTCCCAAATTGACACAGGCCTCTGCGTCCCAAATTGACACAGGCCTCTGCGTCCCAAATTGACACAGGCCTCTGCGTCCCAAATTGACACAGGCCTCTGCGTCCCAAATTGACACAGGCCTCTGCGTCCCAAATTGACACAGGCCTTTGCGTCCCAAATTGACGAGAGGTTACATGTTCACCTTCCACTTGCCCCAGCCAACCTCCTTCTCCCCAGACCTCAGCAACCTTTGTGCACAGGAAGCAACATTTAAGAGGAAAGGAGAACACAAGACCAGGAGGGAACAGACAGGAAAGTTAGAACATGATAAAACCAAACAATGGTCAGTCACATAACATTCAGGAACAGGGCGCACAAGAGACCACATCAGCTACAAACGCAAACAACATCTTCCAACGGTTCATAGTCACTTCTCAACGGTTGTCATTTCCCAACGATTCATAGTCACTCCAATGATTCATAGTGACTCCAACGATTCATAGTCACTAAACTCATAACCGAATACGAGTACAGACCAGAGGGTGTAATAAAGGCAAAAATGTCATGTGCCCTACTCGTCAGTGGCACCTGCCAATAGCACAATAACAGGTCAAATTTGCACAAACAGCTGCGCCGACTTGATCAACGCAGTCCTCCATCCGAGGAAGAGGAAATTAATCTGGCTTAGTGACTCCGTTTACCTTACGGTGGTCCGTTCCATCCGGTTTACTGACCAAGATACAGGGAGAAGCCCAACTGGAGAAAGAAGGCTCTGCTATCTTACTCTCCAGCATGTACCTGACCTCAGCATCCAGACAACGCAGTTTCTCTACAGAGACTCTATAGAACCGCTGACGAATGGGGTCAGCATCTCCAATGTCAATATTATGCTCTATCAAGTTTGTACGTTGTAACGGTTTTGACTTGAGGTTATAATTTATAGGGGTGCCAGGTAGGTTGTGCCTACCAGAGAAAATATTAGTTTCTCCTTTTAGTTTGATAGGGAATGAGTCCCATCTGGTCCGTCAAGTCTACACCAATACAAAGGACTCATGTAAAAGTCAGGATGGAAATACACTTTTCATAAACCCTTAAAACAATGGAAATAACTTCAAAACAACTGTATTCTTTTGCGTGGTTGTATTAACAACCTAAATGATCACACACACACACACAACAATATAACAATAATGAGCTTTAAACAGCTCTGGTTCCTCCAGAAATGTCCTGTACCTCGGGCCTAAAAAGAGTCCAGCCCGGTAAACAAGTTCAGGGAACTCAAGTGACCTTAGTCACGCAATGGTTGTCCGTTCATACAGTGTAGCGTAAACCCAGTGTCAATCATACAATGAAAAGAACAAATATTTTACCACACATTTCAATAAATCCTCAACTACAACTAACTACCTAAATCATCACAGTATACATCACACCAAAACAAATGAAATACCGTATACAAAAAAGGTTGTAGTCCGTCGGTCAGTCAGAGAAGCCAATCCGCCGACAGATCTCCAGCGGAGAAAGGCCACGAAAACCAACGGAGAGGTGTAGTCCACAGATGCAAGAGTGGAGCCGACCTTGGGTAGATTTTCTATTAGGCTACACAAAGCACACTTTTAAAGCAGCACAACAAACGGAAGAGAGACGCTTCAGAACTGAGGGTCGAACACATCCTCATTCATGTTTCCATCACAACTCCTCTTTTGCACAGCTGATGCTGGCTATTTAATTGGGAATTAAAGGGGAAGCGCCCTATTGGAAGAAGCACTAATTAATTGAGAATTAAAGGGAAAGCGCCCTATTGGACGGTTCAGAAACATTCAGGGCCGTCACACACCCCCTCCCCTGGAAAAAGCCGACCATTGCCCTGGAAGGCACATCTTGGTCGGGGAAACCGAGAAAGGTCTCTTCATCACTTTCCTCTTCAAAGATCTCCAGGACCTTGCGGCGCTCAATCTCCTCCAATTCGTCAGCTGAGGGGTAACAGGCCTTAAGGCGTGAGACATGGACAACGCGCATATCTTCACCTGTGTCCTCTTTCACCACTCGATAGTTCAAAGGGCCTCTCTGCTCCACAATCCTATATGGTCCTTGCCATTTAGGAGCGAGCTTGGCCGAGAAGAATTGTTCAGCTTTTGAATAAGGATGAGAGCGAAGCCACACCCGATCACGAAGCTGGAACTGCATGTCTCGTCTCTTCTTATCATAATTTCTCTTCTGCCTGAGTCGAGCATGGATCATGTTCTTTGAGACAAGAGCTCTCAAGTCGTGGAGATGGACTACCTGGTCATAGCAAGCAGCGTCTGGAGTAACCTGCTGGGGCTGTAGCACCATCTCCAAGGGTCCTCGGAGGGGACGACTCAGGTTCAGCTCTGCAGGTGTGACTCCAGTGGACTCTTGCACAGCAGAATTCAGGGCAAATCGAAACTCGTGAAGGTGCTTGTCCCAGTGTTTGTGCTGGGTCCCTACATAGGAAGCAACCATTGTCTTCAAGGTTCGATTAACTCTCTCAGTGAGGTTGGTCTGTGGGTGATAAGCCGTGGTCAACTTCTGTCTCAGGTTCCATCTTTGGCAGGTCTCCTCAAAGAGATCAGAGACGAATTGGGAACCTCGATCAGACAGGATGTAATCAGGCACTCCCCAGCGAGTCAGGATCTCTTTCGTAAGGATGTTAGAGACTGTCCTTGCTGTGGCCTGACGCAGGGCAAAGAGCTCCACCCACTTGGAATAGTAATCAACAAAAACAAGCATGTACACATTCTGATTGGAGCTTCTAGGAAATGGACCCATCAAATCCACTCCTAACATTTCCCAAGGTCGGGTAATCACAGTTTGCTGCAACTTGCCAGCAGGCTTTCTACCTTCTGGTTTGTACATTTGACAAACCTGACAGTTTCGGATGTGTGACTTTACATCCATGCTCAGATGTGGCCAGTACAGTAATGCTTGCAACCGCTTGTAGGTTTTGAACCTGCCCAAATGACCAGCTAACGGGTCTTCATGGAAATGTTGAAGCAGTTGAAGGCGTAGAGTTTCACGTATGTACATTTGGTATAGTGTTCTGTGAGGTAGTTGTACAACTCGGTAGACTTTGTCTTCAATGATGGTCAGCTTGGTGGTAGGATTGACCATCTTTTCTCTATCTTCCAGGATAGTCTGGTACAAAGCCTGTACTTCTGGATCATCCTGTTGGGCTTTCCAAATGGCCTCATCAGAGATGGGAAAGTCAGTTTTGGGTGAGTCTCGACTGCTTGACAGGACAGTAGCACATGTAAGATGAGGGCCACCATTACCACCAGCAGGAGCTCTGGATAAGGCATCTGGAATCATCATCATCTCACTTGGCTCTGTCATATCCTCACATGGTCTCTCCTATCATTGCTATGCAGACGACACACAATTAATCTTCTCCTTTCCCCCTTCTGATAACCAGGCGGCGAATCGCATCTCTGCATGTCTGTCAGACATACCAGTGTGGATGACGGATCACCAGCTCAAGCTGAACCTCGGCAAGACGGAGCTGCTCTTCCTCCCGGGGAAGGACTGCCCGTTCCATGATCTCGCCATCACGGTTGACAACTCCCTTGTGTCCTCCTCCCAGAGTGCTAAGAACCTTGGCGTGATCCTGGACAACACCCTGTCGTTCTCCACTAACATCAAGGCGGTGACCCGATCCTGTAGGTTCATGCTCTACAACATTCGCAGAGTACGACCCTGCCTCACACAGGAAGCGGCGCAGGTCCTAATCCAGGCACTTGTCATCTCCCGTCTGGATTACTGCAACTCGCTGTTGGCTGGGCTCCCTGCCTGTGCCATTAAACCCCTACAACTCATCCAGAACGCCGCAGCCCGTCTGGTGTTCAACCTTCCCAAGTTCTCTCACGTCACCCCGCTCCTCCGCTCTCTCCACTGGCTTCCAGTTGAAGCTCGCATCCGCTACAAGACCATGGTGATTGCCTACGGAGCTGTGAAGGGAACGGCACCTCCATACCTTCAGGCTCTGATCAGGCCCTACACCCAAACAAGGGCACTGCGTTCATCCACCACTGGCCTGCTGGCCCCCCTACCTCTGAGGAAGCACAGTTCCCGCTCAGCCCAGTCAAAACTGTTCGCTGCTCTGGCACCCCAATGGTGGAACAAGCTCCCTCACGACGCCAGGACAGTGGAGTCAATCACCACCTTCCGGAGACACCTGAAACCCCACCTCTTTAACCTGTTAGGGCTAGGGGGCAGCATTTGCACGTCTGGATAAAAAAAAATGTACCCGATTTAACCTCTCTAGGCTAGGCGGGACGAATTCGTCCCACCTACGTAACAGCCAGTGTAATCCAGTGGCGCGATTTTCAAAACGTTAAAAATCCTATTACTTCAATTTCTCAAACATATGACTATTTTACAGCCATTTAAAGATAAGACTCTCGTTAATCTAACCACACTGTCCGATTTCAAAAAGGCTTTACAACGAAAGCAAAACATTAGATTATGTCAGCAGAGTACCAAGCCAGAAATAATCAGACACCCATTTTTCAAGCCAGCATATAATGTCACCAAAACCCAGAAGACAGCTAAATGCAGCACTCACCTTTGATGATCTTCATCAGATGACAACCCTAGGACATTGTTATACAATACATGCATGTTTTGTTCAATCAAGTTCATATTTATATCAAAAACCAGCTTTTTACATTAGCATGTGACGTTCAGAACTAGCATACCCCCCGCAAACTTCCGGGGAATTCGCTAACATTTTACTAAATTACTCACGATAAACGTTCACAAAAAGCATAACAATTATTTTAAGAATTATAGATACAGACCTCTATGCACTCGATATGTCCGATTTTAAAATAGCTTTTTGGTGAAAGCACATTTTGCAATATTCTAAGTACATAGCCCAGGCATCACGGGCTCGCTATTTAGACACCCGGCAAGTTTAGCACTCACCATAATCATATTTACTATTATAAAAATGTCATTACCTTTTGTTGTCTTCGTCAGAATGCACACCCAGGACAGCTACTTCAATAACAAATGTTGGTTTGGTCCAAAATAATCCATCGTTATATCCGAATAGCGGCGTTTTGTTCGTGCGTTCCAGACACTATCCGAAATAGTAAAGAAGTGTCACGCGCTTGGCGCAATTCCTGACAATAAAATTCAAAGTATTCCATTACCGTACGTCGAAGCATGTCAACCGCTGTTTAAAATCAATTTTTACGTCATTTGTCTCGTAGAAAAGCGATAATATTCCGACAGGGAATCTCCTTTTCGGCAAACAGAGGAAAAAATCCCAAAGGCGGGGGCGGTCGGGGTCACGCGCATAAGCTAGTGTCTCTTGATGGGCCACTTGAGAAAGGCGATAATGTGTTTCAGCCTGGGGCTGGAATGTAGACATTCTGTTTTTTCCCGGGCTCTGAGAGCCTATGGAAGACGTGGGAAGTGTCACGTTAGAGCAGAGATCCTTAGTAAATGATAGAGATGGAAAAGAAGTTCAACAAATGGTCAGACAGGCCACTTCCTGTAAAGGAATCTCTCAGGTTTTGACCTGCCATTTGAGTTCTGTTATACTCACAGACACCATTCAAACAGTTTTAGAAAATTTAGGGTGTTTTCTATCCATATGTAATAAGTATATGCATATTCTAGTTACTGAGTAGGAGTGGTAACCAGATTAAATCGGGTATGTTTTTTATCCAGCCGTGTCAATGCTGCCCCCTAGCCCTAACAGGTTAATCTGGTTACTAATCCTACCCAGTAACTAGAATATGCATATACTTATTATATATGGATAGAAAACACTAAAGTTTCTAAAACTGTTTGAATGGTGTCTGTGAGTATAACAGAACTCATTTGGCAGGCAAAACCCTGAGACATTTTCTGACAGGAAGTGGATACCTGATGTGTTGTATTGACTTTAAACCTATCCCATTGAAAAACACAGGGGCTTAGGAATATTTTGGCACTTCCTATTGCTTCCACTAGATGTCACCAGCCTTTACAAAGTGTTTTGAGTCTTCTGGAGGGAGATCTGACCGAACAAGAGCCATGGAACGATGATGTCCCATTAGACACCTGGCTACGCGAGTTCATGTTGGGTACCCTCGTTCCAATACGTTATAAAAGAGTATGCATTCGTCCACCTTGAATATTATTCATGTTCTGGTTAAAAAAGGCCCTAATGATTTATGCTATACAACGTTTGACATGTTTGAACGAACGGAAATATATTTTTTCCCCTCGTTCATGACGAGAAGTCCGGCTGGCTTAGATCATGTGCTAACAAGACGGAGATTTTTGGACATAAATGAGCTTTTTTGAACAAAACTACATTCGTTATGGACCTGTGATACCTGGAAGTGACATCTGATGAAGAGAATCAAAGGTAATGGATTATTTACATAGTATTTTCGATTTTAGATCTCCCCAACATGACGTCTAGTCTGTATCGCAACGCGTATTTTTCTGGGCGCAGTGCTCAGATTATTGCAAAGTGTGATTTCCCAGTAAGGTTATTTTTAAATCTGGCAAGTTGATTGCGTTCAAGAGATGTAAATCTATAATTCTTTAAATGACAATATAATATTTTACCAATGTTTTCTAATTTTAATTATTTAATTTGTGACGCTGACTTGACTGCCGGTTATTGGAGGGAAACGATTTCCTCAACATCAATGCCATAGTAAAACGCTGTTTTTGGATATAAATATGAACTTGATAGAACTAAAAATGCATGCATTGTCTAACATAATGTCCTAGGAGTGTCATCTGATGGAGATTGTAAAAGGTTAGTGCATCATTTTAGCTGGTTTTATGGTTTTGGTGACCCTGTCTTTGAATTGACAAAACATTACACACAACTCTTGTAAATGTACTGTCCTAACATACTCTAAATTTATGCTTTCGCCGTAAAACCTTTTTGAAATCGTAAAACGTGGTTAGATTAAGGAGATGTTTATCTTTCAAAGGGTGTAAAATAGTTGTATTTTTGAAAAATTTGAATTTTGACATTTATTTGGATTCAAATTTGCCGCTCTTGAAATGCACCTGCTGTTGATGGAGTGCACCACGGGTGGCACGCTAGCGTCCCACCTAGCCCATAGAGGTTAAGGAATACCTAGGATAGGATAAAGTAATCCTTCTAACCCCCCCCCCCCCTTAAAATATTTAGATGCACTATTGTAAAGTGGTTGTTCCACTGGATATCATAAGGTGAATGCACCATTTTGTAAGTCGCTCTGGATAAGAGCGTCTGCTAAATGACTTAAATGTAATTGTAATGTAATCTGGAACAGTGTTGTATTTTCCTTTCCTGTATTCTACTGCAAAGGTGAACTCTTGCAACCGTAGAGCCCATCTGATAAGTCTGGTGCTTGGTTTGTTGGTCTTGAACACCCACACAAGGGAGGAATGGTCAGTGACCACAGTGAAGTGTCTTCCCTCCAGGTAGTACCTCCACTTTTCCAAAGCCCAGACAACTGCGAGGCACTCTTGCTCGGTTGTGGAGTAGTTCCGTTCTGCTCCATTCAATGTTCGACTGGCGAACGCTAGCACTTCTTCAATGCCAAGTCCAGTCTGTTGGACTAGAACAGCACCAAGTCCAACATCACTTGCATCAGTGTAAACAACAAAAGGGCAATCAAAGTTGGGATGACCCAAAATGGGAGGTGTGACGAGGTGTCGTTTCAGGGTTTCAAAAGAGGTCTGGCACTCTGCCGTCCATCGGAATTTCGCACCTTTTCGCTTCAATGCGTTGAGGGGTTCTGCCACCTGGGAGAAGTTCAACACAAACCGATGGTACCATCCAGCCATCCCAAGGAACCGTTGAAGGGCCTTGAGTGTGGTTGGGACAGGGAAATCTTGTACCGCCTTGGTCTTTTCGGGATCCACATGAGTGCCGTCAAAAGACACAATATGGCCAAGGAACTTCAGGGAGGTTTGGCAGAAGTTGCTCTTCTTCATGTTCAATGTCAGACCAGCTTCCCTTAGCTTGTCCAACACTGCTTGAAGATCTTGAAAATGTTGTTCTCTGGTCTGGGAGTAGATAATTATATCGTCCAGGTAGACGAAACAGATCTTCCCTTTGAGCTCACCTAACGCAATCTCCATGAGTCTTTGGAAAGTGGCAGGTGCATTCTTTAATCCAAAAGGCATCACCTTAAAGGAAAACAAGCCCTCAGCACAGACAAAAGCAGTCTTGTCCTTGCTTTCCTGGTCCATCTCAACCTGCCAATAGCCACTATTGAGGTCAAGGGTAGTGAACACAACCGCGCCAGACAATGACTCCAGGATCTCTTGGATGGTGGGAAGAGGATAGGCATCAGTCTGGGAAACCTTGTTGGTCTTCCTATAGTCCACACAAAATCTAAGACCACCGGTCTTTTTTGGGATGAGGACAACAGGAGCAGCCCAGGGAGAGGATGAACGTTCAATTATATTTTGTGTCAACATATCATTAATGAGTCCTTTTTGGATGATTAGCTTTGCTGGGGACAAACGATATGGCTTCTGCTTGATCGGCATTTCCTGTGTAAGGAATATTTTGTGCTTCAGGAGCCCGGTACGTCCCAGCTTTGAAGTACATACATCAGCGTTATTCTGCAGCTGTTCCAACAGCCTTAACTCCTCTGGCTGTTCCAGCTGAGCTCTTCTCACAGCCTGTAAAAGGAGATCATCAGAAGGATTATCGAGGGTTAGTGGTACCGGAGCAATGGCAGAGAAGACTGCCACATTTGGACCCCAATCATGTAACTTTGTAGCTTCTGACTGGAAGAAATGCTTCTTGCTCGGATTGTATGGAAACCAGTAGCAATTGTGTGCGATATCAATCTGGACACCACTGAAGTACATGAAATCAATTCCCAACACAACAGGAAAAGCAAGGTTCTTGGTTTGTAGGATAACAGAAGGAATCATATAGGAGTGGTTACACAGGTGGAACTCTACCTCACTCCATCCAAGTGGTCGTTTAGCCTCACCATCAGCCAGATAGAGTGGACCTTCTGTCCACGGCTTCAAGTTGTAGTGTAGACCTTTAACCTCCTTCCACAGTTTCTCATTGAGCAGTGTGTAGGATGACCCGGTGTCCAGGATGGCTCTTCCTGTCCATGGCCCTATGGACAGGGGTAACACCAATTGGTGCGGTATTAACTGAAAGGAAGGGGATGTCGATGGGGCGGCGTAGGCAGTGACACTTGGGGTTTCATCTCTGGTCAAAGCACCCAGAGTAGGATGGTCGTTCCTGCGAAGGGAGTTAGGTGTGTTTGCCTGTTGTGATTTGTGGTTTCTGGAAGGGTTTACTTGATATGGTCTTGGACATGTAGCTGAAGAATGTCCCTTTTGGCTACATCTCCAACAGAACATGGGAGGGGTTTTGGCTGGAGACTGTGGCTGTTGTTGATGGTCTGGCTTGGGTAACGGTTTGGGTGTCTGTTTCTTTCTCTGTTCATATTGCTGTTGGCATTCTCTGTCCTTCTCGAACTGCTGTCCCAGGCGAACCAGTCCATCAACAGTGGTGACTCTTTCTCTGAGTTGACTGGCTAGTAGTGGGTTGATGTTCTTCAAGATCAATTTAATGACCTCTTCCTCCTCAATACCAGGTTTCCACCTTCTGCACAGGGAGTGGTAACCGTATGCAAAGTCACGGATACTCTCCTTCTCTCTTTGCACTCGATTAAAGACTCTGTCTGCCAGCTCATCTGTGTAGTCCTCAGACAGAAATGCAGAGGAAAACTTGGCCTCAAAGTCAGCCCAGGAGGTAGTGGTGAGACGTGCCACATCCCACCAGTCTCGAGCTGTACCATGCAACACATTCCTCAATGTGGCAAGGAGTTCTTCGTCAGCCAGGGGATTGAGGGCAAGAAAGTCACGACATCTTTCCAGATACATTAGCGGATCAGGACTGTCATCTTTTTTCCCAAAGGTGGGAAATTGCAATTTAATGGGCATCGCCCCCACATGACGTCTACTCAAATCACCATGAACAAAAGAGCTAGGAGGGATTGAGGAAGTAGAGGGTGAGGGAGTTATCGGACCATGAAAATGAACACCAGGATGCATGGTGGATTGCATCCTGTAAGGGGTGGCTGCAGCATGGCCTTGTCTTAGCTGTTCTGAGGTGCCAGCTTGGCCCTCAGTGGTCTGAACAGAAGTGGACACCAGAGAAGCTCTGTGCAAGGAGTTGTGCCTAATGGAGGCCATGTCAACAGACACGTCAGCCAACATTTTAACACAATTAGAAAGCTCTTTCTGCAAGTGGTCTACAGTGTTAACCAGAGGAGAAAAAACTGAATTAACGTCCTTGAGAACCTCAGTGTGATGATGTTGCAAGCGCCACTGGAGAGTGGCAGTGAGTTGGGTTTGTTGGTAGTCAAACTGCCTGTCCATGGCACCAGTAACATCCCGTCTTCCACTCTCACTGAGCTCTGTCAGTGTGTGGGTTAGAGTGCTCAGTGAGTTTCTGAATTCCATGGCACTCTGTTGTTGCTCTTCACTCAGACATTTGAATTTATGGTGGATTAGAGTTTGGAGATGTTGTTGAGTCCGACGAATATCAAGGATGTCACCTTGAAGTTGTAAGACTACAACCTCTGGAGATAAACCAGACAATGGAGGAAGGTTGGGCGTCAGAGGGAAGGCTAGCTCAGTACTTCCACACAGATCCATGTCAATAAGGGAGTAGCTGGTTAGACCTCCTGTGGCCTGTGGTCCAGACCGAGCCTTCAGATTCCCAGGGCTCTGGCCCAAATCAACTCCATTGACATTATGATTTGTATTGTCGGCTCGATGGTCAGACTGGCCCTGTGTATTCCCATTGACAGGTATGATATGGATGAGCACATTTTCTTGGGGTGAATCCATTGTTTTAATTCCACACAAAAGATTTGCTTTGGTTATTTCTCAATGTTGAGGTCCCATCTGGGGTGCCATATTTTATGTAACGGTTTTGACTTGAGGTTATAATTTATAGGGGTGCCAGGTAGGTTGTGCCTACCAGAGAAAATATTAGTTTCTCCTTTTAGTTTGATAGGGAATGAGTCCCATCTGGTCTGTCAAGTCTACACCAATACAAAGGACTCATGTAAAAGTCAGGATGGAAATACACTTTTCATAAACCCTTAAAACAATGGAAATAACTTCAAAACAACTGTATTCTTTTGCGTGGTTGTATTAACAACCTAAATGATCACACACACACAACAATATAACAATAATGAGCTTTAAACAGCTCTGGTTCCTCCAGAAATGTCCTGTACCTCGGGCCTAAAAAGAGTCCAGCCCGGTAAACAAGTTCAGGGAACTCAAGTGACCTTAGTCACGCAATGGTTGTCCGTTCATACAGTGTAGCGTAAACCCTGTGTCAATCATACAATGAAAAGAACAAATATTTTACCACACATTTCAATAAATCCTCAACTACAACTAACTACCTAAATCATCACAGTATACATCACACCAAAACAAATGAAATACCGTATACAAAAAAGGTTGTAGTCCGTCGGTCAGTCAGAGAAGCCAATCCGCCGACAGATCTCCAGCGGAGAAAGGCCACGAAAACCAACGGAGAGGTGTAGTCCACAGATGCAAGAGTGGAGCCGACCTTGGGTAGATTTTCTATTAGGCTACACAAAGCACACTTTTAAAGCAGCACAACAAACGGAAGAGAGACGCTTCAGAACTGAGGGTCGAACACATCCTCATTCATGTTTCCATCACAACTCCTCTTTTGCACAGCTGATGCTGGCTATTTAATTGGGAATTAAAGGGGAAGCGCCCTATTGGAAGAAGCACTAATTAATTGAGAATTAAAGGGAAAGCGCCCTATTGGAAGGAGAAGCACTGAGACGGTTCAGAAACATTCAGGGCCGTCACAACGTGTAGGTGTCACAGAAAACAAACCTGGAATTTTCCGAATCAGACCAACCAGCTCTTTCCGCCCATCAACAGGTAGCTGAGTAAAAGGGCTATCCAAAATATCCAGTGTCTCTGAGTTTTTCAATCTACCCTGCAGTATGCAATCATCGGGACCAGGAACATTTTCGTCCTCATGCACAGACCTAGTATTACAAGAACCAAGGGAAGTAACGGTATCAGCCAAACGAACAGTTTTACCATCCTCTGTAGACTCCCACTTTCTCATCAGAACATCCTCTTGGAGAAAATAACCATGTGCGACATCTCCCAACTGTTCCACAGGCACAATTTGGTCACGCAACTCTTCTAATGTGGGGTCAGTCCGTGGCGCATTGATTAGATCGGAGCGGAATACAGATAACGGGATAACAGGGAAAACAGTGAGAGACTTCTTTGTGGTATTCTCATTTACCGGAGCAGGGACCGGGTCACCATGGCTCATAGACCGCGTCACTGCACCCGCAGAGAACACCGCTGGGAAACTCTGCGCACTCTCATCAGGAATCCCTACAATTGACGGTTTAGTGGAAACCACTAGAGATGGAAACACGACAGGCCACACACGCTCACCAGCCAAGTTATTCCCAAGGATAACGTCGATACCCTCAATAGGCAACGAAGGACGCACCCCCACAACAACGTCACCTTTCACCAGTCCACAATCCAATATCAGTTTATGCAATGGAACTGACAGATTGTTCAAACCTATTCCCCTAATTAGAACACTATTCCCAGAATCAGTCTCAGCAGAGAAAGGTAACACAGATTCCAACACAAACGATTCCGAGGCACCTGTGTCTCGTAGGATCTTCACTGGCACTAGGTTCTTACTTCCTAACATAGACACAAAACCCTCCGTAATGAAAGGTAAATAGCCTGGGTCAATATGGACTTTCACATGCCCCTGGGCCTGAGACAATGTGTCAGGAGTAAACTGATGTGGAACAGACGCAGCTAACGCCGTAGGCCTAGATTTAACGTTAACCTGTTAGGGCTAGGGGGCAGTATTGACACGGCTGGATAAAAAACATACCCGATTTAATCTGGTTACCACTCCTACCCAGTAACTAGAATATGCATATACTTATTACATATGGATAGAAAACACCCTAAATTTTCTAAAACTGTTTGAATGGTGTCTGTGAGTATAACAGAACTCAAATGGCAGGTCAAAACCTGAGAGATTCCTTTACAGGAAGTGGCCTGTCTGACCATTTCTTGAACTTCTTTTCCATCTCTATCATTTACTAAGGATCTCTGCTCTAACGTGACACTTCCCACGTCTTCCATAGGCTCTCAGAGCCCGGGAAAAAACAGAATGTCGTCATTCCAGCCCCAGGCTGAAACACATTATCGCCTTTCTCAAGTGGCCGATCAAGGGACACTGGGCTTATGCGCGTGACCCCGACCGCCCCCGCCTTTGGGATTTTTTCCTCTGTTTGCCGAAAAGGAGATTCCCTGTCGGAATATTATCGCTTTTCTACGAGAAAAATGTCGTAAAAATTGATTTTAAACAGCGGTTGACATGCTTCGAAGTACGGTAATGGAATATTTAGAATTTTATTGTCACGAATTGCGCCATGCGCGCGACACTTCTTTACTATTTCGGATAGTGTCTGGAACGCACGAACAAAACGCCGCTATTCGGATATAACGATGGATTATTTTGGACCAAACCAACATTTGTTATTGAAGTAGCAGTCCTGGGTGTGCATTCTGACGAAGACAACAAAAGGTAATCAAACTTTTATAATAGTAAATATGATTATGGTGAGTGCTAAACTTGCCGGGTGTCTAAATAGCGAGCCCGTGATGCCTGGGCTATGTACTTAGAATATTGCAAAATGTGCTTTCACCAAAAAGCTATTTTAAAATCGGACATATCGAGTGCATAGAGGAGGTCTGTATCTATAATTCTTAAAATAATTGTTATGCTTTTTGTGAACGTTTATCGTGAGTAATTTAGTAAAATGTTAGCGAATTCCCCGGAAGTTTGCGGGGGGTATGCTAGTTCTGAACGTCACATGCTAATGTAAAAAGCTGTTTTTTGATATAAATATGAACTTGATTGAACAAAACATGCATGTATTGTATAACATAATGTCCTAGGGTTGTCATCTGATGAAGATCATCAAAGGTGAGTGCTGCATTTAGCTGTCTTCTGGGTTTTGGTGACATTATATGCTGGCTTGAAAAATGGGTGTCTGATTATTTCTGGCTTGGTACTCTGCTGACATAATCTAATGTTTTGCTTTCGTTGTAAAGCCTTTTTGAAATCGGACAGTGTGGTTAGATTAACGAGAGTCTTGTCTTTAAATGGCTGTAAAATAGTCATATGTTTGAGAAATTGAAGTAATAGGATTTTTAAGGTTTTGAAAATCGCGCCACAGGCTGGCAGTGGCTGTTACGTAGGTGGGACGCAAGCGTCCCACCTAGCCCATAGAGGTTAACACACGTACTGAATTTACCCCTAGACCTGAGAACCGGACATTCGTTTTTCCAATGACCTGAGCCTTGACAGTAGTGACACTCTTGACCAAAGTCAGTTTTACCACGGGAGTCAGGCTCAACCCTAGTTGAATAAAACTCTGCCCGTGAACCAGAGTATCTCGGTGAGCGAGGCCCAAATCTCTCCGAACGCCCCCACTCACTCCAAGTACGGGGTTCTACAAAAATACTTTTGTGAGTCAAAACATATTCGTCCGCCAAAACCGCAGCTTCAGCGACAGTCTGTACTTTTCGTTCGTTAATATACGTCGCTATATGATCAGGGATTGTGTCCTTAAATTGCTCTAGCATAATCAGATCACACAGCCCTTGAAAAGTCATAATCGCAGAGGCGGAACACCAGCGATTAAACTGTGAAGATAATTTTCGCGCAAACTCAACATGAGTCTGCCTATCATCCCTTTCTAAAGTTCTAAATCGTTGGCAGTAAGCCTCAGGAACCAATTCGTAAATCTGTAACACCGCCCTTTTAACCTTATCATAACTGACACTGTCGGCTACACTAAGAGCTGAATATGCTTCCTGCGCTTTACCAGTCAGCACACACTGCAACATTAAAGTGCGGTCAGAATCAGGCCAACTCCTAGCGTCAGCAACACGCTCAAACAACGAAAATAATGTCTCAGGGTCCTTTTCATTAAACTGAGGCAACAACCGTAAATTCCCAACAATGTCAAATGTGTCCGGGGCACACCCAAAAGAGGAACGACTCCTAAGTAAATCTGCGTCACCTTCCCAGAGCAAACTCTCCCCTGAGAGCTTTCCTTCCCTAACCAACTCTAGTCGCTCTTGTTGCAGCTTGATTTTAGCACGCTCCATATCCTGTTTAAATTCCAATTCCTTCTCATATTTTACACGATCGTGCTCTAGCTGTAACAGAAGCAGCTCTTTCTGCTGTTCAAAAAGAAGACTACTAGGACTAACCGATGGAGCGGTAATTGTAACATATCGGGGAGACGGCGAGTCCTCAGCAGAGGCTGCCCCAGTGGTATCTTCAAGAATACCACTCTCCATCAGATTGGCCTTCAATATTAACCTAATAGAATTTTTTTTACATTTATCACTAATTTCAACCTTGTAGTGTTCAGCAACCTTCAACAGCTGTTCTTTAGTACATACATCTAACAGTTCCTTTGATGGAAAGCGAATGAACTCGTCTACATTAGACGCCATAGTCAAAAAAATTCTCACTCAACCCCTCTACTGAGCACACCAGACCACAACAAGAGAAAATACAAATCACACCGGGCACCACAGAAAAGAGATGAGAAATGGAGCTTCCCCAAAATCTACAATAACTCAACCCTAGTCTTCATGCAGATTTGCGGTGGGTAATTATGCACTGTAGCCCGCTGGCAAGGAAGTAACCCCCCAGCACGCTGGTAGATTCCACCAAGCCACGGATGTGCCCCCGAGACAACTGCTCAGTCCACAGACACCACACAAAAATAACAAACATTAACAATGCCCAACATATTCCAAAATGAAACACGTCACTAAGCCTATCAGGGGAAAAAGGTTATAGCTCCGGGTAGTAAGTTTCACTACCCTATCCAAATCTCCCACCAAGGTACACAGCTGATTGTACTCACCTCAGACCAACGTCCCAACAGCAAGTAGAACAAGCGTTTCCAGGCTAGGCAGGGGCCTGGAAACTAACCAATGTATTCTCTCCAACACAGCACACAAACCAAACAAACAAAGGCAACCAATACTGAGCACCAAACTCAAACTAACAAACAAAGCACCTCAATTTAACATACCGCCACGTTTTCTCCCAAACACAAGTTCAAGATCCCGGATGAGCCCCCACTTGTTACGAACCTGTAAGGGCTGTCTTCAGGAAAGGACCAAAATGCAGCAGAGTTAGTATTCATCCTTCAATTTAATTGGAAAGAACACTATACAAAAACAAAAACAAGGAAACTGACAGCCAACAGTCCTGTCAGGTGCAACCACACTAAACAAGAAACAATTACCCACAAAACCCAAAGGAAAAACATGCTCCTTATGTGTGACTCCCAATCAGCAGCAACGAGCACCACCTGTGCCTGATTGGGAGCCACACACATGGCCCAAAACAAAGAAATACCAAAACATAGAAAAAGGAACATAGAACGCCCACCCAATGTAACACCCTGGCCTAACCAAAATAAAGAACAAAAACCCCTCTCTATGGCCAGAGCGTTACAGAACCGGCTCTGAGTTCACAACAAAAGGGAGACAACGTGGAGACAAGGAGTATCAAAATATATATTTATTAACTAAAATAACTAAATAATTAACAATGGCGTGTGTGTAATCAGTAGTGTAAGTGAGTGTTTTGCATACCTGAATGTAATAATGCAGGGTGTTGAAAGGTGCCAAAGGAAATAACCAAAAAGCCACAAAACTACACAACCAAAATCAAAAAAGTGTCTGCATGGAGAGAGTCCTCTCAATAACTGTGGAAGAGGTCTCTTTATCCTGGGACACAGCTGGGCCCAGGTGCTTCCCATTTAGCTGACGACCCTTCCAACTCCGCCCACCGGCATCCTAACAAGGAAACAAGAACAGAGAGAATACGGCAGACAGAGTGGGAGGGTCGTCACACACCCCCCCATAAAACCGGGGACCAACAAGGGCCCCGGAACAACGTACCAGCCTCTGCGTCCCAAATTGACACAGGCCTCTGCGTCCCAAATTGACACAGGCCTCTGCGTCCCAAATTGACACAGGCCTCTGCGTCCCAAATTGACACAGGCCTCTGCGTCCCAAATTGACACAGGCCTCTGCGTCCCAAATTGACACAGGCCTCTGCGTCCCAAATTGACACAGGCCTCTGCGTCCCAAATTGACACAGGCCTCTGCGTCCCAAATTGACACAGGCCTCTGCGTCCCAAATTGACGAGAGGTTACATGTTCACCTTCCACTTGCCCCAGCCAACCTCCTTCTCCCCAGACCTCAGCAACCTTTGTGCACAGGAAGCAACATTTAAGAGGAAAGGAGAACACAAGACCAGGAGGGAACAGACAGGAAAGTTAGAACATGATAAAACCAAACAATGGTCAGTCACATAACATTCAGGAACAGGGCGCACAAGAGACCACATCAGCTACAAACGCAAACAACATCTTCCAACGGTTCATAGTCACTTCTCAACGGTTGTCATTTCCCAACGATTCATAGTCACTCCAATGATTCATAGTGACTCCAACGATTCATAGTGACTCCAACGATTCATAGTGACTCCAACGATTCATAGTCACTAAACTCATAACCGAATACGAGTACAGACCAGAGGGTGTAATAAAGGCAAAAATGTCATGTGCCCTACTCGTCAGTGGCACCTGCCAATAGCACAATAACAGGTCAAATTTGCACAAACAGCTGCGCCGACTTGATCAACGCAGTCCTCCATCCGAGGAAGAGGAAATTAATCTGGCTTAGTGACTCCGTTTACCTTACGGTGGTCCGTTCCATCCGGTTTACTGACCAAGATACAGGGAGAAGCCCAACTGGAGAAAGAAGGCTCTGCTATCTTACTCTCCAGCATGTACCTGACCTCAGCATCCAGACAACGCAGTTTCTCTACAGAGACTCTATAGAACCGCTGACGAATGGGGTCAGCATCTCCAATGTCAATATTATGCTCTATCAAGTTTGTACGTTGTAACGGTTTTGACTTGAGGTTATAATTTATAGGGGTGCCAGGTAGGTTGTGCCTACCAGAGAAAATATTAGTTTCTCCTTTTAGTTTGATAGGGAATGAGTCCCATCTGGTCCGTCAAGTCTACACCAATACAAAGGACTCATGTAAAAGTCAGGATGGAAATACACTTTTCATAAACCCTTAAAACAATGGAAATAACTTCAAAACAACTGTATTCTTTTGCGTGGTTGTATTAACAACCTAAATGATCACACACACACACACACAACAATATAACAATAATGAGCTTTAAACAGCTCTGGTTCCTCCAGAAATGTCCTGTACCTCGGGCCTAAAAAGAGTCCAGCCCGGTAAACAAGTTCAGGGAACTCAAGTGACCTTAGTCACGCAATGGTTGTCCGTTCATACAGTGTAGCGTAAACCCTGTGTCAATCATACAATGAAAAGAACAAATATTTTACCACACATTTCAATAAATCCTCAACTACAACTAACTACCTAAATCATCACAGTATACATCACACCAAAACAAATGAAATACCGTATACAAAAAAGGTTGTAGTCCGTCGGTCAGTCAGAGAAGCCAATCCGCCGACAGATCTCCAGCGGAGAAAGGCCACGAAAACCAACGGAGAGGTGTAGTCCACAGATGCAAGAGTGGAGCCGACCTTGGGTAGATTTTCTATTAGGCTACACAAAGCACACTTTTAAAGCAGCACAACAAACGGAAGAGAGACGCTTCAGAACTGAGGGTCGAACACATCCTCATTCATGTTTCCATCACAACTCCTCTTTTGCACAGCTGATGCTGGCTATTTAATTGGGAATTAAAGGGGAAGCGCCCTATTGGAAGAAGCACTAATTAATTGAGAATTAAAGGGAAATGGGAAATATTGGAAGGAGAAGCACTGAGACGGTTCAGAAACATTCAGGGCCGTCACAACGTGTAGGTGTCACAGAAAACAAACCTGGAATTTTCCGAATCAGACCAACCAGCTCTTTCCGCCCATCAACAGGTAGCTGAGTAAAAGGGCTATCCAAAATATCCAGTGTCTCTGAATTTTTCAATCTACCCTGCAGTATGCAATCATCGGGACCAGGAACATTTTCGTCCTCATGCACAGACCTAGTATTACAAGAACCAAGGGAAGTAACGGTATCAGCCAAACGAACAGTTTTACCATCCTCTGTAGACTCCCACTTTCTCATCAGAACATCCTCTTGGAGAAAATAACCATGTGCGACATCTCCCAACTGTTCCACAGGCAGAATTTGGTCATGCAACTCTTCTAATGTGGGGTCAGTCCGTGGCGCATTGATTAGATCGGAGCAGAATACAGATAACGGGATAACAGGGAAAACAGTGAGAGACTTCTTTGTGGTATTCTCATTTACCGGAGCAGGGACCGGGTCACCATGGCTCATAGACCGCGTCACTGCACCCGCAGAGAACACCGCTGGGAAACTCTGCGCACTCTCATCAGGAATCCCTACAATTGACGGTTTAGTGGAAACCACTAGAGATGGAAACACGACAGGCCACACACGCTCACCAGCCAAGTTATTCCCAAGGATAACGTCGATACCCTCAATAGGCAACGAAGGACGCACCCCCACAACAACGTCACCTTTCACCAGTCCACAATCCAATATCAGTTTATGCAATGGAACTGACAGATTGTTCAAACCTATTCCCCTAATTAGAACACTATTCCCAGAATCAGTCTCAGCAGAGAAAGGTAACACAGATTCCAACACAAACGATTCCGAGGCACCTGTGTCTCGTAGGATCTTCACTGGCACTAGGTTCTTACTTCCTAACATAGACACAAAACCCTCCGTAATGAAAGGTAAATAGCCTGGGTCAATATGGACTTTCACATGCCCCTGGGCCTGAGACAATGTGTCAGGAGTAAACTGATGTGGAACAGACGCAGCTAACGCCGTAGGCCTAGATTTAACGTTAACCTGTTAGGGCTAGGGGGCAGTATTGACACGGCTGGATAAAAAACATACCCGATTTAATCTGGTTACCACTCCTACCCAGTAACTAGAATATGCATATACTTATTACATATGGATAGAAAACACCCTAAATTTTCTAAAACTGTTTGAATGGTGTCTGTGAGTATAACAGAACTCAAATGGCAGGTCAAAACCTGAGAGATTCCTTTACAGGAAGTGGCCTGTCTGACCATTTCTTGAACTTCTTTTCCATCTCTATCATTTACTAAGGATCTCTGCTCTAACGTGACACTTCCCACGTCTTCCATAGGCTCTCAGAGCCCGGGAAAAAACAGAATGTCGTCATTCCAGCCCCAGGCTGAAACACATTATCGCCTTTCTCAAGTGGCCGATCAAGGGACACTGGGCTTATGCGCGTGACCCCGACCGCCCCCGCCTTTGGGATTTTTTCCTCTGTTTGCCGAAAAGGAGATTCCCTGTCGGAATATTATCGCTTTTCTACGAGAAAAATGTCGTAAAAATTGATTTTAAACAGCGGTTGACATGCTTCGAAGTACGGTAATGGAATATTTAGAATTTTATTGTCACGAATTGCGCCATGCGCGCGACACTTCTTTACTATTTCGGATAGTGTCTGGAACGCACGAACAAAACGCCGCTATTCGGATATAACGATGGATTATTTTGGACCAAACCAACATTTGTTATTGAAGTAGCAGTCCTGGGTGTGCATTCTGACGAAGACAACAAAAGGTAATCAAACTTTTATAATAGTAAATATGATTATGGTGAGTGCTAAACTTGCCGGGTGTCTAAATAGCGAGCCCGTGATGCCTGGGCTATGTACTTAGAATATTGCAAAATGTGCTTTCACCAAAAAGCTATTTTAAAATCGGACATATCGAGTGCATAGAGGAGGTCTGTATCTATAATTCTTAAAATAATTGTTATGCTTTTTGTGAACGTTTATCGTGAGTAATTTAGTAAAATGTTAGCGAATTCCCCGGAAGTTTGCGGGGGGTATGCTAGTTCTGAACGTCACATGCTAATGTAAAAAGCTGTTTTTTGATATAAATATGAACTTGATTGAACAAAACATGCATGTATTGTATAACATAATGTCCTAGGGTTGTCATCTGATGAAGATCATCAAAGGTGAGTGCTGCATTTAGCTGTCTTCTGGGTTTTGGTGACATTATATGCTGGCTTGAAAAATGGGTGTCTGATTATTTCTGGCTTGGTACTCTGCTGACATAATCTAATGTTTTGCTTTCGTTGTAAAGCCTTTTTGAAATCGGACAGTGTGGTTAGATTAACGAGAGTCTTGTCTTTAAATGGCTGTAAAATAGTCATATGTTTGAGAAATTGAAGTAATAGGATTTTTAAGGTTTTGAAAATCGCGCCACAGGCTGGCAGTGGCTGTTACGTAGGTGGGACGCAAGCGTCCCACCTAGCCCATAGAGGTTAACACACGTACTGAATTTACCCCTAGACCTGAGAACCGGACATTCGTTTTTCCAATGACCTGAGCCTTGACAGTAGTGACACTCTTGACCAAAGTCAGTTTTACCACGGGAGTCAGGCTCAACCCTAGTTGAATAAAACTCTGCCCGTGAACCAGAGTATCTCGGTGAGCGAGGCCCAAATCTCTCCGAACGCCCCCACTCACTCCAAGTACGGGGTTCTACAAAAATACTTTTGTGAGTCAAAACATATTCGTCCGCCAAAACCGCAGCTTCAGCGACAGTCTGTACTTTTCGTTCGTTAATATACGTCGCTATATGATCAGGGATTGTGTCCTTAAATTGCTCTAGCATAATCAGATCACACAGCCCTTGAAAAGTCATAACCGCAGAGGCGGAACACCAGCGATTAAACTGTGAAGATAATTTTCGCGCAAACTCAACATGAGTCTGCCTATCATCCCTTTCTAAAGTTCTAAATCGTTGGCAGTAAGCCTCAGGAACCAATTCGTAAATCTGTAACACCGCCCTTTTAACCTTATCATAACTGACACTGTCGGCTACACTAAGAGCTGAATATGCTTCCTGCGCTTTACCAGTCAGCACACACTGCAACATTAAAGTGCGGTCAGAATCAGGCCAACTCCTAGCGTCAGCAACACGCTCAAACAACGAAAATAATGTCTCAGGGTCCTTTTCATTAAACTGAGGCAACAACCGTAAATTCCCAACAATGTCAAATGTGTCCGGGGCACACCCAAAAGAGGAACGACTCCTAAGTAAATCTGCGTCACCTTCCCAGAGCAAACTCTCCCCTGAGAGCTTTCCTTCCCTAACCAACTCTAGTCGCTCTTGTTGCAGCTTGATTTTAGCACGCTCCATATCCTGTTTAAATTCCAATTCCTTCTCATATTTTACACGATCGTGCTCTAGCTGTAACAGAAGCAGCTCTTTCTGCTGTTCAAAAAGAAGACTACTAGGACTAACCGATGGAGCGGTAATTGTAACATATCGGGGAGACGGCGAGTCCTCAGCAGAGGCTGCCCCAGTGGTATCTTCAAGAATACCACTCTCCATCAGATTGGCCTTCAATATTAACCTAATAGAATTTTTTTTACATTTATCACTAATTTCAACCTTGTAGTGTTCAGCAACCTTCAACAGCTGTTCTTTAGTACATACATCTAACAGTTCCTTTGATGGAAAGCGAATGAACTCGTCTACATTAGACGCCATAGTCCAAAAAATTCTCACTCAACCCCTCTACTGAGCACACCAGACCACAACAAGAGAAAATACAAATCACACCGGGCACCACAGAAAAGAGATGAGAAATGGAGCTTCCCCAAAATCTACAATAACTCAACCCTAGTCTTCATGCAGATTTGCGGTGGGTAATTATGCACTGTAGCCCGCTGGCAAGGAAGTAACCCCCCAGCACGCTGGTAGATTCCACCAAGCCACGGATGTGCCCCCGAGACAACTGCTCAGTCCACAGACACCACACAAAAATAACAAACATTAACAATGCCCAACATATTCCAAAATGAAACACGTCACTAAGCCTATCAGGGGAAAAAGGTTATAGCTCCGGGTAGTAAGTTTCACTACCCTATCCAAATCTCCCACCAAGGTACACAGCTGATTGTACTCACCTCAGACCAACGTCCCAACAGCAAGTAGAACAAGCGTTTCCAGGCTAGGCAGGGGCCTGGAAACTAACCAATGTATTCTCTCCAACACAGCACACAAACCAAACAAACAAAGGCAACCAATACTGAGCACCAAACTCAAACTAACAAACAAAGCACCTCAATTTAACATACAGTCACGTTTTCTCCCAAACACAAGTTCAAGATCCCGGATGAGCCCCCACTTGTTACGAACCTGTAAGGGCTGTCTTCAGGAAAGGACCAAAATGCAGCAGAGTTAGTATTCATCCTTCAATTTAATTGGAAAGAACACTATACAAAAACATAAACAAGGAAACTGACAGCCAACAGTCCTGTCAGGTGCAACCACACTAAACAAGAAACAATTACCCACAAAACCCAAAGGAAAAACATGCTCCTTATGTGTGACTCCCAATCAGCAGCAACGAGCACCACCTGTGCCTGATTGGGAGCCACACACATGGCCCAAAACAAAGAAATACCAAAACATAGAAAAAGGAACATAGAACGCCCACCCAATGTAACACCCTGGCCTAACCAAAATAAAGAACAAAAACCCCTCTCTATGGCCAGAGAGTTACAGAACCGGCTCTGAGTTCACAACAAAAGGGAGACAACGTGGAGACAAGGAGTATCAAAATATATATTTATTAACTAAAATAACTAAATAATTAACAATGGCGTGTGTGTAATCAGTAGTGTAAGTGAGTGTTTTGCATACCTGAATGTAATAATGCAGGGTGTTGAAAGGTGCCAAAGGAAATAACCAAAAAGCCACAAAACTACACAACCAAAATCAAAAAAGTGTCTGCATGGAGAGAGTCCTCTCAATAACTGTGGAAGAGGTCTCTTTATCCTGGGACACAGCTGGGCCCAGGTGCTTCCCATTTAGCTGACGACCCTTCCAACTCCGCCCACCGGCATCCTAACAAGGAAACAAGAACAGAGAGAATACGGCAGACAGAGTGGGAGGGTCGTCACACACCCCCCCATAAAACCGGGGACCAACAAGGGCCCCGGAACAACGTACCAGCCTCTGCGTCCCAAATTGACACAGGCCTCTGCGTCCCAAATTGACACAGGCCTCTGCGTCCCAAATTGACACAGGCCTCTGCGTCCCAAATTGACACAGGCCTCTGCGTCCCAAATTGACACAGGCCTCTGCGTCCCAAATTGACACAGGCCTCTGCGTCCCAAATTGACACAGGCCTCTGCGTCCCAAATTGACACAGGCCTCTGCGTCCCAAATTGACACAGGCCTCTGCGTCCCAAATTGACACAGGCCTCTGCGTCCCAAATTGACACAGGCCTCTGCGTCCCAAATTGACGAGAGGTTACATGTTCACCTTCCACTTGCCCCAGCCAACCTCCTTCTCCCCAGACCTCAGCAACCTTTGTGCACAGGAAGCAACATTTAAGAGGAAAGGAGAACACAAGACCAGGAGGGAACAGACAGGAAAGTTAGAACATGATAAAACCAAACAATGGTCAGTCACATAACATTCAGGAACAGGGCGCACAAGAGACCACATCAGCTACAAACGCAAACAACATCTTCCAACGGTTCATAGTCACTTCTCAACGGTTGTCATTTCCCAACGATTCATAGTCACTCCAATGATTCATAGTGACTCCAACGATTCATAGTCACTAAACTCATAACCGAATACGAGTACAGACCAGAGGGTGTAATAAAGGCAAAAATGTCATGTGCCCTACTCGTCAGTGGCACCTGCCAATAGCACAATAACAGGTCAAATTTGCACAAACAGCTGCGCCGACTTGATCAACGCAGTCCTCCATCCGAGGAAGAGGAAATTAATCTGGCTTAGTGACTCCGTTTACCTTACGGTGGTCCGTTCCATCCGGTTTACTGACCAAGATACAGGGAGAAGCCCAACTGGAGAAAGAAGGCTCTGCTATCTTACTCTCCAGCATGTACCTGACCTCAGCATCCAGACAACGCAGTTTCTCTACAGAGACTCTATAGAACCGCTGACGAATGGGGTCAGCATCTCCAATGTCAATATTATGCTCTATCAAGTTTGTACGTTGTAACGGTTTTGACTTGAGGTTATAATTTATAGGGGTGCCAGGTAGGTTGTGCCTACCAGAGAAAATATTAGTTTCTCCTTTTAGTTTGATAGGGAATGAGTCCCATCTGGTCCGTCAAGTCTACACCAATACAAAGGACTCATGTAAAAGTCAGGATGGAAATACACTTTTCATAAACCCTTAAAACAATGGAAATAACTTCAAAACAACTGTATTCTTTTGCGTGGTTGTATTAACAACCTAAATGATCACACACACACACAACAATATAACAATAATGAGCTTTAAACAGCTCTGGTTCCTCCAGAAATGTCCTGTACCTCGGGCCTAAAAAGAGTCCAGCCCGGTAAACAAGTTCAGGGAACTCAAGTGACCTTAGTCACGCAATGGTTGTCCGTTCATACAGTGTAGCGTAAACCCTGTGTCAATCATACAATGAAAAGAACAAATATTTTACCACACATTTCAATAAATCCTCAACTACAACTAACTACCTAAATCATCACAGTATACATCACACCAAAACAAATGAAATACCGTATACAAAAAAGGTTGTAGTCCGTCGGTCAGTCAGAGAAGCCAATCCGCCGACAGATCTCCAGCGGAGAAAGGCCACGAAAACCAACGGAGAGGTGTAGTCCACAGATGCAAGAGTGGAGCCGACCTTGGGTAGATTTTCTATTAGGCTACACAAAGCACACTTTTAAAGCAGCACAACAAACGGAAGAGAGACGCTTCAGAACTGAGGGTCGAACACATCCTCATTCATGTTTCCATCACAACTCCTCTTTTGCACAGCTGATGCTGGCTATTTATTTGGGAATTAAAGGGGAAGCGCCCTATTGGACGGTTCAGAAACATTCAGGGCCGTCACACACCCCCTCCCCTGGAAAAAGCCGACCATTGCCCTGGAAGGCACATCTTGGTCGGGGAAACCGAGAAAGGTCTCTTCATCACTTTCCTCTTCAAAGATCTCCAGGACCTTGCGGCGCTCAATCTCCTCCAATTCGTCAGCTGAGGGGTAACAGGCCTTAAGGCGTGAGACATGGACAACGCGCATATCTTCACCTGTGTCCTCTTTCACCACTCGATAGTTCAAAGGGCCTCTCTGCTCCACAATCCTATATGGTCCTTGCCATTTAGGAGCGAGCTTGGCCGAGAAGAATTGTTCAGCTTTTGAATAAGGATGAGAGCGAAGCCACACCCGATCACGAAGCTGGAACTGCATGTCTCGTCTCTTATCATAATTTCTCTTCTGCCTGAGTCGAGCATGGATCATGTTCTTTGAGACAAGAGCTCTCAAGTCGTGGAGATGGACTACCTGGTCATAGCAAGCAGCGTCTGGAGTAACCTGCTGGGGCTGTAGCACCATCTCCAAGGGTCCTCGGAGGGGACGACTCAGGTTCAGCTCTGCAGGTGTGACTCCAGTGGACTCTTGCACAGCAGAATTCAGGGCAAATCGAAACTCGTGAAGGTGCTTGTCCCAGTGTTTGTGCTGGGTCCCTACATAGGAAGCAACCATTGTCTTCAAGGTTCGATTAACTCTCTCAGTGAGGTTGGTCTGTGGGTGATAAGCCGTGGTCAACTTCTGTCTCAGGTTCCATCTTTGGCAGGTCTCCTCAAAGAGATCAGAGACGAATTGGGAACCTCGATCAGACAGGATGTAATCAGGCACTCCCCAGCGAGTCAGGATCTCTTTCGTAAGGATGTTAGAGACTGTCCTTGCTGTGGCCTGACGCAGGGCAAAGAGCTCCACCCACTTGGAATAGTAATCAACAAAAACAAGCATGTACACATTCTGATTGGAGCTTCTAGGAAATGGACCCATCAAATCCACTCCTAACATTTCCCAAGGTCGGGTAATCACAGTTTGCTGCAACTTGCCAGCAGGCTTTCTACCTTCTGGTTTGTACATTTGACAAACCTGACAGTTTCGGATGTGTGACTTTACATCCATGCTCAGATGTGGCCAGTACAGTAATGCTTGCAACCGCTTGTAGGTTTTGAACCTGCCCAAATGACCAGCTAACGGGTCTTCATGGAAATGTTGAAGCAGTTGAAGGCGTAGAGTTTCACGTATGTACATTTGGTATAGTGTTCTGTGAGGTAGTTGTACAACTCGGTAGACTTTGTCTTCAATGATGGTCAGCTTGGTGGTAGGATTGACCATCTTTTCTCTATCTTCCAGGATAGTCTGGTACAAAGCCTGTACTTCTGGATCATCCTGTTGGGCTTTCCAAATGGCCTCATCAGAGATGGGAAAGTCAGTTTTGGGTGAGTCTCGACTGCTTGACAGGACAGTAGCACATGTAAGATGAGGGCCACCATTACCACCAGCAGGAGCTCTGGATAAGGCATCTGGAATCATCATCATCTCACTTGGCTCTGTCATATCCTCACATGGTCTCTCCTATCATTGCTATGCAGACGACACACAATTAATCTTCTCCTTTCCCCCTTCTGATAACCAGGCGGCGAATCGCATCTCTGCATGTCTGTCAGACATACCAGTGTGGATGACGGATCACCAGCTCAAGCTGAACCTCGGCAAGACGGAGCTGCTCTTCCTCCCGGGGAAGGACTGCCCGTTCCATGATCTCGCCATCACGGTTGACAACTCCCTTGTGTCCTCCTCCCAGAGTGCTAAGAACCTTGGCGTGATCCTGGACAACACCCTGTCGTTCTCCACTAACATCAAGGCGGTGACCCGATCCTGTAGGTTCATGCTCTACAACATTCGCAGAGTACGACCCTGCCTCACACAGGAAGCGGCGCAGGTCCTAATCCAGGCACTTGTCATCTCCCGTCTGGATTACTGCAACTCGCTGTTGGCTGGGCTCCCTGCCTGTGCCATTAAACCCCTACAACTCATCCAGAACGCCGCAGCCCGTCTGGTGTTCAACCTTCCCAAGTTCTCTCACGTCACCCCGCTCCTCCGCTCTCTCCACTGGCTTCCAGTTGAAGCTCGCATCCGCTACAAGACCATGGTGATTGCCTACGGAGCTGTGAAGGGAACGGCACCTCCATACCTTCAGGCTCTGATCAGGCCCTACACCCAAACAAGGGCACTGCGTTCATCCACCACTGGCCTGCTGGCCCCCCTACCTCTGAGGAAGCACAGTTCCCGCTCAGCCCAGTCAAAACTGTTCGCTGCTCTGGCACCCCAATGGTGGAACAAGCTCCCTCACGACGCCAGGACAGCGGAGTCAATCACCACCTTCCGGAGACACCTGAAACCCCACCTCTTTAACCTGTTAGGGCTAGGGGGCAGCATTTGCACGTCTGGATAAAAAAAAATGTACCCGATTTAACCTCTCTAGGCTAGGCGGGACGAATTCGTCCCACCTACGTAACAGCCAGTGTAATCCAGTGGCGCGATTTTCAAAACGTTAAAAATCCTATTACTTCAATTTCTCAAACATATGACTATTTTACAGCCATTTAAAGATAAGACTCTCGTTAATCTAACCACACTGTCCGATTTCAAAAAGGCTTTACAACGAAAGCAAAACATTAGATTATGTCAGCAGAGTACCAAGCCAGAAATAATCAGACACCCATTTTTCAAGCCAGCATATAATGTCACCAAAACCCAGAAGACAGCTAAATGCAGCACTCACCTTTGATGATCTTCATCAGATGACAACCCTAGGACATTGTTATACAATACATGCATGTTTTGTTCAATCAAGTTCATATTTATATCAAAAACCAGCTTTTTACATTAGCATGTGACGTTCAGAACTAGCATACCCCCCGCAAACTTCCGGGGAATTCGCTAACATTTTACTAAATTACTCACGATAAACGTTCACAAAAAGCATAACAATTATTTTAAGAATTATAGATACAGACCTCTATGCACTCGATATGTCCGATTTTAAAATAGCTTTTTGGTGAAAGCACATTTTGCAATATTCTAAGTACATAGCCCAGGCATCACGGGCTCGCTATTTAGACACCCGGCAAGTTTAGCACTCACCATAATCATATTTACTATTATAAAAATGTCATTACCTTTTGTTGTCTTCGTCAGAATGCACACCCAGGACAGCTACTTCAATAACAAATGTTGGTTTGGTCCAAAATAATCCATCGTTATATCCGAATAGCGGCGTTTTGTTCGTGCGTTCCAGACACTATCCGAAATAGTAAAGAAGTGTCACGCGCTTGGCGCAATTCCTGACAATAAAATTCAAAGTATTCCATTACCGTACGTCGAAGCATGTCAATCGCTGTTTAAAATCAATTTTTACGTCATTTGTCTCGTAGAAAAGCGATAATATTCCGACAGGGAATCTCCTTTTCGGCAAACAGAGGAAAAAATCCCAAAGGCGGGGGCGGTCGGGGTCACGCGCATAAGCTAGTGTCTCTTGATGGGCCACTTGAGAAAGGCGATAATGTGTTTCAGCCTGGGGCTGGAATGACGACATTCTGTTTTTTCCCGGGCTCTGAGAGCCTATGGAAGACGTGGGAAGTGTCACGTTAGAGCAGAGATCCTTAGTAAATGATAGAGATGGAAAATGAAGTTCAACAAATGGTCAGACAGGCCACTTCCTGTAAAGGAATCTCTCAGGTTTTGACCTGCCATTTGAGTTCTGTTATACTCACAGACACCATTCAAACAGTTTTAGAAAATTTAGGGTGTTTTCTATCCATATGTAATAAGTATATGCATATTCTAGTTACTGAGTAGGAGTGGTAACCAGATTAAATCGGGTATGTTTTTTATCCAGCCGTGTCAATGCTGCCCCCTAGCCCTAACAGGTTAATCTGGTTACTAATCCTACCCAGTAACTAGAATATGCATATACTTATTATATATGGATAGAAAACACTAAAGTTTCTAAAACTGTTTGAATGGTGTCTGTGAGTATAACAGAACTCATTTGGCAGGCAAAACCCTGAGACATTTTCTGACAGGAAGTGGATACCTGATGTGTTGTATTGACTTTAAACCTATCCCATTGAAAAACACAGGGGCTTAGGAATATTTTGGCACTTCCTATTGCTTCCACTAGATGTCACCAGCCTTTACAAAGTGTTTTGAGTCTTCTGGAGGGAGATCTGACCGAACAAGAGCCATGGAACGATGATGTCCCATTAGACACCTGGCTACGCGAGTTCATGTTGGGTACCCTCGTTCCAATACGTTATAAAAGAGTATGCATTCGTCCACCTTGAATATTATTCATGTTCTGGTTAAAAAAGGCCCTAATGATTTATGCTATACAACGTTTGACATGTTTGAACGAACGGAAATATATTTTTTCCCCTCGTTCATGACGAGAAGTCCGGCTGGCTTAGATCATGTGCTAACAAGACGGAGATTTTTGGACATAAATGAGCTTTTTTGAACAAAACTACATTCGTTATGGACCTGTGATACCTGGAAGTGACATCTGATGAAGAGAATCAAAGGTAATGGATTATTTACATAGTATTTTCGATTTTAGATCTCCCCAACATGACGTCTAGTCTGTATCGCAACGCGTATTTTTCTGGGCGCAGTGCTCAGATTATTGCAAAGTGTGATTTCCCAGTAAGGTTATTTTTAAATCTGGCAAGTTGATTGCGTTCAAGAGATGTAAATCTATAATTCTTTAAATGACAATATAATATTTTACCAATGTTTTCTAATTTTAATTATTTAATTTGTGACGCTGACTTGACTGCCGGTTATTGGAGGGAAACGATTTCCTCAACATCAATGCCATAGTAAAACGCTGTTTTTGGATATAAATATGAACTTGATAGAACTAAAAATGCATGCATTGTCTAACATAATGTCCTAGGAGTGTCATCTGATGGAGATTGTAAAAGGTTAGTGCATCATTTTAGCTGGTTTTATGGTTTTGGTGACCCTGTCTTTGAATTGACAAAACATTACACACAACTCTTGTAAATGTACTGTCCTAACATACTCTAAATTTATGCTTTCGCCGTAAAACCTTTTTGAAATCGTAAAACGTGGTTAGATTAAGGAGATGTTTATCTTTCAAAGGGTGTAAAATAGTTGTATTTTTGAAAAATTTGAATTTTGACATTTATTTGGATTCAAATTTGCCGCTCTTGAAATGCACCTGCTGTTGATGGAGTGCACCACGGGTGGCACGCTAGCGTCCCACCTAGCCCATAGAGGTTAAGGAATACCTAGGATAGGATAAAGTAATCCTTCTAACCCCCCCCCCCCCTTAAAATATTTAGATGCACTATTGTAAAGTGGTTGTTCCACTGGATATCATAAGGTGAATGCACCATTTTGTAAGTCGCTCTGGATAAGAGCGTCTGCTAAATGACTTAAATGTAATTGTAATGTAATCTGGAACAGTGTTGTATTTTCCTTTCCTGTATTCTACTGCAAAGGTGAACTCTTGCAACCGTAGAGCCCATCTGATAAGTCTGGTGCTTGGTTTGTTGGTCTTGAACACCCACACAAGGGAGGAATGGTCAGTGACCACAGTGAAGTGTCTTCCCTCCAGGTAGTACCTCCACTTTTCCAAAGCCCAGACAACTGCGAGGCACTCTTGCTCGGTTGTGGAGTAGTTCCGTTCTGCTCCATTCAATGTTCGACTGGCGAACGCTAGCACTTCTTCAATGCCAAGTCCAGTCTGTTGGACTAGAACAGCACCAAGTCCAACATCACTTGCATCAGTGTAAACAACAAAAGGGCAATCAAAGTTGGGATGACCCAAAATGGGAGGTGTGACGAGGTGTCGTTTCAGGGTTTCAAAAGAGGTCTGGCACTCTGCCGTCCATCGGAATTTCGCACCTTTTCGCTTCAATGCGTTGAGGGGTTCTGCCACCTGGGAGAAGTTCAACACAAACCGATGGTACCATCCAGCCATCCCAAGGAACCGTTGAAGGGCCTTGAGTGTGGTTGGGACAGGGAAATCTTGTACCGCCTTGGTCTTTTCGGGATCCACATGAGTGCCGTCAAAAGACACAATATGGCCAAGGAACTTCAGGGAGGTTTGGCAGAAGTTGCTCTTCTTCATGTTCAATGTCAGACCAGCTTCCCTTAGCTTGTCCAACACTGCTTGAAGATCTTGAAAATGTTGTTCTCTGGTCTGGGAGTAGATAATTATATCGTCCAGGTAGACGAAACAGATCTTCCCTTTGAGCTCACCTAACGCAATCTCCATGAGTCTTTGGAAAGTGGCAGGTGCATTCTTTAATCCAAAAGGCATCACCTTAAAGGAAAACAAGCCCTCAGCACAGACAAAAGCAGTCTTGTCCTTGCTTTCCTGGTCCATCTCAACCTGCCAATAGCCACTATTGAGGTCAAGGGTAGTGAACACAACCGCGCCAGACAATGACTCCAGGATCTCTTGGATGGTGGGAAGAGGATAGGCATCAGTCTGGGAAACCTTGTTGGTCTTCCTATAGTCCACACAAAATCTAAGACCACCAGTCTTTTTTGGGATGAGGACAACAGGAGCAGCCCAGGGAGAGGATGAACGTTCAATTATATTTTGTGTCAACATATCATTAATGAGTCCTTTTTGGATGATTAGCTTTGCTGGGGACAAACGATATGGCTTCTGCTTGATCGGCATTTCCTGTGTAAGGAATATTTTGTGCTTCAGGAGCCCGGTACGTCCCAGCTTTGAAGTACATACATCAGCGTTATTCTGCAGCTGTTCCAACAGCCTTAACTCCTCTGGCTGTTCCAGCTGAGCTCTTCTCACAGCCTGTAAAAGGAGATCATCAGAAGGATTATCGAGGGTTAGTGGTACCGGAGCAATGGCAGAGAAGACTGCCACATTTGGACCCCAATCATGTAACTTTGTAGCTTCTGACTGGAAGAAATGCTTCTTGCTCGGATTGTATGGAAACCAGTAGCAATTGTGTGCGATATCAATCTGGACACCACTGAAGTACATGAAATCAATTCCCAACACAACAGGAAAAGCAAGGTTCTTGGTTTGTAGGATAACAGAAGGAATCATATAGGAGTGGTTACACAGGTGGAACTCTACCTCACTCCATCCAAGTGGTCGTTTAGCCTCACCATCAGCCAGATAGAGTGGACCTTCTGTCCACGGCTTCAAGTTGTAGTGTAGACCTTTAACCTCCTTCCACAGTTTCTCATTGAGCAGTGTGTAGGATGACCCGGTGTCCAGGATGGCTCTTCCTGTCCATGGCCCTATGGACAGGGGTAACACCAATTGGTGCGGTATTAACTGAAAGGAAGGGGATGTCGATGGGGCGGCGTAGGCAGTGACACTTGGGGTTTCATCTCTGGTCAAAGCACCCAGAGTAGGATGGTCGTTCCTGCGAAGGGAGTTAGGTGTGTTTGCCTGTTGTGATTTGTGGTTTCTGGAAGGGTTTACTTGATATGGTCTTGGACATGTAGCTGAAGAATGTCCCTTTTGGCTACATCTCCAACAGAACATGGGAGGGGTTTTGGCTGGAGACTGTGGCTGTTGTTGATGGTCTGGCTTGGGTAACGGTTTGGGTGTCTGTTTCTTTCTCTGTTCATATTGCTGTTGGCATTCTCTGTCCTTCTCGAACTGCTGTCCCAGGCGAACCAGTCCATCAACAGTGGTGACTCTTTCTCTGAGTTGACTGGCTAGTAGTGGGTTGATGTTCTTCAAGATCAATTTAATGACCTCTTCCTCCTCAATACCAGGTTTCCACCTTCTGCACAGGGAGTGGTAACCGTATGCAAAGTCACGGATACTCTCCTTCTCTCTTTGCACTCGATTAAAGACTCTGTCTGCCAGCTCATCTGTGTAGTCCTCAGACAGAAATGCAGAGGAAAACTTGGCCTCAAAGTCAGCCCAGGAGGTAGTGGTGAGACGTGCCACATCCCACCAGTCTCGAGCTGTACCATGCAACACATTCCTCAATGTGGCAAGGAGTTCTTCGTCAGCCAGGGGATTGAGGGCAAGAAAGTCACGACATCTTTCCAGATACATTAGCGGATCAGGACTGTCATCTTTTTTCCCAAAGGTGGGAAATTGCAATTTAATGGGCATCGCCCCCACGACGTCTACTCAAATCACCATGAACAAAAGAGCTAGGAGGGATTGAGGAAGTAGAGGGTGAGGGAGTTATCGGACCATGAAAATGAACACCAGGATGCATGGTGGATTGCATCCTGTAAGGGGTGGCTGCAGCATGGCCTTGTCTTAGCTGTTCTGAGGTGCCAGCTTGGCCCTCAGTGGTCTGAACAGAAGTGGACACCAGAGAAGCTCTGTGCAAGGAGTTGTGCCTAATGGAGGCCATGTCAACAGACACGTCAGCCAACATTTTAACACAATTAGAAAGCTCTTTCTGCAAGTGGTCTACAGTGTTAACCAGAGGAGAAAAAACTGAATTAACGTCCTTGAGAACCTCAGTGTGATGATGTTGCAAGCGCCACTGGAGAGTGGCAGTGAGTTGGGTTTGTTGGTAGTCAAACTGCCTGTCCATGGCACCAGTAACATCCCGTCTTCCACTCTCACTGAGCTCTGTCAGTGTGTGGGTTAGAGTGCTCAGTGAGTTTCTGAATTCCATGGCACTCTGTTGTTGCTCTTCACTCAGACATTTGAATTTATGGTGGATTAGAGTTTGGAGATGTTGTTGAGTCCGACGAATATCAAGGATGTCACCTTGAAGTTGTAAGACTACAACCTCTGGAGATAAACCAGACAATGGAGGAAGGTTGGGCGTCAGAGGGAAGGCTAGCTCAGTACTTCCACACAGATCCATGTCAATAAGGGAGTAGCTGGTTAGACCTCCTGTGGCCTGTGGTCCAGACCGAGCCTTCAGATTCCCAGGGCTCTGGCCCAAATCAACTCCATTGACATTATGATTTGTATTGTCGGCTCGATGGTCAGACTGGCCCTGTGTATTCCCATTGACAGGTATGATATGGATGAGCACATTTTCTTGGGGTGAATCCATTGTTTTAATTCCACACAAAAGATTTGCTTTGGTTATTTCTCAATGTTGAGGTCCCATCTGGGGTGCCATATTTTATGTAACGGTTTTGACTTGAGGTTATAATTTATAGGGGTGCCAGGTAGGTTGTGCCTACCAGAGAAAATATTAGTTTCTCCTTTTAGTTTGATAGGGAATGAGTCCCATCTGGTCCGTCAAGTCTACACCAATACAAAGGACTCATGTAAAAGTCAGGATGGAAATACACTTTTCATAAACCCTTAAAACAATGGAAATAACTTCAAAACAACTGTATTCTTTTGCGTGGTTGTATTAACAACCTAAATGATCACACACACACACACACACACAACAATATAACAATAATGAGCTTTAAACAGCTCTGGTTCCTCCAGAAATGTCCTGTACCTCGGGCCTAAAAAGAGTCCAGCCCGGTAAACAAGTTCAGGGAACTCAAGTGACCTTAGTCACGCAATGGTTGTCCGTTCATACAGTGTAGCGTAAACCCAGTGTCAATCATACAATGAAAAGAACAAATATTTTACCACACATTTCAATAAATCCTCAACTACAACTAACTACCTAAATCATCACAGTATACATCACACCAAAACAAATGAAATACCGTATACAAAAAAGGTTGTAGTCCGTCGGTCAGTCAGAGAAGCCAATCCGCCGACAGATCTCCAGCGGAGAAAGGCCACGAAAACCAACGGAGAGGTGTAGTCCACAGATGCAAGAGTGGAGCCGACCTTGGGTAGATTTTCTATTAGGCTACACAAAGCACACTTTTAAAGCAGCACAACAAACGGAAGAGAGACGCTTCAGAACTGAGGGTCGAACACATCCTCATTCATGTTTCCATCACAACTCCTCTTTTGCACAGCTGATGCTGGCTATTTAATTGGGAATTAAAGGGGAAGCGCCCTATTGGAAGAAGCACTAATTAATTGAGAATTAAAGGGAAAGCGCCCTATTGGAAGGAGAAGCACTGAGACGGTTCAGAAACATTCAGGGCCGTCACAACGTGTAGGTGTCACAGAAAACAAACCTGGAATTTTCCGAATCAGACCAACCAGCTCTTTCCGCCCATCAACAGGTAGCTGAGTAAAAGGGCTATCCAAAATATCCAGTGTCTCTGAATTTTTCAATCTACCCTGCAGTATGCAATCATCGGGACCAGGAACATTTTCGTCCTCATGCACAGACCTAGTATTACAAGAACCAGGGGAAGTAACGGTATCAGCCAAACGAACAGTTTTACCATCCTCTGTAGACTCCCACTTTCTCATCAGAACATCCTCTTGGAGAAAATAACCATGTGCGACATCTCCCAACTGTTCCACAGGCACAATTTGGTCACGCAACTCTTCTAATGTGGGGTCAGTCCGTGGCGCATTGATTAGATCGGAGCGGAATACAGATAACGGGATAACAGGGAAAACAGTGAGAGACTTCTTTGTGGTATTCTCATTTACCGGAGCAGGGACCGGGTCACCATGGCTCATAGACCGCGTCACTGCACCCGCAGAGAACACCGCTGGGAAACTCTGCGCACTCTCATCAGGAATCCCTACAATTGACGGTTTAGTGGAAACCACTAGAGATGGAAACACGACAGGCCACACACGCTCACCAGCCAAGTTATTCCCAAGGATAACGTCGATACCCTCAATAGGCAACGAAGGACGCACCCCCACAACAACGTCACCTTTCACCAGTCCACAATCCAATATCAGTTTATGCAATGGAACTGACAGATTGTTCAAACCTATTCCCCTAATTAGAACACTATTCCCAGAATCAGTCTCAGCAGAGAAAGGTAACACAGATTCCAACACAAACGATTCCGAGGCACCTGTGTCTCGTAGGATCTTCACTGGCACTAGGTTCTTACTTCCTAACATAGACACAAAACCCTCCGTAATGAAAGGTAAATAGCCTGGGTCAATATGGACTTTCACATGCCCCTGGGCCTGAGACAATGTGTCAGGAGTAAACTGATGTGGAACAGACGCAGCTAACGCCGTAGGCCTAGATTTAACGTTAACCTGTTAGGGCTAGGGGGCAGTATTGACACGGCTGGATAAAAAACATACCCGATTTAATCTGGTTACCACTCCTACCCAGTAACTAGAATATGCATATACTTATTACATATGGATAGAAAACACCCTAAATTTTCTAAAACTGTTTGAATGGTGTCTGTGAGTATAACAGAACTCAAATGGCAGGTCAAAACCTGAGAGATTCCTTTACAGGAAGTGGCCTGTCTGACCATTTCTTGAACTTCTTTTCCATCTCTATCATTTACTAAGGATCTCTGCTCTAACGTGACACTTCCCACGTCTTCCATAGGCTCTCAGAGCCCGGGAAAAAACAGAATGTCGTCATTCCAGCCCCAGGCTGAAACACATTATCGCCTTTCTCAAGTGGCCGATCAAGGGACACTGGGCTTATGCGCGTGACCCCGACCGCCCCCGCCTTTGGGATTTTTTCCTCTGTTTGCCGAAAAGGAGATTCCCTGTCGGAATATTATCGCTTTTCTACGAGAAAAATGTCGTAAAAATTGATTTTAAACAGCGGTTGACATGCTTCGAAGTACGGTAATGGAATATTTAGAATTTTATTGTCACGAATTGCGCCATGCGCGCGACACTTCTTTACTATTTCGGATAGTGTCTGGAACGCACGAACAAAACGCCGCTATTCGGATATAACGATGGATTATTTTGGACCAAACCAACATTTGTTATTGAAGTAGCAGTCCTGGGTGTGCATTCTGACGAAGACAACAAAAGGTAATCAAACTTTTATAATAGTAAATATGATTATGGTGAGTGCTAAACTTGCCGGGTGTCTAAATAGCGAGCCCGTGATGCCTGGGCTATGTACTTAGAATATTGCAAAATGTGCTTTCACCAAAAAGCTATTTTAAAATCGGACATATCGAGTGCATAGAGGAGGTCTGTATCTATAATTCTTAAAATAATTGTTATGCTTTTTGTGAACGTTTATCGTGAGTAATTTAGTAAAATGTTAGCGAATTCCCCGGAAGTTTGCGGGGGGTATGCTAGTTCTGAACGTCACATGCTAATGTAAAAAGCTGTTTTTTGATATAAATATGAACTTGATTGAACAAAACATGCATGTATTGTATAACATAATGTCCTAGGGTTGTCATCTGATGAAGATCATCAAAGGTGAGTGCTGCATTTAGCTGTCTTCTGGGTTTTGGTGACATTATATGCTGGCTTGAAAAATGGGTGTCTGATTATTTCTGGCTTGGTACTCTGCTGACATAATCTAATGTTTTGCTTTCGTTGTAAAGCCTTTTTGAAATCGGACAGTGTGGTTAGATTAACGAGAGTCTTGTCTTTAAATGGCTGTAAAATAGTCATATGTTTGAGAAATTGAAGTAATAGGATTTTTAAGGTTTTGAAAATCGCGCCACAGGCTGGCAGTGGCGTCCCACCTAGCCCATAGAGGTTAACACACGTACTGAATTTACCCCTAGACCTGAGAACCGGACATTCGTTTTTCCAATGACCTGAGCCTTGACAGTAGTGACACTCTTGACCAAAGTCAGTTTTACCACGGGAGTCAGGCTCAACCCTAGTTGAATAAAACTCTGCCCGTGAACCAGAGTATCTCGGTGAGCGAGGCCCAAATCTCTCCGAACGCCCCCACTCACTCCAAGTACGGGGTTCTACAAAAATACTTTTGTGAGTCAAAACATATTCGTCCGCCAAAACCGCAGCTTCAGCGACAGTCTGTACTTTTCGTTCGTTAATATACGTCGCTATATGATCAGGGATTGTGTCCTTAAATTGCTCTAGCATAATCAGATCACACAGCCCTTGAAAAGTCATAACCGCAGAGGCGGAACACCAGCGATTAAACTGTGAAGATAATTTTCGCGCAAACTCAACATGAGTCTGCCTATCATCCCTTTCTAAAGTTCTAAATCGTTGGCAGTAAGCCTCAGGAACCAATTCGTAAATCTGTAACACCGCCCTTTTAACCTTATCATAACTGACACTGTCGGCTACACTAAGAGCTGAATATGCTTCCTGCGCTTTACCAGTCAGCACACACTGCAACATTAAAGTGCGGTCAGAATCAGGCCAACTCCTAGCGTCAGCAACACGCTCAAACAACGAAAATAATGTCTCAGGGTCCTTTTCATTAAACTGAGGCAACAACCGTAAATTCCCAACAATGTCAAATGTGTCCGGGGCACACCCAAAAGAGGAACGACTCCTAAGTAAATCTGCGTCACCTTCCCAGAGCAAACTCTCCCCTGAGAGCTTTCCTTCCCTAACCAACTCTAGTCGCTCTTGTTGCAGCTTGATTTTAGCACGCTCCATATCCTGTTTAAATTCCAATTCCTTCTCATATTTTACACGATCGTGCTCTAGCTGTAACAGAAGCAGCTCTTTCTGCTGTTCAAAAAGAAGACTACTAGGACTAACCGATGGAGCGGTAATTGTAACATATCGGGGAGACGGCGAGTCCTCAGCAGAGGCTGCCCCAGTGGTATCTTCAAGAATACCACTCTCCATCAGATTGGCCTTCAATATTAACCTAATAGAATTTTTTTTACATTTATCACTAATTTCAACCTTGTAGTGTTCAGCAACCTTCAACAGCTGTTCTTTAGTACATACATCTAACAGTTCCTTTGATGGAAAGCGAATGAACTCGTCTACATTAGACGCCATAGTCAAAAAAATTCTCACTCAACCCCTCTACTGAGCACACCAGACCACAACAAGAGAAAATACAAATCACACCGGGCACCACAGAAAAGAGATGAGAAATGGAGCTTCCCCAAAATCTACAATAACTCAACCCTAGTCTTCATGCAGATTTGCGGTGGGTAATTATGCACTGTAGCCCGCTGGCAAGGAAGTAACCCCCCAGCACGCTGGTAGATTCCACCAAGCCACGGATGTGCCCCCGAGACAACTGCTCAGTCCACAGACACCACACAAAAATAACAAACATTAACAATGCCCAACATATTCCAAAATGAAACACGTCACTAAGCCTATCAGGGGAAAAAGGTTATAGCTCCGGGTAGTAAGTTTCACTACCCTATCCAAATCTCCCACCAAGGTACACAGCTGATTGTACTCACCTCAGACCAACGTCCCAACAGCAAGTAGAACAAGCGTTTCCAGGCTAGGCAGGGGCCTGGAAACTAACCAATGTATTCTCTCCAACACAGCACACAAACCAAACAAACAAAGGCAACCAATACTGAGCACCAAACTCAAACTAACAAACAAAGCACCTCAATTTAACATACCGCCACGTTTTCTCCCAAACACAAGTTCAAGATCCCGGATGAGCCCCCACTTGTTACGAACCTGTAAGGGCTGTCTTCAGGAAAGGACCAAAATGCAGCAGAGTTAGTATTCATCCTTCAATTTAATTGGAAAGAACACTATACAAAAACAAAAACAAGGAAACTGACAGCCAACAGTCCTGTCAGGTGCAACCACACTAAACAAGAAACAATTACCCACAAAACCCAAAGGAAAAACATGCTCCTTATGTGTGACTCCCAATCAGCAGCAACGAGCACCACCTGTGCCTGATTGGGAGCCACACACATGGCCCAAAACAAAGAAATACCAAAACATAGAAAAAGGAACATAGAACGCCCACCCAATGTAACACCCTGGCCTAACCAAAATAAAGAACAAAAACCCCTCTCTATGGCCAGAGCGTTACAGAACCGGCTCTGAGTTCACAACAAAAGGGAGACAACGTGGAGACAAGGAGTATCAAAATATATATTTATTAACTAAAATAACTAAATAATTAACAATGGCGTGTGTGTAATCAGTAGTGTAAGTGAGTGTTTTGCATACCTGAATGTAATAATGCAGGGTGTTGAAAGGTGCCAAAGGAAATAACCAAAAAGCCACAAAACTACACAACCAAAATCAAAAAAGTGTCTGCATGGAGAGAGTCCTCTCAATAACTGTGGAAGAGGTCTCTTTATCCTGGGACACAGCTGGGCCCAGGTGCTTCCCATTTAGCTGACGACCCTTCCAACTCCGCCCACCGGCATCCTAACAAGGAAACAAGAACAGAGAGAATACGGCAGACAGAGTGGGAGGGTCGTCACACACCCCCCCATAAAACCGGGGACCAACAAGGGCCCCGGAACAACGTACCAGCCTCTGCGTCCCAAATTGACACAGGCCTCTGCGTCCCAAATTGACACAGGCCTCTGCGTCCCAAATTGACACAGGCCTCTGCGTCCCAAATTGACACAGGCCTCTGCGTCCCAAATTGACACAGGCCTCTGCGTCCCAAATTGACACAGGCCTCTGCGTCCCAAATTGACACAGGCCTCTGCGTCCCAAATTGACACAGGCCTCTGCGTCCCAAATTGACACAGGCCTCTGCGTCCCAAATTGACACAGGCCTCTGCGTCCCAAATTGACACAGGCCTCTGCGTCCCAAATTGACGAGAGGTTACATGTTCACCTTCCACTTGCCCCAGCCAACCTCCTTCTCCCCAGACCTCAGCAACCTTTGTGCACAGGAAGCAACATTTAAGAGGAAAGGAGAACACAAGACCAGGAGGGAACAGACAGGAAAGTTAGAACATGATAAAACCAAACAATGGTCAGTCACATAACATTCAGGAACAGGGCGCACAAGAGACCACATCAGCTACAAACGCAAACAACATCTTCCAACGGTTCATAGTCACTTCTCAACGGTTGTCATTTCCCAACGATTCATAGTCACTCCAATGATTCAGTGACTCCAACGATTCATAGTGACTCCAACGATTCATAGTGACTCCAACGATTCATAGTCACTAAACTCATAACCGAATACGAGTACAGACCAGAGGGTGTAATAAAGGCAAAAATGTCATGTGCCCTACTCGTCAGTGGCACCTGCCAATAGCACAATAACAGGTCAAATTTGCACAAACAGCTGCGCCGACTTGATCAACGCAGTCCTCCATCCGAGGAAGAGGAAATTAATCTGGCTTAGTGACTCCGTTTACCTTACGGTGGTCCGTTCCATCCGGTTTACTGACCAAGATACAGGGAGAAGCCCAACTGGAGAAAGAAGGCTCTGCTATCTTACTCTCCAGCATGTACCTGACCTCAGCATCCAGACAACGCAGTTTCTCTACAGAGACTCTATAGAACCGCTGACGAATGGGGTCAGCATCTCCAATGTCAATATTATGCTCTATCAAGTTTGTACGTTGTAACGGTTTTGACTTGAGGTTATAATTTATAGGGGTGCCAGGTAGGTTGTGCCTACCAGAGAAAATATTAGTTTCTCCTTTTAGTTTGATAGGGAATGAGTCCCATCTGGTCCGTCAAGTCTACACCAATACAAAGGACTCATGTAAAAGTCAGGATGGAAATACACTTTTCATAAACCCTTAAAACAATGGAAATAACTTCAAAACAACTGTATTCTTTTGCGTGGTTGTATTAACAACCTAAATGATCACACACACACACAACAATATAACAATAATGAGCTTTAAACAGCTCTGGTTCCTCCAGAAATGTCCTGTACCTCGGGCCTAAAAAGAGTCCAGCCCGGTAAACAAGTTCAGGGAACTCAAGTGACCTTAGTCACGCAATGGTTGTCCGTTCATACAGTGTAGCGTAAACCCAGTGTCAATCATACAATGAAAAGAACAAATATTTTACCACACATTTCAATAAATCCTCAACTACAACTAACTACCTAAATCATCACAGTATACATCACACCAAAACAAATGAAATACCGTATACAAAAAAGGTTGTAGTCCGTCGGTCAGTCAGAGAAGCCAATCCGCCGACAGATCTCCAGCGGAGAAAGGCCACGAAAACCAACGGAGAGGTGTAGTCCACAGATGCAAGAGTGGAGCCGACCTTGGGTAGATTTTCTATTAGGCTACACAAAGCACACTTTTAAAGCAGCACAACAAACGGAAGAGAGACGCTTCAGAACTGAGGGTCGAACACATCCTCATTCATGTTTCCATCACAACTCCTCTTTTGCACAGCTGATGCTGGCTATTTAATTGGGAATTAAAGGGGAAGCGCCCTATTGGAAGAAGCACTAATTAATTGAGAATTAAAGGGAAAGCGCCCTATTGGAAGGAGAAGCACTGAGACGGTTCAGAAACATTCAGGGCCGTCACAACGTGTAGGTGTCACAGAAAACAAACCTGGAATTTTCCGAATCAGACCAACCAGCTCTTTCCGCCCATCAACAGGTAGCTGAGTAAAAGGGCTATCCAAAATATCCAGTGTCTCTGAATTTTTCAATCTACCCTGCAGTATGCAATCATCGGGACCAGGAACATTTTCGTCCTCATGCACAGACCTAGTATTACAAGAACCAAGGGAAGTAACGGTATCAGCCAAACGAACAGTTTTACCATCCTCTGTAGACTCCCACTTTCTCATCAGAACATCCTCTTGGAGAAAATAACCATGTGCGACATCTCCCAACTGTTCCACAGGCACAATTTGGTCACGCAACTCTTCTAATGTGGGGTCAGTCCGTGGCGCATTGATTAGATCGGAGCGGAATACAGATAACGGGATAACAGGGAAAACAGTGAGAGACTTCTTTGTGGTATTCTCATTTACCGGAGCAGGGACCGGGTCACCATGGCTCATAGACCGCGTCACTGCACCCGCAGAGAACACCGCTGGGAAACTCTGCGCACTCTCATCAGGAATCCCTACAATTGACGGTTTAGTGGAAACCACTAGAGATGGAAACACGACAGGCCACACACGCTCACCAGCCAAGTTATTCCCAAGGATAACGTCGATACCCTCAATAGGCAACGAAGGACGCACCCCCACAACAACGTCACCTTTCACCAGTCCACAATCCAATATCAGTTTATGCAATGGAACTGACAGATTGTTCAAACCTATTCCCCTAATTAGAACACTATTCCCAGAATCAGTCTCAGCAGAGAAAGGTAACACAGATTCCAACACAAACGATTCCGAGGCACCTGTGTCTCGTAGGATCTTCACTGGCACTAGGTTCTTACTTCCTAACATAGACACAAAACCCTCCGTAATGAAAGGTAAATAGCCTGGGTCAATATGGACTTTCACATGCCCCTGGGCCTGAGACAATGTGTCAGGAGTAAACTGATGTGGAACAGACGCAGCTAACGCCGTAGGCCTAGATTTAACGTTAACCTGTTAGGGCTAGGGGGCAGTATTGACACGGCCAGATAAAAAACATACCCGATTTAATCTGGTTACCACTCCTACCCAGTAACTAGAATATGCATATACTTATTACATATGGATAGAAAACACCCTAAATTTTCTAAAACTGTTTGAATGGTGTCTGTGAGTATAACAGAACTCAAATGGCAGGTCAAAACCTGAGAGATTCCTTTACAGGAAGTGGCCTGTCTGACCATTTCTTGAACTTCTTTTCCATCTCTATCATTTACTAAGGATCTCTGCTCTAACGTGACACTTCCCACGTCTTCCATAGGCTCTCAGAGCCCGGGAAAAAACAGAATGTCGTCATTCCAGCCCCAGGCTGAAACACATTATCGCCTTTCTCAAGTGGCCGATCAAGGGACACTGGGCTTATGCGCGTGACCCCGACCGCCCCCGCCTTTGGGATTTTTTCCTCTGTTTGCCGAAAAGGAGATTCCCTGTCGGAATATTATCGCTTTTCTACGAGAAAAATGTCGTAAAAATTGATTTTAAACAGCGGTTGACATGCTTCGAAGTACGGTAATGGAATATTTAGAATTTTATTGTCACGAATTGCGCCATGCGCGCGACACTTCTTTACTATTTCGGATAGTGTCTGGAACGCACGAACAAAACGCCGCTATTCGGATATAACGATGGATTATTTTGGACCAAACCAACATTTGTTATTGAAGTAGCAGTCCTGGGTGTGCATTCTGACGAAGACAACAAAAGGTAATCAAACTTTTATAATAGTAAATATGATTATGGTGAGTGCTAAACTTGCCGGGTGTCTAAATAGCGAGCCCGTGATGCCTGGGCTATGTACTTAGAATATTGCAAAATGTGCTTTCACCAAAAAGCTATTTTAAAATCGGACATATCGAGTGCATAGAGGAGGTCTGTATCTATAATTCTTAAAATAATTGTTATGCTTTTTGTGAACGTTTATCGTGAGTAATTTAGTAAAATGTTAGCGAATTCCCGGAAGTTTGCGGGGGGTATGCTAGTTCTGAACGTCACATGCTAATGTAAAAAGCTGGTTTTTGATATAAATATGAACTTGATTGAACAAAACATGCATGTATTGTATAACATAATGTCCTAGGGTTGTCATCTGATGAAGATCATCAAAGGTGAGTGCTGCATTTAGCTGTCTTCTGGGTTTTGGTGACATTATATGCTGGCTTGAAAAATGGGTGTCTGATTATTTCTGGCTTGGTACTCTGCTGACATAATCTAATGTTTTGCTTTCGTTGTAAAGCCTTTTTGAAATCGGACAGTGTGGTTAGATTAACGAGAGTCTTGTCTTTAAATGGCTGTAAAATAGTCATATGTTTGAGAAATTGAAGTAATAGGATTTTTAAGGTTTTGAAAATCGCGCCACAGGCTGGCAGTGGCGTCCCACCTAGCCCATAGAGGTTAACACACGTACTGAATTTACCCCTAGACCTGAGAACCGGACATTCGTTTTTCCAATGACCTGAGCCTTGACAGTAGTGACACTCTTGACCAAAGTCAGTTTTACCACGGGAGTCAGGCTCAACCCTAGTTGAATAAAACTCTGCCCGTGAACCAGAGTATCTCGGTGAGCGAGGCCCAAATCTCTCCGAACGCCCCCACTCACTCCAAGTACGGGGTTCTACAAAAATACTTTTGTGAGTCAAAACATATTCGTCCGCCAAAACCGCAGCTTCAGCGACAGTCTGTACTTTTCGTTCGTTAATATACGTCGCTATATGATCAGGGATTGTGTCCTTAAATTGCTCTAGCATAATCAGATCACACAGCCCTTGAAAAGTCATAACCGCAGAGGCGGAACACCAGCGATTAAACTGTGAAGATAATTTTCGCGCAAACTCAACATGAGTCTGCCTATCATCCCTTTCTAAAGTTCTAAATCGTTGGCAGTAAGCCTCAGGAACCAATTCGTAAATCTGTAACACCGCCCTTTTAACCTTATCATAACTGACACTGTCGGCTACACTAAGAGCTGAATATGCTTCCTGCGCTTTACCAGTCAGCACACACTGCAACATTAAAGTGCGGTCAGAATCAGGCCAACTCCTAGCGTCAGCAACACGCTCAAACAACGAAAATAATGTCTCAGGGTCCTTTTCATTAAACTGAGGCAACAACCGTAAATTCCCAACAATGTCAAATGTGTCCGGGGCACACCCAAAAGAGGAACGACTCCTAAGTAAATCTGCGTCACCTTCCCAGAGCAAACTCTCCCCTGAGAGCTTTCCTTCCCTAACCAACTCTAGTCGCTCTTGTTGCAGCTTGATTTTAGCACGCTCCATATCCTGTTTAAATTCCAATTCCTTCTCATATTTTACACGATCGTGCTCTAGCTGTAACAGAAGCAGCTCTTTCTGCTGTTCAAAAAGAAGACTACTAGGACTAACCGATGGAGCGGTAATTGTAACATATCGGGGAGACGGCGAGTCCTCAGCAGAGGCTGCCCCAGTGGTATCTTCAAGAATACCACTCTCCATCAGATTGGCCTTCAATATTAACCTAATAGAATTTTTTTTACATTTATCACTAATTTCAACCTTGTAGTGTTCAGCAACCTTCAACAGCTGTTCTTTAGTACATACATCTAACAGTTCCTTTGATGGAAAGCGAATGAACTCGTCTACATTAGACGCCATAGTCAAAAAAATTCTCACTCAACCCCTCTACTGAGCACACCAGACCACAACAAGAGAAAATACAAATCACACCGGGCACCACAGAAAAGAGATGAGAAATGGAGCTTCCCCAAAATCTACAATAACTCAACCCTAGTCTTCATGCAGATTTGCGGTGGGTAATTATGCACTGTAGCCCGCTGGCAAGGAAGTAACCCCCCAGCACGCTGGTAGATTCCACCAAGCCACGGATGTGCCCCCGAGACAACTGCTCAGTCCACAGACACCACACAAAAATAACAAACATTAACAATGCCCAACATATTCCAAAATGAAACACGTCACTAAGCCTATCAGGGGAAAAAGGTTATAGCTCCGGGTAGTAAGTTTCACTACCCTATCCAAATCTCCCACCAAGGTACACAGCTGATTGTACTCACCTCAGACCAACGTCCCAACAGCAAGTAGAACAAGCGTTTCCAGGCTAGGCAGGGGCCTGGAAACTAACCAATGTATTCTCTCCAACACAGCACACAAACCAAACAAACAAAGGCAACCAATACTGAGCACCAAACTCAAACTAACAAACAAAGCACCTCAATTTAACATACCGCCACGTTTTCTCCCAAACACAAGTTCAAGATCCCGGATGAGCCCCCACTTGTTACGAACCTGTAAGGGCTGTCTTCAGGAAAGGACCAAAATGCAGCAGAGTTAGTATTCATCCTTCAATTTAATTGGAAAGAACACTATACAAAAACAAAAACAAGGAAACTGACAGCCAACAGTCCTGTCAGGTGCAACCACACTAAACAAGAAACAATTACCCACAAAACCCAAAGGAAAAACATGCTCCTTATGTGTGACTCCCAATCAGCAGCAACGAGCACCACCTGTGCCTGATTGGGAGCCACACACATGGCCCAAAACAAAGAAATACCAAAACATAGAAAAAGGAACATAGAACGCCCACCCAATGTAACACCCTGGCCTAACCAAAATAAAGAACAAAAACCCCTCTCTATGGCCAGAGCGTTACAGAACCGGCTCTGAGTTCACAACAAAAGGGAGACAACGTGGAGACAAGGAGTATCAAAATATATATTTATTAACTAAAATAACTAAATAATTAACAATGGCGTGTGTGTAATCAGTAGTGTAAGTGAGTGTTTTGCATACCTGAATGTAATAATGCAGGGTGTTGAAAGGTGCCAAAGGAAATAACCAAAAAGCCACAAAACTACACAACCAAAATCAAAAAAGTGTCTGCATGGAGAGAGTCCTCTCAATAACTGTGGAAGAGGTCTCTTTATCCTGGGACACAGCTGGGCCCAGGTGCTTCCCATTTAGCTGACGACCCTTCCAACTCCGCCCACCGGCATCCTAACAAGGAAACAAGAACAGAGAGAATACGGCAGACAGAGTGGGAGGGTCGTCACACACCCCCCCATAAAACCGGGGACCAACAAGGGCCCCGGAACAACGTACCAGCCTCTGCGTCCCAAATTGACACAGGCCTCTGCGTCCCAAATTGACACAGGCCTCTGCGTCCCAAATTGACACAGGCCTCTGCGTCCCAAATTGACACAGGCCTCTGCGTCCCAAATTGACACAGGCCTCTGCGTCCCAAATTGACACAGGCCTCTGCGTCCCAAATTGACACAGGCCTCTGCGTCCCAAATTGACACAGGCCTCTGCGTCCCAAATTGACACAGGCCTCTGCGTCCCAAATTGACACAGGCCTCTGCGTCCCAAATTGACGAGAGGTTACATGTTCACCTTCCACTTGCCCCAGCCAACCTCCTTCTCCCCAGACCTCAGCAACCTTTGTGCACAGGAAGCAACATTTAAGAGGAAAGGAGAACACAAGACCAGGAGGGAACAGACAGGAAAGTTAGAACATGATAAAACCAAACAATGGTCAGTCACATAACATTCAGGAACAGGGCGCACAAGAGACCACATCAGCTACAAACGCAAACAACATCTTCCAACGGTTCATAGTCACTTCTCAACGGTTGTCATTTCCCAACGATTCATAGTCACTCCAATGATTCATAGTGACTCCAACGATTCATAGTGACTCCAACGATTCATAGTGACTCCAACGATTCATAGTGACTCCAACGATTCATAGTCACTAAACTCATAACCGAATACGAGTACAGACCAGAGGGTGTAATAAAGGCAAAAATGTCATGTGCCCTACTCGTCAGTGGCACCTGCCAATAGCACAATAACAGGTCAAATTTGCACAAACAGCTGCGCCGACTTGATCAACGCAGTCCTCCATCCGAGGAAGAGGAAATTAATCTGGCTTAGTGACTCCGTTTACCTTACGGTGGTCCGTTCCATCCGGTTTACTGACCAAGATACAGGGAGAAGCCCAACTGGAGAAAGAAGGCTCTGCTATCTTACTCTCCAGCATGTACCTGACCTCAGCATCCAGACAACGCAGTTTCTCTACAGAGACTCTATAGAACCGCTGACGAATGGGGTCAGCATCTCCAATGTCAATATTATGCTCTATCAAGTTTGTACGTTGTAACGGTTTTGACTTGAGGTTATAATTTATAGGGGTGCCAGGTTGTGCCTACCAGAGAAAATATTAGTTTCTCCTTTTAGTTTGATAGGGAATGAGTCCCATCTGGTCCGTCAAGTCTACACCAATACAAAGGACTCATGTAAAAGTCAGGATGGAAATACACTTTTCATAAACCCTTAAAACAATGGAAATAACTTCAAAACAACTGTATTCTTTTGCGTGGTTGTATTAACAACCTAAATGATCACACACACACACAACAATATAACAATAATGAGCTTTAAACAGCTCTGGTTCCTCCAGAAATGTCCTGTACCTCGGGCCTAAAAAGAGTCCAGCCCGGTAAACAAGTTCAGGGAACTCAAGTGACCTTAGTCACGCAATGGTTGTCCGTTCATACAGTGTAGCGTAAACCCAGTGTCAATCATACAATGAAAAGAACAAATATTTTACCACACATTTCAATAAATCCTCAACTACAACTAACTACCTAAATCATCACAGTATACATCACACCAAAACAAATGAAATACCGTATACAAAAAAGGTTGTAGTCCGTCGGTCAGTCAGAGAAGCCAATCCGCCGACAGATCTCCAGCGGAGAAAGGCCACGAAAACCAACGGAGAGGTGTAGTCCACAGATGCAAGAGTGGAGCCGACCTTGGGTAGATTTTCTATTAGGCTACACAAAGCACACTTTTAAAGCAGCACAACAAACGGAAGAGAGACGCTTCAGAACTGAGGGTCGAACACATCCTCATTCATGTTTCCATCACAACTCCTCTTTTGCACAGCTGATGCTGGCTATTTAATTGGGAATTAAAGGGGAAGCGCCCTATTGGAAGAAGCACTAATTAATTGAGAATTAAAGGGAAAGCGCCCTATTGGACGGTTCAGAAACATTCAGGGCCGTCACACACCCCCTCCCCTGGAAAAAGCCGACCATTGCCCTGGAAGGCACATCTTGGTCGGGGAAACCGAGAAAGGTCTCTTCATCACTTTCCTCTTCAAAGATCTCCAGGACCTTGCGGCGCTCAATCTCCTCCAATTCGTCAGCTGAGGGGTAACAGGCCTTAAGGCGTGAGACATGGACAACGCGCATATCTTCACCTGTGTCCTCTTTCACCACTCGATAGTTCAAAGGGCCTCTCTGCTCCACAATCCTATATGGTCCTTGCCATTTAGGAGCGAGCTTGGCCGAGAAGAATTGTTCAGCTTTTGAATAAGGATGAGAGCGAAGCCACACCCGATCACGAAGCTGGAACTGCATGTCTCGTCTCTTATCATAATTTCTCTTCTGCCTGAGTCGAGCCTGGATCATGTTCTTTGAGACAAGAGCTCTCAAGTCGTGGAGATGGACTACCTGGTCATAGCAAGCAGCGTCTGGAGTAACCTGCTGGGGCTGTAGCACCATCTCCAAGGGTCCTCGGAGGGGACGACTCAGGTTCAGCTCTGCAGGTGTGACTCCAGTGGACTCTTGCACAGCAGAATTCAGGGCAAATCGAAACTCGTGAAGGTGCTTGTCCCAGTGTTTGTGCTGGGTCCCTACATAGGAAGCAACCATTGTCTTCAAGGTTCGATTAACTCTCTCAGTGAGGTTGGTCTGTGGGTGATAAGCCGTGGTCAACTTCTGTCTCAGGTTCCATCTTTGGCAGGTCTCCTCAAAGAGATCAGAGACGAATTGGGAACCTCGATCAGACAGGATGTAATCAGGCACTCCCCAGCGAGTCAGGATCTCTTTCGTAAGGATGTTAGAGACTGTCCTTGCTGTGGCCTGACGCAGGGCAAAGAGCTCCACCCACTTGGAATAGTAATCAACAAAAACAAGCATGTACACATTCTGATTGGAGCTTCTAGGAAATGGACCCATCAAATCCACTCCTAACATTTCCCAAGGTCGGGTAATCACAGTTTGCTGCAACTTGCCAGCAGGCTTTCTACCTTCTGGTTTGTACATTTGACAAACCTGACAGTTTCGGATGTGTGACTTTACATCCATGCTCAGATGTGGCCAGTACAGTAATGCTTGCAACCGCTTGTAGGTTTTGAACCTGCCCAAATGACCAGCTAACGGGTCTTCATGGAAATGTTGAAGCAGTTGAAGGCGTAGAGTTTCAGGTATGTACATTTGGTATAGTGTTCTGTGAGGTAGTTGTACAACTCGGTAGACTTTGTCTTCAATGATGGTCAGCTTGGTGGTAGGATTGACCATCTTTTCTCTATCTTCCAGGATAGTCTGGTACAAAGCCTGTACTTCTGGATCATCCTGTTGGGCTTTCCAAATGGCCTCATCAGAGATGGGAAAGTCAGTTTTGGGTGAGTCTCGACTGCTTGACAGGACAGTAGCACATGTAAGATGAGGGCCACCATTACCACCAGCAGGAGCTCTGGATAAGGCATCTGGAATCATCATCATCTCACTTGGCTCTGTCATATCCTCACATGGTCTCTCCTATCATTGCTATGCAGACGACACACAATTAATCTTCTCCTTTCCCCCTTCTGATAACCAGGCGGCGAATCGCATCTCTGCATGTCTGTCAGACATATCAGTGTGGATGACGGATCACCAGCTCAAGCTGAACCTCGGCAAGACGGAGCTGCTCTTCCTCCCGGGGAAGGACTGCCCGTTCCATGATCTCGCCATCACGGTTGACAACTCCCTTGTGTCCTCCTCCCAGAGTGCTAAGAACCTTGGCGTGATCCTGGACAACACCCTGTCGTTCTCCACTAACATCAAGGCGGTGACCCGATCCTGTAGGTTCATGCTCTACAACATTCGCAGAGTACGACCCTGCCTCACACAGGAAGCGGCGCAGGTCCTAATCCAGGCACTTGTCATCTCCCGTCTGGATTACTGCAACTCGCTGTTGGCTGGGCTCCCTGCCTGTGCCATTAAACCCCTACAACTCATCCAGAACGCCGCAGCCCGTCTGGTGTTCAACCTTCCCAAGTTCTCTCACGTCACCCCGCTCCTCCGCTCTCTCCACTGGCTTCCAGTTGAAGCTCGCATCCGCTACAAGACCATGGTGATTGCCTACGGAGCTGTGAAGGGAACGGCACCTCCATACCTTCAGGCTCTGATCAGGCCCTACACCCAAACAAGGGCACTGCGTTCATCCACCACTGGCCTGCTGGCCCCCCTACCTCTGAGGAAGCACAGTTCCCGCTCAGCCCAGTCAAAACTGTTCGCTGCTCTGGCACCCCAATGGTGAAACAAGCTCCCTCACGACGCCAGGACAGCGGAGTCAATCACCACCTTCCGGAGACACCTGAAACCCCACCTCTTTAACCTGTTAGGGCTAGGGGGCAGCATTTGCACGTCTGGATAAAAAAAAATGTACCCGATTTAATCTGGTTACTAATCCTACCCAGTAACTAGAATATGCATATACTTATTATATATGGATAGAAAACACTAAAGTTTCTAAAACTGTTTGAATGGTGTCTGTGAGTATAACAGAACTCATTTGGCAGGCAAAACCCTGAGACATTTTCTGACAGGAAGTGGATACCTGATGTGTTGTATTGACTTTAAACCTATCCCATTGAAAAACACAGGGGCTTAGGAATATTTTGGCACTTCCTATTGCTTCCACTAGATGTCACCAGCCTTTACAAAGTGTTTTGAGTCTTCTGGAGGGAGATCTGACCGAACAAGAGCCATGGAACGATGATGTCCCATTAGACACCTGGCGACGCGAGTTCATGTTGGGTACCCTCGTTCCAATACGTTATAAAAGAGTATGCATTCGTCCACCTTGAATATTATTCATGTTCTGGTTAAAAAAGGCCCTAATGATTTATGCTATACAACGTTTGACATGTTTGAACGAACGGAAATATATTTTTTCCCCTCGTTCATGACGAGAAGTCCGGCTGGCTTAGATCATGTGCTAACAAGACGGAGATTTTTGGACATAAATGATGAGCTTTTTTGAACAAAACTACATTCGTTATGGACCTGTGATACCTGGAAGTGACATCTGATGAAGAGAATCAAAGGTAATGGATTATTTACATAGTATTTTCGATTTTAGATCTCCCCAACATGACGTCTAGTCTGTATCGCAACGCGTATTTTTCTGGGCGCAGTGCTCAGATTATTGCAAAGTGTGATTTCCCAGTAAGGTTATTTTTAAATCTGGCAAGTTGATTGCGTTCAAGAGATGTAAATCTATAATTCTTTAAATGACAATATAATATTTTACCAATGTTTTCTAATTTTAATTATTTAATTTGTGACGCTGACTTGACTGCCGGTTATTGGAGGGAAACGATTTCCTCAACATCAATGCCATAGTAAAACGCTGTTTTTGGATATAAATATGAACTTGATAGAACTAAAAATGCATGCATTGTCTAACATAATGTCCTAGGAGTGTCATCTGATGGAGATTGTAAAAGGTTAGTGCATCATTTTAGCTGGTTTTATGGTTTTGGTGACCCTGTCTTTGAATTGACAAAACATTACACACAACTCTTGTAAATGTACTGTCCTAACATACTCTAAATTTATGCTTTCGCCGTAAAACCTTTTTGAAATCGTAAAACGTGGTTAGATTAAGGAGATGTTTATCTTTCAAAGGGTGTAAAATAGTTGTATTTTTGAAAAATTTGAATTTTGACATTTATTTGGATTCAAATTTGCCGCTCTTGAAATGCACCTGCTGTTGATGGAGTGCACCACGGGTGGCACGCTAGCGTCCCACCTAGCCCATAGAGGTTAAGGAATACCTAGGATAGGATAAAGTAATCCTTCTAACCCCCCCCCCCCCCCCTTAAAATATTTAGATGCACTATTGTAAAGTGGTTGTTCCACTGGATATCATAAGGTGAATGCACCATTTTGTAAGTCGCTCTGGATAAGAGCGTCTGCTAAATGACTTAAATGTAATTGTAATGTAATCTGGAACAGTGTTGTATTTTCCTTTCCTGTATTCTACTGCAAAGGTGAACTCTTGCAACCGTAGAGCCCATCTGATAAGTCTGGTGCTTGGTTTGTTGGTCTTGAACACCCACACAAGGGAGGAATGGTCAGTGACCACAGTGAAGTGTCTTCCCTCCAGGTAGTACCTCCACTTTTCCAAAGCCCAGACAACTGCGAGGCACTCTTGCTCGGTTGTGGAGTAGTTCCGTTCTGCTCCATTCAATGTTCGACTGGCGAACGCTAGCACTTCTTCAATGCCAAGTCCAGTCTGTTGGACTAGAACAGCACCAAGTCCAACATCACTTGCATCAGTGTAAACAACAAAAGGGCAATCAAAGTTGGGATGACCCAAAATGGGAGGTGTGACGAGGTGTCGTTTCAGGGTTTCAAAAGAGGTCTGGCACTCTGCCGTCCATCGGAATTTCGCACCTTTTCGCTTCAATGCGTTGAGGGGTTCTGCCACCTGGGAGAAGTTCAACACAAACCGATGGTACCATCCAGCCATCCCAAGGAACCGTTGAAGGGCCTTGAGTGTGGTTGGGACAGGGAAATCTTGTACCGCCTTGGTCTTTTCGGGATCCACATGAGTGCCGTCAAAAGACACAATATGGCCAAGGAACTTCAGGGAGGTTTGGCAGAAGTTGCTCTTCTTCATGTTCAATGTCAGACCAGCTTCCCTTAGCTTGTCCAACACTGCTTGAAGATCTTGAAAATGTTGTTCTCTGGTCTGGGAGTAGATAATTATATCGTCCAGGTAGACGAAACAGATCTTCCCTTTGAGCTCACCTAACGCAATCTCCATGAGTCTTTGGAAAGTGGCAGGTGCATTCTTTAATCCAAAAGGCATCACCTTAAAGGAAAACAAGCCCTCAGCACAGACAAAAGCAGTCTTGTCCTTGCTTTCCTGGTCCATCTCAACCTGCCAATAGCCACTATTGAGGTCAAGGGTAGTGAACACAACCGCGCCAGACAATGACTCCAGGATCTCTTGGATGGTGGGAAGAGGATAGGCATCAGTCTGGGAAACCTTGTTGGTCTTCCTATAGTCCACACAAAATCTAAGACCACCGGTCTTTTTTGGGATGAGGACAACAGGAGCAGCCCAGGGAGAGGATGAACGTTCAATTATATTTTGTGTCAACATATCATTAATGAGTCCTTTTTGGATGATTAGCTTTGCTGGGGACAAACGATATGGCTTCTGCTTGATCGGCATTTCCTGTGTAAGGAATATTTTGTGCTTCAGGAGCCCGGTACGTCCCAGCTTTGAAGTACATACATCAGCGTTATTCTGCAGCTGTTCCAACAGCCTTAACTCCTCTGGCTGTTCCAGCTGAGCTCTTCTCACAGCCTGTAAAAGGAGATCATCAGAAGGATTATCGAGGGTTAGTGGTACCGGAGCAATGGCAGAGAAGACTGCCACATTTGGACCCCAATCATGTAACTTTGTAGCTTCTGACTGGAAGAAATGCTTCTTGCTCGGATTGTATGGAAACCAGTAGCAATTGTGTGCGATATCAATCTGGACACCACTGAAGTACATGAAATCAATTCCCAACACAACAGGAAAAGCAAGGTTCTTGGTTTGTAGGATAACAGAAGGAATCATATAGGAGTGGTTACACAGGTGGAACTCTACCTCACTCCATCCAAGTGGTCGTTTAGCCTCACCATCAGCCAGATAGAGTGGACCTTCTGTCCACGGCTTCAAGTTGTAGTGTAGACCTTTAACCTCCTTCCACAGTTTCTCATTGAGCAGTGTGTAGGATGACCCGGTGTCCAGGATGGCTCTTCCTGTCCATGGCCCTATGGACAGGGGTAACACCAATTGGTGCGGTATTAACTGAAAGGAAGGGGATGTCGATGGGGCGGCGTAGGCAGTGACACTTGGGGTTTCATCTCTGGTCAAAGCACCCAGAGTAGGATGGTCGTTCCTGCGAAGGGAGTTAGGTGTGTTTGCCTGTTGTGATTTGTGGTTTCTGGAAGGGTTTACTTGATATGGTCTTGGACATGTAGCTGAAGAATGTCCCTTTTGGCTACATCTCCAACAGAACATGGGAGGGGTTTTGGCTGGAGACTGTGGCTGTTGTTGATGGTCTGGCTTGGGTAACGGTTTGGGTGTCTGTTTCTTTCTCTGTTCATATTGCTGTTGGCATTCTCTGTCCTTCTCGAACTGCTGTCCCAGGCGAACCAGTCCATCAACAGTGGTGACTCTTTCTCTGAGTTGACTGGCTAGTAGTGGGTTGATGTTCTTCAAGATCAATTTAATGACCTCTTCCTCCTCAATACCAGGTTTCCACCTTCTGCACAGGGAGTGGTAACCGTATGCAAAGTCACGGATACTCTCCTTCTCTCTTTGCACTCGATTAAAGACTCTGTCTGCCAGCTCATCTGTGTAGTCCTCAGACAGAAATGCAGAGGAAAACTTGGCCTCAAAGTCAGCCCAGGAGGTAGTGGTGAGACGTGCCACATCCCACCAGTCTCGAGCTGTACCATGCAACACATTCCTCAATGTGGCAAGGAGTTCTTCGTCAGCCAGGGGATTGAGGGCAAGAAAGTCACGACATCTTTCCAGATACATTAGCGGATCAGGACTGTCATCTTTTTTCCCAAAGGTGGGAAATTGCAATTTAATGGGCATCGCCCCCACATGACGTCTACTCAAATCACCATGAACAAAAGAGCTAGGAGGGATTGAGGAAGTAGAGGGTGAGGGAGTTATCGGACCATGAAAATGAACACCAGGATGCATGGTGGATTGCATCCTGTAAGGGGTGGCTGCAGCATGGCCTTGTCTTAGCTGTTCTGAGGTGCCAGCTTGGCCCTCAGTGGTCTGAACAGAAGTGGACACCAGAGAAGCTCTGTGCAAGGAGTTGTGCCTAATGGAGGCCATGTCAACAGACACGTCAGCCAACATTTTAACACAATTAGAAAGCTCTTTCTGCAAGTGGTCTACAGTGTTAACCAGAGGAGAAAAAACTGAATTAACGTCCTTGAGAACCTCAGTGTGATGATGTTGCAAGCGCCACTGGAGAGTGGCAGTGAGTTGGGTTTGTTGGTAGTCAAACTGCCTGTCCATGGCACCAGTAACATCCCGTCTTCCACTCTCACTGAGCTCTGTCAGTGTGTGGGTTAGAGTGCTCAGTGAGTTTCTGAATTCCATGGCACTCTGTTGTTGCTCTTCACTCAGACATTTGAATTTATGGTGGATTAGAGTTTGGAGATGTTGTTGAGTCCGACGAATATCAAGGATGTCACCTTGAAGTTGTAAGACTACAACCTCTGGAGATAAACCAGACAATGGAGGAAGGTTGGGCGTCAGAGGGAAGGCTAGCTCAGTACTTCCACACAGATCCATGTCAATAAGGGAGTAGCTGGTTAGACCTCCTGTGGCCTGTGGTCCAGACCGAGCCTTCAGATTCCCAGGGCTCTGGCCCAAATCAACTCCATTGACATTATGATTTGTATTGTCGGCTCGATGGTCAGACTGGCCCTGTGTATTCCCATTGACAGGTATGATATGGATGAGCACATTTTCTTGGGGTGAATCCATTGTTTTAATTCCACACAAAAGATTTGCTTTGGTTATTTCTCAATGTTGAGGTCCCATCTGGGGTGCCATATTTTATGTAACGGTTTTGACTTGAGGTTATAATTTATAGGGGTGCCAGGTAGGTTGTGCCTACCAGAGAAAATATTAGTTTCTCCTTTTAGTTTGATAGGGAATGAGTCCCATCTGGTCCGTCAAGTCTACACCAATACAAAGGACTCATGTAAAAGTCAGGATGGAAATACACTTTTCATAAACCCTTAAAACAATGGAAATAACTTCAAAACAACTGTATTCTTTTGCGTGGTTGTATTAACAACCTAAATGATCACACACACACACAACAATATAACAATAATGAGCTTTAAACAGCTCTGGTTCCTCCAGAAATGTCCTGTACCTCGGGCCTAAAAAGAGTCCAGCCCGGTAAACAAGTTCAGGGAACTCAAGTGACCTTAGTCACGCAATGGTTGTCCGTTCATACAGTGTAGCGTAAACCCTGTGTCAATCATACAATGAAAAGAACAAATATTTTACCACACATTTCAATAAATCCTCAACTACAACTAACTACCTAAATCATCACAGTATACATCACACCAAAACAAATGAAATACCGTATACAAAAAAGGTTGTAGTCCGTCGGTCAGTCAGAGAAGCCAATCCGCCGACAGATCTCCAGCGGAGAAAGGCCACGAAAACCAACGGAGAGGTGTAGTCCACAGATGCAAGAGTGGAGCCGACCTTGGGTAGATTTTCTATTAGGCTACACAAAGCACACTTTTAAAGCAGCACAACAAACGGAAGAGAGACGCTTCAGAACTGAGGGTCGAACACATCCTCATTCATGTTTCCATCACAACTCCTCTTTTGCACAGCTGATGCTGGCTATTTAATTGGGAATTAAAGGGGAAGCGCCCTATTGGAAGAAGCACTAATTAATTGAGAATTAAAGGGAAAGCGCCCTATTGGAAGGAGAAGCACTGAGACGGTTCAGAAACATTCAGGGCCGTCACAACGTGTAGGTGTCACAGAAAACAAACCTGGAATTTTCCGAATCAGACCAACCAGCTCTTTCCGCCCATCAACAGGTAGCTGAGTAAAAGGGCTATCCAAAATATCCAGTGTCTCTGAGTTTTTCAATCTACCCTGCAGTATGCAATCATCGGGACCAGGAACATTTTCGTCCTCATGCACAGACCTAGTATTACAAGAACCAAGGGAAGTAACGGTATCAGCCAAACGAACAGTTTTACCATCCTCTGTAGACTCCCACTTTCTCATCAGAACATCCTCTTGGAGAAAATAACCATGTGCGACATCTCCCAACTGTTCCACAGGCACAATTTGGTCACGCAACTCTTCTAATGTGGGGTCAGTCCGTGGCGCATTGATTAGATCGGAGCGGAATACAGATAACGGGATAACAGGGAAAACAGTGAGAGACTTCTTTGTGGTATTCTCATTTACCGGAGCAGGGACCGGGTCACCATGGCTCATAGACCGCGTCACTGCACCCGCAGAGAACACCGCTGGGAAACTCTGCGCACTCTCATCAGGAATCCCTACAATTGACGGTTTAGTGGAAACCACTAGAGATGGAAACACGACAGGCCACACACGCTCACCAGCCAAGTTATTCCCAAGGATAACGTCGATACCCTCAATAGGCAACGAAGGACGCACCCCCACAACAACGTCACCTTTCACCAGTCCACAATCCAATATCAGTTTATGCAATGGAACTGACAGATTGTTCAAACCTATTCCCCTAATTAGAACACTATTCCCAGAATCAGTCTCAGCAGAGAAAGGTAACACAGATTCCAACACAAACGATTCCGAGGCACCTGTGTCTCGTAGGATCTTCACTGGCACTAGGTTCTTACTTCCTAACATAGACACAAAACCCTCCGTAATGAAAGGTAAATAGCCTGGGTCAATATGGACTTTCACATGCCCCTGGGCCTGAGACAATGTGTCAGGAGTAAACTGATGTGGAACAGACGCAGCTAACGCCGTAGGCCTAGATTTAACGTTAACCTGTTAGGGCTAGGGGGCAGTATTGACACGGCTGGATAAAAAACATACCCGATTTAATCTGGTTACCACTCCTACCCAGTAACTAGAATATGCATATACTTATTACATATGGATAGAAAACACCCTAAATTTTCTAAAACTGTTTGAATGGTGTCTGAGTATAACAGAACTCAAATGGCAGGTCAAAACCTGAGAGATTCCTTTACAGGAAGTGGCCTGTCTGACCATTTCTTGAACTTCTTTTCCATCTCTATCATTTACTAAGGATCTCTGCTCTAACGTGACACTTCCCACGTCTTCCATAGGCTCTCAGAGCCCGGGAAAAAACAGAATGTCGTCATTCCAGCCCCAGGCTGAAACACATTATCGCCTTTCTCAAGTGGCCGATCAAGGGACACTGGGCTTATGCGCGTGACCCCGACCGCCCCCGCCTTTGGGATTTTTTCCTCTGTTTGCCGAAAAGGAGATTCCCTGTCGGAATATTATCGCTTTTCTACGAGAAAAATGTCGTAAAAATTGATTTTAAACAGCGGTTGACATGCTTCGAAGTACGGTAATGGAATATTTAGAATTTTATTGTCACGAATTGCGCCATGCGCGCGACACTTCTTTACTATTTCGGATAGTGTCTGGAACGCACGAACAAAACGCCGCTATTCGGATATAACGATGGATTATTTTGGACCAAACCAACATTTGTTATTGAAGTAGCAGTCCTGGGTGTGCATTCTGACGAAGACAACAAAAGGTAATCAAACTTTTATAATAGTAAATATGATTATGGTGAGTGCTAAACTTGCCGGGTGTCTAAATAGCGAGCCCGTGATGCCTGGGCTATGTACTTAGAATATTGCAAAATGTGCTTTCACCAAAAAGCTATTTTAAAATCGGACATATCGAGTGCATAGAGGAGGTCTGTATCTATAATTCTTAAAATAATTGTTATGCTTTTTGTGAACGTTTATCGTGAGTAATTTAGTAAAATGTTAGCGAATTCCCCGGAAGTTTGCGGGGGGTATGCTAGTTCTGAACGTCACATGCTAATGTAAAAAGCTGTTTTTTGATATAAATATGAACTTGATTGAACAAAACATGCATGTATTGTATAACATAATGTCCTAGGGTTGTCATCTGATGAAGATCATCAAAGGTGAGTGCTGCATTTAGCTGTCTTCTGGGTTTTGGTGACATTATATGCTGGCTTGAAAAATGGGTGTCTGATTATTTCTGGCTTGGTACTCTGCTGACATAATCTAATGTTTTGCTTTCGTTGTAAAGCCTTTTTGAAATCGGACAGTGTGGTTAGATTAACGAGAGTCTTGTCTTTAAATGGCTGTAAAATAGTCATATGTTTGAGAAATTGAAGTAATAGGATTTTTAAGGTTTTGAAAATCGCGCCACAGGCTGGCAGTGGCGTCCCACCTAGCCCATAGAGGTTAACACACGTACTGAATTTACCCCTAGACCTGAGAACCGGACATTCGTTTTTCCAATGACCTGAGCCTTGACAGTAGTGACACTCTTGACCAAAGTCAGTTTTACCACGGGAGTCAGGCTCAACCCTAGTTGAATAAAACTCTGCCCGTGAACCAGAGTATCTCGGTGAGCGAGGCCCAAATCTCTCCGAACGCCCCCACTCACTCCAAGTACGGGGTTCTACAAAAATACTTTTGTGAGTCAAAACATATTCGTCCGCCAAAACCGCAGCTTCAGCGACAGTCTGTACTTTTCGTTTGTTAATATACGTCGCTATATGATCAGGGATTGTGTCCTTAAATTGCTCTAGCATAATCAGATCACACAGCCCTTGAAAAGTCATAATCGCAGAGGCGGAACACCAGCGATTAAACTGTGAAGATAATTTTCGCGCAAACTCAACATGAGTCTGCCTATCATCCCTTTCTAAAGTTCTAAATCGTTGGCAGTAAGCCTCAGGAACCAATTCGTAAATCTGTAACACCGCCCTTTTAACCTTATCATAACTGACACTGTCGGCTACACTAAGAGCTGAATATGCTTCCTGCGCTTTACCAGTCAGCACACACTGCAACATTAAAGTGCGGTCAGAATCAGGCCAACTCCTAGCGTCAGCAACACGCTCAAACAACGAAAATAATGTCTCAGGGTCCTTTTCATTAAACTGAGGCAACAACCGTAAATTCCCAACAATGTCAAATGTGTCCGGGGCACACCCAAAAGAGGAACGACTCCTAAGTAAATCTGCGTCACCTTCCCAGAGCAAACTCTCCCCTGAGAGCTTTCCTTCCCTAACCAACTCTAGTCGCTCTTGTTGCAGCTTGATTTTAGCACGCTCCATATCCTGTTTAAATTCCAATTCCTTCTCATATTTTACACGATCGTGCTCTAGCTGTAACAGAAGCAGCTCTTTCTGCTGTTCAAAAAGAAGACTACTAGGACTAACCGATGGAGCGGTAATTGTAACATATCGGGGAGACGGCGAGTCCTCAGCAGAGGCTGCCCCAGTGGTATCTTCAAGAATACCACTCTCCATCAGATTGGCCTTCAATATTAACCTAATAGAATTTTTTTTACATTTATCACTAATTTCAACCTTGTAGTGTTCAGCAACCTTCAACAGCTGTTCTTTAGTACATACATCTAACAGTTCCTTTGATGGAAAGCGAATGAACTCGTCTACATTAGACGCCATAGTCAAAAAAATTCTCACTCAACCCCTCTACTGAGCACACCAGACCACAACAAGAGAAAATACAAATCACACCGGGCACCACAGAAAAGAGATGAGAAATGGAGCTTCCCCAAAATCTACAATAACTCAACCCTAGTCTTCATGCAGATTTGCGGTGGGTAATTATGCACTGTAGCCCGCTGGCAAGGAAGTAACCCCCCAGCACGCTGGTAGATTCCACCAAGCCACGGATGTGCCCCCGAGACAACTGCTCAGTCCACAGACACCACACAAAAATAACAAACATTAACAATGCCCAACATATTCCAAAATGAAACACGTCACTAAGCCTATCAGGGGAAAAAGGTTATAGCTCCGGGTAGTAAGTTTCACTACCCTATCCAAATCTCCCACCAAGGTACACAGCTGATTGTACTCACCTCAGACCAACGTCCCAACAGCAAGTAGAACAAGCGTTTCCAGGCTAGGCAGGGGCCTGGAAACTAACCAATGTATTCTCTCCAACACAGCACACAAACCAAACAAACAAAGGCAACCAATACTGAGCACCAAACTCAAACTAACAAACAAAGCACCTCAATTTAACATACCGCCACGTTTTCTCCCAAACACAAGTTCAAGATCCCGGATGAGCCCCCACTTGTTACGAACCTGTAAGGGCTGTCTTCAGGAAAGGACCAAAATGCAGCAGAGTTAGTATTCATCCTTCAATTTAATTGGAAAGAACACTATACAAAAACAAAAACAAGGAAACTGACAGCCAACAGTCCTGTCAGGTGCAACCACACTAAACAAGAAACAATTACCCACAAAACCCAAAGGAAAAACATGCTCCTTATGTGTGACTCCCAATCAGCAGCAACGAGCACCACCTGTGCCTGATTGGGAGCCACACACATGGCCCAAAACAAAGAAATACCGGAACATAGAACGCCCACCCAATGTAACACCCTGGCCTAACCAAAATAAAGAACAAAAACCCCTCTCTATGGCCAGAGCGTTACAGAACCGGCTCTAAGTTCACAACAAAAGGGAGACAACGTGGAGACAAGGAGTATCAAAATATATATTTATTAACTAAAATAACTAAATAATTAACAATGGCGTGTGTGTAATCAGTAGTGTAAGTGAGTGTTTTGCATACCTGAATGTAATAATGCAGGGTGTTGAAAGGTGCCAAAGGAAATAACCAAAAAGCCACAAAACTACACAACCAAAATCAAAAAAGTGTCTGCATGGAGAGAGTCCTCTCAATAACTGTGGAAGAGGTCTCTTTATCCTGGGACACAGCTGGGCCCAGGTGCTTCCCATTTAGCTGACGACCCTTCCAACTCCGCCCACCGGCATCCTAACAAGGAAACAAGAACAGAGAGAATACGGCAGACAGAGTGGGAGGGTCGTCACACACCCCCCCATAAAACCGGGGACCAACAAGGGCCCCGGAACAACGTACCAGCCTCTGCGTCCCAAATTGACACAGGCCTCTGCGTCCCAAATTGACACAGGCCTCTGCGTCCCAAATTGACACAGGCCTCTGCGTCCCAAATTGACACAGGCCTCTGCGTCCCAAATTGACACAGGCCTCTGCGTCCCAAATTGACACAGGCCTCTGCGTCCCAAATTGACACAGGCCTCTGCGTCCCAAATTGACGAGAGGTTACATGTTCACCTTCCACTTGCCCCAGCCAACCTCCTTCTCCCCAGACCTCAGCAACCTTTGTGCACAGGAAGCAACATTTAAGAGGAAAGGAGAACACAAGACCAGGAGGGAACAGACAGGAAAGTTAGAACATGATAAAACCAAACAATGGTCAGTCACATAACATTCAGGAACAGGGCGCACAAGAGACCACATCAGCTACAAACGCAAACAACATCTTCCAACGGTTCATAGTCACTTCTCAACGGTTGTCATTTCCCAACGATTCATAGTCACTCCAATGATTCATAGTGACTCCAACGATTCATAGTGACTCCAACGATTCATAGTGACTCCAACGATTCATAGTCACTAAACTCATAACCGAATACGAGTACAGACCAGAGGGTGTAATAAAGGCAAAAATGTCATGTGCCCTACTCGTCAGTGGCACCTGCCAATAGCACAATAACAGGTCAAATTTGCACAAACAGCTGCGCCGACTTGATCAACGCAGTCCTCCATCCGAGGAAGAGGAAATTAATCTGGCTTAGTGACTCCGTTTACCTTACGGTGGTCCGTTCCATCCGGTTTACTGACCAAGATACAGGGAGAAGCCCAACTGGAGAAAGAAGGCTCTGCTATCTTACTCTCCAGCATGTACCTGACCTCAGCATCCAGACAACGCAGTTTCTCTACAGAGACTCTATAGAACCGCTGACGAATGGGGTCAGCATCTCCAATGTCAATATTATGCTCTATCAAGTTTGTACGTTGTAACGGTTTTGACTTGAGGTTATAATTTATAGGGGTGCCAGGTAGGTTGTGCCTACCAGAGAAAATATTAGTTTCTCCTTTTAGTTTGATAGGGAATGAGTCCCATCTGGTCCGTCAAGTCTACACCAATACAAAGGACTCATGTAAAAGTCAGGATGGAAATACACTTTTCATAAACCCTTAAAACAATGGAAATAACTTCAAAACAACTGTATTCTTTTGCGTGGTTGTATTAACAACCTAAATGATCACACACACACACACACACAACAATATAACAATAATGAGCTTTAAACAGCTCTGGTTCCTCCAGAAATGTCCTGTACCTCGGGCCTAAAAAGAGTCCAGCCCGGTAAACAAGTTCAGGGAACTCAAGTGACCTTAGTCACGCAATGGTTGTCCGTTCATACAGTGTAGCGTAAACCCTGTGTCAATCATACAATGAAAAGAACAAATATTTTACCACACATTTCAATAAATCCTCAACTACAACTAACTACCTAAATCACAGTATACATCACACCAAAACAAATGAAATACCGTATACAAAAAAGGTTGTAGTCCGTCGGTCAGTCAGAGAAGCCAATCCGCCGACAGATCTCCAGCGGAGAAAGGCCACGAAAACCAACGGAGAGGTGTAGTCCACAGATGCAAGAGTGGAGCCGACCTTGGGTAGATTTTCTATTAGGCTACACAAAGCACACTTTTAAAGCAGCACAACAAACGGAAGAGAGACGCTTCAGAACTGAGGGTCGAACACATCCTCATTCATGTTTCCATCACAACTCCTCTTTTGCACAGCTGATGCTGGCTATTTAATTGGGAATTAAAGGGGAAGCGCCCTATTGGAAGAAGCACTAATTAATTGAGAATTAAAGGGAAATGGGAAATATTGGAAGGAGAAGCACTGAGACGGTTCAGAAACATTCAGGGCCGTCACAACGTGTAGGTGTCACAGAAAACAAACCTGGAATTTTCCGAATCAGACCAACCAGCTCTTTCCGCCCATCAACAGGTAGCTGAGTAAAAGGGCTATCCAAAATATCCAGTGTCTCTGAATTTTTCAATCTACCCTGCAGTATGCAATCATCGGGACCAGGAACATTTTCGTCCTCATGCACAGACCTAGTATTACAAGAACCAAGGGAAGTAACGGTATCAGCCAAACGAACAGTTTTACCATCCTCTGTAGACTCCCACTTTCTCATCAGAACATCCTCTTGGAGAAAATAACCATGTGCGACATCTCCCAACTGTTCCACAGGCACAATTTGGTCACGCAACTCTTCTAATGTGGGGTCAGTCCGTGGCGCATTGATTAGATCGGAGCGGAATACAGATAACGGGATAACAGGGAAAACAGTGAGAGACTTCTTTGTGGTATTCTCATTTACCGGAGCAGGGACCGGGTCACCATGGCTCATAGACCGCGTCACTGCACCCGCAGAGAACACCGCTGGGAAACTCTGCGCACTCTCATCAGGAATCCCTACAATTGACGGTTTAGTGGAAACCACTAGAGATGGAAACACGACAGGCCACACACGCTCACCAGCCAAGTTATTCCCAAGGATAACGTCGATACCCTCAATAGGCAACGAAGGACGCACCCCCACAACAACGTCACCTTTCACCAGTCCACAATCCAATATCAGTTTATGCAATGGAACTGACAGATTGTTCAAACCTATTCCCCTAATTAGAACACTATTCCCAGAATCAGTCTCAGCAGAGAAAGGTAACACAGATTCCAACACAAACGATTCCGAGGCACCTGTGTCTCGTAGGATCTTCACTGGCACTAGGTTCTTACTTCCTAACATAGACACAAAACCCTCCGTAATGAAAGGTAAATAGCCTGGGTCAATATGGACTTTCACATGCCCCTGGGCCTGAGACAATGTGTCAGGAGTAAACTGATGTGGAACAGACGCAGCTAACGCCGTAGGCCTAGATTTAACGTTAACCTGTTAGGGCTAGGGGGCAGTATTGACACGGCTGGATAAAAAACATACCCGATTTAATCTGGTTACCACTCCTACCCAGTAACTAGAATATGCATATACTTATTACATATGGATAGAAAACACCCTAAATTTTCTAAAACTGTTTGAATGGTGTCTGTGAGTATAACAGAACTCAAATGGCAGGTCAAAACCTGAGAGATTCCTTTACAGGAAGTGGCCTGTCTGACCATTTCTTGAACTTCTTTTCCATCTCTATCATTTACTAAGGATCTCTGCTCTAACGTGACACTTCCCACGTCTTCCATAGGCTCTCAGAGCCCGGGAAAAAACAGAATGTCGTCATTCCAGCCCCAGGCTGAAACACATTATCGCCTTTCTCAAGTGGCCGATCAAGGGACACTGGGCTTATGCGCGTGACCCCGACCGCCCCCGCCTTTGGGATTTTTTCCTCTGTTTGCCGAAAAGGAGATTCCCTGTCAGAATATTATCGCTTTTCTACGAGAAAAATGTCGTAAAAATTGATTTTAAACAGCGGTTGACATGCTTCGAAGTACGGTAATGGAATATTTAGAATTTTATTGTCACGAATTGCGCCATGCGCGCGACACTTCTTTACTATTTCGGATAGTGTCTGGAACGCACGAACAAAACGCCGCTATTCGGATATAACGATGGATTATTTTGGACCAAACCAACATTTGTTATTGAAGTAGCAGTCCTGGGTGTGCATTCTGACGAAGACAACAAAAGGTAATCAAACTTTTATAATAGTAAATATGATTATGGTGAGTGCTAAACTTGCCGGGTGTCTAAATAGCGAGCCCGTGATGCCTGGGCTATGTACTTAGAATATTGCAAAATGTGCTTTCACCAAAAAGCTATTTTAAAATCGGACATATCGAGTGCATAGAGGAGGTCTGTATCTATAATTCTTAAAATAATTGTTATGCTTTTTGTGAACGTTTATCGTGAGTAATTTAGTAAAATGTTAGCGAATTCCCCGGAAGTTTGCGGGGGGTATGCTAGTTCTGAACGTCACATGCTAATGTAAAAAGCTGTTTTTTGATATAAATATGAACTTGATTGAACAAAACATGCATGTATTGTATAACATAATGTCCTAGGGTTGTCATCTGATGAAGATCATCAAAGGTGAGTGCTGCATTTAGCTGTCTTCTGGGTTTTGGTGACATTATATGCTGGCTTGAAAAATGGGTGTCTGATTATTTCTGGCTTGGTACTCTGCTGACATAATCTAATGTTTTGCTTTCGTTGTAAAGCCTTTTTGAAATCGGACAGTGTGGTTAGATTAACGAGAGTCTTGTCTTTAAATGGCTGTAAAATAGTCATATGTTTGAGAAATTGAAGTAATAGGATTTTTAAGGTTTTGAAAATCGCGCCACAGGCTGGCAGTGGCTGTTACGTAGGTGGGACGCAAGCGTCCCACCTAGCCCATAGAGGTTAACACACGTACTGAATTTACCCCTAGACCTGAGAACCGGACATTCGTTTTTCCAATGACCTGAGCCTTGACAGTAGTGACACTCTTGACCAAAGTCAGTTTTACCACGGGAGTCAGGCTCAACCCTAGTTGAATAAAACTCTGCCCGTGAACCAGAGTATCTCGGTGAGCGAGGCCCAAATCTCTCCGAACGCCCCCACTCACTCCAAGTACGGGGTTCTACAAAAATACTTTTGTGAGTCAAAACATATTCGTCCGCCAAAACCGCAGCTTCAGCGACAGTCTGTACTTTTCGTTCGTTAATATACGTCGCTATATGATCAGGGATTGTGTCCTTAAATTGCTCTAGCATAATCAGATCACACAGCCCTTGAAAAGTCATAACCGCAGAGGCGGAACACCAGCGATTAAACTGTGAAGATAATTTTCGCGCAAACTCAACATGAGTCTGCCTATCATCCCTTTCTAAAGTTCTAAATCGTTGGCAGTAAGCCTCAGGAACCAATTCGTAAATCTGTAACACCGCCCTTTTAACCTTATCATAACTGACACTGTCGGCTACACTAAGAGCTGAATATGCTTCCTGCGCTTTACCAGTCAGCACACACTGCAACATTAAAGTGCGGTCAGAATCAGGCCAACTCCTAGCGTCAGCAACACGCTCAAACAACGAAAATAATGTCTCAGGGTCCTTTTCATTAAACTGAGGCAACAACCGTAAATTCCCAACAATGTCAAATGTGTCCGGGGCACACCCAAAAGAGGAACGACTCCTAAGTAAATCTGCGTCACCTTCCCAGAGCAAACTCTCCCCTGAGAGCTTTCCTTCCCTAACCAACTCTAGTCGCTCTTGTTGCAGCTTGATTTTAGCACGCTCCATATCCTGTTTAAATTCCAATTCCTTCTCATATTTTACACGATCGTGCTCTAGCTGTAACAGAAGCAGCTCTTTCTGCTGTTCAAAAAGAAGACTACTAGGACTAACCGATGGAGCGGTAATTGTAACATATCGGGGAGACGGCGAGTCCTCAGCAGAGGCTGCCCCAGTGGTATCTTCAAGAATACCACTCTCCATCAGATTGGCCTTCAATATTAACCTAATAGAATTTTTTTTACATTTATCACTAATTTCAACCTTGTAGTGTTCAGCAACCTTCAACAGCTGTTCTTTAGTACATACATCTAACAGTTCCTTTGATGGAAAGCGAATGAACTCGTCTACATTAGACGCCATAGTCAAAAAAATTCTCACTCAACCCCTCTACTGAGCACACCAGACCACAACAAGAGAAAATACAAATCACACCGGGCACCACAGAAAAGAGATGAGAAATGGAGCTTCCCCAAAATCTACAATAACTCAACCCTAGTCTTCATGCAGATTTGCGGTGGGTAATTATGCACTGTAGCCCGCTGGCAAGGAAGTAACCCCCCAGCACGCTGGTAGATTCCACCAAGCCACGGATGTGCCCCCGAGACAACTGCTCAGTCCACAGACACCACACAAAAATAACAAACATTAACAATGCCCAACATATTCCAAAATGAAACACGTCACTAAGCCTATCAGGGGAAAAAGGTTATAGCTCCGGGTAGTAAGTTTCACTACCCTATCCAAATCTCCCACCAAGGTACACAGCTGATTGTACTCACCTCAGACCAACGTCCCAACAGCAAGTAGAACAAGCGTTTCCAGGCTAGGCAGGGGCCTGGAAACTAACCAATGTATTCTCTCCAACAAAATCAAATCAAATCAAATTTATTTTTATATAGCCCTTCGTACATCAGCTGATATTCTCAAAGTGCTGTACAGAAACCCAGCCTAAAACCCCAAACAGCAAGCAAAGCATGTGAAAGAAGCACGGTGGCTAGGAAAAACTCCCTAGGAAAAACTCCCTAGAAAGGCCAAAAACCTAGGAAGAAACCTAGAGAGGAACCAGGCTATGAGGGGTGGCCAGTCCTCTTCTGGCTGTGCAGGGTGGATATTAAAACAGAACATGGTCAAAATGTTAAAATGTTAAAATGTTCATAAATGACCAGCATGGTCAAATAATAATAATCATAGTAGTTGTCGAGGGTGCAACAAGCACGTCCGGTGAACAGGTCAGGGTTCCATAGCCGCAGGCAGAACAGTTGAAACTGGAGCAGCAGCACGGCCAGGTGGACTGGGGACAGCAAGGAGTCATCATACCAGGTAGTCCTGAGGCATGGTCCTAGGGCTCAGGTCCTCCGAGAGAAAGACAGAAAGAGAGAAAGAGAGAATTAGAGAGAGCATATTTAAATACACACAGGACACCGGATAAGACAAGAGAAATACTCCAGAAATACTCCAGAAATACCCAACACAGCACACAAACCAAACAAACAAAGGCAACCAATACTGAGCACCAAACTCAAACTAACAAACAAAGCACCTCAATTTAACATACAGTCACGTTTTCTCCCAAACACAAGTTCAAGATCCCGGATGAGCCCCCACTTGTTACGAACCTGTAAGGGCTGTCTTCAGGAAAGGACCAAAATGCAGCAGAGTTAGTATTCATCCTTCAATTTAATTGGAAAGAACACTATACAAAAACATAAACAAGGAAACTGACAGCCAACAGTCCTGTCAGGTGCAACCACACTAAACAAGAAACAATTACCCACAAAACCCAAAGGAAAAACATGCTCCTTATGTGTGACTCCCAATCAGCAGCAACGAGCACCACCTGTGCCTGATTGGGAGCCACACACATGGCCCAAAACAAAGAAATACCAAAACATAGAAAAAGGAACATAGAACGCCCACCCAATGTAACACCCTGGCCTAACCAAAATAAAGAACAAAAACCCCTCTCTATGGCCAGAGCGTTACAGAACCGGCTCTGAGTTCACAACAAAAGGGAGACAACGTGGAGACAAGGAGTATCAAAATATATATTTATTAACTAAAATAACTAAATAATTAACAATGGCGTGTGTGTAATCAGTAGTGTAAGTGAGTGTTTTGCATACCTGAATGTAATAATGCAGGGTGTTGAAAGGTGCCAAAGGAAATAACCAAAAAGCCACAAAACTACACAACCAAAATCAAAAAAGTGTCTGCATGGAGAGAGTCCTCTCAATAACTGTGGAAGAGGTCTCTTTATCCTGGGACACAGCTGGGCCCAGGTGCTTCCCATTTAGCTGACGACCCTTCCAACTCCGCCCACCGGCATCCTAACAAGGAAACAAGAACAGAGAGAATACGGCAGACAGAGTGGGAGGGTCGTCACACACCCCCCCATAAAACCGGGGACCAACAAGGGCCCCGGAACAACGTACCAGCCTCTGCGTCCCAAATTGACACAGGCCTCTGCGTCCCAAATTGACACAGGCCTCTGCGTCCCAAATTGACACAGGCCTCTGCGTCCCAAATTGACACAGGCCTCTGCGTCCCAAATTGACACAGGCCTCTGCGTCCCAAATTGACACAGGCCTCTGCGTCCCAAATTGACACAGGCCTCTGCGTCCCAAATTGACACAGGCCTCTGCGTCCCAAATTGACACAGGCCTCTGCGTCCCAAATTGACACAGGCCTCTGCGTCCCAAATTGACACAGGCCTCTGCGTCCCAAATTGACACAGGCCTCTGCGTCCCAAATTGACACAGGCCTTTGCGTCCCAAATTGACGAGAGGTTACATGTTCACCTTCCACTTGCCCCAGCCAACCTCCTTCTCCCCAGACCTCAGCAACCTTTGTGCACAGGAAGCAACATTTAAGAGGAAAGGAGAACACAAGACCAGGAGGGAACAGACAGGAAAGTTAGAACATGATAAAACCAAACAATGGTCAGTCACATAACATTCAGGAACAGGGCGCACAAGAGACCACATCAGCTACAAACGCAAACAACATCTTCCAACGGTTCATAGTCACTTCTCAACGGTTGTCATTTCCCAACGATTCATAGTCACTCCAATGATTCATAGTGACTCCAACGATTCATAGTCACTAAACTCATAACCGAATACGAGTACAGACCAGAGGGTGTAATAAAGGCAAAAATGTCATGTGCCCTACTCGTCAGTGGCACCTGCCAATAGCACAATAACAGGTCAAATTTGCACAAACAGCTGCGCCGACTTGATCAACGCAGTCCTCCATCCGAGGAAGAGGAAATTAATCTGGCTTAGTGACTCCGTTTACCTTACGGTGGTCCGTTCCATCCGGTTTACTGACCAAGATACAGGGAGAAGCCCAACTGGAGAAAGAAGGCTCTGCTATCTTACTCTCCAGCATGTACCTGACCTCAGCATCCAGACAACGCAGTTTCTCTACAGAGACTCTATAGAACCGCTGACGAATGGGGTCAGCATCTCCAATGTCAATATTATGCTCTATCAAGTTTGTACGTTGTAACGGTTTTGACTTGAGGTTATAATTTATAGGGGTGCCAGGTAGGTTGTGCCTACCAGAGAAAATATTAGTTTCTCCTTTTAGTTTGATAGGGAATGAGTCCCATCTGGTCCGTCAAGTCTACACCAATACAAAGGACTCATGTAAAAGTCAGGATGGAAATACACTTTTCATAAACCCTTAAAACAATGGAAATAACTTCAAAACAACTGTATTCTTTTGCGTGGTTGTATTAACAACCTAAATGATCACACACACACACACAACAATATAACAATAATGAGCTTTAAACAGCTCTGGTTCCTCCAGAAATGTCCTGTACCTCGGGCCTAAAAAGAGTCCAGCCCGGTAAACAAGTTCAGGGAACTCAAGTGACCTTAGTCACGCAATGGTTGTCCGTTCATACAGTGTAGCGTAAACCCAGTGTCAATCATACAATGAAAAGAACAAATATTTTACCACACATTTCAATAAATCCTCAACTACAACTAACTACCTAAATCATCACAGTATACATCACACCAAAACAAATGAAATACCGTATACAAAAAAGGTTGTAGTCCGTCGGTCAGTCAGAGAAGCCAATCCGCCGACAGATCTCCAGCGGAGAAAGGCCACGAAAACCAACGGAGAGGTGTAGTCCACAGATGCAAGAGTGGAGCCGACCTTGGGTAGATTTTCTATTAGGCTACACAAAGCACACTTTTAAAGCAGCACAACAAACGGAAGAGAGACGCTTCAGAACTGAGGGTCGAACACATCCTCATTCATGTTTCCATCACAACTCCTCTTTTGCACAGCTGATGCTGGCTATTTAATTGGGAATTAAAGGGGAAGCGCCCTATTGGAAGAAGCACTAATTAATTGAGAATTAAAGGGAAAGCGCCCTATTGGACGGTTCAGAAACATTCAGGGCCGTCACACACCCCCTCCCCTGGAAAAAGCCGACCATTGCCCTGGAAGGCACATCTTGGTCGGGGAAACCGAGAAAGGTCTCTTCATCACTTTCCTCTTCAAAGATCTCCAGGACCTTGCGGCGCTCAATCTCCTCCAATTCGTCAGCTGAGGGGTAACAGGCCTTAAGGCGTGAGACATGGACAACGCGCATATCTTCACCTGTGTCCTCTTTCACCACTCGATAGTTCAAAGGGCCTCTCTGCTCCACAATCCTATATGGTCCTTGCCATTTAGGAGCGAGCTTGGCCGAGAAGAATTGTTCAGCTTTTGAATAAGGATGAGAGCGAAGCCACACCCGATCACGAAGCTGGAACTGCATGTCTCGTCTCTTCTTATCATAATTTCTCTTCTGCCTGAGTCGAGCATGGATCATGTTCTTTGAGACAAGAGCTCTCAAGTCGTGGAGATGGACTACCTGGTCATAGCAAGCAGCGTCTGGAGTAACCTGCTGGGGCTGTAGCACCATCTCCAAGGGTCCTCGGAGGGGACGACTCAGGTTCAGCTCTGCAGGTGTGACTCCAGTGGACTCTTGCACAGCAGAATTCAGGGCAAATCGAAACTCGTGAAGGTGCTTGTCCCAGTGTTTGTGCTGGGTCCCTACATAGGAAGCAACCATTGTCTTCAAGGTTCGATTAACTCTCTCAGTGAGGTTGGTCTGTGGGTGATAAGCCGTGGTCAACTTCTGTCTCAGGTTCCATCTTTGGCAGGTCTCCTCAAAGAGATCAGAGACGAATTGGGAACCTCGATCAGACAGGATGTAATCAGGCACTCCCCAGCGAGTCAGGATCTCTTTCGTAAGGATGTTAGAGACTGTCCTTGCTGTGGCCTGACGCAGGGCAAAGAGCTCCACCCACTTGGAATAGTAATCAACAAAAACAAGCATGTACACATTCTGATTGGAGCTTCTAGGAAATGGACCCATCAAATCCACTCCTAACATTTCCCAAGGTCGGGTAATCACAGTTTGCTGCAACTTGCCAGCAGGCTTTCTACCTTCTGGTTTGTACATTTGACAAACCTGACAGTTTCGGATGTGTGACTTTACATCCATGCTCAGATGTGGCCAGTACAGTAATGCTTGCAACCGCTTGTAGGTTTTGAACCTGCCCAAATGACCAGCTAACGGGTCTTCATGGAAATGTTGAAGCAGTTGAAGGCGTAGAGTTTCACGTATGTACATTTGGTATAGTGTTCTGTGAGGTAGTTGTACAACTCGGTAGACTTTGTCTTCAATGATGGTCAGCTTGGTGGTAGGATTGACCATCTTTTCTCTATCTTCCAGGATAGTCTGGTACAAAGCCTGTACTTCTGGATCATCCTGTTGGGCTTTCCAAATGGCCTCATCAGAGATGGGAAAGTCAGTTTTGGGTGAGTCTCGACTGCTTGACAGGACAGTAGCACATGTAAGATGAGGGCCACCATTACCACCAGCAGGAGCTCTGGATAAGGCATCTGGAATCATCATCATCTCACTTGGCTCTGTCATATCCTCACATGGTCTCTCCTATCATTGCTATGCAGACGACACACAATTAATCTTCTCCTTTCCCCCTTCTGATAACCAGGCGGCGAATCGCATCTCTGCATGTCTGTCAGACATACCAGTGTGGATGACGGATCACCAGCTCAAGCTGAACCTCGGCAAGACGGAGCTGCTCTTCCTCCCGGGGAAGGACTGCCCGTTCCATGATCTCGCCATCACGGTTGACAACTCCCTTGTGTCCTCCTCCCAGAGTGCTAAGAACCTTGGCGTGATCCTGGACAACACCCTGTCGTTCTCCACTAACATCAAGGCGGTGACCCGATCCTGTAGGTTCATGCTCTACAACATTCGCAGAGTACGACCCTGCCTCACACAGGAAGCGGCGCAGGTCCTAATCCAGGCACTTGTCATCTCCCGTCTGGATTACTGCAACTCGCTGTTGGCTGGGCTCCCTGCCTGTGCCATTAAACCCCTACAACTCATCCAGAACGCCGCAGCCCGTCTGGTGTTCAACCTTCCCAAGTTCTCTCACGTCACCCCGCTCCTCCGCTCTCTCCACTGGCTTCCAGTTGAAGCTCGCATCCGCTACAAGACCATGGTGATTGCCTACGGAGCTGTGAAGGGAACGGCACCTCCATACCTTCAGGCTCTGATCAGGCCCTACACCCAAACAAGGGCACTGCGTTCATCCACCACTGGCCTGCTGGCCCCCCTACCTCTGAGGAAGCACAGTTCCCGCTCAGCCCAGTCAAAACTGTTCGCTGCTCTGGCACCCCAATGGTGGAACAAGCTCCCTCACGACGCCAGGACAGTGGAGTCAATCACCACCTTCCGGAGACACCTGAAACCCCACCTCTTTAACCTGTTAGGGCTAGGGGGCAGCATTTGCACGTCTGGATAAAAAAAAATGTACCCGATTTAACCTCTCTAGGCTAGGCGGGACGAATTCGTCCCACCTACGTAACAGCCAGTGTAATCCAGTGGCGCGATTTTCAAAACGTTAAAAATCCTATTACTTCAATTTCTCAAACATATGACTATTTTACAGCCATTTAAAGATAAGACTCTCGTTAATCTAACCACACTGTCCGATTTCAAAAAGGCTTTACAACGAAAGCAAAACATTAGATTATGTCAGCAGAGTACCAAGCCAGAAATAATCAGACACCCATTTTTCAAGCCAGCATATAATGTCACCAAAACCCAGAAGACAGCTAAATGCAGCACTCACCTTTGATGATCTTCATCAGATGACAACCCTAGGACATTGTTATACAATACATGCATGTTTTGTTCAATCAAGTTCATATTTATATCAAAAACCAGCTTTTTACATTAGCATGTGACGTTCAGAACTAGCATACCCCCCGCAAACTTCCGGGGAATTCGCTAACATTTTACTAAATTACTCACGATAAACGTTCACAAAAAGCATAACAATTATTTTAAGAATTATAGATACAGACCTCTATGCACTCGATATGTCCGATTTTAAAATAGCTTTTTGGTGAAAGCACATTTTGCAATATTCTAAGTACATAGCCCAGGCATCACGGGCTCGCTATTTAGACACCCGGCAAGTTTAGCACTCACCATAATCATATTTACTATTATAAAAATGTCATTACCTTTTGTTGTCTTCGTCAGAATGCACACCCAGGACAGCTACTTCAATAACAAATGTTGGTTTGGTCCAAAATAATCCATCGTTATATCCGAATAGCGGCGTTTTGTTCGTGCGTTCCAGACACTATCCGAAATAGTAAAGAAGTGTCACGCGCTTGGCGCAATTCCTGACAATAAAATTCAAAGTATTCCATTACCGTACGTCGAAGCATGTCAACCGCTGTTTAAAATCAATTTTTACGTCATTTGTCTCGTAGAAAAGCGATAATATTCCGACAGGGAATCTCCTTTTCGGCAAACAGAGGAAAAAATCCCAAAGGCGGGGGCGGTCGGGGTCACGCGCATAAGCTAGTGTCTCTTGATGGGCCACTTGAGAAAGGCGATAATGTGTTTCAGCCTGGGGCTGGAATGTAGACATTCTGTTTTTTCCCGGGCTCTGAGAGCCTATGGAAGACGTGGGAAGTGTCACGTTAGAGCAGAGATCCTTAGTAAATGATAGAGATGGAAAAGAAGTTCAACAAATGGTCAGACAGGCCACTTCCTGTAAAGGAATCTCTCAGGTTTTGACCTGCCATTTGAGTTCTGTTATACTCACAGACACCATTCAAACAGTTTTAGAAAATTTAGGGTGTTTTCTATCCATATGTAATAAGTATATGCATATTCTAGTTACTGAGTAGGAGTGGTAACCAGATTAAATCGGGTATGTTTTTTATCCAGCCGTGTCAATGCTGCCCCCTAGCCCTAACAGGTTAATCTGGTTACTAATCCTACCCAGTAACTAGAATATGCATATACTTATTATATATGGATAGAAAACACTAAAGTTTCTAAAACTGTTTGAATGGTGTCTGTGAGTATAACAGAACTCATTTGGCAGGCAAAACCCTGAGACATTTTCTGACAGGAAGTGGATACCTGATGTGTTGTATTGACTTTAAACCTATCCCATTGAAAAACACAGGGGCTTAGGAATATTTTGGCACTTCCTATTGCTTCCACTAGATGTCACCAGCCTTTACAAAGTGTTTTGAGTCTTCTGGAGGGAGATCTGACCGAACAAGAGCCATGGAACGATGATGTCCCATTAGACACCTGGCTACGCGAGTTCATGTTGGGTACCCTCGTTCCAATACGTTATAAAAGAGTATGCATTCGTCCACCTTGAATATTATTCATGTTCTGGTTAAAAAAGGCCCTAATGATTTATGCTATACAACGTTTGACATGTTTGAACGAACGGAAATATATTTTTTCCCCTCGTTCATGACGAGAAGTCCGGCTGGCTTAGATCATGTGCTAACAAGACGGAGATTTTTGGACATAAATGAGCTTTTTTGAACAAAACTACATTCGTTATGGACCTGTGATACCTGGAAGTGACATCTGATGAAGAGAATCAAAGGTAATGGATTATTTACATAGTATTTTCGATTTTAGATCTCCCCAACATGACGTCTAGTCTGTATCGCAACGCGTATTTTTCTGGGCGCAGTGCTCAGATTATTGCAAAGTGTGATTTCCCAGTAAGGTTATTTTTAAATCTGGCAAGTTGATTGCGTTCAAGAGATGTAAATCTATAATTCTTTAAATGACAATATAATATTTTACCAATGTTTTCTAATTTTAATTATTTAATTTGTGACGCTGACTTGACTGCCGGTTATTGGAGGGAAACGATTTCCTCAACATCAATGCCATAGTAAAACGCTGTTTTTGGATATAAATATGAACTTGATAGAACTAAAAATGCATGCATTGTCTAACATAATGTCCTAGGAGTGTCATCTGATGGAGATTGTAAAAGGTTAGTGCATCATTTTAGCTGGTTTTATGGTTTTGGTGACCCTGTCTTTGAATTGACAAAACATTACACACAACTCTTGTAAATGTACTGTCCTAACATACTCTAAATTTATGCTTTCGCCGTAAAACCTTTTTGAAATCGTAAAACGTGGTTAGATTAAGGAGATGTTTATCTTTCAAAGGGTGTAAAATAGTTGTATTTTTGAAAAATTTGAATTTTGACATTTATTTGGATTCAAATTTGCCGCTCTTGAAATGCACCTGCTGTTGATGGAGTGCACCACGGGTGGCACGCTAGCGTCCCACCTAGCCCATAGAGGTTAAGGAATACCTAGGATAGGATAAAGTAATCCTTCTAACCCCCCCCCCCCCTTAAAATATTTAGATGCACTATTGTAAAGTGGTTGTTCCACTGGATATCATAAGGTGAATGCACCATTTTGTAAGTCGCTCTGGATAAGAGCGTCTGCTAAATGACTTAAATGTAATTGTAATGTAATCTGGAACAGTGTTGTATTTTCCTTTCCTGTATTCTACTGCAAAGGTGAACTCTTGCAACCGTAGAGCCCATCTGATAAGTCTGGTGCTTGGTTTGTTGGTCTTGAACACCCACACAAGGGAGGAATGGTCAGTGACCACAGTGAAGTGTCTTCCCTCCAGGTAGTACCTCCACTTTTCCAAAGCCCAGACAACTGCGAGGCACTCTTGCTCGGTTGTGGAGTAGTTCCGTTCTGCTCCATTCAATGTTCGACTGGCGAACGCTAGCACTTCTTCAATGCCAAGTCCAGTCTGTTGGACTAGAACAGCACCAAGTCCAACATCACTTGCATCAGTGTAAACAACAAAAGGGCAATCAAAGTTGGGATGACCCAAAATGGGAGGTGTGACGAGGTGTCGTTTCAGGGTTTCAAAAGAGGTCTGGCACTCTGCCGTCCATCGGAATTTCGCACCTTTTCGCTTCAATGCGTTGAGGGGTTCTGCCACCTGGGAGAAGTTCAACACAAACCGATGGTACCATCCAGCCATCCCAAGGAACCGTTGAAGGGCCTTGAGTGTGGTTGGGACAGGGAAATCTTGTACCGCCTTGGTCTTTTCGGGATCCACATGAGTGCCGTCAAAAGACACAATATGGCCAAGGAACTTCAGGGAGGTTTGGCAGAAGTTGCTCTTCTTCATGTTCAATGTCAGACCAGCTTCCCTTAGCTTGTCCAACACTGCTTGAAGATCTTGAAAATGTTGTTCTCTGGTCTGGGAGTAGATAATTATATCGTCCAGGTAGACGAAACAGATCTTCCCTTTGAGCTCACCTAACGCAATCTCCATGAGTCTTTGGAAAGTGGCAGGTGCATTCTTTAATCCAAAAGGCATCACCTTAAAGGAAAACAAGCCCTCAGCACAGACAAAAGCAGTCTTGTCCTTGCTTTCCTGGTCCATCTCAACCTGCCAATAGCCACTATTGAGGTCAAGGGTAGTGAACACAACCGCGCCAGACAATGACTCCAGGATCTCTTGGATGGTGGGAAGAGGATAGGCATCAGTCTGGGAAACCTTGTTGGTCTTCCTATAGTCCACACAAAATCTAAGACCACCGGTCTTTTTTGGGATGAGGACAACAGGAGCAGCCCAGGGAGAGGATGAACGTTCAATTATATTTTGTGTCAACATATCATTAATGAGTCCTTTTTGGATGATTAGCTTTGCTGGGGACAAACGATATGGCTTCTGCTTGATCGGCATTTCCTGTGTAAGGAATATTTTGTGCTTCAGGAGCCCGGTACGTCCCAGCTTTGAAGTACATACATCAGCGTTATTCTGCAGCTGTTCCAACAGCCTTAACTCCTCTGGCTGTTCCAGCTGAGCTCTTCTCACAGCCTGTAAAAGGAGATCATCAGAAGGATTATCGAGGGTTAGTGGTACCGGAGCAATGGCAGAGAAGACTGCCACATTTGGACCCCAATCATGTAACTTTGTAGCTTCTGACTGGAAGAAATGCTTCTTGCTCGGATTGTATGGAAACCAGTAGCAATTGTGTGCGATATCAATCTGGACACCACTGAAGTACATGAAATCAATTCCCAACACAACAGGAAAAGCAAGGTTCTTGGTTTGTAGGATAACAGAAGGAATCATATAGGAGTGGTTACACAGGTGGAACTCTACCTCACTCCATCCAAGTGGTCGTTTAGCCTCACCATCAGCCAGATAGAGTGGACCTTCTGTCCACGGCTTCAAGTTGTAGTGTAGACCTTTAACCTCCTTCCACAGTTTCTCATTGAGCAGTGTGTAGGATGACCCGGTGTCCAGGATGGCTCTTCCTGTCCATGGCCCTATGGACAGGGGTAACACCAATTGGTGCGGTATTAACTGAAAGGAAGGGGATGTCGATGGGGCGGCGTAGGCAGTGACACTTGGGGTTTCATCTCTGGTCAAAGCACCCAGAGTAGGATGGTCGTTCCTGCGAAGGGAGTTAGGTGTGTTTGCCTGTTGTGATTTGTGGTTTCTGGAAGGGTTTACTTGATATGGTCTTGGACATGTAGCTGAAGAATGTCCCTTTTGGCTACATCTCCAACAGAACATGGGAGGGGTTTTGGCTGGAGACTGTGGCTGTTGTTGATGGTCTGGCTTGGGTAACGGTTTGGGTGTCTGTTTCTTTCTCTGTTCATATTGCTGTTGGCATTCTCTGTCCTTCTCGAACTGCTGTCCCAGGCGAACCAGTCCATCAACAGTGGTGACTCTTTCTCTGAGTTGACTGGCTAGTAGTGGGTTGATGTTCTTCAAGATCAATTTAATGACCTCTTCCTCCTCAATACCAGGTTTCCACCTTCTGCACAGGGAGTGGTAACCGTATGCAAAGTCACGGATACTCTCCTTCTCTCTTTGCACTCGATTAAAGACTCTGTCTGCCAGCTCATCTGTGTAGTCCTCAGACAGAAATGCAGAGGAAAACTTGGCCTCAAAGTCAGCCCAGGAGGTAGTGGTGAGACGTGCCACATCCCACCAGTCTCGAGCTGTACCATGCAACACATTCCTCAATGTGGCAAGGAGTTCTTCGTCAGCCAGGGGATTGAGGGCAAGAAAGTCACGACATCTTTCCAGATACATTAGCGGATCAGGACTGTCATCTTTTTTCCCAAAGGTGGGAAATTGCAATTTAATGGGCATCGCCCCCACATGACGTCTACTCAAATCACCATGAACAAAAGAGCTAGGAGGGATTGAGGAAGTAGAGGGTGAGGGAGTTATCGGACCATGAAAATGAACACCAGGATGCATGGTGGATTGCATCCTGTAAGGGGTGGCTGCAGCATGGCCTTGTCTTAGCTGTTCTGAGGTGCCAGCTTGGCCCTCAGTGGTCTGAACAGAAGTGGACACCAGAGAAGCTCTGTGCAAGGAGTTGTGCCTAATGGAGGCCATGTCAACAGACACGTCAGCCAACATTTTAACACAATTAGAAAGCTCTTTCTGCAAGTGGTCTACAGTGTTAACCAGAGGAGAAAAAACTGAATTAACGTCCTTGAGAACCTCAGTGTGATGATGTTGCAAGCGCCACTGGAGAGTGGCAGTGAGTTGGGTTTGTTGGTAGTCAAACTGCCTGTCCATGGCACCAGTAACATCCCGTCTTCCACTCTCACTGAGCTCTGTCAGTGTGTGGGTTAGAGTGCTCAGTGAGTTTCTGAATTCCATGGCACTCTGTTGTTGCTCTTCACTCAGACATTTGAATTTATGGTGGATTAGAGTTTGGAGATGTTGTTGAGTCCGACGAATATCAAGGATGTCACCTTGAAGTTGTAAGACTACAACCTCTGGAGATAAACCAGACAATGGAGGAAGGTTGGGCGTCAGAGGGAAGGCTAGCTCAGTACTTCCACACAGATCCATGTCAATAAGGGAGTAGCTGGTTAGACCTCCTGTGGCCTGTGGTCCAGACCGAGCCTTCAGATTCCCAGGGCTCTGGCCCAAATCAACTCCATTGACATTATGATTTGTATTGTCGGCTCGATGGTCAGACTGGCCCTGTGTATTCCCATTGACAGGTATGATATGGATGAGCACATTTTCTTGGGGTGAATCCATTGTTTTAATTCCACACAAAAGATTTGCTTTGGTTATTTCTCAATGTTGAGGTCCCATCTGGGGTGCCATATTTTATGTAACGGTTTTGACTTGAGGTTATAATTTATAGGGGTGCCAGGTAGGTTGTGCCTACCAGAGAAAATATTAGTTTCTCCTTTTAGTTTGATAGGGAATGAGTCCCATCTGGTCCGTCAAGTCTACACCAATACAAAGGACTCATGTAAAAGTCAGGATGGAAATACACTTTTCATAAACCCTTAAAACAATGGAAATAACTTCAAAACAACTGTATTCTTTTGCGTGGTTGTATTAACAACCTAAATGATCACACACACCACACACACACACAACAATATAACAATAATGAGCTTTAAACAGCTCTGGTTCCTCCAGAAATGTCCTGTACCTCGGGCCTAAAAAGAGTCCAGCCCGGTAAACAAGTTCAGGGAACTCAAGTGACCTTAGTCACGCAATGGTTGTCCGTTCATACAGTGTAGCGTAAACCCAGTGTCAATCATACAATGAAAAGAACAAATATTTTACCACACATTTCAATAAATCCTCAACTACAACTAACTACCTAAATCATCACAGTATACATCACACCAAAACAAATGAAATACCGTATACAAAAAAGGTTGTAGTCCGTCGGTCAGTCAGAGAAGCCAATCCGCCGACAGATCTCCAGCGGAGAAAGGCCACGAAAACCAACGGAGAGGTGTAGTCCACAGATGCAAGAGTGGAGCCGACCTTGGGTAGATTTTCTATTAGGCTACACAAAGCACACTTTTAAAGCAGCACAACAAACGGAAGAGAGACGCTTCAGAACTGAGGGTCGAACACATCCTCATTCATGTTTCCATCACAACTCCTCTTTTGCACAGCTGATGCTGGCTATTTAATTGGGAATTAAAGGGGAAGCGCCCTATTGGAAGAAGCACTAATTAATTGAGAATTAAAGGGAAAGCGCCCTATTGGAAGGAGAAGCACTGAGACGGTTCAGAAACATTCAGGGCCGTCACAACGTGTAGGTGTCACAGAAAACAAACCTGGAATTTTCCGAATCAGACCAACCAGCTCTTTCCGCCCATCAACAGGTAGCTGAGTAAAAGGGCTATCCAAAATATCCAGTGTCTCTGAATTTTTCAATCTACCCTGCAGTATGCAATCATCGGGACCAGGAACATTTTCGTCCTCATGCACAGACCTAGTATTACAAGAACCAAGGGAAGTAACGGTATCAGCCAAACGAACAGTTTTACCATCCTCTGTAGACTCCCACTTTCTCATCAGAACATCCTCTTGGAGAAAATAACCATGTGCGACATCTCCCAACTGTTCCACAGGCACAATTTGGTCACGCAACTCTTCTAATGTGGGGTCAGTCCGTGGCGCATTGATTAGATCGGAGCGGAATACAGATAACGGGATAACAGGGAAAACAGTGAGAGACTTCTTTGTGGTATTCTCATTTACCGGAGCAGGGACCGGGTCACCATGGCTCATAGACCGCGTCACTGCACCCGCAGAGAACACCGCTGGGAAACTCTGCGCACTCTCATCAGGAATCCCTACAATTGACGGTTTAGTGGAAACCACTAGAGATGGAAACACGACAGGCCACACACGCTCACCAGCCAAGTTATTCCCAAGGATAACGTCGATACCCTCAATAGGCAACGAAGGACGCACCCCCACAACAACGTCACCTTTCACCAGTTCACAATCCAATATCAGTTTATGCAATGGAACTGACAGATTGTTCAAACCTATTCCCCTAATTAGAACACTATTCCCAGAATCAGTCTCAGCAGAGAAAGGTAACACAGATTCCAACACAAACGATTCCGAGGCACCTGTGTCTCGTAGGATCTTCACTGGCACTAGGTTCTTACTTCCTAACATAGACACAAAACCCTCCGTAATGAAAGGTAAATAGCCTGGGTCAATATGGACTTTCACATGCCCCTGGGCCTGAGACAATGTGTCAGGAGTAAACTGATGTGGAACAGACGCAGCTAACGCCGTAGGCCTAGATTTAACGTTAACCTGTTAGGGCTAGGGGGCAGTATTGACACGGCTGGATAAAAAACATACCCGATTTAATCTGGTTACCACTCCTACACAGTAACTAGAATATGCATATACTTATTACATATGGATAGAAAACACCCTAAATTCTCTAAAACTGTTTGAATGGTGTCTGTGAGTATAACAGAACTCAAATGGCAGGTCAAAACCTGAGAGATTCCTTTACAGGAAGTGGCCTGTCTGACCATTTCTTGAACTTCTTTTCCATCTCTATCATTTACTAAGGATCTCTGCTCTAACGTGACACTTCCCACGTCTTCCATAGGCTCTCAGAGCCCGGGAAAAAACAGAATGTCGTCATTCCAGCCCCAGGCTGAAACACATTATCGCCTTTCTCAAGTGGCCGATCAAGGGACACTGGGCTTATGCGCGTGACCCCGACCGCCCCCGCCTTTGGGATTTTTTCCTCTGTTTGCCGAAAAGGAGATTCCCTGTCGGAATATTATCGCTTTTCTACGAGAAAAATGTCGTAAAAATTGATTTTAAACAGCGGTTGACATGCTTCGAAGTACGGTAATGGAATATTTAGAATTTTATTGTCACGAATTGCGCCATGCGCGCGACACTTCTTTACTATTTCGGATAGTGTCTGGAACGCACGAACAAAACGCCGCTATTCGGATATAACGATGGATTATTTTGGACCAAACCAACATTTGTTATTGAAGTAGCAGTCCTGGGTGTGCATTCTGACGAAGACAACAAAAGGTAATCAAACTTTTATAATAGTAAATATGATTATGGTGAGTGCTAAACTTGCCGGGTGTCTAAATAGCGAGCCCGTGATGCCTGGGCTATGTACTTAGAATATTGCAAAATGTGCTTTCACCAAAAAGCTATTTTAAAATCGGACATATCGAGTGCATAGAGGAGGTCTGTATCTATAATTCTTAAAATAATTGTTATGCTTTTTGTGAACGTTTATCGTGAGTAATTTAGTAAAATGTTAGCGAATTCCCCGGAAGTTTGCGGGGGGTATGCTAGTTCTGAACGTCACATGCTAATGTAAAAAGCTGTTTTTTGATATAAATATGAACTTGATTGAACAAAACATGCATGTATTGTATAACATAATGTCCTAGGGTTGTCATCTGATGAAGATCATCAAAGGTGAGTGCTGCATTTAGCTGTCTTCTGGTGACATTATATGCTGGCTTGAAAAATGGGTGTCTGATTATTTCTGGCTTGGTACTCTGCTGACATAATCTAATGTTTTGCTTTCGTTGTAAAGCCTTTTTGAAATCGGACAGTGTGGTTAGATTAACGAGAGTCTTGTCTTTAAATGGCTGTAAAATAGTCATATGTTTGAGAAATTGAAGTAATAGGATTTTTAAGGTTTTGAAAATCGCGCCACAGGCTGGCAGTGGCGTCCCACCTAGCCCATAGAGGTTAACACACGTACTGAATTTACCCCTAGACCTGAGAACCGGACATTCGTTTTTCCAATGACCTGAGCCTTGACAGTAGTGACACTCTTGACCAAAGTCAGTTTTACCACGGGAGTCAGGCTCAACCCTAGTTGAATAAAACTCTGCCCGTGAACCAGAGTATCTCGGTGAGCGAGGCCCAAATCTCTCCGAACGCCCCCACTCACTCCAAGTACGGGGTTCTACAAAAATACTTTTGTGAGTCAAAACATATTCGTCCGCCAAAACCGCAGCTTCAGCGACAGTCTGTACTTTTCGTTCGTTAATATACGTCGCTATATGATCAGGGATTGTGTCCTTAAATTGCTCTAGCATAATCAGATCACACAGCCCTTGAAAAGTCATAACCGCAGAGGCGGAACACCAGCGATTAAACTGTGAAGATAATTTTCGCGCAAACTCAACATGAGTCTGCCTATCATCCCTTTCTAAAGTTCTAAATCGTTGGCAGTAAGCCTCAGGAACCAATTCGTAAATCTGTAACACCGCCCTTTTAACCTTATCATAACTGACACTGTCGGCTACACTAAGAGCTGAATATGCTTCCTGCGCTTTACCAGTCAGCACACACTGCAACATTAAAGTGCGGTCAGAATCAGGCCAACTCCTAGCGTCAGCAACACGCTCAAACAACGAAAATAATGTCTCAGGGTCCTTTTCATTAAACTGAGGCAACAACCGTAAATTCCCAACAATGTCAAATGTGTCCGGGGCACACCCAAAAGAGGAACGACTCCTAAGTAAATCTGCGTCACCTTCCCAGAGCAAACTCTCCCCTGAGAGCTTTCCTTCCCTAACCAACTCTAGTCGCTCTTGTTGCAGCTTGATTTTAGCACGCTCCATATCCTGTTTAAATTCCAATTCCTTCTCATATTTTACACGATCGTGCTCTAGCTGTAACAGAAGCAGCTCTTTCTGCTGTTCAAAAAGAAGACTACTAGGACTAACCGATGGAGCGGTAATTGTAACATATCGGGGAGACGGCGAGTCCTCAGCAGAGGCTGCCCCAGTGGTATCTTCAAGAATACCACTCTCCATCAGATTGGCCTTCAATATTAACCTAATAGAATTTTTTTTACATTTATCACTAATTTCAACCTTGTAGTGTTCAGCAACCTTCAACAGCTGTTCTTTAGTACATACATCTAACAGTTCCTTTGATGGAAAGCGAATGAACTCGTCTACATTAGACGCCATAGTCAAAAAAATTCTCACTCAACCCCTCTACTGAGCACACCAGACCACAACAAGAGAAAATACAAATCACACCGGGCACCACAGAAAAGAGATGAGAAATGGAGCTTCCCCAAAATCTACAATAACTCAACCCTAGTCTTCATGCAGATTTGCGGTGGGTAATTATGCACTGTAGCCCGCTGGCAAGGAAGTAACCCCCCAGCACGCTGGTAGATTCCACCAAGCCACGGATGTGCCCCCGAGACAACTGCTCAGTCCACAGACACCACACAAAAATAACAAACATTAACAATGCCCAACATATTCCAAAATGAAACACGTCACTAAGCCTATCAGGGGAAAAAGGTTATAGCTCCGGGTAGTAAGTTTCACTACCCTATCCAAATCTCCCACCAAGGTACACAGCTGATTGTACTCACCTCAGACCAACGTCCCAACAGCAAGTAGAACAAGCGTTTCCAGGCTAGGCAGGGGCCTGGAAACTAACCAATGTATTCTCTCCAACACAGCACACAAACCAAACAAACAAAGGCAACCAATACTGAGCACCAAACTCAAACTAACAAACAAAGCACCTCAATTTAACATACCGCCACGTTTTCTCCCAAACACAAGTTCAAGATCCCGGATGAGCCCCCACTTGTTACGAACCTGTAAGGGCTGTCTTCAGGAAAGGACCAAAATGCAGCAGAGTTAGTATTCATCCTTCAATTTAATTGGAAAGAACACTATACAAAAACAAAAACAAGGAAACTGACAGCCAACAGTCCTGTCAGGTGCAACCACACTAAACAAGAAACAATTACCCACAAAACCCAAAGGAAAAACATGCTCCTTATGTGTGACTCCCAATCAGCAGCAACGAGCACCACCTGTGCCTGATTGGGAGCCACACACATGGCCCAAAACAAAGAAATACCAAAACATAGAAAAAGGAACATAGAACGCCCACCCAATGTAACACCCTGGCCTAACCAAAATAAAGAACAAAAACCCCTCTCTATGGCCAGAGCGTTACAGAACCGGCTCTGAGTTCACAACAAAAGGGAGACAAGGAGTATCAAAATATATATTTATTAACTAAAATAACTAAATAATTAACAATGGCGTGTGTGTAATCAGTAGTGTAAGTGAGTGTTTTGCATACCTGAATGTAATAATGCAGGGTGTTGAAAGGTGCCAAAGGAAATAACCAAAAAGCCACAAAACTACACAACCAAAATCAAAAAAGTGTCTGCATGGAGAGAGTCCTCTCAATAACTGTGGAAGAGGTCTCTTTATCCTGGGACACAGCTGGGCCCAGGTGCTTCCCATTTAGCTGACGACCCTTCCAACTCCGCCCACCGGCATCCTAACAAGGAAACAAGAACAGAGAGAATACGGCAGACAGAGTGGGAGGGTCGTCACACACCCCCCCATAAAACCGGGGACCAACAAGGGCCCCGGAACAACGTACCAGCCTCTGCGTCCCAAATTGACACAGGCCTCTGCGTCCCAAATTGACACAGGCCTCTGCGTCCCAAATTGACACAGGCCTCTGCGTCCCAAATTGACACAGGCCTTTGCGTCCCAAATTGACGAGAGGTTACATGTTCACCTTCCACTTGCCCCAGCCAACCTCCTTCTCCCCAGACCTCAGCAACCTTTGTGCACAGGAAGCAACATTTAAGAGGAAAGGAGAACACAAGACCAGGAGGGAACAGACAGGAAAGTTAGAACATGATAAAACCAAACAATGGTCAGTCACATAACATTCAGGAACAGGGCGCACAAGAGACCACATCAGCTACAAACGCAAACAACATCTTCCAACGGTTCATAGTCACTTCTCAACGGTTGTCATTTCCCAACGATTCATAGTGACTCCAACGATTCATAGTGACTCCAACGATTCATAGTGACTCCAACGATTCATAGTGACTCCAACGATTCATAGTGACTCCAACGATTCATAGTGACTCCAACGATTCATAGTCACTAAACTCATAACCGAATACGAGTACAGACCAGAGGGTGTAATAAAGGCAAAAATGTCATGTGCCCTACTCGTCAGTGGCACCTGCCAATAGCACAATAACAGGTCAAATTTGCACAAACAGCTGCGCCGACTTGATCAACGCAGTCCTCCATCCGAGGAAGAGGAAATTAATCTGGCTTAGTGACTCCGTTTACCTTACGGTGGTCCGTTCCATCCGGTTTACTGACCAAGATACAGGGAGAAGCCCAACTGGAGAAAGAAGGCTCTGCTATCTTACTCTCCAGCATGTACCTGACCTCAGCATCCAGACAACGCAGTTTCTCTACAGAGACTCTATAGAACCGCTGACGAATGGGGTCAGCATCTCCAATGTCAATATTATGCTCTATCAAGTTTGTACGTTGTAACGGTTTTGACTTGAGGTTATAATTTATAGGGGTGCCAGGTAGGTTGTGCCTACCAGAGAAAATATTAGTTTCTCCTTTTAGTTTGATAGGGAATGAGTCCCATCTGGTCCGTCAAGTCTACACCAATACAAAGGACTCATGTAAAAGTCAGGATGGAAATACACTTTTCATAAACCCTTAAAACAATGGAAATAACTTCAAAACAACTGTATTCTTTTGCGTGGTTGTATTAACAACCTAAATGATCACACACACACACACACACACAACAATATAACAATAATGAGCTTTAAACAGCTCTGGTTCCTCCAGAAATGTCCTGTACCTCGGGCCTAAAAAGAGTCCAGCCCGGTAAACAAGTTCAGGGAACTCAAGTGACCTTAGTCACGCAATGGTTGTCCGTTCATACAGTGTAGCGTAAACCCAGTGTCAATCATACAATGAAAAGAACAAATATTTTACCACACATTTCAATAAATCCTCAACTACAACTAACTACCTAAATCATCACAGTATACATCACACCAAAACAAATGAAATACCGTATACAAAAAAGGTTGTAGTCCGTCGGTCAGTCAGAGAAGCCAATCCGCCGACAGATCTCCAGCGGAGAAAGGCCACGAAAACCAACGGAGAGGTGTAGTCCACAGATGCAAGAGTGGAGCCGACCTTGGGTAGATTTTCTATTAGGCTACACAAAGCACACTTTTAAAGCAGCACAACAAACGGAAGAGAGACGCTTCAGAACTGAGGGTCGAACACATCCTCATTCATGTTTCCATCACAACTCCTCTTTTGCACAGCTGATGCTGGCTATTTAATTGGGAATTAAAGGGGAAGCGCCCTATTGGAAGAAGCACTAATTAATTGAGAATTAAAGGGAAAGCGCCCTATTGGAAGGAGAAGCACTGAGACGGTTCAGAAACATTCAGGGCCGTCACAACGTGTAGGTGTCACAGAAAACAAACCTGGAATTTTCCGAATCAGACCAACCAGCTCTTTCCGCCCATCAACAGGTAGCTGAGTAAAAGGGCTATCCAAAATATCCAGTGTCTCTGAATTTTTCAATCTACCCTGCAGTATGCAATCATCGGGACCAGGAACATTTTCGTCCTCATGCACAGACCTAGTATTACAAGAACCAAGGGAAGTAACGGTATCAGCCAAACGAACAGTTTTACCATCCTCTGTAGACTCCCACTTTCTCATCAGAACATCCTCTTGGAGAAAATAACCATGTGCGACATCTCCCAACTGTTCCACAGGCACAATTTGGTCACGCAACTCTTCTAATGTGGGGTCAGTCCGTGGCGCATTGATTAGATCGGAGCGGAATACAGATAACGGGATAACAGGGAAAACAGTGAGAGACTTCTTTGTGGTATTCTCATTTACCGGAGCAGGGACCGGGTCACCATGGCTCATAGACCGCGTCACTGCACCCGCAGAGAACACCGCTGGGAAACTCTGCGCACTCTCATCAGGAATCCCTACAATTGACGGTTTAGTGGAAACCACTAGAGATGGAAACACGACAGGCCACACACGCTCACCAGCCAAGTTATTCCCAAGGATAACGTCGATACCCTCAATAGGCAACGAAGGACGCACCCCCACAACAACGTCACCTTTCACCAGTCCACAATCCAATATCAGTTTATGCAATGGAACTGACAGATTGTTCAAACCTATTCCCCTAATTAGAACACTATTCCCAGAATCAGTCTCAGCAGAGAAAGGTAACACAGATTCCAACACAAACGATTCCGAGGCACCTGTGTCTCGTAGGATCTTCACTGGCACTAGGTTCTTACTTCCTAACATAGACACAAAACCCTCCGTAATGAAAGGTAAATAGCCTGGGTCAATATGGACTTTCACATGCCCCTGGGCCTGAGACAATGTGTCAGGAGTAAACTGATGTGGAACAGACGCAGCTAACGCCGTAGGCCTAGATTTAACGTTAACCTGTTAGGGCTAGGGGGCAGTATTGACACGGCTGGATAAAAAACATACCCGATTTAATCTGGTTACCACTCCTACCCAGTAACTAGAATATGCATATACTTATTACATATGGATAGAAAACACCCTAAATTTTCTAAAACTGTTTGAATGGTGTCTGTGAGTATAACAGAACTCAAATGGCAGGTCAAAACCTGAGAGATTCCTTTACAGGAAGTGGCCTGTCTGACCATTTCTTGAACTTCTTTTCCATCTCTATCATTTACTAAGGATCTCTGCTCTAACGTGACACTTCCCACGTCTTCCATAGGCTCTCAGAGCCCGGGAAAAAACAGAATGTCGTCATTCCAGCCCCAGGCTGAAACACATTATCGCCTTTCTCAAGTGGCCGATCAAGGGACACTGGGCTTATGCGCGTGACCCCGACCGCCCCCGCCTTTGGGATTTTTTCCTCTGTTTGCCGAAAAGGAGATTCCCTGTCGGAATATTATCGCTTTTCTACGAGAAAAATGTCGTAAAAATTGATTTTAAACAGCGGTTGACATGCTTCGAAGTACGGTAATGGAATATTTAGAATTTTATTGTCACGAATTGCGCCATGCGCGCGACACTTCTTTACTATTTCGGATAGTGTCTGGAACGCACGAACAAAACGCCGCTATTCGGATATAACGATGGATTATTTTGGACCAAACCAACATTTGTTATTGAAGTAGCAGTCCTGGGTGTGCATTCTGACGAAGACAACAAAAGGTAATCAAACTTTTATAATAGTAAATATGATTATGGTGAGTGCTAAACTTGCCGGGTGTCTAAATAGCGAGCCCGTGATGCCTGGGCTATGTACTTAGAATATTGCAAAATGTGCTTTCACCAAAAAGCTATTTTAAAATCGGACATATCGAGTGCATAGAGGAGGTCTGTATCTATAATTCTTAAAATAATTGTTATGCTTTTTGTGAAAGTTTATCGTGAGTAATTTAGTAAAATGTTAGCGAATTCCCCGGAAGTTTGCGGGGGGTATGCTAGTTCTGAACGTCACATGCTAATGTAAAAAGCTGTTTTTTGATATAAATATGAACTTGATTGAACAAAACATGCATGTATTGTATAACATAATGTCCTAGGGTTGTCATCTGATGAAGATCATCAAAGGTGAGTGCTGCATTTAGCTGTCTTCTGGGTTTTGGTGACATTATATGCTGGCTTGAAAAATGGCTGTCTGATTATTTCTGGCTTGGTACTCTGCTGACATAATCTAATGTTTTGCTTTCGTTGTAAAGCCTTTTTGAAATCGGACAGTGTGGTTAGATTAACGAGAGTCTTGTCTTTAAATGGCTGTAAAATAGTCATATGTTTGAGAAATTGAAGTAATAGGATTTTTAAGGTTTTGAAAATCGCGCCACAGGCTGGCAGTGGCGTCCCACCTAGCCCATAGAGGTTAACACACGTACTGAATTTACCCCTAGACCTGAGAACCGGACATTCGTTTTTCCAATGACCTGAGCCTTGACAGTAGTGACACTCTTGACCAAAGTCAGTTTTACCACGGGAGTCAGGCTCAACCCTAGTTGAATAAAACTCTGCCCGTGAACCAGAGTATCTCGGTGAGCGAGGCCCAAATCTCTCCGAACGCCCCCACTCACTCCAAGTACGGGGTTCTACAAAAATACTTTTGTGAGTCAAAACATATTCGTCCGCCAAAACCGCAGCTTCAGCGACAGTCTGTACTTTTCGTTCGTTAATATACGTCGCTATATGATCAGGGATTGTGTCCTTAAATTGCTCTAGCATAATCAGATCACACAGCCCTTGAAAAGTCATAACCGCAGAGGCGGAACACCAGCGATTAAACTGTGAAGATAATTTTCGCGCAAACTCAACATGAGTCTGCCTATCATCCCTTTCTAAAGTTCTAAATCGTTGGCAGTAAGCCTCAGGAACCAATTCGTAAATCTGTAACACCGCCCTTTTAACCTTATCATAACTGACACTGTCGGCTACACTAAGAGCTGAATATGCTTCCTGCGCTTTACCAGTCAGCACACACTGCAACATTAAAGTGCGGTCAGAATCAGGCCAACTCCTAGCGTCAGCAACACGCTCAAACAACGAAAATAATGTCTCAGGGTCCTTTTCATTAAACTGAGGCAACAACCGTAAATTCCCAACAATGTCAAATGTGTCCGGGGCACACCCAAAAGAGGAACGACTCCTAAGTAAATCTGCGTCACCTTCCCAGAGCAAACTCTCCCCTGAGAGCTTTCCTTCCCTAACCAACTCTAGTCGCTCTTGTTGCAGCTTGATTTTAGCACGCTCCATATCCTGTTTAAATTCCAATTCCTTCTCATATTTTACACGATCGTGCTCTAGCTGTAACAGAAGCAGCTCTTTCTGCTGTTCAAAAAGAAGACTACTAGGACTAACCGATGGAGCGGTAATTGTAACATATCGGGGAGACGGCGAGTCCTCAGCAGAGGCTGCCCCAGTGGTATCTTCAAGAATACCACTCTCCATCAGATTGGCCTTCAATATTAACCTAATAGAATTTTTTTTACATTTATCACTAATTTCAACCTTGTAGTGTTCAGCAACCTTCAACAGCTGTTCTTTAGTACATACATCTAACAGTTCCTTTGATGGAAAGCGAATGAACTCGTCTACATTAGACGCCATAGTCAAAAAAATTCTCACTCAACCCCTCTACTGAGCACACCAGACCACAACAAGAGAAAATACAAATCACACCGGGCACCACAGAAAAGAGATGAGAAATGGAGCTTCCCCAAAATCTACAATAACTCAACCCTAGTCTTCATGCAGATTTGCGGTGGGTAATTATGCACTGTAGCCCGCTGGCAAGGAAGTAACCCCCCAGCACGCTGGTAGATTCCACCAAGCCACGGATGTGCCCCCGAGACAACTGCTCAGTCCACAGACACCACACAAAAATAACAAACATTAACAATGCCCAACATATTCCAAAATGAAACACGTCACTAAGCCTATCAGGGGAAAAAGGTTATAGCTCCGGGTAGTAAGTTTCACTACCCTATCCAAATCTCCCACCAAGGTACACAGCTGATTGTACTCACCTCAGACCAACGTCCCAACAGCAAGTAGAACAAGCGTTTCCAGGCTAGGCAGGGGCCTGGAAACTAACCAATGTATTCTCTCCAACACAGCACACAAACCAAACAAACAAAGGCAACCAATACTGAGCACCAAACTCAAACTAACAAACAAAGCACCTCAATTTAACATACCGCCACGTTTTCTCCCAAACACAAGTTCAAGATCCCGGATGAGCCCCCACTTGTTACGAACCTGTAAGGGCTGTCTTCAGGAAAGGACCAAAATGCAGCAGAGTTAGTATTCATCCTTCAATTTAATTGGAAAGAACACTATACAAAAACAAAAACAAGGAAACTGACAGCCAACAGTCCTGTCAGGTGCAACCACACTAAACAAGAAACAATTACCCACAAAACCCAAAGGAAAAACATGCTCCTTATGTGTGACTCCCAATCAGCAGCAACGAGCACCACCTGTGCCTGATTGGGAGCCACACACATGGCCCAAAACAAAGAAATACCAAAACATAGAAAAAGGAACATAGAACGCCCACCCAATGTAACACCCTGGCCTAACCAAAATAAAGAACAAAAACCCCTCTCTATGGCCAGAGCGTTACAGAACCGGCTCTGAGTTCACAACAAAAGGGAGACAACGTGGAGACAAGGAGTATCAAAATATATATTTATTAACTAAAATAACTAAATAATTAACAATGGCGTGTGTGTAATCAGTAGTGTAAGTGAGTGTTTTGCATACCTGAATGTAATAATGCAGGGTGTTGAAAGGTGCCAAAGGAAATAACCAAAAAGCCACAAAACTACACAACCAAAATCAAAAAAGTGTCTGCATGGAGAGAGTCCTCTCAATAACTGTGGAAGAGGTCTCTTTATCCTGGGACACAGCTGGGCCCAGGTGCTTCCCATTTAGCTGACGACCCTTCCAACTCCGCCCACCGGCATCCTAACAAGGAAACAAGAACAGAGAGAATACGGCAGACAGAGTGGGAGGGTCGTCACACACCCCCCCATAAAACCGGGGACCAACAAGGGCCCCGGAACAACGTACCAGCCTCTGCGTCCCAAATTGACACAGGCCTCTGCGTCCCAAATTGACACAGGCCTCTGCGTCCCAAATTGACACAGGCCTTTGCGTCCCAAATTGACGAGAGGTTACATGTTCACCTTCCACTTGCCCCAGCCAACCTCCTTCTCCCCAGACCTCAGCAACCTTTGTGCACAGGAAGCAACATTTAAGAGGAAAGGAGAACACAAGACCAGGAGGGAACAGACAGGAAAGTTAGAACATGATAAAACCAAACAATGGTCAGTCACATAACATTCAGGAACAGGGCGCACAAGAGACCACATCAGCTACAAACGCAAACAACATCTTCCAACGGTTCATAGTCACTTCTCAACGGTTGTCATTTCCCAACGATTCATAGTGACTCCAACGATTCATAGTGACTCCAACGATTCATAGTGACTCCAACGATTCATAGTGACTCCAACGATTCATAGTGACTCCAACGATTCATAGTGACTCCAACGATTCATAGTCACTAAACTCATAACCGAATACGAGTACAGACCAGAGGGTGTAATAAAGGCAAAAATGTCATGTGCCCTACTCGTCAGTGGCACCTGCCAATAGCACAATAACAGGTCAAATTTGCACAAACAGCTGCGCCGACTTGATCAACGCAGTCCTCCATCCGAGGAAGAGGAAATTAATCTGGCTTAGTGACTCCGTTTACCTTACGGTGGTCCGTTCCATCCGGTTTACTGACCAAGATACAGGGAGAAGCCCAACTGGAGAAAGAAGGCTCTGCTATCTTACTCTCCAGCATGTACCTGACCTCAGCATCCAGACAACGCAGTTTCTCTACAGAGACTCTATAGAACCGCTGACGAATGGGGTCAGCATCTCCAATGTCAATATTATGCTCTATCAAGTTTGTACGTTGTAACGGTTTTGACTTGAGGTTATAATTTATAGGGGTGCCAGGTTGTGCCTACCAGAGAAAATATTAGTTTCTCCTTTTAGTTTGATAGGGAATGAGTCCCATCTGGTCCGTCAAGTCTACACCAATACAAAGGACTCATGTAAAAGTCAGGATGGAAATACACTTTTCATAAACCCTTAAAACAATGGAAATAACTTCAAAACAACTGTATTCTTTTGCGTGGTTGTATTAACAACCTAAATGATCACACACACACACACACAACAATATAACAATAATGAGCTTTAAACAGCTCTGGTTCCTCCAGAAATGTCCTGTACCTCGGGCCTAAAAAGAGTCCAGCCCGGTAAACAAGTTCAGGGAACTCAAGTGACCTTAGTCACGCAATGGTTGTCCGTTCATACAGTGTAGCGTAAACCCAGTGTCAATCATACAATGAAAAGAACAAATATTTTACCACACATTTCAATAAATCCTCAACTACAACTAACTACCTAAATCATCACAGTATACATCACACCAAAACAAATGAAATACCGTATACAAAAAAGGTTGTAGTCCGTCGGTCAGTCAGAGAAGCCAATCCGCCGACAGATCTCCAGCGGAGAAAGGCCACGAAAACCAACGGAGAGGTGTAGTCCACAGATGCAAGAGTGGAGCCGACCTTGGGTAGATTTTCTATTAGGCTACACAAAGCACACTTTTAAAGCAGCACAACAAACGGAAGAGAGACGCTTCAGAACTGAGGGTCGAACACATCCTCATTCATGTTTCCATCACAACTCCTCTTTTGCACAGCTGATGCTGGCTATTTAATTGGGAATTAAAGGGGAAGCGCCCTATTGGAAGAAGCACTAATTAATTGAGAATTAAAGGGAAAGCGCCCTATTGGACGGTTCAGAAACATTCAGGGCCGTCACACACCCCCTCCCCTGGAAAAAGCCGACCATTGCCCTGGAAGGCACATCTTGGTCGGGGAAACCGAGAAAGGTCTCTTCATCACTTTCCTCTTCAAAGATCTCCAGGACCTTGCGGCGCTCAATCTCCTCCAATTCGTCAGCTGAGGGGTAACAGGCCTTAAGGCGTGAGACATGGACAACGCGCATATCTTCACCTGTGTCCTCTTTCACCACTCGATAGTTCAAAGGGCCTCTCTGCTCCACAATCCTATATGGTCCTTGCCATTTAGGAGCGAGCTTGGCCGAGAAGAATTGTTCAGCTTTTGAATAAGGATGAGAGCGAAGCCACACCCGATCACGAAGCTGGAACTGCATGTCTCGTCTCTTCTTATCATAATTTCTCTTCTGCCTGAGTCGAGCCTGGATCATGTTCTTTGAGACAAGAGCTCTCAAGTCGTGGAGATGGACTACCTGGTCATAGCAAGCAGCGTCTGGAGTAACCTGCTGGGGCTGTAGCACCATCTCCAAGGGTCCTCGGAGGGGACGACTCAGGTTCAGCTCTGCAGGTGTGACTCCAGTGGACTCTTGCACAGCAGAATTCAGGGCAAATCGAAACTCGTGAAGGTGCTTGTCCCAGTGTTTGTGCTGGGTCCCTACATAGGAAGCAACCATTGTCTTCAAGGTTCGATTAACTCTCTCAGTGAGGTTGGTCTGTGGGTGATAAGCCGTGGTCAACTTCTGTCTCAGGTTCCATCTTTGGCAGGTCTCCTCAAAGAGATCAGAGACGAATTGGGAACCTCGATCAGACAGGATGTAATCAGGCACTCCCCAGCGAGTCAGGATCTCTTTCGTAAGGATGTTAGAGACTGTCCTTGCTGTGGCCTGACGCAGGGCAAAGAGCTCCACCCACTTGGAATAGTAATCAACAAAAACAAGCATGTACACATTCTGATTGGAGCTTCTAGGAAATGGACCCATCAAATCCACTCCTAACATTTCCCAAGGTCGGGTAATCACAGTTTGCTGCAACTTGCCAGCAGGCTTTCTACCTTCTGGTTTGTACATTTGACAAACCTGACAGTTTCGGATGTGTGACTTTACATCCATGCTCAGATGTGGCCAGTACAGTAATGCTTGCAACCGCTTGTAGGTTTTGAACCTGCCCAAATGACCAGCTAACGGGTCTTCATGGAAATGTTGAAGCAGTTGAAGGCGTAGAGTTTCAGGTATGTACATTTGGTATAGTGTTCTGTGAGGTAGTTGTACAACTCGGTAGACTTTGTCTTCAATGATGGTCAGCTTGGTGGTAGGATTGACCATCTTTTCTCTATCTTCCAGGATAGTCTGGTACAAAGCCTGTACTTCTGGATCATCCTGTTGGGCTTTCCAAATGGCCTCATCAGAGATGGGAAAGTCAGTTTTGGGTGAGTCTCGACTGCTTGACAGGACAGTAGCACATGTAAGATGAGGGCCACCATTACCACCAGCAGGAACTCTGGATAAGGCATCTGGAATCATCATCATCTCACTTGGCTCTGTCATATCCTCACATGGTCTCTCCTATCATTGCTATGCAGACGACACACAATTAATCTTCTCCTTTCCCCCTTCTGATAACCAGGCGGCGAATCGCATCTCTGCATGTCTGTCAGACATATCAGTGTGGATGACGGATCACCAGCTCAAGCTGAACCTCGGCAAGACGGAGCTGCTCTTCCTCCCGGGGAAGGACTGCCCGTTCCATGATCTCGCCATCACGGTTGACAACTCCCTTGTGTCCTCCTCCCAGAGTGCTAAGAACCTTGGCGTGATCCTGGACAACACCCTGTCGTTCTCCACTAACATCAAGGCGGTGACCCGATCCTGTAGGTTCATGCTCTACAACATTCGCAGAGTACGACCCTGCCTCACACAGGAAGCGGCGCAGGTCCTAATCCAGGCACTTGTCATCTCCCGTCTGGATTACTGCAACTCGCTGTTGGCTGGGCTCCCTGCCTGTGCCATTAAACCCCTACAACTCATCCAGAACGCCGCAGCCCGTCTGGTGTTCAACCTTCCCAAGTTCTCTCACGTCACCCCGCTCCTCCGCTCTCTCCACTGGCTTCCAGTTGAAGCTCGCATCCGCTACAAGACCATGGTGATTGCCTACGGAGCTGTGAAGGGAACGGCACCTCCATACCTTCAGGCTCTGATCAGGCCCTACACCCAAACAAGGGCACTGCGTTCATCCACCACTGGCCTGCTGGCCCCCCTACCTCTGAGGAAGCACAGTTCCCGCTCAGCCCAGTCAAAACTGTTTGCTGCTCTGGCACCCCAATGGTGGAACAAGCTCCCTCACGACGCCAGGACAGCGGAGTCAATCACCACCTTCCGGAGACACCTGAAACCCCACCTCTTTAACCTGTTAGGGCTAGGGGGCAGCATTTGCACGTCTGGATAAAAAAAAATGTACCCGATTTAACCTCTCTAGGCTAGGCGGGACGAATTCGTCCCACCTACGTAACAGCCAGTGTAATCCAGTGGCGCGATTTTCAAAACGTTAAAAATCCTATTACTTCAATTTCTCAAACATATGACTATTTTACAGCCATTTAAAGATAAGACTCTCGTTAATCTAACCACACTGTCCGATTTCAAAAAGGCTTTACAACGAAAGCAAAACATTAGATTATGTCAGCAGAGTACCAAGCCAGAAATAATCAGACACCCATTTTTCAAGCCAGCATATAATGTCACCAAAACCCAGAAGACAGCTAAATGCAGCATTCACCTTTGATGATCTTCATCAGATGACAACCCTAGGACATTGTTATACAATACATGCATGTTTTGTTCAATCAAGTTCATATTTATATCAAAAACCAGCTTTTTACATTAGCATGTGACGTTCAGAACTAGCATACCCCCCGCAAACTTCCGGGGAATTCGCTAACATTTTACTAAATTACTCACGATAAACGTTCACAAAAAGCATAACAATTATTTTAAGAATTATAGATACAGACCTCTATGCACTCGATATGTCCGATTTTAAAATAGCTTTTTGGTGAAAGCACATTTTGCAATATTCTAAGTACATAGCCCAGGCATCACGGGCTCGCTATTTAGACACCCGGCAAGTTTAGCACTCACCATAATCATATTTACTATTATAAAAATGTCATTACCTTTTGTTGTCTTCGTCAGAATGCACACCCAGGACAGCTACTTCAATAACAAATGTTGGTTTGGTCCAAAATAATCCATCGTTATATCCGAATAGCGGCGTTTTGTTTGTGCGTTCCAGACACTATCCGAAATAGTAAAGAAGTGTCACGCGCTTGGCGCAATTCCTGACAATAAAATTCAAAGTATTCCATTACCGTACGTCGAAGCATGTCAACCGCTGTTTAAAATCAATTTTTACGTCATTTGTCTCGTAGAAAAGCGATAATATTCCGACAGGGAATCTCCTTTTCGGCAAACAGAGGAAAAAATCCCAAAGGCGGGGGCGGTCGGGGTCACGCGCATAAGCTAGTGTCTCTTGATGGGCCACTTGAGAAAGGCGATAATGTGTTTCAGCCTGGGGCTGGAATGACGACATTCTGTTTTTTCCCGGGCTCTGAGAGCCTATGGAAGACGTGGGAAGTGTCACGTTAGAGCAGAGATCCTTAGTAAATGATAGAGATGGAAAAGAAGTTCAACAAATGGTCAGACAGGCCACTTCCTGTAAAGGAATCTCTCAGGTTTTGACCTGCCATTTGAGTTCTGTTATACTCACAGACACCATTCAAACAGTTTTAGAAAATTTAGGGTGTTTTCTATCCATATGTAATAAGTATATGCATATTCTAGTTACTGAGTAGGAGTGGTAACCAGATTAAATCGGGTATGTTTTTTATCCAGCCGTGTCAATGCTGCCCCCTAGCCCTAACAGGTTAATCTGGTTACTAATCCTACCCAGTAACTAGAATATGCATATACTTATTATATATGGATAGAAAACACTCTAAAGTTTCTAAAACTGTTTGAATGGTGTCTGTGAGTATAACAGAACTCATTTGGCAGGCAAAACCCTGAGACATTTTCTGACAGGAAGTGGATACCTGATGTGTTGTATTGACTTTAAACCTATCCCATTGAAAAACACAGGGGCTTAGGAATATTTTGGCACTTCCTATTGCTTCCACTAGATGTCACCAGCCTTTACAAAGTGTTTTGAGTCTTCTGGAGGGAGATCTGACCGAACAAGAGCCATGGAACGATGATGTCCCATTAGACACCTGGCGACGCGAGTTCATGTTGGGTACCCTCGTTCCAATACGTTATAAAAGAGTATGCATTCGTCCACCTTGAATATTATTCATGTTCTGGTTAAAAAAGGCCCTAATGATTTATGCTATACAACGTTTGACATGTTTGAACGAACGGAAATATATTTTTTCCCCTCGTTCATGACGAGAAGTCCGGCTGGCTTAGATCATGTGCTAACAAGACGGAGATTTTTGGACATAAATGATGAGCTTTTTTGAACAAAACTACATTCGTTATGGACCTGTGATACCTGGAAGTGACATCTGATGAAGAGAATCAAAGGTAATGGATTATTTACATAGTATTTTCGATTTTAGATCTCCCCAACATGACGTCTAGTCTGTATCGCAACGCGTATTTTTCTGGGCGCAGTGCTCAGATTATTGCAAAGTGTGATTTCCCAGTAAGGTTATTTTTAAATCTGGCAAATTGATTGCGTTCAAGAGATGTAAATCTATAATTCTTTAAATGACAATATAATATTTTACCAATGTTTTCTAATTTTAATTATTTAATTTGTGACGCTGACTTGACTGCCGGTTATTGGAGGGAAACGATTTCCTCAACATCAATGCCATAGTAAAACGCTGTTTTTGGATATAAATATGAACTTGATAGAACTAAAAATGCATGCATTGTCTAACATAATGTCCTAGGAGTGTCATCTGATGGAGATTGTAAAAGGTTAGTGCATCATTTTAGCTGGTTTTATGGTTTTGGTGACCCTGTCTTTGAATTGACAAAACATTACACACAACTCTTGTAAATGTACTGTCCTAACATACTCTAAATTTATGCTTTCGCCGTAAAACCTTTTTGAAATCGTAAAACGTGGTTAGATTAAGGAGATGTTTATCTTTCAAAGGGTGTAAAATAGTTGTATTTTTGAAAAATTTGAATTTTGACATTTATTTGGATTCAAATTTGCCGCTCTTGAAATGCACCTGCTGTTGATGGAGTGCACCACGGGTGGCACGCTAGCGTCCCACCTAGCCCATAGAGGTTAAGGAATACCTAGGATAGGATAAAGTAATCCTTCTAACCCCCACCCCCCCTTAAAATATTTAGATGCACTATTGTAAAGTGGTTGTTCCACTGGATATCATAAGGTGAATGCACCATTTTGTAAGTCGCTCTGGATAAGAGCGTCTGCTAAATGACTTAAATGTAATTGTAATGTAATCTGGAACAGTGTTGTATTTTCCTTTCCTGTATTCTACTGCAAAGGTGAACTCTTGCAACCGTAGAGCCCATCTGATAAGTCTGGTGCTTGGTTTGTTGGTCTTGAACACCCACACAAGGGAGGAATGGTCAGTGACCACAGTGAAGTGTCTTCCCTCCAGGTAGTACCTCCACTTTTCCAAAGCCCAGACAACTGCGAGGCACTCTTGCTCGGTTGTGGAGTAGTTCCGTTCTGCTCCATTCAATGTTCGACTGGCGAACGCTAGCACTTCTTCAATGCCAAGTCCAGTCTGTTGGACTAGAACAGCACCAAGTCCAACATCACTTGCATCAGTGTAAACAACAAAAGGGCAATCAAAGTTGGGATGACCCAAAATGGGAGGTGTGACGAGGTGTCGTTTCAGGGTTTCAAAAGAGGTCTGGCACTCTGCCGTCCATCGGAATTTCGCACCTTTTCGCTTCAATGCGTTGAGGGGTTCTGCCACCTGGGAGAAGTTCAACACAAACCGATGGTACCATCCAGCCATCCCAAGGAACCGTTGAAGGGCCTTGAGTGTGGTTGGGACAGGGAAATCTTGTACCGCCTTGGTCTTTTCGGGATCCACATGAGTGCCGTCAAAAGACACAATATGGCCAAGGAACTTCAGGGAGGTTTGGCAGAAGTTGCTCTTCTTCATGTTCAATGTCAGACCAGCTTCCCTTAGCTTGTCCAACACTGCTTGAAGATCTTGAAAATGTTGTTCTCTGGTCTGGGAGTAGATAATTATATCGTCCAGGTAGACGAAACAGATCTTCCCTTTGAGCTCACCTAACGCAATCTCCATGAGTCTTTGGAAAGTGGCAGGTGCATTCTTTAATCCAAAAGGCATCACCTTAAAGGAAAACAAGCCCTCAGCACAGACAAAAGCAGTCTTGTCCTTGCTTTCCTGGTCCATCTCAACCTGCCAATAGCCACTATTGAGGTCAAGGGTAGTGAACACAACCGCGCCAGACAATGACTCCAGGATCTCTTGGATGGTGGGAAGAGGATAGGCATCAGTCTGGGAAACCTTGTTGGTCTTCCTATAGTCCACACAAAATCTAAGACCACCGGTCTTTTTTGGGATGAGGACAACAGGAGCAGCCCAGGGAGAGGATGAACGTTCAATTATATTTTGTGTCAACATATCATTAATGAGTCCTTTTTGGATGATTAGCTTTGCTGGGGACAAACGATATGGCTTCTGCTTGATCGGCATTTCCTGTGTAAGGAATATTTTGTGCTTCAGGAGCCCGGTACGTCCCAGCTTTGAAGTACATACATCAGCGTTATTCTGCAGCTGTTCCAACAGCCTTAACTCCTCTGGCTGTTCCAGCTGAGCTCTTCTCACAGCCTGTAAAAGGAGATCATCAGAAGGATTATCGAGGGTTAGTGGTACCGGAGCAATGGCAGAGAAGACTGCCACATTTGGACCCCAATCATGTAACTTTGTAGCTTCTGACTGGAAGAAATGCTTCTTGCTCGGATTGTATGGAAACCAGTAGCAATTGTGTGCGATATCAATCTGGACACCACTGAAGTACATGAAATCAATTCCCAACACAACAGGAAAAGCAAGGTTCTTGGTTTGTAGGATAACAGAAGGAATCATATAGGAGTGGTTACACAGGTGGAACTCTACCTCACTCCATCCAAGTGGTCGTTTAGCCTCACCATCAGCCAGATAGAGTGGACCTTCTGTCCACGGCTTCAAGTTGTAGTGTAGACCTTTAACCTCCTTCCACAGTTTCTCATTGAGCAGTGTGTAGGATGACCCGGTGTCCAGGATGGCTCTTCCTGTCCATGGCCCTATGGACAGGGGTAACACCAATTGGTGCGGTATTAACTGAAAGGAAGGGGATGTCGATGGGGCGGCGTAGGCAGTGACACTTGGGGTTTCATCTCTGGTCAAAGCACCCAGAGTAGGATGGTCGTTCCTGCGAAGGGAGTTAGGTGTGTTTGCCTGTTGTGATTTGTGGTTTCTGGAAGGGTTTACTTGATATGGTCTTGGACATGTAGCTGAAGAATGTCCCTTTTGGCTACATCTCCAACAGAACATGGGAGGGGTTTTGGCTGGAGACTGTGGCTGTTGTTGATGGTCTGGCTTGGGTAACGGTTTGGGTGTCTGTTTCTTTCTCTGTTCATATTGCTGTTGGCATTCTCTGTCCTTCTCGAACTGCTGTCCCAGGCGAACCAGTCCATCAACAGTGGTGACTCTTTCTCTGAGTTGACTGGCTAGTAGTGGGTTGATGTTCTTCAAGATCAATTTAATGACCTCTTCCTCCTCAATACCAGGTTTCCACCTTCTGCACAGGGAGTGGTAACCGTATGCAAAGTCACGGATACTCTCCTTCTCTCTTTGCACTCGATTAAAGACTCTGTCTGCCAGCTCATCTGTGTAGTCCTCAGACAGAAATGCAGAGGAAAACTTGGCCTCAAAGTCAGCCCAGGAGGTAGTGGTGAGACGTGCCACATCCCACCAGTCTCGAGCTGTACCATGCAACACATTCCTCAATGTGGCAAGGAGTTCTTCGTCAGCCAGGGGATTGAGGGCAAGAAAGTCACGACATCTTTCCAGATACATTAGCGGATCAGGACTGTCATCTTTTTTCCCAAAGGTGGGAAATTGCAATTTAATGGGCATCGCCCCCACATGACGTCTACTCAAATCACCATGAACAAAAGAGCTAGGAGGGATTGAGGAAGTAGAGGGTGAGGGAGTTATCGGACCATGAAAATGAACACCAGGATGCATGGTGGATTGCATCCTGTAAGGGGTGGCTGCAGCATGGCCTTGTCTTAGCTGTTCTGAGGTGCCAGCTTGGCCCTCAGTGGTCTGAACAGAAGTGGACACCAGAGAAGCTCTGTGCAAGGAGTTGTGCCTAATGGAGGCCATGTCAACAGACACGTCAGCCAACATTTTAACACAATTAGAAAGCTCTTTCTGCAAGTGGTCTACAGTGTTAACCAGAGGAGAAAAAACTGAATTAACGTCCTTGAGAACCTCAGTGTGATGATGTTGCAAGCGCCACTGGAGAGTGGCAGTGAGTTGGGTTTGTTGGTAGTCAAACTGCCTGTCCATGGCACCAGTAACATCCCGTCTTCCACTCTCACTGAGCTCTGTCAGTGTGTGGGTTAGAGTGCTCAATGAGTTTCTGAATTCCATGGCACTCTGTTGTTGCTCTTCACTCAGACATTTGAATTTATGGTGGATTAGAGTTTGGAGATGTTGTTGAGTCCGACGAATATCAAGGATGTCACCTTGAAGTTGTAAGACTACAACCTCTGGAGATAAACCAGACAATGGAGGAAGGTTGGGCGTCAGAGGGAAGGCTAGCTCAGTACTTCCACACAGATCCATGTCAATAAGGGAGTAGCTGGTTAGACCTCCTGTGGCCTGTGGTCCAGACCGAGCCTTCAGATTCCCAGGGCTCTGGCCCAAATCAACTCCATTGACATTATGATTTGTATTGTCGGCTCGATGGTCAGACTGGCCCTGTGTATTCCCATTGACAGGTATGATATGGATGAGCACATTTTCTTGGGGTGAATCCATTGTTTTAATTCCACACAAAAGATTTGCTTTGGTTATTTCTCAATGTTGAGGTCCCATCTGGGGTGCCATATTTTATGTAACGGTTTTGACTTGAGGTTATAATTTATAGGGGTGCCAGGTAGGTTGTGCCTACCAGAGAAAATATTAGTTTCTCCTTTTAGTTTGATAGGGAATGAGTCCCATCTGGTCCGTCAAGTCTACACCAATACAAAGGACTCATGTAAAAGTCAGGATGGAAATACACTTTTCATAAACCCTTAAAACAATGGAAATAACTTCAAAACAACTGTATTCTTTTGCGTGGTTGTATTAACAACCTAAATGATCACACACACACACACACACAACAATATAACAATAATGAGCTTTAAACAGCTCTGGTTCCTCCAGAAATGTCCTGTACCTCGGGCCTAAAAAGAGTCCAGCCCGGTAAACAAGTTCAGGGAACTCAAGTGACCTTAGTCACGCAATGGTTGTCCGTTCATACAGTGTAGCGTAAACCCAGTGTCAATCATACAATGAAAAGAACAAATATTTTACCACACATTTCAATAAATCCTCAACTACAACTAACTACCTAAATCATCACAGTATACATCACACCAAAACAAATGAAATACCGTATACAAAAAAGGTTGTAGTCCGTCGGTCAGTCAGAGAAGCCAATCCGCCGACAGATCTCCAGCGGAGAAAGGCCACGAAAACCAACGGAGAGGTGTAGTCCACAGATGCAAGAGTGGAGCCGACCTTGGGTAGATTTTCTATTAGGCTACACAAAGCACACTTTTAAAGCAGCACAACAAACGGAAGAGAGACGCTTCAGAACTGAGGGTCGAACACATCCTCATTCATGTTTCCATCACAACTCCTCTTTTGCACAGCTGATGCTGGCTATTTAATTGGGAATTAAAGGGGAAGCGCCCTATTGGAAGAAGCACTAATTAATTGAGAATTAAAGGGAAAGCGCCCTATTGGAAGGAGAAGCACTGAGACGGTTCAGAAACATTCAGGGCCGTCACAACGTGTAGGTGTCACAGAAAACAAACCTGGAATTTTCCGAATCAGACCAACCAGCTCTTTCCGCCCATCAACAGGTAGCTGAGTAAAAGGGCTATCCAAAATATCCAGTGTCTCTGAATTTTTCAATCTACCCTGCAGTATGCAATCATCGGGACCAGGAACATTTTCGTCCTCATGCACAGACCTAGTATTACAAGAACCAAGGGAAGTAACGGTATCAGCCAAACGAACAGTTTTACCATCCTCTGTAGACTCCCACTTTCTCATCAGAACATCCTCTTGGAGAAAATAACCATGTGCGACATCTCCCAACTGTTCCACAGGCACAATTTGGTCACGCAACTCTTCTAATGTGGGGTCAGTCCGTGGCGCATTGATTAGATCGGAGCGGAATACAGATAACGGGATAACAGGGAAAACAGTGAGAGACTTCTTTGTGGTATTCTCATTTACCGGAGCAGGGACCGGGTCACCATGGCTCATAGACCGCGTCACTGCACCCGCAGAGAACACCGCTGGGAAACTCTGCGCACTCTCATCAGGAATCCCTACAATTGACGGTTTAGTGGAAACCACTAGAGATGGAAACACGACAGGCCACACACGCTCACCAGCCAAGTTATTCCCAAGGATAACGTCGATACCCTCAATAGGCAACGAAGGACGCACCCCCACAACAACGTCACCTTTCACCAGTTCACAATCCAATATCAGTTTATGCAATGGAACTGACAGATTGTTCAAACCTATTCCCCTAATTAGAACACTATTCCCAGAATCAGTCTCAGCAGAGAAAGGTAACACAGATTCCAACACAAACGATTCCGAGGCACCTGTGTCTCGTAGGATCTTCACTGGCACTAGGTTCTTACTTCCTAACATAGACACAAAACCCTCCGTAATGAAAGGTAAATAGCCTGGGTCAATATGGACTTTCACATGCCCCTGGGCCTGAGACAATGTGTCAGGAGTAAACTGATGTGGAACAGACGCAGCTAACGCCGTAGGCCTAGATTTAACGTTAACCTGTTAGGGCTAGGGGGCAGTATTGACACGGCTGGATAAAAAACATACCCGATTTAATCTGGTTACCACTCCTACCCAGTAACTAGAATATGCATATACTTATTACATATGGATAGAAAACACCCTAAATTTTCTAAAACTGTTTGAATGGTGTCTGTGAGTATAACAGAACTCAAATGGCAGGTCAAAACCTGAGAGATTCCTTTACAGGAAGTGGCCTGTCTGACCATTTCTTGAACTTCTTTTCCATCTCTATCATTTACTAAGGATCTCTGCTCTAACGTGACACTTCCCACGTCTTCCATAGGCTCTCAGAGCCCGGGAAAAAACAGAATGTCGTCATTCCAGCCCCAGGCTGAAACACATTATCGCCTTTCTCAAGTGGCCGATCAAGGGACACTGGGCTTATGCGCGTGACCCCGACCGCCCCCGCCTTTGGGATTTTTTCCTCTGTTTGCCGAAAAGGAGATTCCCTGTCGGAATATTATCGCTTTTCTACGAGAAAAATGTCGTAAAAATTGATTTTAAACAGCGGTTGACATGCTTCGAAGTACGGTAATGGAATATTTAGAATTTTATTGTCACGAATTGCGCCATGCGCGCGACACTTCTTTACTATTTCGGATAGTGTCTGGAACGCACGAACAAAACGCCGCTATTCGGATATAACGATGGATTATTTTGGACCAAACCAACATTTGTTATTGAAGTAGCAGTCCTGGGTGTGCATTCTGACGAAGACAACAAAAGGTAATCAAACTTTTATAATAGTAAATATGATTATGGTGAGTGCTAAACTTGCCGGGTGTCTAAATAGCGAGCCCGTGATGCCTGGGCTATGTACTTAGAATATTGCAAAATGTGCTTTCACCAAAAAGCTATTTTAAAATCGGACATATCGAGTGCATAGAGGAGGTCTGTATCTATAATTCTTAAAATAATTGTTATGCTTTTTGTGAACGTTTATCGTGAGTAATTTAGTAAAATGTTAGCGAATTCCCCGGAAGTTTGCGGGGGGTATGCTAGTTCTGAACGTCACATGCTAATGTAAAAAGCTGTTTTTTGATATAAATATGAACTTGATTGAACAAAACATGCATGTATTGTATAACATAATGTCCTAGGGTTGTCATCTGATGAAGATCATCAAAGGTGAGTGCTGCATTTAGCTGTCTTCTGGTGACATTATATGCTGGCTTGAAAAATGGGTGTCTGATTATTTCTGGCTTGGTACTCTGCTGACATAATCTAATGTTTTGCTTTCGTTGTAAAGCCTTTTTGAAATCGGACAGTGTGGTTAGATTAACGAGAGTCTTGTCTTTAAATGGCTGTAAAATAGTCATATGTTTGAGAAATTGAAGTAATAGGATTTTTAAGGTTTTGAAAATCGCGCCACAGGCTGGCAGTGGCGTCCCACCTAGCCCATAGAGGTTAACACACGTACTGAATTTACCCCTAGACCTGAGAACCGGACATTCGTTTTTCCAATGACCTGAGCCTTGACAGTAGTGACACTCTTGACCAAAGTCAGTTTTACCACGGGAGTCAGGCTCAACCCTAGTTGAATAAAACTCTGCCCGTGAACCAGAGTATCTCGGTGAGCGAGGCCCAAATCTCTCCGAACGCCCCCACTCACTCCAAGTACGGGGTTCTACAAAAATACTTTTGTGAGTCAAAACATATTCGTCCGCCAAAACCGCAGCTTCAGCGACAGTCTGTACTTTTCGTTCGTTAATATACGTCGCTATATGATCAGGGATTGTGTCCTTAAATTGCTCTAGCATAATCAGATCACACAGCCCTTGAAAAGTCATAACCGCAGAGGCGGAACACCAGCGATTAAACTGTGAAGATAATTTTCGCGCAAACTCAACATGAGTCTGCCTATCATCCCTTTCTAAAGTTCTAAATCGTTGGCAGTAAGCCTCAGGAACCAATTCGTAAATCTGTAACACCGCCCTTTTAACCTTATCATAACTGACACTGTCGGCTACACTAAGAGCTGAATATGCTTCCTGCGCTTTACCAGTCAGCACACACTGCAACATTAAAGTGCGGTCAGAATCAGGCCAACTCCTAGCGTCAGCAACACGCTCAAACAACGAAAATAATGTCTCAGGGTCCTTTTCATTAAACTGAGGCAACAACCGTAAATTCCCAACAATGTCAAATGTGTCCGGGGCACACCCAAAAGAGGAACGACTCCTAAGTAAATCTGCGTCACCTTCCCAGAGCAAACTCTCCCCTGAGAGCTTTCCTTCCCTAACCAACTCTAGTCGCTCTTGTTGCAGCTTGATTTTAGCACGCTCCATATCCTGTTTAAATTCCAATTCCTTCTCATATTTTACACGATCGTGCTCTAGCTGTAACAGAAGCAGCTCTTTCTGCTGTTCAAAAAGAAGACTACTAGGACTAACCGATGGAGCGGTAATTGTAACATATCGGGGAGACGGCGAGTCCTCAGCAGAGGCTGCCCCAGTGGTATCTTCAAGAATACCACTCTCCATCAGATTGGCCTTCAATATTAACCTAATAGAATTTTTTTTACATTTATCACTAATTTCAACCTTGTAGTGTTCAGCAACCTTCAACAGCTGTTCTTTAGTACATACATCTAACAGTTCCTTTGATGGAAAGCGAATGAACTCGTCTACATTAGACGCCATAGTCAAAAAAATTCTCACTCAACCCCTCTACTGAGCACACCAGACCACAACAAGAGAAAATACAAATCACACCGGGCACCACAGAAAAGAGATGAGAAATGGAGCTTCCCCAAAATCTACAATAACTCAACCCTAGTCTTCATGCAGATTTGCGGTGGGTAATTATGCACTGTAGCCCGCTGGCAAGGAAGTAACCCCCCAGCACGCTGGTAGATTCCACCAAGCCACGGATGTGCCCCCGAGACAACTGCTCAGTCCACAGACACCACACAAAAATAACAAACATTAACAATGCCCAACATATTCCAAAATGAAACACGTCACTAAGCCTATCAGGGGAAAAAGGTTATAGCTCCGGGTAGTAAGTTTCACTACCCTATCCAAATCTCCCACCAAGGTACACAGCTGATTGTACTCACCTCAGACCAACGTCCCAACAGCAAGTAGAACAAGCGTTTCCAGGCTAGGCAGGGGCCTGGAAACTAACCAATGTATTCTCTCCAACACAGCACACAAACCAAACAAACAAAGGCAACCAATACTGAGCACCAAACTCAAACTAACAAACAAAGCACCTCAATTTAACATACCGCCACGTTTTCTCCCAAACACAAGTTCAAGATCCCGGATGAGCCCCCACTTGTTACGAACCTGTAAGGGCTGTCTTCAGGAAAGGACCAAAATGCAGCAGAGTTAGTATTCATCCTTCAATTTAATTGGAAAGAACACTATACAAAAACAAAAACAAGGAAACTGACAGCCAACAGTCCTGTCAGGTGCAACCACACTAAACAAGAAACAATTACCCACAAAACCCAAAGGAAAAACATGCTCCTTATGTGTGACTCCCAATCAGCAGCAACGAGCACCACCTGTGCCTGATTGGGAGCCACACACATGGCCCAAAACAAAGAAATACCAAAACATAGAAAAAGGAACATAGAACGCCCACCCAATGTAACACCCTGGCCTAACCAAAATAAAGAACAAAAACCCCTCTCTATGGCCAGAGCGTTACAGAACCGGCTCTGAGTTCACAACAAAAGGGAGACAAGGAGTATCAAAATATATATTTATTAACTAAAATAACTAAATAATTAACAATGGCGTGTGTGTAATCAGTAGTGTAAGTGAGTGTTTTGCATACCTGAATGTAATAATGCAGGGTGTTGAAAGGTGCCAAAGGAAATAACCAAAAAGCCACAAAACTACACAACCAAAATCAAAAAAGTGTCTGCATGGAGAGAGTCCTCTCAATAACTGTGGAAGAGGTCTCTTTATCCTGGGACACAGCTGGGCCCAGGTGCTTCCCATTTAGCTGACGACCCTTCCAACTCCGCCCACCGGCATCCTAACAAGGAAACAAGAACAGAGAGAATACGGCAGACAGAGTGGGAGGGTCGTCACACACCCCCCCATAAAACCGGGGACCAACAAGGGCCCCGGAACAACGTACCAGCCTCTGCGTCCCAAATTGACACAGGCCTCTGCGTCCCAAATTGACACAGGCCTCTGCGTCCCAAATTGACACAGGCCTCTGCGTCCCAAATTGACACAGGCCTTTGCGTCCCAAATTGACGAGAGGTTACATGTTCACCTTCCACTTGCCCCAGCCAACCTCCTTCTCCCCAGACCTCAGCAACCTTTGTGCACAGGAAGCAACATTTAAGAGGAAAGGAGAACACAAGACCAGGAGGGAACAGACAGGAAAGTTAGAACATGATAAAACCAAACAATGGTCAGTCACATAACATTCAGGAACAGGGCGCACAAGAGACCACATCAGCTACAAACGCAAACAACATCTTCCAACGGTTCATAGTCACTTCTCAACGGTTGTCATTTCCCAACGATTCATAGTGACTCCAACGATTCATAGTGACTCCAACGATTCATAGTGACTCCAACGATTCATAGTGACTCCAACGATTCATAGTGACTCCAACGATTCATAGTGACTCCAACGATTCATAGTGACTCCAACGATTCATAGTCACTAAACTCATAACCGAATACGAGTACAGACCAGAGGGTGTAATAAAGGCAAAAATGTCATGTGCCCTACTCGTCAGTGGCACCTGCCAATAGCACAATAACAGGTCAAATTTGCACAAACAGCTGCGCCGACTTGATCAACGCAGTCCTCCATCCGAGGAAGAGGAAATTAATCTGGCTTAGTGACTCCGTTTACCTTACGGTGGTCCGTTCCATCCGGTTTACTGACCAAGATACAGGGAGAAGCCCAACTGGAGAAAGAAGGCTCTGCTATCTTACTCTCCAGCATGTACCTGACCTCAGCATCCAGACAACGCAGTTTCTCTACAGAGACTCTATAGAACCGCTGACGAATGGGGTCAGCATCTCCAATGTCAATATTATGCTCTATCAAGTTTGTACGTTGTAACGGTTTTGACTTGAGGTTATAATTTATAGGGGTGCCAGGTAGGTTGTGCCTACCAGAGAAAATATTAGTTTCTCCTTTTAGTTTGATAGGGAATGAGTCCCATCTGGTCCGTCAAGTCTACACCAATACAAAGGACTCATGTAAAAGTCAGGATGGAAATACACTTTTCATAAACCCTTAAAACAATGGAAATAACTTCAAAACAACTGTATTCTTTTGCGTGGTTGTATTAACAACCTAAATGATCACACACACACACACACACACAACAATATAACAATAATGAGCTTTAAACAGCTCTGGTTCCTCCAGAAATGTCCTGTACCTCGGGCCTAAAAAGAGTCCAGCCCGGTAAACAAGTTCAGGGAACTCAAGTGACCTTAGTCACGCAATGGTTGTCCGTTCATACAGTGTAGCGTAAACCCAGTGTCAATCATACAATGAAAAGAACAAATATTTTACCACACATTTCAATAAATCCTCAACTACAACTAACTACCTAAATCATCACAGTATACATCACACCAAAACAAATGAAATACCGTATACAAAAAAGGTTGTAGTCCGTCGGTCAGTCAGAGAAGCCAATCCGCCGACAGATCTCCAGCGGAGAAAGGCCACGAAAACCAACGGAGAGGTGTAGTCCACAGATGCAAGAGTGGAGCCGACCTTGGGTAGATTTTCTATTAGGCTACACAAAGCACACTTTTAAAGCAGCACAACAAACGGAAGAGAGACGCTTCAGAACTGAGGGTCGAACACATCCTCATTCATGTTTCCATCACAACTCCTCTTTTGCACAGCTGATGCTGGCTATTTAATTGGGAATTAAAGGGGAAGCGCCCTATTGGAAGAAGCACTAATTAATTGAGAATTAAAGGGAAAGCGCCCTATTGGAAGGAGAAGCACTGAGACGGTTCAGAAACATTCAGGGCCGTCACAACGTGTAGGTGTCACAGAAAACAAACCTGGAATTTTCCGAATCAGACCAACCAGCTCTTTCCGCCCATCAACAGGTAGCTGAGTAAAAGGGCTATCCAAAATATCCAGTGTCTCTGAATTTTTCAATCTACCCTGCAGTATGCAATCATCGGGACCAGGAACATTTTCGTCCTCATGCACAGACCTAGTATTACAAGAACCAAGGGAAGTAACGGTATCAGCCAAACGAACAGTTTTACCATCCTCTGTAGACTCCCACTTTCTCATCAGAACATCCTCTTGGAGAAAATAACCATGTGCGACATCTCCCAACTGTTCCACAGGCACAATTTGGTCACGCAACTCTTCTAATGTGGGGTCAGTCCGTGGCGCATTGATTAGATCGGAGCGGAATACAGATAACGGGATAACAGGGAAAACAGTGAGAGACTTCTTTGTGGTATTCTCATTTACCGGAGCAGGGACCGGGTCACCATGGCTCATAGACCGCGTCACTGCACCCGCAGAGAACACCGCTGGGAAACTCTGCGCACTCTCATCAGGAATCCCTACAATTGACGGTTTAGTGGAAACCACTAGAGATGGAAACACGACAGGCCACACACGCTCACCAGCCAAGTTATTCCCAAGGATAACGTCGATACCCTCAATAGGCAACGAAGGACGCACCCCCACAACAACGTCACCTTTCACCAGTCCACAATCCAATATCAGTTTATGCAATGGAACTGACAGATTGTTCAAACCTATTCCCCTAATTAGAACACTATTCCCAGAATCAGTCTCAGCAGAGAAAGGTAACACAGATTCCAACACAAACGATTCCGAGGCACCTGTGTCTCGTAGGATCTTCACTGGCACTAGGTTCTTACTTCCTAACATAGACACAAAACCCTCCGTAATGAAAGGTAAATAGCCTGGGTCAATATGGACTTTCACATGCCCCTGGGCCTGAGACAATGTGTCAGGAGTAAACTGATGTGGAACAGACGCAGCTAACGCCGTAGGCCTAGATTTAACGTTAACCTGTTAGGGCTAGGGGGCAGTATTGACACGGCTGGATAAAAAACATACCCGATTTAATCTGGTTACCACTCCTACCCAGTAACTAGAATATGCATATACTTATTACATATGGATAGAAAACACCCTAAATTTTCTAAAACTGTTTGAATGGTGTCTGTGAGTATAACAGAACTCAAATGGCAGGTCAAAACCTGAGAGATTCCTTTACAGGAAGTGGCCTGTCTGACCATTTCTTGAACTTCTTTTCCATCTCTATCATTTACTAAGGATCTCTGCTCTAACGTGACACTTCCCACGTCTTCCATAGGCTCTCAGAGCCCGGGAAAAAACAGAATGTCGTCATTCCAGCCCCAGGCTGAAACACATTATCGCCTTTCTCAAGTGGCCGATCAAGGGACACTGGGCTTATGCGCGTGACCCCGACCGCCCCCGCCTTTGGGATTTTTTCCTCTGTTTGCCGAAAAGGAGATTCCCTGTCGGAATATTATCGCTTTTCTACGAGAAAAATGTCGTAAAAATTGATTTTAAACAGCGGTTGACATGCTTCGAAGTACGGTAATGGAATATTTAGAATTTTATTGTCACGAATTGCGCCATGCGCGCGACACTTCTTTACTATTTCGGATAGTGTCTGGAACGCACGAACAAAACGCCGCTATTCGGATATAACGATGGATTATTTTGGACCAAACCAACATTTGTTATTGAAGTAGCAGTCCTGGGTGTGCATTCTGACGAAGACAACAAAAGGTAATCAAACTTTTATAATAGTAAATATGATTATGGTGAGTGCTAAACTTGCCGGGTGTCTAAATAGCGAGCCCGTGATGCCTGGGCTATGTACTTAGAATATTGCAAAATGTGCTTTCACCAAAAAGCTATTTTAAAATCGGACATATCGAGTGCATAGAGGAGGTCTGTATCTATAATTCTTAAAATAATTGTTATGCTTTTTGTGAAAGTTTATCGTGAGTAATTTAGTAAAATGTTAGCGAATTCCCCGGAAGTTTGCGGGGGGTATGCTAGTTCTGAACGTCACATGCTAATGTAAAAAGCTGTTTTTTGATATAAATATGAACTTGATTGAACAAAACATGCATGTATTGTATAACATAATGTCCTAGGGTTGTCATCTGATGAAGATCATCAAAGGTGAGTGCTGCATTTAGCTGTCTTCTGGGTTTTGGTGACATTATATGCTGGCTTGAAAAATGGCTGTCTGATTATTTCTGGCTTGGTACTCTGCTGACATAATCTAATGTTTTGCTTTCGTTGTAAAGCCTTTTTGAAATCGGACAGTGTGGTTAGATTAACGAGAGTCTTGTCTTTAAATGGCTGTAAAATAGTCATATGTTTGAGAAATTGAAGTAATAGGATTTTTAAGGTTTTGAAAATCGCGCCACAGGCTGGCAGTGGCGTCCCACCTAGCCCATAGAGGTTAACACACGTACTGAATTTACCCCTAGACCTGAGAACCGGACATTCGTTTTTCCAATGACCTGAGCCTTGACAGTAGTGACACTCTTGACCAAAGTCAGTTTTACCACGGGAGTCAGGCTCAACCCTAGTTGAATAAAACTCTGCCCGTGAACCAGAGTATCTCGGTGAGCGAGGCCCAAATCTCTCCGAACGCCCCCACTCACTCCAAGTACGGGGTTCTACAAAAATACTTTTGTGAGTCAAAACATATTCGTCCGCCAAAACCGCAGCTTCAGCGACAGTCTGTACTTTTCGTTCGTTAATATACGTCGCTATATGATCAGGGATTGTGTCCTTAAATTGCTCTAGCATAATCAGATCACACAGCCCTTGAAAAGTCATAACCGCAGAGGCGGAACACCAGCGATTAAACTGTGAAGATAATTTTCGCGCAAACTCAACATGAGTCTGCCTATCATCCCTTTCTAAAGTTCTAAATCGTTGGCAGTAAGCCTCAGGAACCAATTCGTAAATCTGTAACACCGCCCTTTTAACCTTATCATAACTGACACTGTCGGCTACACTAAGAGCTGAATATGCTTCCTGCGCTTTACCAGTCAGCACACACTGCAACATTAAAGTGCGGTCAGAATCAGGCCAACTCCTAGCGTCAGCAACACGCTCAAACAACGAAAATAATGTCTCAGGGTCCTTTTCATTAAACTGAGGCAACAACCGTAAATTCCCAACAATGTCAAATGTGTCCGGGGCACACCCAAAAGAGGAACGACTCCTAAGTAAATCTGCGTCACCTTCCCAGAGCAAACTCTCCCCTGAGAGCTTTCCTTCCCTAACCAACTCTAGTCGCTCTTGTTGCAGCTTGATTTTAGCACGCTCCATATCCTGTTTAAATTCCAATTCCTTCTCATATTTTACACGATCGTGCTCTAGCTGTAACAGAAGCAGCTCTTTCTGCTGTTCAAAAAGAAGACTACTAGGACTAACCGATGGAGCGGTAATTGTAACATATCGGGGAGACGGCGAGTCCTCAGCAGAGGCTGCCCCAGTGGTATCTTCAAGAATACCACTCTCCATCAGATTGGCCTTCAATATTAACCTAATAGAATTTTTTTTACATTTATCACTAATTTCAACCTTGTAGTGTTCAGCAACCTTCAACAGCTGTTCTTTAGTACATACATCTAACAGTTCCTTTGATGGAAAGCGAATGAACTCGTCTACATTAGACGCCATAGTCAAAAAAATTCTCACTCAACCCCTCTACTGAGCACACCAGACCACAACAAGAGAAAATACAAATCACACCGGGCACCACAGAAAAGAGATGAGAAATGGAGCTTCCCCAAAATCTACAATAACTCAACCCTAGTCTTCATGCAGATTTGCGGTGGGTAATTATGCACTGTAGCCCGCTGGCAAGGAAGTAACCCCCCAGCACGCTGGTAGATTCCACCAAGCCACGGATGTGCCCCCGAGACAACTGCTCAGTCCACAGACACCACACAAAAATAACAAACATTAACAATGCCCAACATATTCCAAAATGAAACACGTCACTAAGCCTATCAGGGGAAAAAGGTTATAGCTCCGGGTAGTAAGTTTCACTACCCTATCCAAATCTCCCACCAAGGTACACAGCTGATTGTACTCACCTCAGACCAACGTCCCAACAGCAAGTAGAACAAGCGTTTCCAGGCTAGGCAGGGGCCTGGAAACTAACCAATGTATTCTCTCCAACACAGCACACAAACCAAACAAACAAAGGCAACCAATACTGAGCACCAAACTCAAACTAACAAACAAAGCACCTCAATTTAACATACCGCCACGTTTTCTCCCAAACACAAGTTCAAGATCCCGGATGAGCCCCCACTTGTTACGAACCTGTAAGGGCTGTCTTCAGGAAAGGACCAAAATGCAGCAGAGTTAGTATTCATCCTTCAATTTAATTGGAAAGAACACTATACAAAAACAAAAACAAGGAAACTGACAGCCAACAGTCCTGTCAGGTGCAACCACACTAAACAAGAAACAATTACCCACAAAACCCAAAGGAAAAACATGCTCCTTATGTGTGACTCCCAATCAGCAGCAACGAGCACCACCTGTGCCTGATTGGGAGCCACACACATGGCCCAAAACAAAGAAATACCAAAACATAGAAAAAGGAACATAGAACGCCCACCCAATGTAACACCCTGGCCTAACCAAAATAAAGAACAAAAACCCCTCTCTATGGCCAGAGCGTTACAGAACCGGCTCTGAGTTCACAACAAAAGGGAGACAACGTGGAGACAAGGAGTATCAAAATATATATTTATTAACTAAAATAACTAAATAATTAACAATGGCGTGTGTGTAATCAGTAGTGTAAGTGAGTGTTTTGCATACCTGAATGTAATAATGCAGGGTGTTGAAAGGTGCCAAAGGAAATAACCAAAAAGCCACAAAACTACACAACCAAAATCAAAAAAGTGTCTGCATGGAGAGAGTCCTCTCAATAACTGTGGAAGAGGTCTCTTTATCCTGGGACACAGCTGGGCCCAGGTGCTTCCCATTTAGCTGACGACCCTTCCAACTCCGCCCACCGGCATCCTAACAAGGAAACAAGAACAGAGAGAATACGGCAGACAGAGTGGGAGGGTCGTCACACACCCCCCCATAAAACCGGGGACCAACAAGGGCCCCGGAACAACGTACCAGCCTCTGCGTCCCAAATTGACACAGGCCTCTGCGTCCCAAATTGACACAGGCCTCTGCGTCCCAAATTGACACAGGCCTTTGCGTCCCAAATTGACGAGAGGTTACATGTTCACCTTCCACTTGCCCCAGCCAACCTCCTTCTCCCCAGACCTCAGCAACCTTTGTGCACAGGAAGCAACATTTAAGAGGAAAGGAGAACACAAGACCAGGAGGGAACAGACAGGAAAGTTAGAACATGATAAAACCAAACAATGGTCAGTCACATAACATTCAGGAACAGGGCGCACAAGAGACCACATCAGCTACAAACGCAAACAACATCTTCCAACGGTTCATAGTCACTTCTCAACGGTTGTCATTTCCCAACGATTCATAGTGACTCCAACGATTCATAGTGACTCCAACGATTCATAGTGACTCCAACGATTCATAGTGACTCCAACGATTCATAGTGACTCCAACGATTCATAGTGACTCCAACGATTCATAGTCACTAAACTCATAACCGAATACGAGTACAGACCAGAGGGTGTAATAAAGGCAAAAATGTCATGTGCCCTACTCGTCAGTGGCACCTGCCAATAGCACAATAACAGGTCAAATTTGCACAAACAGCTGCGCCGACTTGATCAACGCAGTCCTCCATCCGAGGAAGAGGAAATTAATCTGGCTTAGTGACTCCGTTTACCTTACGGTGGTCCGTTCCATCCGGTTTACTGACCAAGATACAGGGAGAAGCCCAACTGGAGAAAGAAGGCTCTGCTATCTTACTCTCCAGCATGTACCTGACCTCAGCATCCAGACAACGCAGTTTCTCTACAGAGACTCTATAGAACCGCTGACGAATGGGGTCAGCATCTCCAATGTCAATATTATGCTCTATCAAGTTTGTACGTTGTAACGGTTTTGACTTGAGGTTATAATTTATAGGGGTGCCAGGTTGTGCCTACCAGAGAAAATATTAGTTTCTCCTTTTAGTTTGATAGGGAATGAGTCCCATCTGGTCCGTCAAGTCTACACCAATACAAAGGACTCATGTAAAAGTCAGGATGGAAATACACTTTTCATAAACCCTTAAAACAATGGAAATAACTTCAAAACAACTGTATTCTTTTGCGTGGTTGTATTAACAACCTAAATGATCACACACACACACACACAACAATATAACAATAATGAGCTTTAAACAGCTCTGGTTCCTCCAGAAATGTCCTGTACCTCGGGCCTAAAAAGAGTCCAGCCCGGTAAACAAGTTCAGGGAACTCAAGTGACCTTAGTCACGCAATGGTTGTCCGTTCATACAGTGTAGCGTAAACCCAGTGTCAATCATACAATGAAAAGAACAAATATTTTACCACACATTTCAATAAATCCTCAACTACAACTAACTACCTAAATCATCACAGTATACATCACACCAAAACAAATGAAATACCGTATACAAAAAAGGTTGTAGTCCGTCGGTCAGTCAGAGAAGCCAATCCGCCGACAGATCTCCAGCGGAGAAAGGCCACGAAAACCAACGGAGAGGTGTAGTCCACAGATGCAAGAGTGGAGCCGACCTTGGGTAGATTTTCTATTAGGCTACACAAAGCACACTTTTAAAGCAGCACAACAAACGGAAGAGAGACGCTTCAGAACTGAGGGTCGAACACATCCTCATTCATGTTTCCATCACAACTCCTCTTTTGCACAGCTGATGCTGGCTATTTAATTGGGAATTAAAGGGGAAGCGCCCTATTGGAAGAAGCACTAATTAATTGAGAATTAAAGGGAAAGCGCCCTATTGGACGGTTCAGAAACATTCAGGGCCGTCACACACCCCCTCCCCTGGAAAAAGCCGACCATTGCCCTGGAAGGCACATCTTGGTCGGGGAAACCGAGAAAGGTCTCTTCATCACTTTCCTCTTCAAAGATCTCCAGGACCTTGCGGCGCTCAATCTCCTCCAATTCGTCAGCTGAGGGGTAACAGGCCTTAAGGCGTGAGACATGGACAACGCGCATATCTTCACCTGTGTCCTCTTTCACCACTCGATAGTTCAAAGGGCCTCTCTGCTCCACAATCCTATATGGTCCTTGCCATTTAGGAGCGAGCTTGGCCGAGAAGAATTGTTCAGCTTTTGAATAAGGATGAGAGCGAAGCCACACCCGATCACGAAGCTGGAACTGCATGTCTCGTCTCTTCTTATCATAATTTCTCTTCTGCCTGAGTCGAGCCTGGATCATGTTCTTTGAGACAAGAGCTCTCAAGTCGTGGAGATGGACTACCTGGTCATAGCAAGCAGCGTCTGGAGTAACCTGCTGGGGCTGTAGCACCATCTCCAAGGGTCCTCGGAGGGGACGACTCAGGTTCAGCTCTGCAGGTGTGACTCCAGTGGACTCTTGCACAGCAGAATTCAGGGCAAATCGAAACTCGTGAAGGTGCTTGTCCCAGTGTTTGTGCTGGGTCCCTACATAGGAAGCAACCATTGTCTTCAAGGTTCGATTAACTCTCTCAGTGAGGTTGGTCTGTGGGTGATAAGCCGTGGTCAACTTCTGTCTCAGGTTCCATCTTTGGCAGGTCTCCTCAAAGAGATCAGAGACGAATTGGGAACCTCGATCAGACAGGATGTAATCAGGCACTCCCCAGCGAGTCAGGATCTCTTTCGTAAGGATGTTAGAGACTGTCCTTGCTGTGGCCTGACGCAGGGCAAAGAGCTCCACCCACTTGGAATAGTAATCAACAAAAACAAGCATGTACACATTCTGATTGGAGCTTCTAGGAAATGGACCCATCAAATCCACTCCTAACATTTCCCAAGGTCGGGTAATCACAGTTTGCTGCAACTTGCCAGCAGGCTTTCTACCTTCTGGTTTGTACATTTGACAAACCTGACAGTTTCGGATGTGTGACTTTACATCCATGCTCAGATGTGGCCAGTACAGTAATGCTTGCAACCGCTTGTAGGTTTTGAACCTGCCCAAATGACCAGCTAACGGGTCTTCATGGAAATGTTGAAGCAGTTGAAGGCGTAGAGTTTCAGGTATGTACATTTGGTATAGTGTTCTGTGAGGTAGTTGTACAACTCGGTAGACTTTGTCTTCAATGATGGTCAGCTTGGTGGTAGGATTGACCATCTTTTCTCTATCTTCCAGGATAGTCTGGTACAAAGCCTGTACTTCTGGATCATCCTGTTGGGCTTTCCAAATGGCCTCATCAGAGATGGGAAAGTCAGTTTTGGGTGAGTCTCGACTGCTTGACAGGACAGTAGCACATGTAAGATGAGGGCCACCATTACCACCAGCAGGAGCTCTGGATAAGGCATCTGGAATCATCATCATCTCACTTGGCTCTGTCATATCCTCACATGGTCTCTCCTATCATTGCTATGCAGACGACACACAATTAATCTTCTCCTTTCCCCCTTCTGATAACCAGGCGGCGAATCGCATCTCTGCATGTCTGTCAGACATATCAGTGTGGATGACGGATCACCAGCTCAAGCTGAACCTCGGCAAGACGGAGCTGCTCTTCCTCCCGGGGAAGGACTGCCCGTTCCATGATCTCGCCATCACGGTTGACAACTCCCTTGTGTCCTCCTCCCAGAGTGCTAAGAACCTTGGCGTGATCCTGGACAACACCCTGTCGTTCTCCACTAACATCAAGGCGGTGACCCGATCCTGTAGGTTCATGCTCTACAACATTCGCAGAGTACGACCCTGCCTCACACAGGAAGCGGCGCAGGTCCTAATCCAGGCACTTGTCATCTCCCGTCTGGATTACTGCAACTCGCTGTTGGCTGGGCTCCCTGCCTGTGCCATTAAACCCCTACAACTCATCCAGAACGCCGCAGCCCGTCTGGTGTTCAACCTTCCCAAGTTCTCTCACGTCACCCCGCTCCTCCGCTCTCTCCACTGGCTTCCAGTTGAAGCTCGCATCCGCTACAAGACCATGGTGATTGCCTACGGAGCTGTGAAGGGAACGGCACCTCCATACCTTCAGGCTCTGATCAGGCCCTACACCCAAACAAGGGCACTGCGTTCATCCACCACTGGCCTGCTGGCCCCCCTACCTCTGAGGAAGCACAGTTCCCGCTCAGCCCAGTCAAAACTGTTTGCTGCTCTGGCACCCCAATGGTGGAACAAGCTCCCTCACGACGCCAGGACAGCGGAGTCAATCACCACCTTCCGGAGACACCTGAAACCCCACCTCTTTAACCTGTTAGGGCTAGGGGGCAGCATTTGCACGTCTGGATAAAAAAAAATGTACCCGATTTAACCTCTCTAGGCTAGGCGGGACGAATTCGTCCCACCTACGTAACAGCCAGTGTAATCCAGTGGCGCGATTTTCAAAACGTTAAAAATCCTATTACTTCAATTTCTCAAACATATGACTATTTTACAGCCATTTAAAGATAAGACTCTCGTTAATCTAACCACACTGTCCGATTTCAAAAAGGCTTTACAACGAAAGCAAAACATTAGATTATGTCAGCAGAGTACCAAGCCAGAAATAATCAGACACCCATTTTTCAAGCCAGCATATAATGTCACCAAAACCCAGAAGACAGCTAAATGCAGCATTCACCTTTGATGATCTTCATCAGATGACAACCCTAGGACATTGTTATACAATACATGCATGTTTTGTTCAATCAAGTTCATATTTATATCAAAAACCAGCTTTTTACATTAGCATGTGACGTTCAGAACTAGCATACCCCCCGCAAACTTCCGGGGAATTCGCTAACATTTTACTAAATTACTCACGATAAACGTTCACAAAAAGCATAACAATTATTTTAAGAATTATAGATACAGACCTCTATGCACTCGATATGTCCGATTTTAAAATAGCTTTTTGGTGAAAGCACATTTTGCAATATTCTAAGTACATAGCCCAGGCATCACGGGCTCGCTATTTAGACACCCGGCAAGTTTAGCACTCACCATAATCATATTTACTATTATAAAAATGTCATTACCTTTTGTTGTCTTCGTCAGAATGCACACCCAGGACAGCTACTTCAATAACAAATGTTGGTTTGGTCCAAAATAATCCATCGTTATATCCGAATAGCGGCGTTTTGTTTGTGCGTTCCAGACACTATCCGAAATAGTAAAGAAGTGTCACGCGCTTGGCGCAATTCCTGACAATAAAATTCAAAGTATTCCATTACCGTACGTCGAAGCATGTCAACCGCTGTTTAAAATCAATTTTTACGTCATTTGTCTCGTAGAAAAGCGATAATATTCCGACAGGGAATCTCCTTTTCGGCAAACAGAGGAAAAAATCCCAAAGGCGGGGGCGGTCGGGGTCACGCGCATAAGCTAGTGTCTCTTGATGGGCCACTTGAGAAAGGCGATAATGTGTTTCAGCCTGGGGCTGGAATGACGACATTCTGTTTTTTCCCGGGCTCTGAGAGCCTATGGAAGACGTGGGAAGTGTCACGTTAGAGCAGAGATCCTTAGTAAATGATAGAGATGGAAAAGAAGTTCAACAAATGGTCAGACAGGCCACTTCCTGTAAAGGAATCTCTCAGGTTTTGACCTGCCATTTGAGTTCTGTTATACTCACAGACACCATTCAAACAGTTTTAGAAAATTTAGGGTGTTTTCTATCCATATGTAATAAGTATATGCATATTCTAGTTACTGAGTAGGAGTGGTAACCAGATTAAATCGGGTATGTTTTTTATCCAGCCGTGTCAATGCTGCCCCCTAGCCCTAACAGGTTAATCTGGTTACTAATCCTACCCAGTAACTAGAATATGCATATACTTATTATATATGGATAGAAAACACTCTAAAGTTTCTAAAACTGTTTGAATGGTGTCTGTGAGTATAACAGAACTCATTTGGCAGGCAAAACCCTGAGACATTTTCTGACAGGAAGTGGATACCTGATGTGTTGTATTGACTTTAAACCTATCCCATTGAAAAACACAGGGGCTTAGGAATATTTTGGCACTTCCTATTGCTTCCACTAGATGTCACCAGCCTTTACAAAGTGTTTTGAGTCTTCTGGAGGGAGATCTGACCGAACAAGAGCCATGGAACGATGATGTCCCATTAGACACCTGGCGACGCGAGTTCATGTTGGGTACCCTCGTTCCAATACGTTATAAAAGAGTATGCATTCGTCCACCTTGAATATTATTCATGTTCTGGTTAAAAAAGGCCCTAATGATTTATGCTATACAACGTTTGACATGTTTGAACGAACGGAAATATATTTTTTCCCCTCGTTCATGACGAGAAGTCCGGCTGGCTTAGATCATGTGCTAACAAGACGGAGATTTTTGGACATAAATGATGAGCTTTTTTGAACAAAACTACATTCGTTATGGACCTGTGATACCTGGAAGTGACATCTGATGAAGAGAATCAAAGGTAATGGATTATTTACATAGTATTTTCGATTTTAGATCTCCCCAACATGACGTCTAGTCTGTATCGCAACGCGTATTTTTCTGGGCGCAGTGCTCAGATTATTGCAAAGTGTGATTTCCCAGTAAGGTTATTTTTAAATCTGGCAAGTTGATTGCGTTCAAGAGATGTAAATCTATAATTCTTTAAATGACAATATAATATTTTACCAATGTTTTCTAATTTTAATTATTTAATTTGTGACGCTGACTTGACTGCCGGTTATTGGAGGGAAACGATTTCCTCAACATCAATGCCATAGTAAAACGCTGTTTTTGGATATAAATATGAACTTGATAGAACTAAAAATGCATGCATTGTCTAACATAATGTCCTAGGAGTGTCATCTGATGGAGATTGTAAAAGGTTAGTGCATCATTTTAGCTGGTTTTATGGTTTTGGTGACCCTGTCTTTGAATTGACAAAACATTACACACAACTCTTGTAAATGTACTGTCCTAACATACTCTAAATTTATGCTTTCGCCGTAAAACCTTTTTGAAATCGTAAAACGTGGTTAGATTAAGGAGATGTTTATCTTTCAAAGGGTGTAAAATAGTTGTATTTTTGAAAAATTTGAATTTTGACATTTATTTGGATTCAAATTTGCCGCTCTTGAAATGCACCTGCTGTTGATGGAGTGCACCACGGGTGGCACGCTAGCGTCCCACCTAGCCCATAGAGGTTAAGGAATACCTAGGATAGGATAAAGTAATCCTTCTAACCCCCCCCCCCCCCCCCTTAAAATATTTAGATGCACTATTGTAAAGTGGTTGTTCCACTGGATATCATAAGGTGAATGCACCATTTTGTAAGTCGCTCTGGATAAGAGCGTCTGCTAAATGACTTAAATGTAATTGTAATGTAATCTGGAACAGTGTTGTATTTTCCTTTCCTGTATTCTACTGCAAAGGTGAACTCTTGCAACCGTAGAGCCCATCTGATAAGTCTGGTGCTTGGTTTGTTGGTCTTGAACACCCACACAAGGGAGGAATGGTCAGTGACCACAGTGAAGTGTCTTCCCTCCAGGTAGTACCTCCACTTTTCCAAAGCCCAGACAACTGCGAGGCACTCTTGCTCGGTTGTGGAGTAGTTCCGTTCTGCTCCATTCAATGTTCGACTGGCGAACGCTAGCACTTCTTCAATGCCAAGTCCAGTCTGTTGGACTAGAACAGCACCAAGTCCAACATCACTTGCATCAGTGTAAACAACAAAAGGGCAATCAAAGTTGGGATGACCCAAAATGGGAGGTGTGACGAGGTGTCGTTTCAGGGTTTCAAAAGAGGTCTGGCACTCTGCCGTCCATCGGAATTTCGCACCTTTTCGCTTCAATGCGTTGAGGGGTTCTGCCACCTGGGAGAAGTTCAACACAAACCGATGGTACCATCCAGCCATCCCAAGGAACCGTTGAAGGGCCTTGAGTGTGGTTGGGACAGGGAAATCTTGTACCGCCTTGGTCTTTTCGGGATCCACATGAGTGCCGTCAAAAGACAATATGGCCAAGGAACTTCAGGGAGGTTTGGCAGAAGTTGCTCTTCTTCATGTTCAATGTCAGACCAGCTTCCCTTAGCTTGTCCAACACTGCTTGAAGATCTTGAAAATGTTGTTCTCTGGTCTGGGAGTAGATAATTATATCGTCCAGGTAGACGAAACAGATCTTCCCTTTGAGCTCACCTAACGCAATCTCCATGAGTCTTTGGAAAGTGGCAGGTGCATTCTTTAATCCAAAAGGCATCACCTTAAAGGAAAACAAGCCCTCAGCACAGACAAAAGCAGTCTTGTCCTTGCTTTCCTGGTCCATCTCAACCTGCCAATAGCCACTATTGAGGTCAAGGGTAGTGAACACAACCGCGCCAGACAATGACTCCAGGATCTCTTGGATGGTGGGAAGAGGATAGGCATCAGTCTGGGAAACCTTGTTGGTCTTCCTATAGTCCACACAAAATCTAAGACCACCGGTCTTTTTTGGGATGAGGACAACAGGAGCAGCCCAGGGAGAGGATGAACGTTCAATTATATTTTGTGTCAACATATCATTAATGAGTCCTTTTTGGATGATTAGCTTTGCTGGGGACAAACGATATGGCTTCTGCTTGATCGGCATTTCCTGTGTAAGGAATATTTTGTGCTTCAGGAGCCCGGTACGTCCCAGCTTTGAAGTACATACATCAGCGTTATTCTGCAGCTGTTCCAACAGCCTTAACTCCTCTGGCTGTTCCAGCTGAGCTCTTCTCACAGCCTGTAAAAGGAGATCATCAGAAGGATTATCGAGGGTTAGTGGTACCGGAGCAATGGCAGAGAAGACTGCCACATTTGGACCCCAATCATGTAACTTTGTAGCTTCTGACTGGAAGAAATGCTTCTTGCTCGGATTGTATGGAAACCAGTAGCAATTGTGTGCGATATCAATCTGGACACCACTGAAGTACATGAAATCAATTCCCAACACAACAGGAAAAGCAAGGTTCTTGGTTTGTAGGATAACAGAAGGAATCATATAGGAGTGGTTACACAGGTGGAACTCTACCTCACTCCATCCAAGTGGTCGTTTAGCCTCACCATCAGCCAGATAGAGTGGACCTTCTGTCCACGGCTTCAAGTTGTAGTGTAGACCTTTAACCTCCTTCCACAGTTTCTCATTGAGCAGTGTGTAGGATGACCCGGTGTCCAGGATGGCTCTTCCTGTCCATGGCCCTATGGACAGGGGTAACACCAATTGGTGCGGTATTAACTGAAAGGAAGGGGATGTCGATGGGGCGGCGTAGGCAGTGACACTTGGGGTTTCATCTCTGGTCAAAGCACCCAGAGTAGGATGGTCGTTCCTGCGAAGGGAGTTAGGTGTGTTTGCCTGTTGTGATTTGTGGTTTCTGGAAGGGTTTACTTGATATGGTCTTGGACATGTAGCTGAAGAATGTCCCTTTTGGCTACATCTCCAACAGAACATGGGAGGGGTTTTGGCTGGAGACTGTGGCTGTTGTTGATGGTCTGGCTTGGGTAACGGTTTGGGTGTCTGTTTCTTTCTCTGTTCATATTGCTGTTGGCATTCTCTGTCCTTCTCGAACTGCTGTCCCAGGCGAACCAGTCCATCAACAGTGGTGACTCTTTCTCTGAGTTGACTGGCTAGTAGTGGGTTGATGTTCTTCAAGATCAATTTAATGACCTCTTCCTCCTCAATACCAGGTTTCCACCTTCTGCACAGGGAGTGGTAACCGTATGCAAAGTCACGGATACTCTCCTTCTCTCTTTGCACTCGATTAAAGACTCTGTCTGCCAGCTCATCTGTGTAGTCCTCAGACAGAAATGCAGAGGAAAACTTGGCCTCAAAGTCAGCCCAGGAGGTAGTGGTGAGACGTGCCACATCCCACCAGTCTCGAGCTGTACCATGCAACACATTCCTCAATGTGGCAAGGAGTTCTTCGTCAGCCAGGGGATTGAGGGCAAGAAAGTCACGACATCTTTCCAGATACATTAGCGGATCAGGACTGTCATCTTTTTTCCCAAAGGTGGGAAATTGCAATTTAATGGGCATCGCCCCCACATGACGTCTACTCAAATCACCATGAACAAAAGAGCTAGGAGGGATTGAGGAAGTAGAGGGTGAGGGAGTTATCGGACCATGAAAATGAACACCAGGATGCATGGTGGATTGCATCCTGTAAGGGGTGGCTGCAGCATGGCCTTGTCTTAGCTGTTCTGAGGTGCCAGCTTGGCCCTCAGTGGTCTGAACAGAAGTGGACACCAGAGAAGCTCTGTGCAAGGAGTTGTGCCTAATGGAGGCCATGTCAACAGACACGTCAGCCAACATTTTAACACAATTAGAAAGCTCTTTCTGCAAGTGGTCTACAGTGTTAACCAGAGGAGAAAAAACTGAATTAACGTCCTTGAGAACCTCAGTGTGATGATGTTGCAAGCGCCACTGGAGAGTGGCAGTGAGTTGGGTTTGTTGGTAGTCAAACTGCCTGTCCATGGCACCAGTAACATCCCGTCTTCCACTCTCACTGAGCTCTGTCAGTGTGTGGGTTAGAGTGCTCAGTGAGTTTCTGAATTCCATGGCACTCTGTTGTTGCTCTTCACTCAGACATTTGAATTTATGGTGGATTAGAGTTTGGAGATGTTGTTGAGTCCGACGAATATCAAGGATGTCACCTTGAAGTTGTAAGACTACAACCTCTGGAGATAAACCAGACAATGGAGGAAGGTTGGGCGTCAGAGGGAAGGCTAGCTCAGTACTTCCACACAGATCCATGTCAATAAGGGAGTAGCTGGTTAGACCTCCTGTGGCCTGTGGTCCAGACCGAGCCTTCAGATTCCCAGGGCTCTGGCCCAAATCAACTCCATTGACATTATGATTTGTATTGTCGGCTCGATGGTCAGACTGGCCCTGTGTATTCCCATTGACAGGTATGATATGGATGAGCACATTTTCTTGGGGTGAATCCATTGTTTTAATTCCACACAAAAGATTTGCTTTGGTTATTTCTCAATGTTGAGGTCCCATCTGGGGTGCCATATTTTATGTAACGGTTTTGACTTGAGGTTATAATTTATAGGGGTGCCAGGTAGGTTGTGCCTACCAGAGAAAATATTAGTTTCTCCTTTTAGTTTGATAGGGAATGAGTCCCATCTGGTCCGTCAAGTCTACACCAATACAAAGGACTCATGTAAAAGTCAGGATGGAAATACACTTTTCATAAACCCTTAAAACAATGGAAATAACTTCAAAACAACTGTATTCTTTTGCGTGGTTGTATTAACAACCTAAATGATCACACACACACACAACAATATAACAATAATGAGCTTTAAACAGCTCTGGTTCCTCCAGAAATGTCCTGTACCTCGGGCCTAAAAAGAGTCCAGCCCGGTAAACAAGTTCAGGGAACTCAAGTGACCTTAGTCACGCAATGGTTGTCCGTTCATACAGTGTAGCGTAAACCCTGTGTCAATCATACAATGAAAAGAACAAATATTTTACCACACATTTCAATAAATCCTCAACTACAACTAACTACCTAAATCATCACAGTATACATCACACCAAAACAAATGAAATACCGTATACAAAAAAGGTTGTAGTCCGTCGGTCAGTCAGAGAAGCCAATCCGCCGACAGATCTCCAGCGGAGAAAGGCCACGAAAACCAACGGAGAGGTGTAGTCCACAGATGCAAGAGTGGAGCCGACCTTGGGTAGATTTTCTATTAGGCTACACAAAGCACACTTTTAAAGCAGCACAACAAACGGAAGAGAGACGCTTCAGAACTGAGGGTCGAACACATCCTCATTCATGTTTCCATCACAACTCCTCTTTTGCACAGCTGATGCTGGCTATTTAATTGGGAATTAAAGGGGAAGCGCCCTATTGGAAGAAGCACTAATTAATTGAGAATTAAAGGGAAAGCGCCCTATTGGAAGGAGAAGCACTGAGACGGTTCAGAAACATTCAGGGCCGTCACAACGTGTAGGTGTCACAGAAAACAAACCTGGAATTTTCCGAATCAGACCAACCAGCTCTTTCCGCCCATCAACAGGTAGCTGAGTAAAAGGGCTATCCAAAATATCCAGTGTCTCTGAATTTTTCAATCTACCCTGCAGTATGCAATCATCGGGACCAGGAACATTTTCGTCCTCATGCACAGACCTAGTATTACAAGAACCAAGGGAAGTAACGGTATCAGCCAAACGAACAGTTTTACCATCCTCTGTAGACTCCCACTTTCTCATCAGAACATCCTCTTGGAGAAAATAACCATGTGCGACATCTCCCAACTGTTCCACAGGCACAATTTGGTCACGCAACTCTTCTAATGTGGGGTCAGTCCGTGGCGCATTGATTAGATCGGAGCGGAATACAGATAACGGGATAACAGGGAAAACAGTGAGAGACTTCTTTGTGGTATTCTCATTTACCGGAGCAGGGACCGGGTCACCATGGCTCATAGACCGCGTCACTGCACCCGCAGAGAACACCGCTGGGAAACTCTGCGCACTCTCATCAGGAATCCCTACAATTGACGGTTTAGTGGAAACCACTAGAGATGGAAACACGACAGGCCACACACGCTCACCAGCCAAGTTATTCCCAAGGATAACGTCGATACCCTCAATAGGCAACGAAGGACGCACCCCCACAACAACGTCACCTTTCACCAGTCCACAATCCAATATCAGTTTATGCAATGGAACTGACAGATTGTTCAAACCTATTCCCCTAATTAGAACACTATTCCCAGAATCAGTCTCAGCAGAGAAAGGTAACACAGATTCCAACACAAACGATTCCGAGGCACCTGTGTCTCGTAGGATCTTCACTGGCACTAGGTTCTTACTTCCTAACATAGACACAAAACCCTCCGTAATGAAAGGTAAATAGCCTGGGTCAATATGGACTTTCACATGCCCCTGGGCCTGAGACAATGTGTCAGGAGTAAACTGATGTGGAACAGACGCAGCTAACGCCGTAGGCCTAGATTTAACGTTAACCTGTTAGGGCTAGGGGGCAGTATTGACACGGCTGGATAAAAAACATACCCGATTTAATCTGGTTACCACTCCTACCCAGTAACTAGAATATGCATATACTTATTACATATGGATAGAAAACACCCTAAATTTTCTAAAACTGTTTGAATGGTGTCTGTGAGTATAACAGAACTCAAATGGCAGGTCAAAACCTGAGAGATTCCTTTACAGGAAGTGGCCTGTCTGACCATTTCTTGAACTTCTTTTCCATCTCTATCATTTACTAAGGATCTCTGCTCTAACGTGACACTTCCCACGTCTTCCATAGGCTCTCAGAGCCCGGGAAAAAACAGAATGTCGTCATTCCAGCCCCAGGCTGAAACACATTATCGCCTTTCTCAAGTGGCCGATCAAGGGACACTGGGCTTATGCGCGTGACCCCGACCGCCCCCGCCTTTGGGATTTTTTCCTCTGTTTGCCGAAAAGGAGATTCCCTGTCGGAATATTATCGCTTTTCTACGAGAAAAATGTCGTAAAAATTGATTTTAAACAGCGGTTGACATGCTTCGAAGTACGGTAATGGAATATTTAGAATTTTATTGTCACGAATTGCGCCATGCGCGCGACACTTCTTTACTATTTCGGATAGTGTCTGGAACGCACGAACAAAACGCCGCTATTCGGATATAACGATGGATTATTTTGGACCAAACCAACATTTGTTATTGAAGTAGCAGTCCTGGGTGTGCATTCTGACGAAGACAACAAAAGGTAATCAAACTTTTATAATAGTAAATATGATTATGGTGAGTGCTAAACTTGCCGGGTGTCTAAATAGCGAGCCCGTGATGCCTGGGCTATGTACTTAGAATATTGCAAAATGTGCTTTCACCAAAAAGCTATTTTAAAATCGGACATATCGAGTGCATAGAGGAGGTCTGTATCTATAATTCTTAAAATAATTGTTATGCTTTTTGTGAACGTTTATCGTGAGTAATTTAGTAAAATGTTAGCGAATTCCCCGGAAGTTTGCGGGGGGTATGCTAGTTCTGAACGTCACATGCTAATGTAAAAAGCTGTTTTTTGATATAAATATGAACTTGATTGAACAAAACATGCATGTATTGTATAACATAATGTCCTAGGGTTGTCATCTGATGAAGATCATCAAAGGTGAGTGCTGCATTTAGCTGTCTTCTGGTGACATTATATGCTGGCTTGAAAAATGGGTGTCTGATTATTTCTGGCTTGGTACTCTGCTGACATAATCTAATGTTTTGCTTTCGTTGTAAAGCCTTTTTGAAATCGGACAGTGTGGTTAGATTAACGAGAGTCTTGTCTTTAAATGGCTGTAAAATAGTCATATGTTTGAGAAATTGAAGTAATAGGATTTTTAAGGTTTTGAAAATCGCGCCACAGGCTGGCAGTGGCGTCCCACCTAGCCCATAGAGGTTAACACACGTACTGAATTTACCCCTAGACCTGAGAACCGGACATTCGTTTTTCCAATGACCTGAGCCTTGACAGTAGTGACACTCTTGACCAAAGTCAGTTTTACCACGGGAGTCAGGCTCAACCCTAGTTGAATAAAACTCTGCCCGTGAACCAGAGTATCTCGGTGAGCGAGGCCCAAATCTCTCCGAACGCCCCCACTCACTCCAAGTACGGGGTTCTACAAAAATACTTTTGTGAGTCAAAACATATTCGTCCGCCAAAACCGCAGCTTCAGCGACAGTCTGTACTTTTCGTTCGTTAATATACGTCGCTATATGATCAGGGATTGTGTCCTTAAATTGCTCTAGCATAATCAGATCACACAGCCCTTGAAAAGTCATAACCGCAGAGGCGGAACACCAGCGATTAAACTGTGAAGATAATTTTCGCGCAAACTCAACATGAGTCTGCCTATCATCCCTTTCTAAAGTTCTAAATCGTTGGCAGTAAGCCTCAGGAACCAATTCGTAAATCTGTAACACCGCCCTTTTAACCTTATCATAACTGACACTGTCGGCTACACTAAGAGCTGAATATGCTTCCTGCGCTTTACCAGTCAGCACACACTGCAACATTAAAGTGCGGTCAGAATCAGGCCAACTCCTAGCGTCAGCAACACGCTCAAACAACGAAAATAATGTCTCAGGGTCCTTTTCATTAAACTGAGGCAACAACCGTAAATTCCCAACAATGTCAAATGTGTCCGGGGCACACCCAAAAGAGGAACGACTCCTAAGTAAATCTGCGTCACCTTCCCAGAGCAAACTCTCCCCTGAGAGCTTTCCTTCCCTAACCAACTCTAGTCGCTCTTGTTGCAGCTTGATTTTAGCACGCTCCATATCCTGTTTAAATTCCAATTCCTTCTCATATTTTACACGATCGTGCTCTAGCTGTAACAGAAGCAGCTCTTTCTGCTGTTCAAAAAGAAGACTACTAGGACTAACCGATGGAGCGGTAATTGTAACATATCGGGGAGACGGCGAGTCCTCAGCAGAGGCTGCCCCAGTGGTATCTTCAAGAATACCACTCTCCATCAGATTGGCCTTCAATATTAACCTAATAGAATTTTTTTTACATTTATCACTAATTTCAACCTTGTAGTGTTCAGCAACCTTCAACAGCTGTTCTTTAGTACATACATCTAACAGTTCCTTTGATGGAAAGCGAATGAACTCGTCTACATTAGACGCCATAGTCAAAAAAATTCTCACTCAACCCCTCTACTGAGCACACCAGACCACAACAAGAGAAAATACAAATCACACCGGGCACCACAGAAAAGAGATGAGAAATGGAGCTTCCCCAAAATCTACAATAACTCAACCCTAGTCTTCATGCAGATTTGCGGTGGGTAATTATGCACTGTAGCCCGCTGGCAAGGAAGTAACCCCCCAGCACGCTGGTAGATTCCACCAAGCCACGGATGTGCCCCCGAGACAACTGCTCAGTCCACAGACACCACACAAAAATAACAAACATTAACAATGCCCAACATATTCCAAAATGAAACACGTCACTAAGCCTATCAGGGGAAAAAGGTTATAGCTCCGGGTAGTAAGTTTCACTACCCTATCCAAATCTCCCACCAAGGTACACAGCTGATTGTACTCACCTCAGACCAACGTCCCAACAGCAAGTAGAACAAGCGTTTCCAGGCTAGGCAGGGGCCTGGAAACTAACCAATGTATTCTCTCCAACACAGCACACAAACCAAACAAACAAAGGCAACCAATACTGAGCACCAAACTCAAACTAACAAACAAAGCACCTCAATTTAACATACCGCCACGTTTTCTCCCAAACACAAGTTCAAGATCCCGGATGAGCCCCCACTTGTTACGAACCTGTAAGGGCTGTCTTCAGGAAAGGACCAAAATGCAGCAGAGTTAGTATTCATCCTTCAATTTAATTGGAAAGAACACTATACAAAAACAAAAACAAGGAAACTGACAGCCAACAGTCCTGTCAGGTGCAACCACACTAAACAAGAAACAATTACCCACAAAACCCAAAGGAAAAACATGCTCCTTATGTGTGACTCCCAATCAGCAGCAACGAGCACCACCTGTGCCTGATTGGGAGCCACACACATGGCCCAAAACAAAGAAATACCAAAACATAGAAAAAGGAACATAGAACGCCCACCCAATGTAACACCCTGGCCTAACCAAAATAAAGAACAAAAACCCCTCTCTATGGCCAGAGCGTTACAGAACCGGCTCTGAGTTCACAACAAAAGGGAGACAACGTGGAGACAAGGAGTATCAAAATATATATTTATTAACTAAAATAACTAAATAATTAACAATGGCGTGTGTGTAATCAGTAGTGTAAGTGAGTGTTTTGCATACCTGAATGTAATAATGCAGGGTGTTGAAAGGTGCCAAAGGAAATAACCAAAAAGCCACAAAACTACACAACCAAAATCAAAAAAGTGTCTGCATGGAGAGAGTCCTCTCAATAACTGTGGAAGAGGTCTCTTTATCCTGGGACACAGCTGGGCCCAGGTGCTTCCCATTTAGCTGACGACCCTTCCAACTCCGCCCACCGGCATCCTAACAAGGAAACAAGAACAGAGAGAATACGGCAGACAGAGTGGGAGGGTCGTCACACACCCCCCCATAAAACCGGGGACCAACAAGGGCCCCGGAACAACGTACCAGCCTCTGCGTCCCAAATTGACACAGGCCTCTGCGTCCCAAATTGACACAGGCCTCTGCGTCCCAAATTGACACAGGCCTCTGCGTCCCAAATTGACACAGGCCTCTGCGTCCCAAATTGACACAGGCCTCTGCGTCCCAAATTGACACAGGCCTCTGCGTCCCAAATTGACACAGGCCTTTGCGTCCCAAATTGACGAGAGGTTACATGTTCACCTTCCACTTGCCCCAGCCAACCTCCTTCTCCCCAGACCTCAGCAACCTTTGTGCACAGGAAGCAACATTTAAGAGGAAAGGAGAACACAAGACCAGGAGGGAACAGACAGGAAAGTTAGAACATGATAAAACCAAACAATGGTCAGTCACATAACATTCAGGAACAGGGCGCACAAGAGACCACATCAGCTACAAACGCAAACAACATCTTCCAACGGTTCATAGTCACTTCTCAACGGTTGTCATTTCCCAACGATTCATAGTCACTCCAATGATTCATAGTGACTCCAACGATTCATAGTCACTAAACTCATAACCGAATACGAGTACAGACCAGAGGGTGTAATAAAGGCAAAAATGTCATGTGCCCTACTCGTCAGTGGCACCTGCCAATAGCACAATAACAGGTCAAATTTGCACAAACAGCTGCGCCGACTTGATCAACGCAGTCCTCCATCTGAGGAAGAGGAAATTAATCTGGCTTAGTGACTCCGTTTACCTTACGGTGGTCCGTTCCATCCGGTTTACTGACCAAGATACAGGGAGAAGCCCAACTGGAGAAAGAAGGCTCTGCTATCTTACTCTCCAGCATGTACCTGACCTCAGCATCCAGACAACGCAGTTTCTCTACAGAGACTCTATAGAACCGCTGACGAATGGGGTCAGCATCTCCAATGTCAATATTATGCTCTATCAAGTTTGTACGTTGTAACGGTTTTGACTTGAGGTTATAATTTATAGGGGTGCCAGGTAGGTTGTGCCTACCAGAGAAAATATTAGTTTCTCCTTTTAGTTTGATAGGGAATGAGTCCCATCTGGTCCGTCAAGTCTACACCAATACAAAGGACTCATGTAAAAGTCAGGATGGAAATACACTTTTCATAAACCCTTAAAACAATGGAAATAACTTCAAAACAACTGTATTCTTTTGCGTGGTTGTATTAACAACCTAAATGATCACACACACACACACAACAATATAACAATAATGAGCTTTAAACAGCTCTGGTTCCTCCAGAAATGTCCTGTACCTCGGGCCTAAAAAGAGTCCAGCCCGGTAAACAAGTTCAGGGAACTCAAGTGACCTTAGTCACGCAATGGTTGTCCGTTCATACAGTGTAGCGTAAACCCTGTGTCAATCATACAATGAAAAGAACAAATATTTTACCACACATTTCAATAAATCCTCAACTACAACTAACTACCTAAATCATCACAGTATACATCACACCAAAACAAATGAAATACCGTATACAAAAAAGGTTGTAGTCCGTCGGTCAGTCAGAGAAGCCAATCCGCCGACAGATCTCCAGCGGAGAAAGGCCACGAAAACCAACGGAGAGGTGTAGTCCACAGATGCAAGAGTGGAGCCGACCTTGGGTAGATTTTCTATTAGGCTACACAAAGCACACTTTTAAAGCAGCACAACAAACGGAAGAGAGACGCTTCAGAACTGAGGGTCGAACACATCCTCATTCATGTTTCCATCACAACTCCTCTTTTGCACAGCTGATGCTGGCTATTTATTTGGGAATTAAAGGGGAAGCGCCCTATTGGAAGAAGCACTAATTAATTGAGAATTAAAGGGAAAGCGCCCTATTGGACGGTTCAGAAACATTCAGGGCCGTCACACACCCCCTCCCCTGGAAAAAGCCGACCATTGCCCTGGAAGGCACATCTTGGTCGGGGAAACCGAGAAAGGTCTCTTCATCACTTTCCTCTTCAAAGATCTCCAGGACCTTGCGGCGCTCAATCTCCTCCAATTCGTCAGCTGAGGGGTAACAGGCCTTAAGGCGTGAGACATGGACAACGCGCATATCTTCACCTGTGTCCTCTTTCACCACTCGATAGTTCAAAGGGCCTCTCTGCTCCACAATCCTATATGGTCCTTGCCATTTAGGAGCGAGCTTGGCCGAGAAGAATTGTTCAGCTTTTGAATAAGGATGAGAGCGAAGCCACACCCGATCACGAAGCTGGAACTGCATGTCTCGTCTCTTATCATAATTTCTCTTCTGCCTGAGTCGAGCATGGATCATGTTCTTTGAGACAAGAGCTCTCAAGTCGTGGAGATGGACTACCTGGTCATAGCAAGCAGCGTCTGGAGTAACCTGCTGGGGCTGTAGCACCATCTCCAAGGGTCCTCGGAGGGGACGACTCAGGTTCAGCTCTGCAGGTGTGACTCCAGTGGACTCTTGCACAGCAGAATTCAGGGCAAATCGAAACTCGTGAAGGTGCTTGTCCCAGTGTTTGTGCTGGGTCCCTACATAGGAAGCAACCATTGTCTTCAAGGTTCGATTAACTCTCTCAGTGAGGTTGGTCTGTGGGTGATAAGCCGTGGTCAACTTCTGTCTCAGGTTCCATCTTTGGCAGGTCTCCTCAAAGAGATCAGAGACGAATTGGGAACCTCGATCAGACAGGATGTAATCAGGCACTCCCCAGCGAGTCAGGATCTCTTTCGTAAGGATGTTAGAGACTGTCCTTGCTGTGGCCTGACGCAGGGCAAAGAGCTCCACCCACTTGGAATAGTAATCAACAAAAACAAGCATGTACACATTCTGATTGGAGCTTCTAGGAAATGGACCCATCAAATCCACTCCTAACATTTCCCAAGGTCGGGTAATCACAGTTTGCTGCAACTTGCCAGCAGGCTTTCTACCTTCTGGTTTGTACATTTGACAAACCTGACAGTTTCGGATGTGTGACTTTACATCCATGCTCAGATGTGGCCAGTACAGTAATGCTTGCAACCGCTTGTAGGTTTTGAACCTGCCCAAATGACCAGCTAACGGGTCTTCATGGAAATGTTGAAGCAGTTGAAGGCGTAGAGTTTCACGTATGTACATTTGGTATAGTGTTCTGTGAGGTAGTTGTACAACTCGGTAGACTTTGTCTTCAATGATGGTCAGCTTGGTGGTAGGATTGACCATCTTTTCTCTATCTTCCAGGATAGTCTGGTACAAAGCCTGTACTTCTGGATCATCCTGTTGGGCTTTCCAAATGGCCTCATCAGAGATGGGAAAGTCAGTTTTGGGTGAGTCTCGACTGCTTGACAGGACAGTAGCACATGTAAGATGAGGGCCACCATTACCACCAGCAGGAGCTCTGGATAAGGCATCTGGAATCATCATCATCTCACTTGGCTCTGTCATATCCTCACATGGTCTCTCCTATCATTGCTATGCAGACGACACACAATTAATCTTCTCCTTTCCCCCTTCTGATAACCAGGCGGCGAATCGCATCTCTGCATGTCTGTCAGACATATCAGTGTGGATGACGGATCACCAGCTCAAGCTGAACCTCGGCAAGACGGAGCTGCTCTTCCTCCCGGGGAAGGACTGCCCGTTCCATGATCTCGCCATCACGGTTGACAACTCCCTTGTGTCCTCCTCCCAGAGTGCTAAGAACCTTGGCGTGATCCTGGACAACACCCTGTCGTTCTCCACTAACATCAAGGCGGTGACCCGATCCTGTAGGTTCATGCTCTACAACATTCGCAGAGTACGACCCTGCCTCACACAGGAAGCGGCGCAGGTCCTAATCCAGGCACTTGTCATCTCCCGTCTGGATTACTGCAACTCGCTGTTGGCTGGGCTCCCTGCCTGTGCCATTAAACCCCTACAACTCATCCAGAACGCCGCAGCCCGTCTGGTGTTCAACCTTCCCAAGTTCTCTCACGTCACCCCGCTCCTCCGCTCTCTCCACTGGCTTCCAGTTGAAGCTCGCATCCGCTACAAGACCATGGTGATTGCCTACGGAGCTGTGAAGGGAACGGCACCTCCATACCTTCAGGCTCTGATCAGGCCCTACACCCAAACAAGGGCACTGCGTTCATCCACCACTGGCCTGCTGGCCCCCCTACCTCTGAGGAAGCACAGTTCCCGCTCAGCCCAGTCAAAACTGTTCGCTGCTCTGGCACCCCAATGGTGGAACAAGCTCCCTCACGACGCCAGGACAGCGGAGTCAATCACCACCTTCCGGAGACACCTGAAACCCCACCTCTTTAACCTGTTAGGGCTAGGGGGCAGCATTTGCACGTCTGGATAAAAAAAAATGTACCCGATTTAACCTCTCTAGGCTAGGCGGGACGAATTCGTCCCACCTACGTAACAGCCAGTGTAATCCAGTGGCGCGATTTTCAAAACGTTAAAAATCCTATTACTTCAATTTCTCAAACATATGACTATTTTACAGCCATTTAAAGATAAGACTCTCGTTAATCTAACCACACTGTCCGATTTCAAAAAGGCTTTACAACGAAAGCAAAACATTAGATTATGTCAGCAGAGTACCAAGCCAGAAATAATCAGACACCCATTTTTCAAGCCAGCATATAATGTCACCAAAACCCAGAAGACAGCTAAATGCAGCACTCACCTTTGATGATCTTCATCAGATGACAACCCTAGGACATTGTTATACAATACATGCATGTTTTGTTCAATCAAGTTCATATTTATATCAAAAACCAGCTTTTTACATTAGCATGTGACGTTCAGAACTAGCATACCCCCCGCAAACTTCCGGGGAATTCGCTAACATTTTACTAAATTACTCACGATAAACGTTCACAAAAAGCATAACAATTATTTTAAGAATTATAGATACAGACCTCTATGCACTCGATATGTCCGATTTTAAAATAGCTTTTTGGTGAAAGCACATTTTGCAATATTCTAAGTACATAGCCCAGGCATCACGGGCTCGCTATTTAGACACCCGGCAAGTTTAGCACTCACCATAATCATATTTACTATTATAAAAATGTCATTACCTTTTGTTGTCTTCGTCAGAATGCACACCCAGGACAGCTACTTCAATAACAAATGTTGGTTTGGTCCAAAATAATCCATCGTTATATCCGAATAGCGGCGTTTTGTTCGTGCGTTCCAGACACTATCCGAAATAGTAAAGAAGTGTCACGCGCTTGGCGCAATTCCTGACAATAAAATTCAAAGTATTCCATTACCGTACGTCGAAGCATGTCAACCGCTGTTTAAAATCAATTTTTACGTCATTTGTCTCGTAGAAAAGCGATAATATTCCGACAGGGAATCTCCTTTTCGGCAAACAGAGGAAAAAATCCCAAAGGCGGGGGCGGTCGGGGTCACGCGCATAAGCTAGTGTCTCTTGATGGGCCACTTGAGAAAGGCGATAATGTGTTTCAGCCTGGGGCTGGAATGTAGACATTCTGTTTTTTCCCGGGCTCTGAGAGCCTATGGAAGACGTGGGAAGTGTCACGTTAGAGCAGAGATCCTTAGTAAATGATAGAGATGGAAAAGAAGTTCAACAAATGGTCAGACAGGCCACTTCCTGTAAAGGAATCTCTCAGGTTTTGACCTGCCATTTGAGTTCTGTTATACTCACAGACACCATTCAAACAGTTTTAGAAAATTTAGGGTGTTTTCTATCCATATGTAATAAGTATATGCATATTCTAGTTACTGAGTAGGAGTGGTAACCAGATTAAATCGGGTATGTTTTTTATCCAGCCGTGTCAATGCTGCCCCCTAGCCCTAACAGGTTAATCTGGTTACTAATCCTACCCAGTAACTAGAATATGCATATACTTATTATATATGGATAGAAAACACTAAAGTTTCTAAAACTGTTTGAATGGTGTCTGTGAGTATAACAGAACTCATTTGGCAGGCAAAACCCTGAGACATTTTCTGACAGGAAGTGGATACCTGATGTGTTGTATTGACTTTAAACCTATCCCATTGAAAAACACAGGGGCTTAGGAATATTTTGGCACTTCCTATTGCTTCCACTAGATGTCACCAGCCTTTACAAAGTGTTTTGAGTCTTCTGGAGGGAGATCTGACCGAACAAGAGCCATGGAACGATGATGTCCCATTAGACACCTGGCTACGCGAGTTCATGTTGGGTACCCTCGTTCCAATACGTTATAAAAGAGTATGCATTCGTCCACCTTGAATATTATTCATGTTCTGGTTAAAAAAGGCCCTAATGATTTATGCTATACAACGTTTGACATGTTTGAACGAACGGAAATATATTTTTTCCCCTCGTTCATGACGAGAAGTCCGGCTGGCTTAGATCATGTGCTAACAAGACGGAGATTTTTGGACATAAATGAGCTTTTTTGAACAAAACTACATTCGTTATGGACCTGTGATACCTGGAAGTGACATCTGATGAAGAGAATCAAAGGTAATGGATTATTTACATAGTATTTTCGATTTTAGATCTCCCCAACATGACGTCTAGTCTGTATCGCAACGCGTATTTTTCTGGGCGCAGTGCTCAGATTATTGCAAAGTGTGATTTCCCAGTAAGGTTATTTTTAAATCTGGCAAGTTGATTGCGTTCAAGAGATGTAAATCTATAATTCTTTAAATGACAATATAATATTTTACCAATGTTTTCTAATTTTAATTATTTAATTTGTGACGCTGACTTGACTGCCGGTTATTGGAGGGAAACGATTTCCTCAACATCAATGCCATAGTAAAACGCTGTTTTTGGATATAAATATGAACTTGATAGAACTAAAAATGCATGCATTGTCTAACATAATGTCCTAGGAGTGTCATCTGATGGAGATTGTAAAAGGTTAGTGCATCATTTTAGCTGGTTTTATGGTTTTGGTGACCCTGTCTTTGAATTGACAAAACATTACACACAACTCTTGTAAATGTACTGTCCTAACATACTCTAAATTTATGCTTTCGCCGTAAAACCTTTTTGAAATCGTAAAACGTGGTTAGATTAAGGAGATGTTTATCTTTCAAAGGGTGTAAAATAGTTGTATTTTTGAAAAATTTGAATTTTGACATTTATTTGGATTCAAATTTGCCGCTCTTGAAATGCACCTGCTGTTGATGGAGTGCACCACGGGTGGCACGCTAGCGTCCCACCTAGCCCATAGAGGTTAAGGAATACCTAGGATAGGATAAAGTAATCCTTCTAACCCCCCCCCCCCCCTTAAAATATTTAGATGCACTATTGTAAAGTGGTTGTTCCACTGGATATCATAAGGTGAATGCACCATTTTGTAAGTCGCTCTGGATAAGAGCGTCTGCTAAATGACTTAAATGTAATTGTAATGTAATCTGGAACAGTGTTGTATTTTCCTTTCCTGTATTCTACTGCAAAGGTGAACTCTTGCAACCGTAGAGCCCATCTGATAAGTCTGGTGCTTGGTTTGTTGGTCTTGAACACCCACACAAGGGAGGAATGGTCAGTGACCACAGTGAAGTGTCTTCCCTCCAGGTAGTACCTCCACTTTTCCAAAGCCCAGACAACTGCGAGGCACTCTTGCTCGGTTGTGGAGTAGTTCCGTTCTGCTCCATTCAATGTTCGACTGGCGAACGCTAGCACTTCTTCAATGCCAAGTCCAGTCTGTTGGACTAGAACAGCACCAAGTCCAACATCACTTGCATCAGTGTAAACAACAAAAGGGCAATCAAAGTTGGGATGACCCAAAATGGGAGGTGTGACGAGGTGTCGTTTCAGGGTTTCAAAAGAGGTCTGGCACTCTGCCGTCCATCGGAATTTCGCACCTTTTCGCTTCAATGCGTTGAGGGGTTCTGCCACCTGGGAGAAGTTCAACACAAACCGATGGTACCATCCAGCCATCCCAAGGAACCGTTGAAGGGCCTTGAGTGTGGTTGGGACAGGGAAATCTTGTACCGCCTTGGTCTTTTCGGGATCCACATGAGTGCCGTCAAAAGACAATATGGCCAAGGAACTTCAGGGAGGTTTGGCAGAAGTTGCTCTTCTTCATGTTCAATGTCAGACCAGCTTCCCTTAGCTTGTCCAACACTGCTTGAAGATCTTGAAAATGTTGTTCTCTGGTCTGGGAGTAGATAATTATATCGTCCAGGTAGACGAAACAGATCTTCCCTTTGAGCTCACCTAACGCAATCTCCATGAGTCTTTGGAAAGTGGCAGGTGCATTCTTTAATCCAAAAGGCATCACCTTAAAGGAAAACAAGCCCTCAGCACAGACAAAAGCAGTCTTGTCCTTGCTTTCCTGGTCCATCTCAACCTGCCAATAGCCACTATTGAGGTCAAGGGTAGTGAACACAACCGCGCCAGACAATGACTCCAGGATCTCTTGGATGGTGGGAAGAGGATAGGCATCAGTCTGGGAAACCTTGTTGGTCTTCCTATAGTCCACACAAAATCTAAGACCACCGGTCTTTTTTGGGATGAGGACAACAGGAGCAGCCCAGGGAGAGGATGAACGTTCAATTATATTTTGTGTCAACATATCATTAATGAGTCCTTTTTGGATGATTAGCTTTGCTGGGGACAAACGATATGGCTTCTGCTTGATCGGCATTTCCTGTGTAAGGAATATTTTGTGCTTCAGGAGCCCGGTACGTCCCAGCTTTGAAGTACATACATCAGCGTTATTCTGCAGCTGTTCCAACAGCCTTAACTCCTCTGGCTGTTCCAGCTGAGCTCTTCTCACAGCCTGTAAAAGGAGATCATCAGAAGGATTATCGAGGGTTAGTGGTACCGGAGCAATGGCAGAGAAGACTGCCACATTTGGACCCCAATCATGTAACTTTGTAGCTTCTGACTGGAAGAAATGCTTCTTGCTCGGATTGTATGGAAACCAGTAGCAATTGTGTGCGATATCAATCTGGACACCACTGAAGTACATGAAATCAATTCCCAACACAACAGGAAAAGCAAGGTTCTTGGTTTGTAGGATAACAGAAGGAATCATATAGGAGTGGTTACACAGGTGGAACTCTACCTCACTCCATCCAAGTGGTCGTTTAGCCTCACCATCAGCCAGATAGAGTGGACCTTCTGTCCACGGCTTCAAGTTGTAGTGTAGACCTTTAACCTCCTTCCACAGTTTCTCATTGAGCAGTGTGTAGGATGACCCGGTGTCCAGGATGGCTCTTCCTGTCCATGGCCCTATGGACAGGGGTAACACCAATTGGTGCGGTATTAACTGAAAGGAAGGGGATGTCGATGGGGCGGCGTAGGCAGTGACACTTGGGGTTTCATCTCTGGTCAAAGCACCCAGAGTAGGATGGTCGTTCCTGCGAAGGGAGTTAGGTGTGTTTGCCTGTTGTGATTTGTGGTTTCTGGAAGGGTTTACTTGATATGGTCTTGGACATGTAGCTGAAGAATGTCCCTTTTGGCTACATCTCCAACAGAACATGGGAGGGGTTTTGGCTGGAGACTGTGGCTGTTGTTGATGGTCTGGCTTGGGTAACGGTTTGGGTGTCTGTTTCTTTCTCTGTTCATATTGCTGTTGGCATTCTCTGTCCTTCTCGAACTGCTGTCCCAGGCGAACCAGTCCATCAACAGTGGTGACTCTTTCTCTGAGTTGACTGGCTAGTAGTGGGTTGATGTTCTTCAAGATCAATTTAATGACCTCTTCCTCCTCAATACCAGGTTTCCACCTTCTGCACAGGGAGTGGTAACCGTATGCAAAGTCACGGATACTCTCCTTCTCTCTTTGCACTCGATTAAAGACTCTGTCTGCCAGCTCATCTGTGTAGTCCTCAGACAGAAATGCAGAGGAAAACTTGGCCTCAAAGTCAGCCCAGGAGGTAGTGGTGAGACGTGCCACATCCCACCAGTCTCGAGCTGTACCATGCAACACATTCCTCAATGTGGCAAGGAGTTCTTCGTCAGCCAGGGGATTGAGGGCAAGAAAGTCACGACATCTTTCCAGATACATTAGCGGATCAGGACTGTCATCTTTTTTCCCAAAGGTGGGAAATTGCAATTTAATGGGCATCGCCCCCACATGACGTCTACTCAAATCACCATGAACAAAAGAGCTAGGAGGGATTGAGGAAGTAGAGGGTGAGGGAGTTATCGGACCATGAAAATGAACACCAGGATGCATGGTGGATTGCATCCTGTAAGGGGTGGCTGCAGCATGGCCTTGTCTTAGCTGTTCTGAGGTGCCAGCTTGGCCCTCAGTGGTCTGAACAGAAGTGGACACCAGAGAAGCTCTGTGCAAGGAGTTGTGCCTAATGGAGGCCATGTCAACAGACACGTCAGCCAACATTTTAACACAATTAGAAAGCTCTTTCTGCAAGTGGTCTACAGTGTTAACCAGAGGAGAAAAAACTGAATTAACGTCCTTGAGAACCTCAGTGTGATGATGTTGCAAGCGCCACTGGAGAGTGGCAGTGAGTTGGGTTTGTTGGTAGTCAAACTGCCTGTCCATGGCACCAGTAACATCCCGTCTTCCACTCTCACTGAGCTCTGTCAGTGTGTGGGTTAGAGTGCTCAGTGAGTTTCTGAATTCCATGGCACTCTGTTGTTGCTCTTCACTCAGACATTTGAATTTATGGTGGATTAGAGTTTGGAGATGTTGTTGAGTCCGACGAATATCAAGGATGTCACCTTGAAGTTGTAAGACTACAACCTCTGGAGATAAACCAGACAATGGAGGAAGGTTGGGCGTCAGAGGGAAGGCTAGCTCAGTACTTCCACACAGATCCATGTCAATAAGGGAGTAGCTGGTTAGACCTCCTGTGGCCTGTGGTCCAGACCGAGCCTTCAGATTCCCAGGGCTCTGGCCCAAATCAACTCCATTGACATTATGATTTGTATTGTCGGCTCGATGGTCAGACTGGCCCTGTGTATTCCCATTGACAGGTATGATATGGATGAGCACATTTTCTTGGGGTGAATCCATTGTTTTAATTCCACACAAAAGATTTGCTTTGGTTATTTCTCAATGTTGAGGTCCCATCTGGGGTGCCATATTTTATGTAACGGTTTTGACTTGAGGTTATAATTTATAGGGGTGCCAGGTAGGTTGTGCCTACCAGAGAAAATATTAGTTTCTCCTTTTAGTTTGATAGGGAATGAGTCCCATCTGGTCCGTCAAGTCTACACCAATACAAAGGACTCATGTAAAAGTCAGGATGGAAATACACTTTTCATAAACCCTTAAAACAATGGAAATAACTTCAAAACAACTGTATTCTTTTGCGTGGTTGTATTAACAACCTAAATGATCACACACACACACACACACACACACACACACAACAATATAACAATAATGAGCTTTAAACAGCTCTGGTTCCTCCAGAAATGTCCTGTACCTCGGGCCTAAAAAGAGTCCAGCCCGGTAAACAAGTTCAGGGAACTCAAGTGACCTTAGTCACGCAATGGTTGTCCGTTCATACAGTGTAGCGTAAACCCAGTGTCAATCATACAATGAAAAGAACAAATATTTTACCACACATTTCAATAAATCCTCAACTACAACTAACTACCTAAATCATCACAGTATACATCACACCAAAACAAATGAAATACCGTATACAAAAAAGGTTGTAGTCCGTCGGTCAGTCAGAGAAGCCAATCCGCCGACAGATCTCCAGCGGAGAAAGGCCACGAAAACCAACGGAGAGGTGTAGTCCACAGATGCAAGAGTGGAGCCGACCTTGGGTAGATTTTCTATTAGGCTACACAAAGCACACTTTTAAAGCAGCACAACAAACGGAAGAGAGACGCTTCAGAACTGAGGGTCGAACACATCCTCATTCATGTTTCCATCACAACTCCTCTTTTGCACAGCTGATGCTGGCTATTTAATTGGGAATTAAAGGGGAAGCGCCCTATTGGAAGAAGCACTAATTAATTGAGAATTAAAGGGAAAGCGCCCTATTGGAAGGAGAAGCACTGAGACGGTTCAGAAACATTCAGGGCCGTCACAACGTGTAGGTGTCACAGAAAACAAACCTGGAATTTTCCGAATCAGACCAACCAGCTCTTTCCGCCCATCAACAGGTAGCTGAGTAAAAGGGCTATCCAAAATATCCAGTGTCTCTGAATTTTTCAATCTACCCTGCAGTATGCAATCATCGGGACCAGGAACATTTTCGTCCTCATGCACAGACCTAGTATTACAAGAACCAAGGGAAGTAACGGTATCAGCCAAACGAACAGTTTTACCATCCTCTGTAGACTCCCACTTTCTCATCAGAACATCCTCTTGGAGAAAATAACCATGTGCGACATCTCCCAACTGTTCCACAGGCACAATTTGGTCACGCAACTCTTCTAATGTGGGGTCAGTCCGTGGCGCATTGATTAGATCGGAGCGGAATACAGATAACGGGATAACAGGGAAAACAGTGAGAGACTTCTTTGTGGTATTCTCATTTACCGGAGCAGGGACCGGGTCACCATGGCTCATAGACCGCGTCACTGCACCCGCAGAGAACACCGCTGGGAAACTCTGCGCACTCTCATCAGGAATCCCTACAATTGACGGTTTAGTGGAAACCACTAGAGATGGAAACACGACAGGCCACACACGCTCACCAGCCAAGTTATTCCCAAGGATAACGTCGATACCCTCAATAGGCAACGAAGGACGCACCCCCACAACAACGTCACCTTTCACCAGTCCACAATCCAATATCAGTTTATGCAATGGAACTGACAGATTGTTCAAACCTATTCCCCTAATTAGAACACTATTCCCAGAATCAGTCTCAGCAGAGAAAGGTAACACAGATTCCAACACAAACGATTCCGAGGCACCTGTGTCTCGTAGGATCTTCACTGGCACTAGGTTCTTACTTCCTAACATAGACACAAAACCCTCCGTAATGAAAGGTAAATAGCCTGGGTCAATATGGACTTTCACATGCCCCTGGGCCTGAGACAATGTGTCAGGAGTAAACTGATGTGGAACAGACGCAGCTAACGCCGTAGGCCTAGATTTAACGTTAACCTGTTAGGGCTAGGGGGCAGTATTGACACGGCTGGATAAAAAACATACCCGATTTAATCTGGTTACCACTCCTACCCAGTAACTAGAATATGCATATACTTATTACATATGGATAGAAAACACCCTAAATTTTCTAAAACTGTTTGAATGGTGTCTGTGAGTATAACAGAACTCAAATGGCAGGTCAAAACCTGAGAGATTCCTTTACAGGAAGTGGCCTGTCTGACCATTTCTTGAACTTCTTTTCCATCTCTATCATTTACTAAGGATCTCTGCTCTAACGTGACACTTCCCACGTCTTCCATAGGCTCTCAGAGCCCGGGAAAAAACAGAATGTCGTCATTCCAGCCCCAGGCTGAAACACATTATCGCCTTTCTCAAGTGGCCGATCAAGGGACACTGGGCTTATGCGCGTGACCCCGACCGCCCCCGCCTTTGGGATTTTTTCCTCTGTTTGCCGAAAAGGAGATTCCCTGTCGGAATATTATCGCTTTTCTACGAGAAAAATGTCGTAAAAATTGATTTTAAACAGCGGTTGACATGCTTCGAAGTACGGTAATGGAATATTTAGAATTTTATTGTCACGAATTGCGCCATGCGCGCGACACTTCTTTACTATTTCGGATAGTGTCTGGAACGCACGAACAAAACGCCGCTATTCGGATATAACGATGGATTATTTTGGACCAAACCAACATTTGTTATTGAAGTAGCAGTCCTGGGTGTGCATTCTGACGAAGACAACAAAAGGTAATCAAACTTTTATAATAGTAAATATGATTATGGTGAGTGCTAAACTTGCCGGGTGTCTAAATAGCGAGCCCGTGATGCCTGGGCTATGTACTTAGAATATTGCAAAATGTGCTTTCACCAAAAAGCTATTTTAAAATCGGACATATCGAGTGCATAGAGGAGGTCTGTATCTATAATTCTTAAAATAATTGTTATGCTTTTTGTGAACGTTTATCGTGAGTAATTTAGTAAAATGTTAGCGAATTCCCCGGAAGTTTGCGGGGGGTATGCTAGTTCTGAACGTCACATGCTAATGTAAAAAGCTGTTTTTTGATATAAATATGAACTTGATTGAACAAAACATGCATGTATTGTATAACATAATGTCCTAGGGTTGTCATCTGATGAAGATCATCAAAGGTGAGTGCTGCATTTAGCTGTCTTCTGGGTTTTGGTGACATTATATGCTGGCTTGAAAAATGGGTGTCTGATTATTTCTGGCTTGGTACTCTGCTGACATAATCTAATGTTTTGCTTTCGTTGTAAAGCCTTTTTGAAATCGGACAGTGTGGTTAGATTAACGAGAGTCTTGTCTTTAAATGGCTGTAAAATAGTCATATGTTTGAGAAATTGAAGTAATAGGATTTTTAAGGTTTTGAAAATCGCGCCACAGGCTGGCAGTGGCGTCCCACCTAGCCCATAGAGGTTAACACACGTACTGAATTTACCCCTAGACCTGAGAACCGGACATTCGTTTTTCCAATGACCTGAGCCTTGACAGTAGTGACACTCTTGACCAAAGTCAGTTTTACCACGGGAGTCAGGCTCAACCCTAGTTGAATAAAACTCTGCCCGTGAACCAGAGTATCTCGGTGAGCGAGGCCCAAATCTCTCCGAACGCCCCCACTCACTCCAAGTACGGGGTTCTACAAAAATACTTTTGTGAGTCAAAACATATTCGTCCGCCAAAACCGCAGCTTCAGCGACAGTCTGTACTTTTCGTTCGTTAATATACGTCGCTATATGATCAGGGATTGTGTCCTTAAATTGCTCTAGCATAATCAGATCACACAGCCCTTGAAAAGTCATAACCGCAGAGGCGGAACACCAGCGATTAAACTGTGAAGATAATTTTCGCGCAAACTCAACATGAGTCTGCCTATCATCCCTTTCTAAAGTTCTAAATCGTTGGCAGTAAGCCTCAGGAACCAATTCGTAAATCTGTAACACCGCCCTTTTAACCTTATCATAACTGACACTGTCGGCTACACTAAGAGCTGAATATGCTTCCTGCGCTTTACCAGTCAGCACACACTGCAACATTAAAGTGCGGTCAGAATCAGGCCAACTCCTAGCGTCAGCAACACGCTCAAACAACGAAAATAATGTCTCAGGGTCCTTTTCATTAAACTGAGGCAACAACCGTAAATTCCCAACAATGTCAAATGTGTCCGGGGCACACCCAAAAGAGGAACGACTCCTAAGTAAATCTGCGTCACCTTCCCAGAGCAAACTCTCCCCTGAGAGCTTTCCTTCCCTAACCAACTCTAGTCGCTCTTGTTGCAGCTTGATTTTAGCACGCTCCATATCCTGTTTAAATTCCAATTCCTTCTCATATTTTACACGATCGTGCTCTAGCTGTAACAGAAGCAGCTCTTTCTGCTGTTCAAAAAGAAGACTACTAGGACTAACCGATGGAGCGGTAATTGTAACATATCGGGGAGACGGCGAGTCCTCAGCAGAGGCTGCCCCAGTGGTATCTTCAAGAATACCACTCTCCATCAGATTGGCCTTCAATATTAACCTAATAGAATTTTTTTTACATTTATCACTAATTTCAACCTTGTAGTGTTCAGCAACCTTCAACAGCTGTTCTTTAGTACATACATCTAACAGTTCCTTTGATGGAAAGCGAATGAACTCGTCTACATTAGACGCCATAGTCAAAAAAATTCTCACTCAACCCCTCTACTGAGCACACCAGACCACAACAAGAGAAAATACAAATCACACCGGGCACCACAGAAAAGAGATGAGAAATGGAGCTTCCCCAAAATCTACAATAACTCAACCCTAGTCTTCATGCAGATTTGCGGTGGGTAATTATGCACTGTAGCCCGCTGGCAAGGAAGTAACCCCCCAGCACGCTGGTAGATTCCACCAAGCCACGGATGTGCCCCCGAGACAACTGCTCAGTCCACAGACACCACACAAAAATAACAAACATTAACAATGCCCAACATATTCCAAAATGAAACACGTCACTAAGCCTATCAGGGGAAAAAGGTTATAGCTCCGGGTAGTAAGTTTCACTACCCTATCCAAATCTCCCACCAAGGTACACAGCTGATTGTACTCACCTCAGACCAACGTCCCAACAGCAAGTAGAACAAGCGTTTCCAGGCTAGGCAGGGGCCTGGAAACTAACCAATGTATTCTCTCCAACACAGCACACAAACCAAACAAACAAAGGCAACCAATACTGAGCACCAAACTCAAACTAACAAACAAAGCACCTCAATTTAACATACCGCCACGTTTTCTCCCAAACACAAGTTCAAGATCCCGGATGAGCCCCCACTTGTTACGAACCTGTAAGGGCTGTCTTCAGGAAAGGACCAAAATGCAGCAGAGTTAGTATTCATCCTTCAATTTAATTGGAAAGAACACTATACAAAAACAAAAACAAGGAAACTGACAGCCAACAGTCCTGTCAGGTGCAACCACACTAAACAAGAAACAATTACCCACAAAACCCAAAGGAAAAACATGCTCCTTATGTGTGACTCCCAATCAGCAGCAACGAGCACCACCTGTGCCTGATTGGGAGCCACACACATGGCCCAAAACAAAGAAATACCAAAACATAGAAAAAGGAACATAGAACGCCCACCCAATGTAACACCCTGGCCTAACCAAAATAAAGAACAAAAACCCCTCTCTATGGCCAGAGCGTTACAGAACCGGCTCTGAGTTCACAACAAAAGGGAGACAACGTGGAGACAAGGAGTATCAAAATATATATTTATTAACTAAAATAACTAAATAATTAACAATGGCGTGTGTGTAATCAGTAGTGTAAGTGAGTGTTTTGCATACCTGAATGTAATAATGCAGGGTGTTGAAAGGTGCCAAAGGAAATAACCAAAAAGCCACAAAACTACACAACCAAAATCAAAAAAGTGTCTGCATGGAGAGAGTCCTCTCAATAACTGTGGAAGAGGTCTCTTTATCCTGGGACACAGCTGGGCCCAGGTGCTTCCCATTTAGCTGACGACCCTTCCAACTCCGCCCACCGGCATCCTAACAAGGAAACAAGAACAGAGAGAATACGGCAGACAGAGTGGGAGGGTCGTCACACACCCCCCCATAAAACCGGGGACCAACAAGGGCCCCGGAACAACGTACCAGCCTCTGCGTCCCAAATTGACACAGGCCTCTGCGTCCCAAATTGACACAGGCCTCTGCGTCCCAAATTGACACAGGCCTCTGCGTCCCAAATTGACACAGGCCTCTGCGTCCCAAATTGACACAGGCCTCTGCGTCCCAAATTGACACAGGCCTCTGCGTCCCAAATTGACACAGGCCTCTGCGTCCCAAATTGACACAGGCCTTTGCGTCCCAAATTGACGAGAGGTTACATGTTCACCTTCCACTTGCCCCAGCCAACCTCCTTCTCCCCAGACCTCAGCAACCTTTGTGCACAGGAAGCAACATTTAAGAGGAAAGGAGAACACAAGACCAGGAGGGAACAGACAGGAAAGTTAGAACATGATAAAACCAAACAATGGTCAGTCACATAACATTCAGGAACAGGGCGCACAAGAGACCACATCAGCTACAAACGCAAACAACATCTTCCAACGGTTCATAGTCACTTCTCAACGGTTGTCATTTCCCAACGATTCATAGTCACTCCAATGATTCATAGTGACTCCAACGATTCATAGTCACTAAACTCATAACCGAATACGAGTACAGACCAGAGGGTGTAATAAAGGCAAAAATGTCATGTGCCCTACTCGTCAGTGGCACCTGCCAATAGCACAATAACAGGTCAAATTTGCACAAACAGCTGCGCCGACTTGATCAACGCAGTCCTCCATCCGAGGAAGAGGAAATTAATCTGGCTTAGTGACTCCGTTTACCTTACGGTGGTCCGTTCCATCCGGTTTACTGACCAAGATACAGGGAGAAGCCCAACTGGAGAAAGAAGGCTCTGCTATCTTACTCTCCAGCATGTACCTGACCTCAGCATCCAGACAACGCAGTTTCTCTACAGAGACTCTATAGAACCGCTGACGAATGGGGTCAGCATCTCCAATGTCAATATTATGCTCTATCAAGTTTGTACGTTGTAACGGTTTTGACTTGAGGTTATAATTTATAGGGGTGCCAGGTAGGTTGTGCCTACCAGAGAAAATATTAGTTTCTCCTTTTAGTTTGATAGGGAATGAGTCCCATCTGGTCCGTCAAGTCTACACCAATACAAAGGACTCATGTAAAAGTCAGGATGGAAATACACTTTTCATAAACCCTTAAAACAATGGAAATAACTTCAAAACAACTGTATTCTTTTGCGTGGTTGTATTAACAACCTAAATGATCACACACACACACACAACAATATAACAATAATGAGCTTTAAACAGCTCTGGTTCCTCCAGAAATGTCCTGTACCTCGGGCCTAAAAAGAGTCCAGCCCGGTAAACAAGTTCAGGGAACTCAAGTGACCTTAGTCACGCAATGGTTGTCCGTTCATACAGTGTAGCGTAAACCCTGTGTCAATCATACAATGAAAAGAACAAATATTTTACCACACATTTCAATAAATCCTCAACTACAACTAACTACCTAAATCATCACAGTATACATCACACCAAAACAAATGAAATACCGTATACAAAAAAGGTTGTAGTCCGTCGGTCAGTCAGAGAAGCCAATCCGCCGACAGATCTCCAGCGGAGAAAGGCCACGAAAACCAACGGAGAGGTGTAGTCCACAGATGCAAGAGTGGAGCCGACCTTGGGTAGATTTTCTATTAGGCTACACAAAGCACACTTTTAAAGCAGCACAACAAACGGAAGAGAGACGCTTCAGAACTGAGGGTCGAACACATCCTCATTCATGTTTCCATCACAACTCCTCTTTTGCACAGCTGATGCTGGCTATTTATTTGGGAATTAAAGGGGAAGCGCCCTATTGGAAGAAGCACTAATTAATTGAGAATTAAAGGGAAAGCGCCCTATTGGACGGTTCAGAAACATTCAGGGCCGTCACACACCCCCTCCCCTGGAAAAAGCCGACCATTGCCCTGGAAGGCACATCTTGGTCGGGGAAACCGAGAAAGGTCTCTTCATCACTTTCCTCTTCAAAGATCTCCAGGACCTTGCGGCGCTCAATCTCCTCCAATTCGTCAGCTGAGGGGTAACAGGCCTTAAGGCGTGAGACATGGACAACGCGCATATCTTCACCTGTGTCCTCTTTCACCACTCGATAGTTCAAAGGGCCTCTCTGCTCCACAATCCTATATGGTCCTTGCCATTTAGGAGCGAGCTTGGCCGAGAAGAATTGTTCAGCTTTTGAATAAGGATGAGAGCGAAGCCACACCCGATCACGAAGCTGGAACTGCATGTCTCGTCTCTTCTTATCATAATTTCTCTTCTGCCTGAGTCGAGCATGGATCATGTTCTTTGAGACAAGAGCTCTCAAGTCGTGGAGATGGACTACCTGGTCATAGCAAGCAGCGTCTGGAGTAACCTGCTGGGGCTGTAGCACCATCTCCAAGGGTCCTCGGAGGGGACGACTCAGGTTCAGCTCTGCAGGTGTGACTCCAGTGGACTCTTGCACAGCAGAATTCAGGGCAAATCGAAACTCGTGAAGGTGCTTGTCCCAGTGTTTGTGCTGGGTCCCTACATAGGAAGCAACCATTGTCTTCAAGGTTCGATTAACTCTCTCAGTGAGGTTGGTCTGTGGGTGATAAGCCGTGGTCAACTTCTGTCTCAGGTTCCATCTTTGGCAGGTCTCCTCAAAGAGATCAGAGACGAATTGGGAACCTCGATCAGACAGGATGTAATCAGGCACTCCCCAGCGAGTCAGGATCTCTTTCGTAAGGATGTTAGAGACTGTCCTTGCTGTGGCCTGACGCAGGGCAAAGAGCTCCACCCACTTGGAATAGTAATCAACAAAAACAAGCATGTACACATTCTGATTGGAGCTTCTAGGAAATGGACCCATCAAATCCACTCCTAACATTTCCCAAGGTCGGGTAATCACAGTTTGCTGCAACTTGCCAGCAGGCTTTCTACCTTCTGGTTTGTACATTTGACAAACCTGACAGTTTCGGATGTGTGACTTTACATCCATGCTCAGATGTGGCCAGTACAGTAATGCTTGCAACCGCTTGTAGGTTTTGAACCTGCCCAAATGACCAGCTAACGGGTCTTCATGGAAATGTTGAAGCAGTTGAAGGCGTAGAGTTTCACGTATGTACATTTGGTATAGTGTTCTGTGAGGTAGTTGTACAACTCGGTAGACTTTGTCTTCAATGATGGTCAGCTTGGTGGTAGGATTGACCATCTTTTCTCTATCTTCCAGGATAGTCTGGTACAAAGCCTGTACTTCTGGATCATCCTGTTGGGCTTTCCAAATGGCCTCATCAGAGATGGGAAAGTCAGTTTTGGGTGAGTCTCGACTGCTTGACAGGACAGTAGCACATGTAAGATGAGGGCCACCATTACCACCAGCAGGAGCTCTGGATAAGGCATCTGGAATCATCATCATCTCACTTGGCTCTGTCATATCCTCACATGGTCTCTCCTATCATTGCTATGCAGACGACACACAATTAATCTTCTCCTTTCCCCCTTCTGATAACCAGGCGGCGAATCGCATCTCTGCATGTCTGTCAGACATATCAGTGTGGATGACGGATCACCAGCTCAAGCTGAACCTCGGCAAGACGGAGCTGCTCTTCCTCCCGGGGAAGGACTGCCCGTTCCATGATCTCGCCATCACGGTTGACAACTCCCTTGTGTCCTCCTCCCAGAGTGCTAAGAACCTTGGCGTGATCCTGGACAACACCCTGTCGTTCTCCACTAACATCAAGGCGGTGACCCGATCCTGTAGGTTCATGCTCTACAACATTCGCAGAGTACGACCCTGCCTCACACAGGAAGCGGCGCAGGTCCTAATCCAGGCACTTGTCATCTCCCGTCTGGATTACTGCAACTCGCTGTTGGCTGGGCTCCCTGCCTGTGCCATTAAACCCCTACAACTCATCCAGAACGCCGCAGCCCGTCTGGTGTTCAACCTTCCCAAGTTCTCTCACGTCACCCCGCTCCTCCGCTCTCTCCACTGGCTTCCAGTTGAAGCTCGCATCCGCTACAAGACCATGGTGATTGCCTACGGAGCTGTGAAGGGAACGGCACCTCCATACCTTCAGGCTCTGATCAGGCCCTACACCCAAACAAGGGCACTGCGTTCATCCACCACTGGCCTGCTGGCCCCCCTACCTCTGAGGAAGCACAGTTCCCGCTCAGCCCAGTCAAAACTGTTCGCTGCTCTGGCACCCCAATGGTGGAACAAGCTCCCTCACGACGCCAGGACAGCGGAGTCAATCACCACCTTCCGGAGACACCTGAAACCCCACCTCTTTAACCTGTTAGGGCTAGGGGGCAGCATTTGCACGTCTGGATAAAAAAAAATGTACCCGATTTAACCTCTCTAGGCTAGGCGGGACGAATTCGTCCCACCTACGTAACAGCCAGTGTAATCCAGTGGCGCGATTTTCAAAACGTTAAAAATCCTATTACTTCAATTTCTCAAACATATGACTATTTTACAGCCATTTAAAGATAAGACTCTCGTTAATCTAACCACACTGTCCGATTTCAAAAAGGCTTTACAACGAAAGCAAAACATTAGATTATGTCAGCAGAGTACCAAGCCAGAAATAATCAGACACCCATTTTTCAAGCCAGCATATAATGTCACCAAAACCCAGAAGACAGCTAAATGCAGCACTCACCTTTGATGATCTTCATCAGATGACAACCCTAGGACATTGTTATACAATACATGCATGTTTTGTTCAATCAAGTTCATATTTATATCAAAAACCAGCTTTTTACATTAGCATGTGACGTTCAGAACTAGCATACCCCCCGCAAACTTACGGGGAATTCGCTAACATTTTACTAAATTACTCACGATAAACGTTCACAAAAAGCATAACAATTATTTTAAGAATTATAGATACAGACCTCTATGCACTCGATATGTCCGATTTTAAAATAGCTTTTTGGTGAAAGCACATTTTGCAATATTCTAAGTACATAGCCCAGGCATCACGGGCTCGCTATTTAGACACCCGGCAAGTTTAGCACTCACCATAATCATATTTACTATTATAAAAATGTCATTACCTTTTGTTGTCTTCGTCAGAATGCACACCCAGGACAGCTACTTCAATAACAAATGTTGGTTTGGTCCAAAATAATCCATCGTTATATCCGAATAGCGGCGTTTTGTTCGTGCGTTCCAGACACTATCCGAAATAGTAAAGAAGTGTCACGCGCTTGGCGCAATTCCTGACAATAAAATTAAAAGTATTCCATTACCGTACGTCGAAGCATGTCAACCGCTGTTTAAAATCAATTTTTACGTCATTTGTCTCGTAGAAAAGCGATAATATTCCGACAGGGAATCTCCTTTTCGGCAAACAGAGGAAAAAATCCCAAAGGCGGGGGCGGTCGGGGTCACGCGCATAAGCTAGTGTCTCTTGATGGGCCACTTGAGAAAGGCGATAATGTGTTTCAGCCTGGGGCTGGAATGACGACATTCTGTTTTTTCCCGGGCTCTGAGAGCCTATGGAAGACGTGGGAAGTGTCACGTTAGAGCAGAGATCCTTAGTAAATGATAGAGATGGAAAAGAAGTTCAACAAATGGTCAGACAGGCCACTTCCTGTAAAGGAATCTCTCAGGTTTTGACCTGCCATTTGAGTTCTGTTATACTCACAGACACCATTCAAACAGTTTTAGAAAATTTAGGGTGTTTTCTATCCATATGTAATAAGTATATGCATATTCTAGTTACTGAGTAGGAGTGGTAACCAGATTAAATCGGGTATGTTTTTTATCCAGCCGTGTCAATGCTGCCCCCTAGCCCTAACAGGTTAATCTGGTTACTAATCCTACCCAGTAACTAGAATATGCATATACTTATTATATATGGATAGAAAACACTAAAGTTTCTAAAACTGTTTGAATGGTGTCTGTGAGTATAACAGAACTCATTTGGCAGGCAAAACCCTGAGACATTTTCTGACAGGAAGTGGATACCTGATGTGTTGTATTGACTTTAAACCTATCCCATTGAAAAACACAGGGGCTTAGGAATATTTTGGCACTTCCTATTGCTTCCACTAGATGTCACCAGCCTTTACAAAGTGTTTTGAGTCTTCTGGAGGGAGATCTGACCGAACAAGAGCCATGGAACGATGATGTCCCATTAGACACCTGGCGACGCGAGTTCATGTTGGGTACCCTCGTTCCAATACGTTATAAAAGAGTATGCATTCGTCCACCTTGAATATTATTCATGTTCTGGTTAAAAAAGGCCCTAATGATTTATGCTATACAACGTTTGACATGTTTGAACGAACGGAAATATATTTTTTCCCCTCGTTCATGACGAGAAGTCCGGCTGGCTTAGATCATGTGCTAACAAGACGGAGATTTTTGGACATAAATGAGCTTTTTTGAACAAAACTACATTCGTTATGGACCTGTGATACCTGGAAGTGACATCTGATGAAGAGAATCAAAGGTAATGGATTATTTACATAGTATTTTCGATTTTAGATCTCCCCAACATGACGTCTAGTCTGTATCGCAACGCGTATTTTTCTGGGCGCAGTGCTCAGATTATTGCAAAGTGTGATTTCCCAGTAAGGTTATTTTTAAATCTGGCAAGTTGATTGCGTTCAAGAGATGTAAATCTATAATTCTTTAAATGACAATATAATATTTTACCAATGTTTTCTAATTTTAATTATTTAATTTGTGACGCTGACTTGACTGCCGGTTATTGGAGGGAAACGATTTCCTCAACATCAATGCCATAGTAAAACGCTGTTTTTGGATATAAATATGAACTTGATAGAACTAAAAATGCATGCATTGTCTAACATAATGTCCTAGGAGTGTCATCTGATGGAGATTGTAAAAGGTTAGTGCATCATTTTAGCTGGTTTTATGGTTTTGGTGACCCTGTCTTTGAATTGACAAAACATTACACACAACTCTTGTAAATGTACTGTCCTAACATACTCTAAATTTATGCTTTCGCCGTAAAACCTTTTTGAAATCGTAAAACGTGGTTAGATTAAGGAGATGTTTATCTTTCAAAGGGTGTAAAATAGTTGTATTTTTGAAAAATTTGAATTTTGACATTTATTTGGATTCAAATTTGCCGCTCTTGAAATGCACCTGCTGTTGATGGAGTGCACCACGGGTGGCACGCTAGCGTCCCACCTAGCCCATAGAGGTTAAGGAATACCTAGGATAGGATAAAGTAATCCTTCTAACCCCCCCCCCCCCTTAAAATATTTAGATGCACTATTGTAAAGTGGTTGTTCCACTGGATATCATAAGGTGAATGCACCATTTTGTAAGTCGCTCTGGATAAGAGCGTCTGCTAAATGACTTAAATGTAATTGTAATGTAATCTGGAACAGTGTTGTATTTTCCTTTCCTGTATTCTACTGCAAAGGTGAACTCTTGCAACCGTAGAGCCCATCTGATAAGTCTGGTGCTTGGTTTGTTGGTCTTGAACACCCACACAAGGGAGGAATGGTCAGTGACCACAGTGAAGCGTCTTCCCTCCAGGTAGTACCTCCACTTTTCCAAAGCCCAGACAACTGCGAGGCACTCTTGCTCGGTTGTGGAGTAGTTCCGTTCTGCTCCATTCAATGTTCGACTGGCGAACGCTAGCACTTCTTCAATGCCAAGTCCAGTCTGTTGGACTAGAACAGCACCAAGTCCAACATCACTTGCATCAGTGTAAACAACAAAAGGGCAATCAAAGTTGGGATGACCCAAAATGGGAGGTGTGACGAGGTGTCGTTTCAGGGTTTCAAAAGAGGTCTGGCACTCTGCCGTCCATCGGAATTTCGCACCTTTTCGCTTCAATGCGTTGAGGGGTTCTGCCACCTGGGAGAAGTTCAACACAAACCGATGGTACCATCCAGCCATCCCAAGGAACCGTTGAAGGGCCTTGAGTGTGGTTGGGACAGGGAAATCTTGTACCGCCTTGGTCTTTTCGGGATCCACATGAGTGCCGTCAAAAGACAATATGGCCAAGGAACTTCAGGGAGGTTTGGCAGAAGTTGCTCTTCTTCATGTTCAATGTCAGACCAGCTTCCCTTAGCTTGTCCAACACTGCTTGAAGATCTTGAAAATGTTGTTCTCTGGTCTGGGAGTAGATAATTATATCGTCCAGGTAGACGAAACAGATCTTCCCTTTGAGCTCACCTAACGCAATCTCCATGAGTCTTTGGAAAGTGGCAGGTGCATTCTTTAATCCAAAAGGCATCACCTTAAAGGAAAACAAGCCCTCAGCACAGACAAAAGCAGTCTTGTCCTTGCTTTCCTGGTCCATCTCAACCTGCCAATAGCCACTATTGAGGTCAAGGGTAGTGAACACAACCGCGCCAGACAATGACTCCAGGATCTCTTGGATGGTGGGAAGAGGATAGGCATCAGTCTGGGAAACCTTGTTGGTCTTCCTATAGTCCACACAAAATCTAAGACCACCGGTCTTTTTTGGGATGAGGACAACAGGAGCAGCCCAGGGAGAGGATGAACGTTCAATTATATTTTGTGTCAACATATCATTAATGAGTCCTTTTTGGATGATTAGCTTTGCTGGGGACAAACGATATGGCTTCTGCTTGATCGGCATTTCCTGTGTAAGGAATATTTTGTGCTTCAGGAGCCCGGTACGTCCCAGCTTTGAAGTACATACATCAGCGTTATTCTGCAGCTGTTCCAACAGCCTTAACTCCTCTGGCTGTTCCAGCTGAGCTCTTCTCACAGCCTGTAAAAGGAGATCATCAGAAGGATTATCGAGGGTTAGTGGTACCGGAGCAATGGCAGAGAAGACTGCCACATTTGGACCCCAATCATGTAACTTTGTAGCTTCTGACTGGAAGAAATGCTTCTTGCTCGGATTGTATGGAAACCAGTAGCAATTGTGTGCGATATCAATCTGGACACCACTGAAGTACATGAAATCAATTCCCAACACAACAGGAAAAGCAAGGTTCTTGGTTTGTAGGATAACAGAAGGAATCATATAGGAGTGGTTACACAGGTGGAACTCTACCTCACTCCATCCAAGTGGTCGTTTAGCCTCACCATCAGCCAGATAGAGTGGACCTTCTGTCCACGGCTTCAAGTTGTAGTGTAGACCTTTAACCTCCTTCCACAGTTTCTCATTGAGCAGTGTGTAGGATGACCCGGTGTCCAGGATGGCTCTTCCTGTCCATGGCCCTATGGACAGGGGTAACACCAATTGGTGCGGTATTAACTGAAAGGAAGGGGATGTCGATGGGGCGGCGTAGGCAGTGACACTTGGGGTTTCATCTCTGGTCAAAGCACCCAGAGTAGGATGGTCGTTCCTGCGAAGGGAGTTAGGTGTGTTTGCCTGTTGTGATTTGTGGTTTCTGGAAGGGTTTACTTGATATGGTCTTGGACATGTAGCTGAAGAATGTCCCTTTTGGCTACATCTCCAACAGAACATGGGAGGGGTTTTGGCTGGAGACTGTGGCTGTTGTTGATGGTCTGGCTTGGGTAACGGTTTGGGTGTCTGTTTCTTTCTCTGTTCATATTGCTGTTGGCATTCTCTGTCCTTCTCGAACTGCTGTCCCAGGCGAACCAGTCCATCAACAGTGGTGACTCTTTCTCTGAGTTGACTGGCTAGTAGTGGGTTGATGTTCTTCAAGATCAATTTAATGACCTCTTCCTCCTCAATACCAGGTTTCCACCTTCTGCACAGGGAGTGGTAACCGTATGCAAAGTCACGGATACTCTCCTTCTCTCTTTGCACTCGATTAAAGACTCTGTCTGCCAGCTCATCTGTGTAGTCCTCAGACAGAAATGCAGAGGAAAACTTGGCCTCAAAGTCAGCCCAGGAGGTAGTGGTGAGACGTGCCACATCCCACCAGTCTCGAGCTGTACCATGCAACACATTCCTCAATGTGGCAAGGAGTTCTTCGTCAGCCAGGGGATTGAGGGCAAGAAAGTCACGACATCTTTCCAGATACATTAGCGGATCAGGACTGTCATCTTTTTTCCCAAAGGTGGGAAATTGCAATTTAATGGGCATCGCCCCCACATGACGTCTACTCAAATCACCATGAACAAAAGAGCTAGGAGGGATTGAGGAAGTAGAGGGTGAGGGAGTTATCGGACCATGAAAATGAACACCAGGATGCATGGTGGATTGCATCCTGTAAGGGGTGGCTGCAGCATGGCCTTGTCTTAGCTGTTCTGAGGTGCCAGCTTGGCCCTCAGTGGTCTGAACAGAAGTGGACACCAGAGAAGCTCTGTGCAAGGAGTTGTGCCTAATGGAGGCCATGTCAACAGACACGTCAGCCAACATTTTAACACAATTAGAAAGCTCTTTCTGCAAGTGGTCTACAGTGTTAACCAGAGGAGAAAAAACTGAATTAACGTCCTTGAGAACCTCAGTGTGATGATGTTGCAAGCGCCACTGGAGAGTGGCAGTGAGTTGGGTTTGTTGGTAGTCAAACTGCCTGTCCATGGCACCAGTAACATCCCGTCTTCCACTCTCACTGAGCTCTGTCAGTGTGTGGGTTAGAGTGCTCAGTGAGTTTCTGAATTCCATGGCACTCTGTTGTTGCTCTTCACTCAGACATTTGAATTTATGGTGGATTAGAGTTTGGAGATGTTGTTGAGTCCGACGAATATCAAGGATGTCACCTTGAAGTTGTAAGACTACAACCTCTGGAGATAAACCAGACAATGGAGGAAGGTTGGGCGTCAGAGGGAAGGCTAGCTCAGTACTTCCACACAGATCCATGTCAATAAGGGAGTAGCTGGTTAGACCTCCTGTGGCCTGTGGTCCAGACCGAGCCTTCAGATTCCCAGGGCTCTGGCCCAAATCAACTCCATTGACATTATGATTTGTATTGTCGGCTCGATGGTCAGACTGGCCCTGTGTATTCCCATTGACAGGTATGATATGGATGAGCACATTTTCTTGGGGTGAATCCATTGTTTTAATTCCACACAAAAGATTTGCTTTGGTTATTTCTCAATGTTGAGGTCCCATCTGGGGTGCCATATTTTATGTAACGGTTTTGACTTGAGGTTATAATTTATAGGGGTGCCAGGTAGGTTGTGCCTACCAGAGAAAATATTAGTTTCTCCTTTTAGTTTGATAGGGAATGAGTCCCATCTGGTCCGTCAAGTCTACACCAATACAAAGGACTCATGTAAAAGTCAGGATGGAAATACACTTTTCATAAACCCTTAAAACAATGGAAATAACTTCAAAACAACTGTATTCTTTTGCGTGGTTGTATTAACAACCTAAATGATCACACACACACACACACACACACAACAATATAACAATAATGAGCTTTAAACAGCTCTGGTTCCTCCAGAAATGTCCTGTACCTCGGGCCTAAAAAGAGTCCAGCCCGGTAAACAAGTTCAGGGAACTCAAGTGACCTTAGTCACGCAATGGTTGTCCGTTCATACAGTGTAGCGTAAACCCTGTGTCAATCATACAATGAAAAGAACAAATATTTTACCACACATTTCAATAAATCCTCAACTACAACTAACTACCTAAATCATCACAGTATACATCACACCAAAACAAATGAAATACCGTATACAAAAAAGGTTGTAGTCCGTCGGTCAGTCAGAGAAGCCAATCCGCCGACAGATCTCCAGCGGAGAAAGGCCACGAAAACCAACGGAGAGGTGTAGTCCACAGATGCAAGAGTGGAGCCGACCTTGGGTAGATTTTCTATTAGGCTACACAAAGCACACTTTTAAAGCAGCACAACAAACGGAAGAGAGACGCTTCAGAACTGAGGGTCGAACACATCCTCATTCATGTTTCCATCACAACTCCTCTTTTGCACAGCTGATGCTGGCTATTTAATTGGGAATTAAAGGGGAAGCGCCCTATTGGAAGAAGCACTAATTAATTGAGAATTAAAGGGAAAGCGCCCTATTGGAAGGAGAAGCACTGAGACGGTTCAGAAACATTCAGGGCCGTCACAACGTGTAGGTGTCACAGAAAACAAACCTGGAATTTTCCGAATCAGACCAACCAGCTCTTTCCGCCCATCAACAGGTAGCTGAGTAAAAGGTCTATCCAAAATATCCAGTGTCTCTGAATTTTTCAATCTACCCTGCAGTATGCAATCATCGGGACCAGGAACATTTTCGTCCTCATGCACAGACCTAGTATTACAAGAACCAAGGGAAGTAACGGTATCAGCCAAACGAACAGTTTTACCATCCTCTGTAGACTCCCACTTTCTCATCAGAACATCCTCTTGGAGAAAATAACCATGTGCGACATCTCCCAACTGTTCCACAGGCACAATTTGGTCACGCAACTCTTCTAATGTGGGGTCAGTCCGTGGCGCATTGATTAGATCGGAGCGGAATACAGATAACGGGATAACAGGGAAAACAGTGAGAGACTTCTTTGTGGTATTCTCATTTACCGGAGCAGGGACCGGGTCACCATGGCTCATAGACCGCGTCACTGCACCCGCAGAGAACACCGCTGGGAAACTCTGCGCACTCTCATCAGGAATCCCTACAATTGACGGTTTAGTGGAAACCACTAGAGATGGAAACACGACAGGCCACACACGCTCACCAGCCAAGTTATTCCCAAGGATAACGTCGATACCCTCAATAGGCAACGAAGGACGCACCCCCACAACAACGTCACCTTTCACCAGTCCACAATCCAATATCAGTTTATGCAATGGAACTGACAGATTGTTCAAACCTATTCCCCTAATTAGAACACTATTCCCAGAATCAGTCTCAGCAGAGAAAGGTAACACAGATTCCAACACAAACGATTCCGAGGCACCTGTGTCTCGTAGGATCTTCACTGGCACTAGGTTCTTACTTCCTAACATAGACACAAAACCCTCCGTAATGAAAGGTAAATAGCCTGGGTCAATATGGACTTTCACATGCCCCTGGGCCTGAGACAATGTGTCAGGAGTAAACTGATGTGGAACAGACGCAGCTAACGCCGTAGGCCTAGATTTAACGTTAACCTGTTAGGGCTAGGGGGCAGTATTGACACGGCTGGATAAAAAACATACCCGATTTAATCTGGTTACCACTCCTACCCAGTAACTAGAATATGCATATACTTATTACATATGGATAGAAAACACCCTAAATTTTCTAAAACTGTTTGAATGGTGTCTGTGAGTATAACAGAACTCAAATGGCAGGTCAAAACCTGAGAGATTCCTTTACAGGAAGTGGCCTGTCTGACCATTTCTTGAACTTCTTTTCCATCTCTATCATTTACTAAGGATCTCTGCTCTAACGTGACACTTCCCACGTCTTCCATAGGCTCTCAGAGCCCGGGAAAAAACAGAATGTCGTCATTCCAGCCCCAGGCTGAAACACATTATCGCCTTTCTCAAGTGGCCGATCAAGGGACACTGGGCTTATGCGCGTGACCCCGACCGCCCCCGCCTTTGGGATTTTTTCCTCTGTTTGCCGAAAAGGAGATTCCCTGTCGGAATATTATCGCTTTTCTACGAGAAAAATGTCGTAAAAATTGATTTTAAACAGCGGTTGACATGCTTCGAAGTACGGTAATGGAATATTTAGAATTTTATTGTCACGAATTGCGCCATGCGCGCGACACTTCTTTACTATTTCGGATAGTGTCTGGAACGCACGAACAAAACGCCGCTATTCGGATATAACGATGGATTATTTTGGACCAAACCAACATTTGTTATTGAAGTAGCAGTCCTGGGTGTGCATTCTGACGAAGACAACAAAAGGTAATCAAACTTTTATAATAGTAAATATGATTATGGTGAGTGCTAAACTTGCCGGGTGTCTAAATAGCGAGCCCGTGATGCCTGGGCTATGTACTTAGAATATTGCAAAATGTGCTTTCACCAAAAAGCTATTTTAAAATCGGACATATCGAGTGCATAGAGGAGGTCTGTATCTATAATTCTTAAAATAATTGTTATGCTTTTTGTGAACGTTTATCGTGAGTAATTTAGTAAAATGTTAGCGAATTCCCCGGAAGTTTGCGGGGGGTATGCTAGTTCTGAACGTCACATGCTAATGTAAAAAGCTGTTTTTTGATATAAATATGAACTTGATTGAACAAAACATGCATGTATTGTATAACATAATGTCCTAGGGTTGTCATCTGATGAAGATCATCAAAGGTGAGTGCTGCATTTAGCTGTCTTCTGGGTTTTGGTGACATTATATGCTGGCTTGAAAAATGGGTGTCTGATTATTTCTGGCTTGGTACTCTGCTGACATAATCTAATGTTTTGCTTTCGTTGTAAAGCCTTTTTGAAATCGGACAGTGTGGTTAGATTAACGAGAGTCTTGTCTTTAAATGGCTGTAAAATAGTCATATGTTTGAGAAATTGAAGTAATAGGATTTTTAAGGTTTTGAAAATCGCGCCACAGGCTGGCAGTGGCTGTTACGTAGGTGGGACGCAAGCGTCCCACCTAGCCCATAGAGGTTAACACACGTACTGAATTTACCCCTAGACCTGAGAACCGGACATTCGTTTTTCCAATGACCTGAGCCTTGACAGTAGTGACACTCTTGACCAAAGTCAGTTTTACCACGGGAGTCAGGCTCAACCCTAGTTGAATAAAACTCTGCCCGTGAACCAGAGTATCTCGGTGAGCGAGGCCCAAATCTCTCCGAACGCCCCCACTCACTCCAAGTACGGGGTTCTACAAAAATACTTTTGTGAGTCAAAACATATTCGTCCGCCAAAACCGCAGCTTCAGCGACAGTCTGTACTTTTCGTTCGTTAATATACGTCGCTATATGATCAGGGATTGTGTCCTTAAATTGCTCTAGCATAATCAGATCACACAGCCCTTGAAAAGTCATAACCGCAGAGGCGGAACACCAGCGATTAAACTGTGAAGATAATTTTCGCGCAAACTCAACATGAGTCTGCCTATCATCCCTTTCTAAAGTTCTAAATCGTTGGCAGTAAGCCTCAGGAACCAATTCGTAAATCTGTAACACCGCCCTTTTAACCTTATCATAACTGACACTGTCGGCTACACTAAGAGCTGAATATGCTTCCTGCGCTTTACCAGTCAGCACACACTGCAACATTAAAGTGCGGTCAGAATCAGGCCAACTCCTAGCGTCAGCAACACGCTCAAACAACGAAAATAATGTCTCAGGGTCCTTTTCATTAAACTGAGGCAACAACCGTAAATTCCCAACAATGTCAAATGTGTCCGGGGCACACCCAAAAGAGGAACGACTCCTAAGTAAATCTGCGTCACCTTCCCAGAGCAAACTCTCCCCTGAGAGCTTTCCTTCCCTAACCAACTCTAGTCGCTCTTGTTGCAGCTTGATTTTAGCACGCTCCATATCCTGTTTAAATTCCAATTCCTTCTCATATTTTACACGATCGTGCTCTAGCTGTAACAGAAGCAGCTCTTTCTGCTGTTCAAAAAGAAGACTACTAGGACTAACCGATGGAGCGGTAATTGTAACATATCGGGGAGACGGCGAGTCCTCAGCAGAGGCTGCCCCAGTGGTATCTTCAAGAATACCACTCTCCATCAGATTGGCCTTCAATATTAACCTAATAGAATTTTTTTTACATTTATCACTAATTTCAACCTTGTAGTGTTCAGCAACCTTCAACAGCTGTTCTTTAGTACATACATCTAACAGTTCCTTTGATGGAAAGCGAATGAACTCGTCTACATTAGACGCCATAGTCAAAAAAATTCTCACTCAACCCCTCTACTGAGCACACCAGACCACAACAAGAGAAAATACAAATCACACCGGGCACCACAGAAAAGAGATGAGAAATGGAGCTTCCCCAAAATCTACAATAACTCAACCCTAGTCTTCATGCAGATTTGCGGTGGGTAATTATGCACTGTAGCCCGCTGGCAAGGAAGTAACCCCCCAGCACGCTGGTAGATTCCACCAAGCCACGGATGTGCCCCCGAGACAACTGCTCAGTCCACAGACACCACACAAAAATAACAAACATTAACAATGCCCAACATATTCCAAAATGAAACACGTCACTAAGCCTATCAGGGGAAAAAGGTTATAGCTCCGGGTAGTAAGTTTCACTACCCTATCCAAATCTCCCACCAAGGTACACAGCTGATTGTACTCACCTCAGACCAACGTCCCAACAGCAAGTAGAACAAGCGTTTCCAGGCTAGGCAGGGGCCTGGAAACTAACCAATGTATTCTCTCCAACACAGCACACAAACCAAACAAACAAAGGCAACCAATACTGAGCACCAAACTCAAACTAACAAACAAAGCACCTCAATTTAACATACCGCCACGTTTTCTCCCAAACACAAGTTCAAGATCCCGGATGAGCCCCCACTTGTTACGAACCTGTAAGGGCTGTCTTCAGGAAAGGACCAAAATGCAGCAGAGTTAGTATTCATCCTTCAATTTAATTGGAAAGAACACTATACAAAAACAAAAACAAGGAAACTGACAGCCAACAGTCCTGTCAGGTGCAACCACACTAAACAAGAAACAATTACCCACAAAACCCAAAGGAAAAACATGCTCCTTATGTGTGACTCCCAATCAGCAGCAACGAGCACCACCTGTGCCTGATTGGGAGCCACACACATGGCCCAAAACAAAGAAATACCAAAACATAGAAAAAGGAACATAGAACGCCCACCCAATGTAACACCCTGGCCTAACCAAAATAAAGAACAAAAACCCCTCTCTATGGCCAGAGCGTTACAGAACCGGCTCTGAGTTCACAACAAAAGGGAGACAACGTGGAGACAAGGAGTATCAAAATATATATTTATTAACTAAAATAACTAAATAATTAACAATGGCGTGTGTGTAATCAGTAGTGTAAGTGAGTGTTTTGCATACCTGAATGTAATAATGCAGGGTGTTGAAAGGTGCCAAAGGAAATAACCAAAAAGCCACAAAACTACACAACCAAAATCAAAAAAGTGTCTGCATGGAGAGAGTCCTCTCAATAACTGTGGAAGAGGTCTCTTTATCCTGGGACACAGCTGGGCCCAGGTGCTTCCCATTTAGCTGACGACCCTTCCAACTCCGCCCACCGGCATCCTAACAAGGAAACAAGAACAGAGAGAATACGGCAGACAGAGTGGGAGGGTCGTCACACACCCCCCCATAAAACCGGGGACCAACAAGGGCCCCGGAACAACGTACCAGCCTCTGCGTCCCAAATTGACACAGGCCTCTGCGTCCCAAATTGACACAGGCCTCTGCGTCCCAAATTGACACAGGCCTCTGCGTCCCAAATTGACACAGGCCTCTGCGTCCCAAATTGACACAGGCCTCTGCGTCCCAAATTGACACAGGCCTCTGCGTCCCAAATTGACACAGGCCTCTGCGTCCCAAATTGACACAGGCCTTTGCGTCCCAAATTGACGAGAGGTTACATGTTCACCTTCCACTTGCCCCAGCCAACCTCCTTCTCCCCAGACCTCAGCAACCTTTGTGCACAGGAAGCAACATTTAAGAGGAAAGGAGAACACAAGACCAGGAGGGAACAGACAGGAAAGTTAGAACATGATAAAACCAAACAATGGTCAGTCACATAACATTCAGGAACAGGGCGCACAAGAGACCACATCAGCTACAAACGCAAACAACATCTTCCAACGGTTCATAGTCACTTCTCAACGGTTGTCATTTCCCAACGATTCATAGTCACTCCAATGATTCATAGTGACTCCAACGATTCATAGTCACTAAACTCATAACCGAATACGAGTACAGACCAGAGGGTGTAATAAAGGCAAAAATGTCATGTGCCCTACTCGTCAGTGGCACCTGCCAATAGCACAATAACAGGTCAAATTTGCACAAACAGCTGCGCCGACTTGATCAACGCAGTCCTCCATCCGAGGAAGAGGAAATTAATCTGGCTTAGTGACTCCGTTTACCTTACGGTGGTCCGTTCCATCCGGTTTACTGACCAAGATACAGGGAGAAGCCCAACTGGAGAAAGAAGGCTCTGCTATCTTACTCTCCAGCATGTACCTGACCTCAGCATCCAGACAACGCAGTTTCTCTACAGAGACTCTATAGAACCGCTGACGAATGGGGTCAGCATCTCCAATGTCAATATTATGCTCTATCAAGTTTGTACGTTGTAACGGTTTTGACTTGAGGTTATAATTTATAGGGGTGCCAGGTAGGTTGTGCCTACCAGAGAAAATATTAGTTTCTCCTTTTAGTTTGATAGGGAATGAGTCCCATCTGGTCCGTCAAGTCTACACCAATACAAAGGACTCATGTAAAAGTCAGGATGGAAATACACTTTTCATAAACCCTTAAAACAATGGAAATAACTTCAAAACAACTGTATTCTTTTGCGTGGTTGTATTAACAACCTAAATGATCACACACACACACACAACAATATAACAATAATGAGCTTTAAACAGCTCTGGTTCCTCCAGAAATGTCCTGTACCTCGGGCCTAAAAAGAGTCCAGCCCGGTAAACAAGTTCAGGGAACTCAAGTGACCTTAGTCACGCAATGGTTGTCCGTTCATACAGTGTAGCGTAAACCCTGTGTCAATCATACAATGAAAAGAACAAATATTTTACCACACATTTCAATAAATCCTCAACTACAACTAACTACCTAAATCATCACAGTATACATCACACCAAAACAAATGAAATACCGTATACAAAAAAGGTTGTAGTCCGTCGGTCAGTCAGAGAAGCCAATCCGCCGACAGATCTCCAGCGGAGAAAGGCCACGAAAACCAACGGAGAGGTGTAGTCCACAGATGCAAGAGTGGAGCCGACCTTGGGTAGATTTTCTATTAGGCTACACAAAGCACACTTTTAAAGCAGCACAACAAACGGAAGAGAGACGCTTCAGAACTGAGGGTCGAACACATCCTCATTCATGTTTCCATCACAACTCCTCTTTTGCACAGCTGATGCTGGCTATTTAATTGGGAATTAAAGGGGAAGCGCCCTATTGGAAGAAGCACTAATTAATTGAGAATTAAAGGGAAAGCGCCCTATTGGAAGGAGAAGCACTGAGACGGTTCAGAAACATTCAGGGCCGTCACAACGTGTAGGTGTCACAGAAAACAAACCTGGAATTTTCCGAATCAGACCAACCAGCTCTTTCCGCCCATCAACAGGTAGCTGAGTAAAAGGGCTATCCAAAATATCCAGTGTCTCTGAATTTTTCAATCTACCCTGCAGTATGCAATCATCGGGACCAGGAACATTTTCGTCCTCATACACAGACCTAGTATTACAAGAACCAAGGGAAGTAACGGTATCAGCCAAACGAACAGTTTTACCATCCTCTGTAGACTCCCACTTTCTCATCAGAACATCCTCTTGGAGAAAATAACCATGTGCGACATCTCCCAACTGTTCCACAGGCACAATTTGGTCACGCAACTCTTCTAATGTGGGGTCAGTCCGTGGCGCATTGATTAGATCGGAGCGGAATACAGATAACGGGATAACAGGGAAAACAGTGAGAGACTTCTTTGTGGTATTCTCATTTACCGGAGCAGGGACCGGGTCACCATGGCTCATAGACCGCGTCACTGCACCCGCAGAGAACACCGCTGGGAAACTCTGCGCACTCTCATCAGGAATCCCTACAATTGACGGTTTAGTGGAAACCACTAGAGATGGAAACACGACAGGCCACACACGCTCACCAGCCAAGTTATTCCCAAGGATAACGTCGATACCCTCAATAGGCAACGAAGGACGCACCCCCACAACAACGTCACCTTTCACCAGTCCACAATCCAATATCAGTTTATGCAATGGAACTGACAGATTGTTCAAACCTATTCCCCTAATTAGAACACTATTCCCAGAATCAGTCTCAGCAGAGAAAGGTAACACAGATTCCAACACAAACGATTCCGAGGCACCTGTGTCTCGTAGGATCTTCACTGGCACTAGGTTCTTACTTCCTAACATAGACACAAAACCCTCCGTAATGAAAGGTAAATAGCCTGGGTCAATATGGACTTTCACATGCCCCTGGGCCTGAGACAATGTGTCAGGAGTAAACTGATGTGGAACAGACGCAGCTAACGCCGTAGGCCTAGATTTAACGTTAACCTGTTAGGGCTAGGGGGCAGTATTGACACGGCTGGATAAAAAACATACCCGATTTAATCTGGTTACCACTCCTACCCAGTAACTAGAATATGCATATACTTATTACATATGGATAGAAAACACCCTAAATTTTCTAAAACTGTTTGAATGGTGTCTGTGAGTATAACAGAACTCAAATGGCAGGTCAAAACCTGAGAGATTCCTTTACAGGAAGTGGCCTGTCTGACCATTTCTTGAACTTCTTTTCCATCTCTATCATTTACTAAGGATCTCTGCTCTAACGTGACACTTCCCACGTCTTCCATAGGCTCTCAGAGCCCGGGAAAAAACAGAATGTCGTCATTCCAGCCCCAGGCTGAAACACATTATCGCCTTTCTCAAGTGGCCGATCAAGGGACACTGGGCTTATGCGCGTGACCCCGACCGCCCCCGCCTTTGGGATTTTTTCCTCTGTTTGCCGAAAAGGAGATTCCCTGTCGGAATATTATCGCTTTTCTACGAGAAAAATGTCGTAAAAATTGATTTTAAACAGCGGTTGACATGCTTCGAAGTACGGTAATGGAATATTTAGAATTTTATTGTCACGAATTGCGCCATGCGCGCGACACTTCTTTACTATTTCGGATAGTGTCTGGAACGCACGAACAAAACGCCGCTATTCGGATATAACGATGGATTATTTTGGACCAAACCAACATTTGTTATTGAAGTAGCAGTCCTGGGTGTGCATTCTGACGAAGACAACAAAAGGTAATCAAACTTTTATAATAGTAAATATGATTATGGTGAGTGCTAAACTTGCCGGGTGTCTAAATAGCGAGCCCGTGATGCCTGGGCTATGTACTTAGAATATTGCAAAATGTGCTTTCACCAAAAAGCTATTTTAAAATCGGACATATCGAGTGCATAGAGGAGGTCTGTATCTATAATTCTTAAAATAATTGTTATGCTTTTTGTGAACGTTTATCGTGAGTAATTTAGTAAAATGTTAGCGAATTCCCCGGAAGTTTGCGGGGGGTATGCTAGTTCTGAACGTCACATGCTAATGTAAAAAGCTGTTTTTTGATATAAATATGAACTTGATTGAACAAAACATGCATGTATTGTATAACATAATGTCCTAGGGTTGTCATCTGATGAAGATCATCAAAGGTGAGTGCTGCATTTAGCTGTCTTCTGGGTTTTGGTGACATTATATGCTGGCTTGAAAAATGGGTGTCTGATTATTTCTGGCTTGGTACTCTGCTGACATAATCTAATGTTTTGCTTTCGTTGTAAAGCCTTTTTGAAATCGGACAGTGTGGTTAGATTAACGAGAGTCTTGTCTTTAAATGGCTGTAAAATAGTCATATGTTTGAGAAATTGAAGTAATAGGATTTTTAAGGTTTTGAAAATCGCGCCACAGGCTGGCAGTGGCGTCCCACCTAGCCCATAGAGGTTAACACACGTACTGAATTTACCCCTAGACCTGAGAACCGGACATTCGTTTTTCCAATGACCTGAGCCTTGACAGTAGTGACACTCTTGACCAAAGTCAGTTTTACCACGGGAGTCAGGCTCAACCCTAGTTGAATAAAACTCTGCCCGTGAACCAGAGTATCTCGGTGAGCGAGGCCCAAATCTCTCCGAACGCCCCCACTCACTCCAAGTACGGGGTTCTACAAAAATACTTTTGTGAGTCAAAACATATTCGTCCGCCAAAACCGCAGCTTCAGCGACAGTCTGTACTTTTCGTTCGTTAATATACGTCGCTATATGATCAGGGATTGTGTCCTTAAATTGCTCTAGCATAATCAGATCACACAGCCCTTGAAAAGTCATAACCGCAGAGGCGGAACACCAGCGATTAAACTGTGAAGATAATTTTCGCGCAAACTCAACATGAGTCTGCCTATCATCCCTTTCTAAAGTTCTAAATCGTTGGCAGTAAGCCTCAGGAACCAATTCGTAAATCTGTAACACCGCCCTTTTAACCTTATCATAACTGACACTGTCGGCTACACTAAGAGCTGAATATGCTTCCTGCGCTTTACCAGTCAGCACACACTGCAACATTAAAGTGCGGTCAGAATCAGGCCAACTCCTAGCGTCAGCAACACGCTCAAACAACGAAAATAATGTCTCAGGGTCCTTTTCATTAAACTGAGGCAACAACCGTAAATTCCCAACAATGTCAAATGTGTCCGGGGCACACCCAAAAGAGGAACGACTCCTAAGTAAATCTGCGTCACCTTCCCAGAGCAAACTCTCCCCTGAGAGCTTTCCTTCCCTAACCAACTCTAGTCGCTCTTGTTGCAGCTTGATTTTAGCACGCTCCATATCCTGTTTAAATTCCAATTCCTTCTCATATTTTACACGATCGTGCTCTAGCTGTAACAGAAGCAGCTCTTTCTGCTGTTCAAAAAGAAGACTACTAGGACTAACCGATGGAGCGGTAATTGTAACATATCGGGGAGACGGCGAGTCCTCAGCAGAGGCTGCCCCAGTGGTATCTTCAAGAATACCACTCTCCATCAGATTGGCCTTCAATATTAACCTAATAGAATTTTTTTTACATTTATCACTAATTTCAACCTTGTAGTGTTCAGCAACCTTCAACAGCTGTTCTTTAGTACATACATCTAACAGTTCCTTTGATGGAAAGCGAATGAACTCGTCTACATTAGACGCCATAGTCAAAAAAATTCTCACTCAACCCCTCTACTGAGCACACCAGACCACAACAAGAGAAAATACAAATCACACCGGGCACCACAGAAAAGAGATGAGAAATGGAGCTTCCCCAAAATCTACAATAACTCAACCCTAGTCTTCATGCAGATTTGCGGTGGGTAATTATGCACTGTAGCCCGCTGGCAAGGAAGTAACCCCCCAGCACGCTGGTAGATTCCACCAAGCCACGGATGTGCCCCCGAGACAACTGCTCAGTCCACAGACACCACACAAAAATAACAAACATTAACAATGCCCAACATATTCCAAAATGAAACACGTCACTAAGCCTATCAGGGGAAAAAGGTTATAGCTCCGGGTAGTAAGTTTCACTACCCTATCCAAATCTCCCACCAAGGTACACAGCTGATTGTACTCACCTCAGACCAACGTCCCAACAGCAAGTAGAACAAGCGTTTCCAGGCTAGGCAGGGGCCTGGAAACTAACCAATGTATTCTCTCCAACACAGCACACAAACCAAACAAACAAAGGCAACCAATACTGAGCACCAAACTCAAACTAACAAACAAAGCACCTCAATTTAACATACCGCCACGTTTTCTCCCAAACACAAGTTCAAGATCCCGGATGAGCCCCCACTTGTTACGAACCTGTAAGGGCTGTCTTCAGGAAAGGACCAAAATGCAGCAGAGTTAGTATTCATCCTTCAATTTAATTGGAAAGAACACTATACAAAAACAAAAACAAGGAAACTGACAGCCAACAGTCCTGTCAGGTGCAACCACACTAAACAAGAAACAATTACCCACAAAACCCAAAGGAAAAACATGCTCCTTATGTGTGACTCCCAATCAGCAGCAACGAGCACCACCTGTGCCTGATTGGGAGCCACACACATGGCCCAAAACAAAGAAATACCAAAACATAGAAAAAGGAACATAGAACGCCCACCCAATGTAACACCCTGGCCTAACCAAAATAAAGAACAAAAACCCCTCTCTATGGCCAGAGCGTTACAGAACCGGCACTGAGTTCACAACAAAAGGGAGACAACGTGGAGACAAGGAGTATCAAAATATATATTTATTAACTAAAATAACTAAATAATTAACAATGGCGTGTGTGTAATCAGTAGTGTAAGTGAGTGTTTTGCATACCTGAATGTAATAATGCAGGGTGTTGAAAGGTGCCAAAGGAAATAACCAAAAAGCCACAAAACTACACAACCAAAATCAAAAAAGTGTCTGCATGGAGAGAGTCCTCTCAATAACTGTGGAAGAGGTCTCTTTATCCTGGGACACAGCTGGGCCCAGGTGCTTCCCATTTAGCTGACGACCCTTCCAACTCCGCCCACCGGCATCCTAACAAGGAAACAAGAACAGAGAGAATACGGCAGACAGAGTGGGAGGGTCGTCACACACCCCCCCATAAAACCGGGGACCAACAAGGGCCCCGGAACAACGTACCAGCCTCTGCGTCCCAAATTGACACAGGCCTCTGCGTCCCAAATTGACACAGGCCTCTGCGTCCCAAATTGACACAGGCCTCTGCGTCCCAAATTGACACAGGCCTCTGCGTCCCAAATTGACACAGGCCTCTGCGTCCCAAATTGACACAGGCCTCTGCGTCCCAAATTGACACAGGCCTCTGCGTCCCAAATTGACACAGGCCTCTGCGTCCCAAATTGACACAGGCCTCTGCGTCCCAAATTGACACAGGCCTCTGCGTCCCAAATTGACACAGGCCTCTGCGTCCCAAATTGACACAGGCCTTTGCGTCCCAAATTGACGAGAGGTTACATGTTCACCTTCCACTTGCCCCAGCCAACCTCCTTCTCCCCAGACCTCAGCAACCTTTGTGCACAGGAAGCAACATTTAAGAGGAAAGGAGAACACAAGACCAGGAGGGAACAGACAGGAAAGTTAGAACATGATAAAACCAAACAATGGTCAGTCACATAACATTCAGGAACAGGGCGCACAAGAGACCACATCAGCTACAAACGCAAACAACATCTTCCAACGGTTCATAGTCACTTCTCAACGGTTGTCATTTCCCAACGATTCATAGTCACTCCAATGATTCATAGTGACTCCAACGATTCATAGTGACTCCAACGATTCATAGTGACTCCAACGATTCATAGTCACTAAACTCATAACCGAATACGAGTACAGACCAGAGGGTGTAATAAAGGCAAAAATGTCATGTGCCCTACTCGTCAGTGGCACCTGCCAATAGCACAATAACAGGTCAAATTTGCACAAACAGCTGCGCCGACTTGATCAACGCAGTCCTCCATCCGAGGAAGAGGAAATTAATCTGGCTTAGTGACTCCGTTTACCTTACGGTGGTCCGTTCCATCCGGTTTACTGACCAAGATACAGGGAGAAGCCCAACTGGAGAAAGAAGGCTCTGCTATCTTACTCTCCAGCATGTACCTGACCTCAGCATCCAGACAACGCAGTTTCTCTACAGAGACTCTATAGAACCGCTGACGAATGGGGTCAGCATCTCCAATGTCAATATTATGCTCTATCAAGTTTGTACGTTGTAACGGTTTTGACTTGGTTATAATTTATAGGGGTGCCAGGTAGGTTGTGCCTACCAGAGAAAATATTAGTTTCTCCTTTTAGTTTGATAGGGAATGAGTCCCATCTGGTCCGTCAAGTCTACACCAATACAAAGGACTCATGTAAAAGTCAGGATGGAAATACACTTTTCATAAACCCTTAAAACAATGGAAATAACTTCAAAACAACTGTATTCTTTTGCGTGGTTGTATTAACAACCTAAATGATCACACACACACACACAACAATATAACAATAATGAGCTTTAAACAGCTCTGGTTCCTCCAGAAATGTCCTGTACCTCGGGCCTAAAAAAGAGTCCAGCCCGGTAAACAAGTTCAGGGAACTCAAGTGACCTTAGTCACGCAATGGTTGTCCGTTCATACAGTGTAGCGTAAACCCTGTGTCAATCATACAATGAAAAGAACAAATATTTTACCACACATTTCAATAAATCCTCAACTACAACTAACTACCTAAATCATCACAGTATACATCACACCAAAACAAATGAAATACCGTATACAAAAAAGGTTGTAGTCCGTCGGTCAGTCAGAGAAGCCAATCCGCCGACAGATCTCCAGCGGAGAAAGGCCACGAAAACCAACGGAGAGGTGTAGTCCACAGATGCAAGAGTGGAGCCGACCTTGGGTAGATTTTCTATTAGGCTACACAAAGCACACTTTTAAAGCAGCACAACAAACGGAAGAGAGACGCTTCAGAACTGAGGGTCGAACACATCCTCATTCATGTTTCCATCACAACTCCTCTTTTGCACAGCTGATGCTGGCTATTTAATTGGGAATTAAAGGGGAAGCGCCCTATTGGAAGAAGCACTAATTAATTGAGAATTAAAGGGAAAGCGCCCTATTGGAAGGAGAAGCACTGAGACGGTTCAGAAACATTCAGGGCCGTCACAACGTGTAGGTGTCACAGAAAACAAACCTGGAATTTTCCGAATCAGACCAACCAGCTCTTTCCGCCCATCAACAGGTAGCTGAGTAAAAGGGCTATCCAAAATATCCAGTGTCTCTGAATTTTTCAATCTACCCTGCAGTATGCAATCATCGGGACCAGGAACATTTTCGTCCTCATGCACAGACCTAGTATTACAAGAACCAAGGGAAGTAACGGTATCAGCCAAACGAACAGTTTTACCATCCTCTGTAGACTCCCACTTTCTCATCAGAACATCCTCTTGGAGAAAATAACCATGTGCGACATCTCCCAACTGTTCCACAGGCACAATTTGGTCACGCAACTCTTCTAATGTGGGGTCAGTCCGTGGCGCATTGATTAGATCGGAGCGGAATACAGATAACGGGATAACAGGGAAAACAGTGAGAGACTTCTTTGTGGTATTCTCATTTACCGGAGCAGGGACCGGGTCACCATGGCTCATAGACCGCGTCACTGCACCCGCAGAGAACACCGCTGGGAAACTCTGCGCACTCTCATCAGGAATCCCTACAATTGACGGTTTAGTGGAAACCACTAGAGATGGAAACACGACAGGCCACACACGCTCACCAGCCAAGTTATTCCCAAGGATAACGTCGATACCCTCAATAGGCAACGAAGGACGCACCCCCACAACAACGTCACCTTTCACCAGTCCACAATCCAATATCAGTTTATGCAATGGAACTGACAGATTGTTCAAACCTATTCCCCTAATTAGAACACTATTCCCAGAATCAGTCTCAGCAGAGAAAGGTAACACAGATTCCAACACAAACGATTCCGAGGCACCTGTGTCTCGTAGGATCTTCACTGGCACTAGGTTCTTACTTCCTAACATAGACACAAAACCCTCCGTAATGAAAGGTAAATAGCCTGGGTCAATATGGACTTTCACATGCCCCTGGGCCTGAGACAATGTGTCAGGAGTAAACTGATGTGGAACAGACGCAGCTAACGCCGTAGGCCTAGATTTAACGTTAACCTGTTAGGGCTAGGGGGCAGTATTGACACGGCTGGATAAAAAACATACCCGATTTAATCTGGTTACCACTCCTACCCAGTAACTAGAATATGCATATACTTATTACATATGGATAGAAAACACCCTAAATTTTCTAAAACTGTTTGAATGGTGTCTGTGAGTATAACAGAACTCAAATGGCAGGTCAAAACCTGAGAGATTCCTTTACAGGAAGTGGCCTGTCTGACCATTTCTTGAACTTCTTTTCCATCTCTATCATTTACTAAGGATCTCTGCTCTAACGTGACACTTCCCACGTCTTCCATAGGCTCTCAGAGCCCGGGAAAAAACAGAATGTCGTCATTCCAGCCCCAGGCTGAAACACATTATCGCCTTTCTCAAGTGGCCGATCAAGGGACACTGGGCTTATGCGCGTGACCCCGACCGCCCCCGCCTTTGGGATTTTTTCCTCTGTTTGCCGAAAAGGAGATTCCCTGTCGGAATATTATCGCTTTTCTACGAGAAAAATGTCGTAAAAATTGATTTTAAACAGCGGTTGACATGCTTCGAAGTACGGTAATGGAATATTTAGAATTTTATTGTCACGAATTGCGCCATGCGCGCGACACTTCTTTACTATTTCGGATAGTGTCTGGAACGCACGAACAAAACGCCGCTATTCGGATATAACGATGGATTATTTTGGACCAAACCAACATTTGTTATTGAAGTAGCAGTCCTGGGTGTGCATTCTGACGAAGACAACAAAAGGTAATCAAACTTTTATAATAGTAAATATGATTATGGTGAGTGCTAAACTTGCCGGGTGTCTAAATAGCGAGCCCGTGATGCCTGGGCTATGTACTTAGAATATTGCAAAATGTGCTTTCACCAAAAAGCTATTTTAAAATCGGACATATCGAGTGCATAGAGGAGGTCTGTATCTATAATTCTTAAAATAATTGTTATGCTTTTTGTGAACGTTTATCGTGAGTAATTTAGTAAAATGTTAGCGAATTCCCCGGAAGTTTGCGGGGGGTATGCTAGTTCTGAACGTCACATGCTAATGTAAAAAGCTGTTTTTTGATATAAATATGAACTTGATTGAACAAAACATGCATGTATTGTATAACATAATGTCCTAGGGTTGTCATCTGATGAAGATCAAAGGTGAGTGCTGCATTTAGCTGTCTTCTGGGTTTTGGTGACATTATATGCTGGCTTGAAAAATGGGTGTCTGATTATTTCTGGCTTGGTACTCTGCTGACATAATCTAATGTTTTGCTTTCGTTGTAAAGCCTTTTTGAAATCGGACAGTGTGGTTAGATTAACGAGAGTCTTGTCTTTAAATGGCTGTAAAATAGTCATATGTTTGAGAAATTGAAGTAATAGGATTTTTAAGGTTTTGAAAATCGCGCCACAGGCTGGCAGTGGCGTCCCACCTAGCCCATAGAGGTTAACACACGTACTGAATTTACCCCTAGACCTGAGAACCGGACATTCGTTTTTCCAATGACCTGAGCCTTGACAGTAGTGACACTCTTGACCAAAGTCAGTTTTACCACGGGAGTCAGGCTCAACCCTAGTTGAATAAAACTCTGCCCGTGAACCAGAGTATCTCGGTGAGCGAGGCCCAAATCTCTCCGAACGCCCCCACTCACTCCAAGTACGGGGTTCTACAAAAATACTTTTGTGAGTCAAAACATATTCGTCCGCCAAAACCGCAGCTTCAGCGACAGTCTGTACTTTTCGTTCGTTAATATACGTCGCTATATGATCAGGGATTGTGTCCTTAAATTGCTCTAGCATAATCAGATCACACAGCCCTTGAAAAGTCATAACCGCAGAGGCGGAACACCAGCGATTAAACTGTGAAGATAATTTTCGCGCAAACTCAACATGAGTCTGCCTATCATCCCTTTCTAAAGTTCTAAATCGTTGGCAGTAAGCCTCAGGAACCAATTCGTAAATCTGTAACACCGCCCTTTTAACCTTATCATAACTGACACTGTCGGCTACACTAAGAGCTGAATATGCTTCCTGCGCTTTACCAGTCAGCACACACTGCAACATTAAAGTGCGGTCAGAATCAGGCCAACTCCTAGCGTCAGCAACACGCTCAAACAACGAAAATAATGTCTCAGGGTCCTTTTCATTAAACTGAGGCAACAACCGTAAATTCCCAACAATGTCAAATGTGTCCGGGGCACACCCAAAAGAGGAACGACTCCTAAGTAAATCTGCGTCACCTTCCCAGAGCAAACTCTCCCCTGAGAGCTTTCCTTCCCTAACCAACTCTAGTCGCTCTTGTTGCAGCTTGATTTTAGCACGCTCCATATCCTGTTTAAATTCCAATTCCTTCTCATATTTTACACGATCGTGCTCTAGCTGTAACAGAAGCAGCTCTTTCTGCTGTTCAAAAAGAAGACTACTAGGACTAACCGATGGAGCGGTAATTGTAACATATCGGGGAGACGGCGAGTCCTCAGCAGAGGCTGCCCCAGTGGTATCTTCAAGAATACCACTCTCCATCAGATTGGCCTTCAATATTAACCTAATAGAATTTTTTTTACATTTATCACTAATTTCAACCTTGTAGTGTTCAGCAACCTTCAACAGCTGTTCTTTAGTACATACATCTAACAGTTCCTTTGATGGAAAGCGAATGAACTCGTCTACATTAGACGCCATAGTCAAAAAAATTCTCACTCAACCCCTCTACTGAGCACACCAGACCACAACAAGAGAAAATACAAATCACACCGGGCACCACAGAAAAGAGATGAGAAATGGAGCTTCCCCAAAATCTACAATAACTCAACCCTAGTCTTCATGCAGATTTGCGGTGGGTAATTATGCACTGTAGCCCGCTGGCAAGGAAGTAACCCCCCAGCACGCTGGTAGATTCCACCAAGCCACGGATGTGCCCCCGAGACAACTGCTCAGTCCACAGACACCACACAAAAATAACAAACATTAACAATGCCCAACATATTCCAAAATGAAACACGTCACTAAGCCTATCAGGGGAAAAAGGTTATAGCTCCGGGTAGTAAGTTTCACTACCCTATCCAAATCTCCCACCAAGGTACACAGCTGATTGTACTCACCTCAGACCAACGTCCCAACAGCAAGTAGAACAAGCGTTTCCAGGCTAGGCAGGGGCCTGGAAACTAACCAATGTATTCTCTCCAACACAGCACACAAACCAAACAAACAAAGGCAACCAATACTGAGCACCAAACTCAAACTAACAAACAAAGCACCTCAATTTAACATACCGCCACGTTTTCTCCCAAACACAAGTTCAAGATCCCGGATGAGCCCCCACTTGTTACGAACCTGTAAGGGCTGTCTTCAGGAAAGGACCAAAATGCAGCAGAGTTAGTATTCATCCTTCAATTTAATTGGAAAGAACACTATACAAAAACAAAAACAAGGAAACTGACAGCCAACAGTCCTGTCAGGTGCAACCACACTAAACAAGAAACAATTACCCACAAAACCCAAAGGAAAAACATGCTCCTTATGTGTGACTCCCAATCAGCAGCAACGAGCACCACCTGTGCCTGATTGGGAGCCACACACATGGCCCAAAACAAAGAAATACCAAAACATAGAAAAAGGAACATAGAACGCCCACCCAATGTAACACCCTGGCCTAACCAAAATAAAGAACAAAAACCCCTCTCTATGGCCAGAGCGTTACAGAACCGGCTCTGAGTTCACAACAAAAGGGAGACAACGTGGAGACAAGGAGTATCAAAATATATATTTATTAACTAAAATAACTAAATAATTAACAATGGCGTGTGTGTAATCAGTAGTGTAAGTGAGTGTTTTGCATACCTGAATGTAATAATGCAGGGTGTTGAAAGGTGCCAAAGGAAATAACCAAAAAGCCACAAAACTACACAACCAAAATCAAAAAAGTGTCTGCATGGAGAGAGTCCTCTCAATAACTGTGGAAGAGGTCTCTTTATCCTGGGACACAGCTGGGCCCAGGTGCTTCCCATTTAGCTGACGACCCTTCCAACTCCGCCCACCGGCATCCTAACAAGGAAACAAGAACAGAGAGAATACGGCAGACAGAGTGGGAGGGTCGTCACACACCCCCCCATAAAACCGGGGACCAACAAGGGCCCCGGAACAACGTACCAGCCTCTGCGTCCCAAATTGACACAGGCCTCTGCGTCCCAAATTGACACAGGCCTCTGCGTCCCAAATTGACACAGGCCTCTGCGTCCCAAATTGACACAGGCCTCTGCGTCCCAAATTGACACAGGCCTCTGCGTCCCAAATTGACACAGGCCTCTGCGTCCCAAATTGACACAGGCCTCTGCGTCCCAAATTGACACAGGCCTCTGCGTCCCAAATTGACGAGAGGTTACATGTTCACCTTCCACTTGCCCCAGCCAACCTCCTTCTCCCCAGACCTCAGCAACCTTTGTGCACAGGAAGCAACATTTAAGAGGAAAGGAGAACACAAGACCAGGAGGGAACAGACAGGAAAGTTAGAACATGATAAAACCAAACAATGGTCAGTCACATAACATTCAGGAACAGGGCGCACAAGAGACCACATCAGCTACAAACGCAAACAACATCTTCCAACGGTTCATAGTCACTTCTCAACGGTTGTCATTTCCCAACGATTCATAGTCACTCCAATGATTCATAGTGACTCCAACGATTCATAGTGACTCCAACGATTCATAGTCACTAAACTCATAACCGAATACGAGTACAGACCAGAGGGTGTAATAAAGGCAAAAATGTCATGTGCCCTACTCGTCAGTGGCACCTGCCAATAGCACAATAACAGGTCAAATTTGCACAAACAGCTGCGCCGACTTGATCAACGCAGTCCTCCATCCGAGGAAGAGGAAATTAATCTGGCTTAGTGACTCCGTTTACCTTACGGTGGTCCGTTCCATCCGGTTTACTGACCAAGATACAGGGAGAAGCCCAACTGGAGAAAGAAGGCTCTGCTATCTTACTCTCCAGCATGTACCTGACCTCAGCATCCAGACAACGCAGTTTCTCTACAGAGACTCTATAGAACCGCTGACGAATGGGGTCAGCATCTCCAATGTCAATATTATGCTCTATCAAGTTTGTACGTTGTAACGGTTTTGACTTGAGGTTATAATTTATAGGGGTGCCAGGTAGGTTGTGCCTACCAGAGAAAATATTAGTTTCTCCTTTTAGTTTGATAGGGAATGAGTCCCATCTGGTCCGTCAAGTCTACACCAATACAAAGGACTCATGTAAAAGTCAGGATGGAAATACACTTTTCATAAACCCTTAAAACAATGGAAATAACTTCAAAACAACTGTATTCTTTTGCGTGGTTGTATTAACAACCTAAATGATCACACACACACACACAACAATATAACAATAATGAGCTTTAAACAGCTCTGGTTCCTCCAGAAATGTCCTGTACCTCGGGCCTAAAAAAGAGTCCAGCCCGGTAAACAAGTTCAGGGAACTCAAGTGACCTTAGTCACGCAATGGTTGTCCGTTCATACAGTGTAGCGTAAACCCTGTGTCAATCATACAATGAAAAGAACAAATATTTTACCACACATTTCAATAAATCCTCAACTACAACTAACTACCTAAATCATCACAGTATACATCACACCAAAACAAATGAAATACCGTATACAAAAAAGGTTGTAGTCCGTCGGTCAGTCAGAGAAGCCAATCCGCCGACAGATCTCCAGCGGAGAAAGGCCACGAAAACCAACGGAGAGGTGTAGTCCACAGATGCAAGAGTGGAGCCGACCTTGGGTAGATTTTCTATTAGGCTACACAAAGCACACTTTTAAAGCAGCACAACAAACGGAAGAGAGACGCTTCAGAACTGAGGGTCGAACACATCCTCATTCATGTTTCCATCACAACTCCTCTTTTGCACAGCTGATGCTGGCTATTTAATTGGGAATTAAAGGGGAAGCGCCCTATTGGAAGAAGCACTAATTAATTGAGAATTAAAGGGAAAGCGCCCTATTGGAAGGAGAAGCACTGAGACGGTTCAGAAACATTCAGGGCCGTCACAACGTGTAGGTGTCACAGAAAACAAACCTGGAATTTTCCGAATCAGACCAACCAGCTCTTTCCGCCCATCAACAGGTAGCTGAGTAAAAGGGCTATCCAAAATATCCAGTGTCTCTGAATTTTTCAATCTACCCTGCAGTATGCAATCATCGGGACCAGGAACATTTTCGTCCTCATGCACAGACCTAGTATTACAAGAACCAAGGGAAGTAACGGTATCAGCCAAACGAACAGTTTTACCATCCTCTGTAGACTCCCACTTTCTCATCAGAACATCCTCTTGGAGAAAATAACCATGTGCGACATCTCCCAACTGTTCCACAGGCACAATTTGGTCACGCAACTCTTCTAATGTGGGGTCAGTCCGTGGCGCATTGATTAGATCGGAGCGGAATACAGATAACGGGATAACAGGGAAAACAGTGAGAGACTTCTTTGTGGTATTCTCATTTACCGGAGCAGGGACCGGGTCACCATGGCTCATAGACCGCGTCACTGCACCCGCAGAGAACACCGCTGGGAAACTCTGCGCACTCTCATCAGGAATCCCTACAATTGACGGTTTAGTGGAAACCACTAGAGATGGAAACACGACAGGCCACACACGCTCACCAGCCAAGTTATTCCCAAGGATAACGTCGATACCCTCAATAGGCAACGAAGGACGCACCCCCACAACAACGTCACCTTTCACCAGTCCACAATCCAATATCAGTTTATGCAATGGAACTGACAGATTGTTCAAACCTATTCCCCTAATTAGAACACTATTCCCAGAATCAGTCTCAGCAGAGAAAGGTAACACAGATTCCAACACAAACGATTCCGAGGCACCTGTGTCTCGTAGGATCTTCACTGGCACTAGGTTCTTACTTCCTAACATAGACACAAAACCCTCCGTAATGAAAGGTAAATAGCCTGGGTCAATATGGACTTTCACATGCCCCTGGGCCTGAGACAATGTGTCAGGAGTAAACTGATGTGGAACAGACGCAGCTAACGCCGTAGGCCTAGATTTAACGTTAACCTGTTAGGGCTAGGGGGCAGTATTGACACGGCTGGATAAAAAACATACCCGATTTAATCTGGTTACCACTCCTACCCAGTAACTAGAATATGCATATACTTATTACATATGGATAGAAAACACCCTAAATTTTCTAAAACTGTTTGAATGGTGTCTGTGAGTATAACAGAACTCAAATGGCAGGTCAAAACCTGAGAGATTCCTTTACAGGAAGTGGCCTGTCTGACCATTTCTTGAACTTCTTTTCCATCTCTATCATTTACTAAGGATCTCTGCTCTAACGTGACACTTCCCACGTCTTCCATAGGCTCTCAGAGCCCGGGAAAAAACAGAATGTCGTCATTCCAGCCCCAGGCTGAAACACATTATCGCCTTTCTCAAGTGGCCGATCAAGGGACACTGGGCTTATGCGCGTGACCCCGACCGCCCCCGCCTTTGGGATTTTTTCCTCTGTTTGCCGAAAAGGAGATTCCCTGTCGGAATATTATCGCTTTTCTACGAGAAAAATGTCGTAAAAATTGATTTTAAACAGCGGTTGACATGCTTCGAAGTACGGTAATGGAATATTTAGAATTTTATTGTCACGAATTGCGCCATGCGCGCGACACTTCTTTACTATTTCGGATAGTGTCTGGAACGCACGAACAAAACGCCGCTATTCGGATATAACGATGGATTATTTTGGACCAAACCAACATTTGTTATTGAAGTAGCAGTCCTGGGTGTGCATTCTGACGAAGACAACAAAAGGTAATCAAACTTTTATAATAGTAAATATGATTATGGTGAGTGCTAAACTTGCCGGGTGTCTAAATAGCGAGCCCGTGATGCCTGGGCTATGTACTTAGAATATTGCAAAATGTGCTTTCACCAAAAAGCTATTTTAAAATCGGACATATCGAGTGCATAGAGGAGGTCTGTATCTATAATTCTTAAAATAATTGTTATGCTTTTTGTGAACGTTTATCGTGAGTAATTTAGTAAAATGTTAGCGAATTCCCCGGAAGTTTGCGGGGGGTATGCTAGTTCTGAACGTCACATGCTAATGTAAAAAGCTGTTTTTTGATATAAATATGAACTTGATTGAACAAAACATGCATGTATTGTATAACATAATGTCCTAGGGTTGTCATCTGATGAAGATCATCAAAGGTGAGTGCTGCATTTAGCTGTCTTCTGGGTTTTGGTGACATTATATGCTGGCTTGAAAAATGGGTGTCTGATTATTTCTGGCTTGGTACTCTGCTGACATAATCTAATGTTTTGCTTTCGTTGTAAAGCCTTTTTGAAATCGGACAGTGTGGTTAGATTAACGAGAGTCTTGTCTTTAAATGGCTGTAAAATAGTCATATGTTTGAGAAATTGAAGTAATAGGATTTTTAAGGTTTTGAAAATCGCGCCACAGGCTGGCAGTGGCGTCCCACCTAGCCCATAGAGGTTAACACACGTACTGAATTTACCCCTAGACCTGAGAACCGGACATTCGTTTTTCCAATGACCTGAGCCTTGACAGTAGTGACACTCTTGACCAAAGTCAGTTTTACCACGGGAGTCAGGCTCAACCCTAGTTGAATAAAACTCTGCCCGTGAACCAGAGTATCTCGGTGAGCGAGGCCCAAATCTCTCCGAACGCCCCCACTCACTCCAAGTACGGGGTTCTACAAAAATACTTTTGTGAGTCAAAACATATTCGTCCGCCAAAACCGCAGCTTCAGCGACAGTCTGTACTTTTCGTTCGTTAATATACGTCGCTATATGATCAGGGATTGTGTCCTTAAATTGCTCTAGCATAATCAGATCACACAGCCCTTGAAAAGTCATAACCGCAGAGGCGGAACACCAGCGATTAAACTGTGAAGATAATTTTCGCGCAAACTCAACATGAGTCTGCCTATCATCCCTTTCTAAAGTTCTAAATCGTTGGCAGTAAGCCTCAGGAACCAATTCGTAAATCTGTAACACCGCCCTTTTAACCTTATCATAACTGACACTGTCGGCTACACTAAGAGCTGAATATGCTTCCTGCGCTTTACCAGTCAGCACACACTGCAACATTAAAGTGCGGTCAGAATCAGGCCAACTCCTAGCGTCAGCAACACGCTCAAACAACGAAAATAATGTCTCAGGGTCCTTTTCATTAAACTGAGGCAACAACCGTAAATTCCCAACAATGTCAAATGTGTCCGGGGCACACCCAAAAGAGGAACGACTCCTAAGTAAATCTGCGTCACCTTCCCAGAGCAAACTCTCCCCTGAGAGCTTTCCTTCCCTAACCAACTCTAGTCGCTCTTGTTGCAGCTTGATTTTAGCACGCTCCATATCCTGTTTAAATTCCAATTCCTTCTCATATTTTACACGATCGTGCTCTAGCTGTAACAGAAGCAGCTCTTTCTGCTGTTCAAAAAGAAGACTACTAGGACTAACCGATGGAGCGGTAATTGTAACATATCGGGGAGACGGCGAGTCCTCAGCAGAGGCTGCCCCAGTGGTATCTTCAAGAATACCACTCTCCATCAGATTGGCCTTCAATATTAACCTAATAGAATTTTTTTTACATTTATCACTAATTTCAACCTTGTAGTGTTCAGCAACCTTCAACAGCTGTTCTTTAGTACATACATCTAACAGTTCCTTTGATGGAAAGCGAATGAACTCGTCTACATTAGACGCCATAGTCAAAAAAATTCTCACTCAACCCCTCTACTGAGCACACCAGACCACAACAAGAGAAAATACAAATCACACCGGGCACCACAGAAAAGAGATGAGAAATGGAGCTTCCCCAAAATCTACAATAACTCAACCCTAGTCTTCATGCAGATTTGCGGTGGGTAATTATGCACTGTAGCCCGCTGGCAAGGAAGTAACCCCCCAGCACGCTGGTAGATTCCACCAAGCCACGGATGTGCCCCCGAGACAACTGCTCAGTCCACAGACACCACACAAAAATAACAAACATTAACAATGCCCAACATATTCCAAAATGAAACACGTCACTAAGCCTATCAGGGGAAAAAGGTTATAGCTCCGGGTAGTAAGTTTCACTACCCTATCCAAATCTCCCACCAAGGTACACAGCTGATTGTACTCACCTCAGACCAACGTCCCAACAGCAAGTAGAACAAGCGTTTCCAGGCTAGGCAGGGGCCTGGAAACTAACCAATGTATTCTCTCCAACACAGCACACAAACCAAACAAACAAAGGCAACCAATACTGAGCACCAAACTCAAACTAACAAACAAAGCACCTCAATTTAACATACAGTCACGTTTTCTCCCAAACACAAGTTCAAGATCCCGGATGAGCCCCCACTTGTTACGAACCTGTAAGGGCTGTCTTCAGGAAAGGACCAAAATGCAGCAGAGTTAGTATTCATCCTTCAATTTAATTGGAAAGAACACTATACAAAAACATAAACAAGGAAACTGACAGCCAACAGTCCTGTCAGGTGCAACCACACTAAACAAGAAACAATTACCCACAAAACCCAAAGGAAAAACATGCTCCTTATGTGTGACTCCCAATCAGCAGCAACGAGCACCACCTGTGCCTGATTGGGAGCCACACACATGGCCCAAAACAAAGAAATACCAAAACATAGAAAAAGGAACATAGAACGCCCACCCAATGTAACACCCTGGCCTAACCAAAATAAAGAACAAAAACCCCTCTCTATGGCCAGAGAGTTACAGAACCGGCTCTGAGTTCACAACAAAAGGGAGACAACGTGGAGACAAGGAGTATCAAAATATATATTTATTAACTAAAATAACTAAATAATTAACAATGGCGTGTGTGTAATCAGTAGTGTAAGTGAGTGTTTTGCATACCTGAATGTAATAATGCAGGGTGTTGAAAGGTGCCAAAGGAAATAACCAAAAAGCCACAAAACTACACAACCAAAATCAAAAAAGTGTCTGCATGGAGAGAGTCCTCTCAATAACTGTGGAAGAGGTCTCTTTATCCTGGGACACAGCTGGGCCCAGGTGCTTCCCATTTAGCTGACGACCCTTCCAACTCCGCCCACCGGCATCCTAACAAGGAAACAAGAACAGAGAGAATACGGCAGACAGAGTGGGAGGGTCGTCACACACCCCCCCATAAAACCGGGGACCAACAAGGGCCCCGGAACAACGTACCAGCCTCTGCGTCCCAAATTGACACAGGCCTCTGCGTCCCAAATTGACACAGGCCTCTGCGTCCCAAATTGACACAGGCCTCTGCGTCCCAAATTGACACAGGCCTCTGCGTCCCAAATTGACACAGGCCTCTGCGTCCCAAATTGACACAGGCCTCTGCGTCCCAAATTGACACAGGCCTCTGCGTCCCAAATTGACACAGGCCTCTGCGTCCCAAATTGACACAGGCCTCTGCGTCCCAAATTGACACAGGCCTCTGCGTCCCAAATTGACGAGAGGTTACATGTTCACCTTCCACTTGCCCCAGCCAACCTCCTTCTCCCCAGACCTCAGCAACCTTTGTGCACAGGAAGCAACATTTAAGAGGAAAGGAGAACACAAGACCAGGAGGGAACAGACAGGAAAGTTAGAACATGATAAAACCAAACAATGGTCAGTCACATAACATTCAGGAACAGGGCGCACAAGAGACCACATCAGCTACAAACGCAAACAACATCTTCCAACGGTTCATAGTCACTTCTCAACGGTTGTCATTTCCCAACGATTCATAGTCACTCCAATGATTCATAGTGACTCCAACGATTCATAGTGACTCCAACGATTCATAGTGACTCCAACGATTCATAGTCACTAAACTCATAACCGAATACGAGTACAGACCAGAGGGTGTAATAAAGGCAAAAATGTCATGTGCCCTACTCGTCAGTGGCACCTGCCAATAGCACAATAACAGGTCAAATTTGCACAAACAGCTGCGCCGACTTGATCAACGCAGTCCTCCATCCGAGGAAGAGGAAATTAATCTGGCTTAGTGACTCCGTTTACCTTACGGTGGTCCGTTCCATCCGGTTTACTGACCAAGATACAGGGAGAAGCCCAACTGGAGAAAGAAGGCTCTGCTATCTTACTCTCCAGCATGTACCTGACCTCAGCATCCAGACAACGCAGTTTCTCTACAGAGACTCTATAGAACCGCTGACGAATGGGGTCAGCATCTCCAATGTCAATATTATGCTCTATCAAGTTTGTACGTTGTAACGGTTTTGACTTGAGGTTATAATTTATAGGGGTGCCAGGTAGGTTGTGCCTACCAGAGAAAATATTAGTTTCTCCTTTTAGTTTGATAGGGAATGAGTCCCATCTGGTCCGTCAAGTCTACACCAATACAAAGGACTCATGTAAAAGTCAGGATGGAAATACACTTTTCATAAACCCTTAAAACAATGGAAATAACTTCAAAACAACTGTATTCTTTTGCGTGGTTGTATTAACAACCTAAATGATCACACACACACACACACAACAATATAACAATAATGAGCTTTAAACAGCTCTGGTTCCTCCAGAAATGTCCTGTACCTCGGGCCTAAAAAGAGTCCAGCCCGGTAAACAAGTTCAGGGAACTCAAGTGACCTTAGTCACGCAATGGTTGTCCGTTCATACAGTGTAGCGTAAACCCAGTGTCAATCATACAATGAAAAGAACAAATATTTTACCACACATTTCAATAAATCCTCAACTACAACTAACTACCTAAATCATCACAGTATACATCACACCAAAACAAATGAAATACCGTATACAAAAAAGGTTGTAGTCCGTCGGTCAGTCAGAGAAGCCAATCCGCCGACAGATCTCCAGCGGAGAAAGGCCACGAAAACCAACGGAGAGGTGTAGTCCACAGATGCAAGAGTGGAGCCGACCTTGGGTAGATTTTCTATTAGGCTACACAAAGCACACTTTTAAAGCAGCACAACAAACGGAAGAGAGACGCTTCAGAACTGAGGGTCGAACACATCCTCATTCATGTTTCCATCACAACTCCTCTTTTGCACAGCTGATGCTGGCTATTTAATTGGGAATTAAAGGGGAAGCGCCCTATTGGAAGAAGCACTAATTAATTGAGAATTAAAGGGAAAGCGCCCTATTGGAAGGAGAAGCACTGAGACGGTTCAGAAACATTCAGGGCCGTCACAACGTGTAGGTGTCACAGAAAACAAACCTGGAATTTTCCGAATCAGACCAACCAGCTCTTTCCGCCCATCAACAGGTAGCTGAGTAAAAGGGCTATCCAAAATATCCAGTGTCTCTGAATTTTTCAATCTACCCTGCAGTATGCAATCATCGGGACCAGGAACATTTTCGTCCTCATGCACAGACCTAGTATTACAAGAACCAAGGGAAGTAACGGTATCAGCCAAACGAACAGTTTTACCATCCTCTGTAGACTCCCACTTTCTCATCAGAACATCCTCTTGGAGAAAATAACCATGTGCGACATCTCCCAACTGTTCCACAGGCACAATTTGGTCACGCAACTCTTCTAATGTGGGGTCAGTCCGTGGCGCATTGATTAGATCGGAGCGGAATACAGATAACGGGATAACAGGGAAAACAGTGAGAGACTTCTTTGTGGTATTCTCATTTACCGGAGCAGGGACCGGGTCACCATGGCTCATAGACCGCGTCACTGCACCCGCAGAGAACACCGCTGGGAAACTCTGCGCACTCTCATCAGGAATCCCTACAATTGACGGTTTAGTGGAAACCACTAGAGATGGAAACACGACAGGCCACACACGCTCACCAGCCAAGTTATTCCCAAGGATAACGTCGATACCCTCAATAGGCAACGAAGGACGCACCCCCACAACAACGTCACCTTTCACCAGTCCACAATCCAATATCAGTTTATGCAATGGAACTGACAGATTGTTCAAACCTATTCCCCTAATTAGAACACTATTCCCAGAATCAGTCTCAGCAGAGAAAGGTAACACAGATTCCAACACAAACGATTCCGAGGCACCTGTGTCTCGTAGGATCTTCACTGGCACTAGGTTCTTACTTCCTAACATAGACACAAAACCCTCCGTAATGAAAGGTAAATAGCCTGGGTCAATATGGACTTTCACATGCCCCTGGGCCTGAGACAATGTGTCAGGAGTAAACTGATGTGGAACAGACGCAGCTAACGCCGTAGGCCTAGATTTAACGTTAACCTGTTAGGGCTAGGGGGCAGTATTGACACGGCTGGATAAAAAACATACCCGATTTAATCTGGTTACCACTCCTACCCAGTAACTAGAATATGCATATACTTATTACATATGGATAGAAAACACCCTAAATTTTCTAAAACTGTTTGAATGGTGTCTGTGAGTATAACAGAACTCAAATGGCAGGTCAAAACCTGAGAGATTCCTTTACAGGAAGTGGCCTGTCTGACCATTTCTTGAACTTCTTTTCCATCTCTATCATTTACTAAGGATCTCTGCTCTAACGTGACACTTCCCACGTCTTCCATAGGCTCTCAGAGCCCGGGAAAAAACAGAATGTCGTCATTCCAGCCCCAGGCTGAAACACATTATCGCCTTTCTCAAGTGGCCGATCAAGGGACACTGGGCTTATGCGCGTGACCCCGACCGCCCCCGCCTTTGGGATTTTTTCCTCTGTTTGCCGAAAAGGAGATTCCCTGTCGGAATATTATCGCTTTTCTACGAGAAAAATGTCGTAAAAATTGATTTTAAACAGCGGTTGACATGCTTCGAAGTACGGTAATGGAATATTTAGAATTTTATTGTCACGAATTGCGCCATGCGCGCGACACTTCTTTACTATTTCGGATAGTGTCTGGAACGCACGAACAAAACGCCGCTATTCGGATATAACGATGGATTATTTTGGACCAAACCAACATTTGTTATTGAAGTAGCAGTCCTGGGTGTGCATTCTGACGAAGACAACAAAAGGTAATCAAACTTTTATAATAGTAAATATGATTATGGTGAGTGCTAAACTTGCCGGGTGTCTAAATAGCGAGCCCGTGATGCCTGGGCTATGTACTTAGAATATTGCAAAATGTGCTTTCACCAAAAAGCTATTTTAAAATCGGACATATCGAGTGCATAGAGGAGGTCTGTATCTATAATTCTTAAAATAATTGTTATGCTTTTTGTGAACGTTTATCGTGAGTAATTTAGTAAAATGTTAGCGAATTCCCCGGAAGTTTGCGGGGGGTATGCTAGTTCTGAACGTCACATGCTAATGTAAAAAGCTGTTTTTTGATATAAATATGAACTTGATTGAACAAAACATGCATGTATTGTATAACATAATGTCCTAGGGTTGTCATCTGATGAAGATCATCAAAGGTGAGTGCTGCATTTAGCTGTCTTCTGGGTTTTGGTGACATTATATGCTGGCTTGAAAAATGGGTGTCTGATTATTTCTGGCTTGGTACTCTGCTGACATAATCTAATGTTTTGCTTTCGTTGTAAAGCCTTTTTGAAATCGGACAGTGTGGTTAGATTAACGAGAGTCTTGTCTTTAAATGGCTGTAAAATAGTCATATGTTTGAGAAATTGAAGTAATAGGATTTTTAAGGTTTTGAAAATCGCGCCACAGGCTGGCAGTGGCGTCCCACCTAGCCCATAGAGGTTAACACACGTACTGAATTTACCCCTAGACCTGAGAACCGGACATTCGTTTTTCCAATGACCTGAGCCTTGACAGTAGTGACACTCTTGACCAAAGTCAGTTTTACCACGGGAGTCAGGCTCAACCCTAGTTGAATAAAACTCTGCCCGTGAACCAGAGTATCTCGGTGAGCGAGGCCCAAATCTCTCCGAACGCCCCCACTCACTCCAAGTACGGGGTTCTACAAAAATACTTTTGTGAGTCAAAACATATTCGTCCGCCAAAACCGCAGCTTCAGCGACAGTCTGTACTTTTCGTTCGTTAATATACGTCGCTATATGATCAGGGATTGTGTCCTTAAATTGCTCTAGCATAATCAGATCACACAGCCCTTGAAAAGTCATAACCGCAGAGGCGGAACACCAGCGATTAAACTGTGAAGATAATTTTCGCGCAAACTCAACATGAGTCTGCCTATCATCCCTTTCTAAAGTTCTAAATCGTTGGCAGTAAGCCTCAGGAACCAATTCGTAAATCTGTAACACCGCCCTTTTAACCTTATCATAACTGACACTGTCGGCTACACTAAGAGCTGAATATGCTTCCTGCGCTTTACCAGTCAGCACACACTGCAACATTAAAGTGCGGTCAGAATCAGGCCAACTCCTAGCGTCAGCAACACGCTCAAACAACGAAAATAATGTCTCAGGGTCCTTTTCATTAAACTGAGGCAACAACCGTAAATTCCCAACAATGTCAAATGTGTCCGGGGCACACCCAAAAGAGGAACGACTCCTAAGTAAATCTGCGTCACCTTCCCAGAGCAAACTCTCCCCTGAGAGCTTTCCTTCCCTAACCAACTCTAGTCGCTCTTGTTGCAGCTTGATTTTAGCACGCTCCATATCCTGTTTAAATTCCAATTCCTTCTCATATTTTACACGATCGTGCTCTAGCTGTAACAGAAGCAGCTCTTTCTGCTGTTCAAAAAGAAGACTACTAGGACTAACCGATGGAGCGGTAATTGTAACATATCGGGGAGACGGCGAGTCCTCAGCAGAGGCTGCCCCAGTGGTATCTTCAAGAATACCACTCTCCATCAGATTGGCCTTCAATATTAACCTAATAGAATTTTTTTTACATTTATCACTAATTTCAACCTTGTAGTGTTCAGCAACCTTCAACAGCTGTTCTTTAGTACATACATCTAACAGTTCCTTTGATGGAAAGCGAATGAACTCGTCTACATTAGACGCCATAGTCAAAAAAATTCTCACTCAACCCCTCTACTGAGCACACCAGACCACAACAAGAGAAAATACAAATCACACCGGGCACCACAGAAAAGAGATGAGAAATGGAGCTTCCCCAAAATCTACAATAACTCAACCCTAGTCTTCATGCAGATTTGCGGTGGGTAATTATGCACTGTAGCCCGCTGGCAAGGAAGTAACCCCCCAGCACGCTGGTAGATTCCACCAAGCCACGGATGTGCCCCCGAGACAACTGCTCAGTCCACAGACACCACACAAAAATAACAAACATTAACAATGCCCAACATATTCCAAAATGAAACACGTCACTAAGCCTATCAGGGGAAAAAGGTTATAGCTCCGGGTAGTAAGTTTCACTACCCTATCCAAATCTCCCACCAAGGTACACAGCTGATTGTACTCACCTCAGACCAACGTCCCAACAGCAAGTAGAACAAGCGTTTCCAGGCTAGGCAGGGGCCTGGAAACTAACCAATGTATTCTCTCCAACACAGCACACAAACCAAACAAACAAAGGCAACCAATACTGAGCACCAAACTCAAACTAACAAACAAAGCACCTCAATTTAACATACCGCCACGTTTTCTCCCAAACACAAGTTCAAGATCCCGGATGAGCCCCCACTTGTTACGAACCTGTAAGGGCTGTCTTCAGGAAAGGACCAAAATGCAGCAGAGTTAGTATTCATCCTTCAATTTAATTGGAAAGAACACTATACAAAAACAAAAACAAGGAAACTGACAGCCAACAGTCCTGTCAGGTGCAACCACACTAAACAAGAAACAATTACCCACAAAACCCAAAGGAAAAACATGCTCCTTATGTGTGACTCCCAATCAGCAGCAACGAGCACCACCTGTGCCTGATTGGGAGCCACACACATGGCCCAAAACAAAGAAATACCAAAACATAGAAAAAGGAACATAGAACGCCCACCCAATGTAACACCCTGGCCTAACCAAAATAAAGAACAAAAACCCCTCTCTATGGCCAGAGCGTTACAGAACCGGCTCTGAGTTCACAACAAAAGGGAGACAAGGAGTATCAAAATATATATTTATTAACTAAAATAACTAAATAATTAACAATGGCGTGTGTGTAATCAGTAGTGTAAGTGAGTGTTTTGCATACCTGAATGTAATAATGCAGGGTGTTGAAAGGTGCCAAAGGAAATAACCAAAAAGCCACAAAACTACACAACCAAAATCAAAAAAGTGTCTGCATGGAGAGAGTCCTCTCAATAACTGTGGAAGAGGTCTCTTTATCCTGGGACACAGCTGGGCCCAGGTGCTTCCCATTTAGCTGACGACCCTTCCAACTCCGCCCACCGGCATCCTAACAAGGAAACAAGAACAGAGAGAATACGGCAGACAGAGTGGGAGGGTCGTCACACACCCCCCCATAAAACCGGGGACCAACAAGGGCCCCGGAACAACGTACCAGCCTCTGCGTCCCAAATTGACACAGGCCTCTGCGTCCCAAATTGACACAGGCCTCTGCGTCCCAAATTGACACAGGCCTCTGCGTCCCAAATTGACACAGGCCTTTGCGTCCCAAATTGACGAGAGGTTACATGTTCACCTTCCACTTGCCCCAGCCAACCTCCTTCTCCCCAGACCTCAGCAACCTTTGTGCACAGGAAGCAACATTTAAGAGGAAAGGAGAACACAAGACCAGGAGGGAACAGACAGGAAAGTTAGAACATGATAAAACCAAACAATGGTCAGTCACATAACATTCAGGAACAGGGCGCACAAGAGACCACATCAGCTACAAACGCAAACAACATCTTCCAACGGTTCATAGTCACTTCTCAACGGTTGTCATTTCCCAACGATTCATAGTGACTCCAACGATTCATAGTGACTCCAACGATTCATAGTGACTCCAACGATTCATAGTGACTCCAACGATTCATAGTGACTCCAACGATTCATAGTGACTCCAACGATTCATAGTCACTAAACTCATAACCGAATACGAGTACAGACCAGAGGGTGTAATAAAGGCAAAAATGTCATGTGCCCTACTCGTCAGTGGCACCTGCCAATAGCACAATAACAGGTCAAATTTGCACAAACAGCTGCGCCGACTTGATCAACGCAGTCCTCCATCCGAGGAAGAGGAAATTAATCTGGCTTAGTGACTCCGTTTACCTTACGGTGGTCCGTTCCATCCGGTTTACTGACCAAGATACAGGGAGAAGCCCAACTGGAGAAAGAAGGCTCTGCTATCTTACTCTCCAGCATGTACCTGACCTCAGCATCCAGACAACGCAGTTTCTCTACAGAGACTCTATAGAACCGCTGACGAATGGGGTCAGCATCTCCAATGTCAATATTATGCTCTATCAAGTTTGTACGTTGTAACGGTTTTGACTTGAGGTTATAATTTATAGGGGTGCCAGGTAGGTTGTGCCTACCAGAGAAAATATTAGTTTCTCCTTTTAGTTTGATAGGGAATGAGTCCCATCTGGTCCGTCAAGTCTACACCAATACAAAGGACTCATGTAAAAGTCAGGATGGAAATACACTTTTCATAAACCCTTAAAACAATGGAAATAACTTCAAAACAACTGTATTCTTTTGCGTGGTTGTATTAACAACCTAAATGATCACACACACACACACACACACAACAATATAACAATAATGAGCTTTAAACAGCTCTGGTTCCTCCAGAAATGTCCTGTACCTCGGGCCTAAAAAGAGTCCAGCCCGGTAAACAAGTTCAGGGAACTCAAGTGACCTTAGTCACGCAATGGTTGTCCGTTCATACAGTGTAGCGTAAACCCAGTGTCAATCATACAATGAAAAGAACAAATATTTTACCACACATTTCAATAAATCCTCAACTACAACTAACTACCTAAATCATCACAGTATACATCACACCAAAACAAATGAAATACCGTATACAAAAAAGGTTGTAGTCCGTCGGTCAGTCAGAGAAGCCAATCCGCCGACAGATCTCCAGCGGAGAAAGGCCACGAAAACCAACGGAGAGGTGTAGTCCACAGATGCAAGAGTGGAGCCGACCTTGGGTAGATTTTCTATTAGGCTACACAAAGCACACTTTTAAAGCAGCACAACAAACGGAAGAGAGACGCTTCAGAACTGAGGGTCGAACACATCCTCATTCATGTTTCCATCACAACTCCTCTTTTGCACAGCTGATGCTGGCTATTTAATTGGGAATTAAAGGGGAAGCGCCCTATTGGAAGAAGCACTAATTAATTGAGAATTAAAGGGAAAGCGCCCTATTGGAAGGAGAAGCACTGAGACGGTTCAGAAACATTCAGGGCCGTCACAACGTGTAGGTGTCACAGAAAACAAACCTGGAATTTTCCGAATCAGACCAACCAGCTCTTTCCGCCCATCAACAGGTAGCTGAGTAAAAGGGCTATCCAAAATATCCAGTGTCTCTGAATTTTTCAATCTACCCTGCAGTATGCAATCATCGGGACCAGGAACATTTTCGTCCTCATGCACAGACCTAGTATTACAAGAACCAAGGGAAGTAACGGTATCAGCCAAACGAACAGTTTTACCATCCTCTGTAGACTCCCACTTTCTCATCAGAACATCCTCTTGGAGAAAATAACCATGTGCGACATCTCCCAACTGTTCCACAGGCACAATTTGGTCACGCAACTCTTCTAATGTGGGGTCAGTCCGTGGCGCATTGATTAGATCGGAGCGGAATACAGATAACGGGATAACAGGGAAAACAGTGAGAGACTTCTTTGTGGTATTCTCATTTACCGGAGCAGGGACCGGGTCACCATGGCTCATAGACCGCGTCACTGCACCCGCAGAGAACACCGCTGGGAAACTCTGCGCACTCTCATCAGGAATCCCTACAATTGACGGTTTAGTGGAAACCACTAGAGATGGAAACACGACAGGCCACACACGCTCACCAGCCAAGTTATTCCCAAGGATAACGTCGATACCCTCAATAGGCAACGAAGGACGCACCCCCACAACAACGTCACCTTTCACCAGTCCACAATCCAATATCAGTTTATGCAATGGAACTGACAGATTGTTCAAACCTATTCCCCTAATTAGAACACTATTCCCAGAATCAGTCTCAGCAGAGAAAGGTAACACAGATTCCAACACAAACGATTCCGAGGCACCTGTGTCTCGTAGGATCTTCACTGGCACTAGGTTCTTACTTCCTAACATAGACACAAAACCCTCCGTAATGAAAGGTAAATAGCCTGGGTCAATATGGACTTTCACATGCCCCTGGGCCTGAGACAATGTGTCAGGAGTAAACTGATGTGGAACAGACGCAGCTAACGCCGTAGGCCTAGATTTAACGTTAACCTGTTAGGGCTAGGGGGCAGTATTGACACGGCTGGATAAAAAACATACCCGATTTAATCTGGTTACCACTCCTACCCAGTAACTAGAATATGCATATACTTATTACATATGGATAGAAAACACCCTAAATTTTCTAAAACTGTTTGAATGGTGTCTGTGAGTATAACAGAACTCAAATGGCAGGTCAAAACCTGAGAGATTCCTTTACAGGAAGTGGCCTGTCTGACCATTTCTTGAACTTCTTTTCCATCTCTATCATTTACTAAGGATCTCTGCTCTAACGTGACACTTCCCACGTCTTCCATAGGCTCTCAGAGCCCGGGAAAAAACAGAATGTCGTCATTCCAGCCCCAGGCTGAAACACATTATCGCCTTTCTCAAGTGGCCGATCAAGGGACACTGGGCTTATGCGCGTGACCCCGACCGCCCCCGCCTTTGGGATTTTTTCCTCTGTTTGCCGAAAAGGAGATTCCCTGTCGGAATATTATCGCTTTTCTACGAGAAAAATGTCGTAAAAATTGATTTTAAACAGCGGTTGACATGCTTCGAAGTACGGTAATGGAATATTTAGAATTTTATTGTCACGAATTGCGCCATGCGCGCGACACTTCTTTACTATTTCGGATAGTGTCTGGAACGCACGAACAAAACGCCGCTATTCGGATATAACGATGGATTATTTTGGACCAAACCAACATTTGTTATTGAAGTAGCAGTCCTGGGTGTGCATTCTGACGAAGACAACAAAAGGTAATCAAACTTTTATAATAGTAAATATGATTATGGTGAGTGCTAAACTTGCCGGGTGTCTAAATAGCGAGCCCGTGATGCCTGGGCTATGTACTTAGAATATTGCAAAATGTGCTTTCACCAAAAAGCTATTTTAAAATCGGACATATCGAGTGCATAGAGGAGGTCTGTATCTATAATTCTTAAAATAATTGTTATGCTTTTTGTGAACGTTTATCGTGAGTAATTTAGTAAAATGTTAGCGAATTCCCCGGAAGTTTGCGGGGGGTATGCTAGTTCTGAACGTCACATGCTAATGTAAAAAGCTGTTTTTTGATATAAATATGAACTTGATTGAACAAAACATGCATGTATTGTATAACATAATGTCCTAGGGTTGTCATCTGATGAAGATCATCAAAGGTGAGTGCTGCATTTAGCTGTCTTCTGGGTTTTGGTGACATTATATGCTGGCTTGAAAAATGGGTGTCTGATTATTTCTGGCTTGGTACTCTGCTGACATAATCTAATGTTTTGCTTTCGTTGTAAAGCCTTTTTGAAATCGGACAGTGTGGTTAGATTAACGAGAGTCTTGTCTTTAAATGGCTGTAAAATAGTCATATGTTTGAGAAATTGAAGTAATAGGATTTTTAAGGTTTTGAAAATCGCGCCACAGGCTGGCAGTGGCGTCCCACCTAGCCCATAGAGGTTAACACACGTACTGAATTTACCCCTAGACCTGAGAACCGGACATTCGTTTTTCCAATGACCTGAGCCTTGACAGTAGTGACACTCTTGACCAAAGTCAGTTTTACCACGGGAGTCAGGCTCAACCCTAGTTGAATAAAACTCTGCCCGTGAACCAGAGTATCTCGGTGAGCGAGGCCCAAATCTCTCCGAACGCCCCCACTCACTCCAAGTACGGGGTTCTACAAAAATACTTTTGTGAGTCAAAACATATTCGTCCGCCAAAACCGCAGCTTCAGCGACAGTCTGTACTTTTCGTTCGTTAATATACGTCGCTATATGATCAGGGATTGTGTCCTTAAATTGCTCTAGCATAATCAGATCACACAGCCCTTGAAAAGTCATAACCGCAGAGGCGGAACACCAGCGATTAAACTGTGAAGATAATTTTCGCGCAAACTCAACATGAGTCTGCCTATCATCCCTTTCTAAAGTTCTAAATCGTTGGCAGTAAGCCTCAGGAACCAATTCGTAAATCTGTAACACCGCCCTTTTAACCTTATCATAACTGACACTGTCGGCTACACTAAGAGCTGAATATGCTTCCTGCGCTTTACCAGTCAGCACACACTGCAACATTAAAGTGCGGTCAGAATCAGGCCAACTCCTAGCGTCAGCAACACGCTCAAACAACGAAAATAATGTCTCAGGGTCCTTTTCATTAAACTGAGGCAACAACCGTAAATTCCCAACAATGTCAAATGTGTCCGGGGCACACCCAAAAGAGGAACGACTCCTAAGTAAATCTGCGTCACCTTCCCAGAGCAAACTCTCCCCTGAGAGCTTTCCTTCCCTAACCAACTCTAGTCGCTCTTGTTGCAGCTTGATTTTAGCACGCTCCATATCCTGTTTAAATTCCAATTCCTTCTCATATTTTACACGATCGTGCTCTAGCTGTAACAGAAGCAGCTCTTTCTGCTGTTCAAAAAGAAGACTACTAGGACTAACCGATGGAGCGGTAATTGTAACATATCGGGGAGACGGCGAGTCCTCAGCAGAGGCTGCCCCAGTGGTATCTTCAAGAATACCACTCTCCATCAGATTGGCCTTCAATATTAACCTAATAGAATTTTTTTTACATTTATCACTAATTTCAACCTTGTAGTGTTCAGCAACCTTCAACAGCTGTTCTTTAGTACATACATCTAACAGTTCCTTTGATGGAAAGCGAATGAACTCGTCTACATTAGACGCCATAGTCAAAAAAATTCTCACTCAACCCCTCTACTGAGCACACCAGACCACAACAAGAGAAAATACAAATCACACCGGGCACCACAGAAAAGAGATGAGAAATGGAGCTTCCCCAAAATCTACAATAACTCAACCCTAGTCTTCATGCAGATTTGCGGTGGGTAATTATGCACTGTAGCCCGCTGGCAAGGAAGTAACCCCCCAGCACGCTGGTAGATTCCACCAAGCCACGGATGTGCCCCCGAGACAACTGCTCAGTCCACAGACACCACACAAAAATAACAAACATTAACAATGCCCAACATATTCCAAAATGAAACACGTCACTAAGCCTATCAGGGGAAAAAGGTTATAGCTCCGGGTAGTAAGTTTCACTACCCTATCCAAATCTCCCACCAAGGTACACAGCTGATTGTACTCACCTCAGACCAACGTCCCAACAGCAAGTAGAACAAGCGTTTCCAGGCTAGGCAGGGGCCTGGAAACTAACCAATGTATTCTCTCCAACACAGCACACAAACCAAACAAACAAAGGCAACCAATACTGAGCACCAAACTCAAACTAACAAACAAAGCACCTCAATTTAACATACCGCCACGTTTTCTCCCAAACACAAGTTCAAGATCCCGGATGAGCCCCCACTTGTTACGAACCTGTAAGGGCTGTCTTCAGGAAAGGACCAAAATGCAGCAGAGTTAGTATTCATCCTTCAATTTAATTGGAAAGAACACTATACAAAAACAAAAACAAGGAAACTGACAGCCAACAGTCCTGTCAGGTGCAACCACACTAAACAAGAAACAATTACCCACAAAACCCAAAGGAAAAACATGCTCCTTATGTGTGACTCCCAATCAGCAGCAACGAGCACCACCTGTGCCTGATTGGGAGCCACACACATGGCCCAAAACAAAGAAATACCAAAACATAGAAAAAGGAACATAGAACGCCCACCCAATGTAACACCCTGGCCTAACCAAAATAAAGAACAAAAACCCCTCTCTATGGCCAGAGCGTTACAGAACCGGCTCTGAGTTCACAACAAAAGGGAGACAACGTGGAGACAAGGAGTATCAAAATATATATTTATTAACTAAAATAACTAAATAATTAACAATGGCGTGTGTGTAATCAGTAGTGTAAGTGAGTGTTTTGCATACCTGAATGTAATAATGCAGGGTGTTGAAAGGTGCCAAAGGAAATAACCAAAAAGCCACAAAACTACACAACCAAAATCAAAAAAGTGTCTGCATGGAGAGAGTCCTCTCAATAACTGTGGAAGAGGTCTCTTTATCCTGGGACACAGCTGGGCCCAGGTGCTTCCCATTTAGCTGACGACCCTTCCAACTCCGCCCACCGGCATCCTAACAAGGAAACAAGAACAGAGAGAATACGGCAGACAGAGTGGGAGGGTCGTCACACACCCCCCCATAAAACCGGGGACCAACAAGGGCCCCGGAACAACGTACCAGCCTCTGCGTCCCAAATTGACACAGGCCTCTGCGTCCCAAATTGACACAGGCCTCTGCGTCCCAAATTGACACAGGCCTCTGCGTCCCAAATTGACACAGGCCTCTGCGTCCCAAATTGACACAGGCCTCTGCGTCCCAAATTGACACAGGCCTCTGCGTCCCAAATTGACACAGGCCTCTGCGTCCCAAATTGACACAGGCCTCTGCGTCCCAAATTGACGAGAGGTTACATGTTCACCTTCCACTTGCCCCAGCCAACCTCCTTCTCCCCAGACCTCAGCAACCTTTGTGCACAGGAAGCAACATTTAAGAGGAAAGGAGAACACAAGACCAGGAGGGAACAGACAGGAAAGTTAGAACATGATAAAACCAAACAATGGTCAGTCACATAACATTCAGGAACAGGGCGCACAAGAGACCACATCAGCTACAAACGCAAACAACATCTTCCAACGGTTCATAGTCACTTCTCAACGGTTGTCATTTCCCAACGATTCATAGTCACTCCAATGATTCATAGTGACTCCAACGATTCATAGTGACTCCAACGATTCATAGTGACTCCAACGATTCATAGTCACTAAACTCATAACCGAATACGAGTACAGACCAGAGGGTGTAATAAAGGCAAAAATGTCATGTGCCCTACTCGTCAGTGGCACCTGCCAATAGCACAATAACAGGTCAAATTTGCACAAACAGCTGCGCCGACTTGATCAACGCAGTCCTCCATCCGAGGAAGAGGAAATTAATCTGGCTTAGTGACTCCGTTTACCTTACGGTGGTCCGTTCCATCCGGTTTACTGACCAAGATACAGGGAGAAGCCCAACTGGAGAAAGAAGGCTCTGCTATCTTACTCTCCAGCATGTACCTGACCTCAGCATCCAGACAACGCAGTTTCTCTACAGAGACTCTATAGAACCGCTGACGAATGGGGTCAGCATCTCCAATGTCAATATTATGCTCTATCAAGTTTGTACGTTGTAACGGTTTTGACTTGAGGTTATAATTTATAGGGGTGCCAGGTAGGTTGTGCCTACCAGAGAAAATATTAGTTTCTCCTTTTAGTTTGATAGGGAATGAGTCCCATCTGGTCCGTCAAGTCTACACCAATACAAAGGACTCATGTAAAAGTCAGGATGGAAATACACTTTTCATAAACCCTTAAAACAATGGAAATAACTTCAAAACAACTGTATTCTTTTGCGTGGTTGTATTAACAACCTAAATGATCACACACACACACACACACACACACAACAATATAACAATAATGAGCTTTAAACAGCTCTGGTTCCTCCAGAAATGTCCTGTACCTCGGGCCTAAAAAGAGTCCAGCCCGGTAAGCAAGTTCAGGGAACTCAAGTGACCTTAGTCACGCAATGGTTGTCCGTTCATACAGTGTAGCGTAAACCCAGTGTCAATCATACAATGAAAAGAACAAATATTTTACCACACATTTCAATAAATCCTCAACTACAACTAACTACCTAAATCATCACAGTATACATCACACCAAAACAAATGAAATACCGTATACAAAAAAGGTTGTAGTCCGTCGGTCAGTCAGAGAAGCCAATCCGCCGACAGATCTCCAGCGGAGAAAGGCCACGAAAACCAACGGAGAGGTGTAGTCCACAGATGCAAGAGTGGAGCCGACCTTGGGTAGATTTTCTATTAGGCTACACAAAGCACACTTTTAAAGCAGCACAACAAACGGAAGAGAGACGCTTCAGAACTGAGGGTCGAACACATCCTCATTCATGTTTCCATCACAACTCCTCTTTTGCACAGCTGATGCTGGCTATTTAATTGGGAATTAAAGGGGAAGCGCCCTATTGGAAGAAGCACTAATTAATTGAGAATTAAAGGGAAAGCGCCCTATTGGAAGGAGAAGCACTGAGACGGTTCAGAAACATTCAGGGCCGTCACAACGTGTAGGTGTCACAGAAAACAAACCTGGAATTTTCCGAATCAGACCAACCAGCTCTTTCCGCCCATCAACAGGTAGCTGAGTAAAAGGGCTATCCAAAATATCCAGTGTCTCTGAATTTTTCAATCTACCCTGCAGTATGCAATCATCGGGACCAGGAACATTTTCGTCCTCATGCACAGACCTAGTATTACAAGAACCAAGGGAAGTAACGGTATCAGCCAAACGAACAGTTTTTACCATCCTCTGTAGACTCCCACTTTCTCATCAGAACATCCTCTTGGAGAAAATAACCATGTGCGACATCTCCCAACTGTTCCACAGGCACAATTTGGTCACGCAACTCTTCTAATGTGGGGTCAGTCCGTGGCGCATTGATTAGATCGGAGCGGAATACAGATAACGGGATAACAGGGAAAACAGTGAGAGACTTCTTTGTGGTATTCTCATTTACCGGAGCAGGGACCGGGTCACCATGGCTCATAGACCGCGTCACTGCACCCGCAGAGAACACCGCTGGGAAACTCTGCGCACTCTCATCAGGAATCCCTACAATTGACGGTTTAGTGGAAACCACTAGAGATGGAAACACGACAGGCCACACACGCTCACCAGCCAAGTTATTCCCAAGGATAACGTCGATACCCTCAATAGGCAACGAAGGACGCACCCCCACAACAACGTCACCTTTCACCAGTCCACAATCCAATATCAGTTTATGCAATGGAACTGACAGATTGTTCAAACCTATTCCCCTAATTAGAACACTATTCCCAGAATCAGTCTCAGCAGAGAAAGGTAACACAGATTCCAACACAAACGATTCCGAGGCACCTGTGTCTCGTAGGATCTTCACTGGCACTAGGTTCTTACTTCCTAACATAGACACAAAACCCTCCGTAATGAAAGGTAAATAGCCTGGGTCAATATGGACTTTCACATGCCCCTGGGCCTGAGACAATGTGTCAGGAGTAAACTGATGTGGAACAGACGCAGCTAACGCCGTAGGCCTAGATTTAACGTTAACCTGTTAGGGCTAGGGGGCAGTATTGACACGGCTGGATAAAAAACATACCCGATTTAATCTGGTTACCACTCCTACCCAGTAACTAGAATATGCATATACTTATTACATATGGATAGAAAACACCCTAAATTTTCTAAAACTGTTTGAATGGTGTCTGTGAGTATAACAGAACTCAAATGGCAGGTCAAAACCTGAGAGATTCCTTTACAGGAAGTGGCCTGTCTGACCATTTCTTGAACTTCTTTTCCATCTCTATCATTTACTAAGGATCTCTGCTCTAACGTGACACTTCCCACGTCTTCCATAGGCTCTCAGAGCCCGGGAAAAAACAGAATGTCGTCATTCCAGCCCCAGGCTGAAACACATTATCGCCTTTCTCAAGTGGCCGATCAAGGGACACTGGGCTTATGCGCGTGACCCCGACCGCCCCCGCCTTTGGGATTTTTTCCTCTGTTTGCCGAAAAGGAGATTCCCTGTCGGAATATTATCGCTTTTCTACGAGAAAAATGTCGTAAAAATTGATTTTAAACAGCGGTTGACATGCTTCGAAGTACGGTAATGGAATATTTAGAATTTTATTGTCACGAATTGCGCCATGCGCGCGACACTTCTTTACTATTTCGGATAGTGTCTGGAACGCACGAACAAAACGCCGCTATTCGGATATAACGATGGATTATTTTGGACCAAACCAACATTTGTTATTGAAGTAGCAGTCCTGGGTGTGCATTCTGACGAAGACAACAAAAGGTAATCAAACTTTTATAATAGTAAATATGATTATGGTGAGTGCTAAACTTGCCGGGTGTCTAAATAGCGAGCCCGTGATGCCTGGGCTATGTACTTAGAATATTGCAAAATGTGCTTTCACCAAAAAGCTATTTTAAAATCGGACATATCGAGTGCATAGAGGAGGTCTGTATCTATAATTCTTAAAATAATTGTTATGCTTTTTGTGAACGTTTATCGTGAGTAATTTAGTAAAATGTTAGCGAATTCCCCGGAAGTTTGCGGGGGGTATGCTAGTTCTGAACGTCACATGCTAATGTAAAAAGCTGTTTTTTGATATAAATATGAACTTGATTGAACAAAACATGCATGTATTGTATAACATAATGTCCTAGGGTTGTCATCTGATGAAGATCATCAAAGGTGAGTGCTGCATTTAGCTGTCTTCTGGGTTTTGGTGACATTATATGCTGGCTTGAAAAATGGGTGTCTGATTATTTCTGGCTTGGTACTCTGCTGACATAATCTAATGTTTTGCTTTCGTTGTAAAGCCTTTTTGAAATCGGACAGTGTGGTTAGATTAACGAGAGTCTTGTCTTTAAATGGCTGTAAAATAGTCATATGTTTGAGAAATTGAAGTAATAGGATTTTTAAGGTTTTGAAAATCGCGCCACAGGCTGGCAGTGGCGTCCCACCTAGCCCATAGAGGTTAACACACGTACTGAATTTACCCCTAGACCTGAGAACCGGACATTCGTTTTTCCAATGACCTGAGCCTTGACAGTAGTGACACTCTTGACCAAAGTCAGTTTTACCACGGGAGTCAGGCTCAACCCTAGTTGAATAAAACTCTGCCCGTGAACCAGAGTATCTCGGTGAGCGAGGCCCAAATCTCTCCGAACGCCCCCACTCACTCCAAGTACGGGGTTCTACAAAAATACTTTTGTGAGTCAAAACATATTCGTCCGCCAAAACCGCAGCTTCAGCGACAGTCTGTACTTTTCGTTCGTTAATATACGTCGCTATATGATCAGGGATTGTGTCCTTAAATTGCTCTAGCATAATCAGATCACACAGCCCTTGAAAAGTCATAACCGCAGAGGCGGAACACCAGCGATTAAACTGTGAAGATAATTTTCGCGCAAACTCAACATGAGTCTGCCTATCATCCCTTTCTAAAGTTCTAAATCGTTGGCAGTAAGCCTCAGGAACCAATTCGTAAATCTGTAACACCGCCCTTTTAACCTTATCATAACTGACACTGTCGGCTACACTAAGAGCTGAATATGCTTCCTGCGCTTTACCAGTCAGCACACACTGCAACATTAAAGTGCGGTCAGAATCAGGCCAACTCCTAGCGTCAGCAACACGCTCAAACAACGAAAATAATGTCTCAGGGTCCTTTTCATTAAACTGAGGCAACAACCGTAAATTCCCAACAATGTCAAATGTGTCCGGGGCACACCCAAAAGAGGAACGACTCCTAAGTAAATCTGCGTCACCTTCCCAGAGCAAACTCTCCCCTGAGAGCTTTCCTTCCCTAACCAACTCTAGTCGCTCTTGTTGCAGCTTGATTTTAGCACGCTCCATATCCTGTTTAAATTCCAATTCCTTCTCATATTTTACACGATCGTGCTCTAGCTGTAACAGAAGCAGCTCTTTCTGCTGTTCAAAAAGAAGACTACTAGGACTAACCGATGGAGCGGTAATTGTAACATATCGGGGAGACGGCGAGTCCTCAGCAGAGGCTGCCCCAGTGGTATCTTCAAGAATACCACTCTCCATCAGATTGGCCTTCAATATTAACCTAATAGAATTTTTTTTACATTTATCACTAATTTCAACCTTGTAGTGTTCAGCAACCTTCAACAGCTGTTCTTTAGTACATACATCTAACAGTTCCTTTGATGGAAAGCGAATGAACTCGTCTACATTAGACGCCATAGTCAAAAAAATTCTCACTCAACCCCTCTACTGAGCACACCAGACCACAACAAGAGAAAATACAAATCACACCGGGCACCACAGAAAAGAGATGAGAAATGGAGCTTCCCCAAAATCTACAATAACTCAACCCTAGTCTTCATGCAGATTTGCGGTGGGTAATTATGCACTGTAGCCCGCTGGCAAGGAAGTAACCCCCCAGCACGCTGGTAGATTCCACCAAGCCACGGATGTGCCCCCGAGACAACTGCTCAGTCCACAGACACCACACAAAAATAACAAACATTAACAATGCCCAACATATTCCAAAATGAAACACGTCACTAAGCCTATCAGGGGAAAAAGGTTATAGCTCCGGGTAGTAAGTTTCACTACCCTATCCAAATCTCCCACCAAGGTACACAGCTGATTGTACTCACCTCAGACCAACGTCCCAACAGCAAGTAGAACAAGCGTTTCCAGGCTAGGCAGGGGCCTGGAAACTAACCAATGTATTCTCTCCAACACAGCACACAAACCAAACAAACAAAGGCAACCAATACTGAGCACCAAACTCAAACTAACAAACAAAGCACCTCAATTTAACATACCGCCACGTTTTCTCCCAAACACAAGTTCAAGATCCCGGATGAGCCCCCACTTGTTACGAACCTGTAAGGGCTGTCTTCAGGAAAGGACCAAAATGCAGCAGAGTTAGTATTCATCCTTCAATTTAATTGGAAAGAACACTATACAAAAACAAAAACAAGGAAACTGACAGCCAACAGTCCTGTCAGGTGCAACCACACTAAACAAGAAACAATTACCCACAAAACCCAAAGGAAAAACATGCTCCTTATGTGTGACTCCCAATCAGCAGCAACGAGCACCACCTGTGCCTGATTGGGAGCCACACACATGGCCCAAAACAAAGAAATACCAAAACATAGAAAAAGGAACATAGAACGCCCACCCAATGTAACACCCTGGCCTAACCAAAATAAAGAACAAAAACCCCTCTCTATGGCCAGAGCGTTACAGAACCGGCTCTGAGTTCACAACAAAAGGGAGACAACGTGGAGACAAGGAGTATCAAAATATATATTTATTAACTAAAATAACTAAATAATTAACAATGGCGTGTGTGTAATCAGTAGTGTAAGTGAGTGTTTTGCATACCTGAATGTAATAATGCAGGGTGTTGAAAGGTGCCAAAGGAAATAACCAAAAAGCCACAAAACTACACAACCAAAATCAAAAAAGTGTCTGCATGGAGAGAGTCCTCTCAATAACTGTGGAAGAGGTCTCTTTATCCTGGGACACAGCTGGGCCCAGGTGCTTCCCATTTAGCTGACGACCCTTCCAACTCCGCCCACCGGCATCCTAACAAGGAAACAAGAACAGAGAGAATACGGCAGACAGAGTGGGAGGGTCGTCACACACCCCCCCATAAAACCGGGGACCAACAAGGGCCCCGGAACAACGTACCAGCCTCTGCGTCCCAAATTGACACAGGCCTCTGCGTCCCAAATTGACACAGGCCTCTGCGTCCCAAATTGACACAGGCCTCTGCGTCCCAAATTGACACAGGCCTCTGCGTCCCAAATTGACACAGGCCTCTGCGTCCCAAATTGACACAGGCCTCTGCGTCCCAAATTGACACAGGCCTCTGCGTCCCAAATTGACACAGGCCTCTGCGTCCCAAATTGACACAGGCCTCTGCGTCCCAAATTGACGAGAGGTTACATGTTCACCTTCCACTTGCCCCAGCCAACCTCCTTCTCCCCAGACCTCAGCAACCTTTGTGCACAGGAAGCAACATTTAAGAGGAAAGGAGAACACAAGACCAGGAGGGAACAGACAGGAAAGTTAGAACATGATAAAACCAAACAATGGTCAGTCACATAACATTCAGGAACAGGGCGCACAAGAGACCACATCAGCTACAAACGCAAACAACATCTTCCAACGGTTCATAGTCACTTCTCAACGGTTGTCATTTCCCAACGATTCATAGTCACTCCAATGATTCATAGTGACTCCAACGATTCATAGTGACTCCAACGATTCATAGTGACTCCAACGATTCATAGTCACTAAACTCATAACCGAATACGAGTACAGACCAGAGGGTGTAATAAAGGCAAAAATGTCATGTGCCCTACTCGTCAGTGGCACCTGCCAATAGCACAATAACAGGTCAAATTTGCACAAACAGCTGCGCCGACTTGATCAACGCAGTCCTCCATCCGAGGAAGAGGAAATTAATCTGGCTTAGTGACTCCGTTTACCTTACGGTGGTCCGTTCCATCCGGTTTACTGACCAAGATACAGGGAGAAGCCCAACTGGAGAAAGAAGGCTCTGCTATCTTACTCTCCAGCATGTACCTGACCTCAGCATCCAGACAACGCAGTTTCTCTACAGAGACTCTATAGAACCGCTGACGAATGGGGTCAGCATCTCCAATGTCAATATTATGCTCTATCAAGTTTGTACGTTGTAACGGTTTTGACTTGAGGTTATAATTTATAGGGGTGCCAGGTAGGTTGTGCCTACCAGAGAAAATATTAGTTTCTCCTTTTAGTTTGATAGGGAATGAGTCCCATCTGGTCCGTCAAGTCTACACCAATACAAAGGACTCATGTAAAAGTCAGGATGGAAATACACTTTTCATAAACCCTTAAAACAATGGAAATAACTTCAAAACAACTGTATTCTTTTGCGTGGTTGTATTAACAACCTAAATGATCACACACACACAACAATATAACAATAATGAGCTTTAAACAGCTCTGGTTCCTCCAGAAATGTCCTGTACCTCGGGCCTAAAAAGAGTCCAGCCCGGTAAACAAGTTCAGGGAACTCAAGTGACCTTAGTCACGCAATGGTTGTCCGTTCATACAGTGTAGCGTAAACCCTGTGTCAATCATACAATGAAAAGAACAAATATTTTACCACACATTTCAATAAATCCTCAACTACAACTAACTACCTAAATCATCACAGTATACATCACACCAAAACAAATGAAATACCGTATACAAAAAAGGTTGTAGTCCGTCGGTCAGTCAGAGAAGCCAATCCGCCGACAGATCTCCAGCGGAGAAAGGCCACGAAAACCAACGGAGAGGTGTAGTCCAAAGATGCAAGAGTGGAGCCGACCTTGGGTAGATTTTCTATTAGGCTACACAAAGCACACTTTTAAAGCAGCACAACAAACGGAAGAGAGACGCTTCAGAACTGAGGGTCGAACACATCCTCATTCATGTTTCCATCACAACTCCTCTTTTGCACAGCTGATGCTGGCTATTTAATTGGGAATTAAAGGGGAAGCGCCCTATTGGAAGAAGCACTAATTAATTGAGAATTAAAGGGAAAGCGCCCTATTGGAAGGAGAAGCACTGAGACGGTTCAGAAACATTCAGGGCCGTCACAACGTGTAGGTGTCACAGAAAACAAACCTGGAATTTTCCGAATCAGACCAACCAGCTCTTTCCGCCCATCAACAGGTAGCTGAGTAAAAGGGCTATCCAAAATATCCAGTGTCTCTGAATTTTTCAATCTACCCTGCAGTATGCAATCATCGGGACCAGGAACATTTTCGTCCTCATGCACAGACCTAGTATTACAAGAACCAAGGGAAGTAACGGTATCAGCCAAACGAACAGTTTTACCATCCTCTGTAGACTCCCACTTTCTCATCAGAACATCCTCTTGGAGAAAATAACCATGTGCGACATCTCCCAACTGTTCCACAGGCACAATTTGGTCACGCAACTCTTCTAATGTGGGGTCAGTCCATGGCGCATTGATTAGATCGGAGCGGAATACAGATAACGGGATAACAGGGAAAACAGTGAGAGACTTCTTTGTGGTATTCTCATTTACCGGAGCAGGGACCGGGTCACCATGGCTCATAGACCGCGTCACTGCACCCGCAGAGAACACCGCTGGGAAACTCTGCGCACTCTCATCAGGAATCCCTACAATTGACGGTTTAGTGGAAACCACTAGAGATGGAAACACGACAGGCCACACACGCTCACCAGCCAAGTTATTCCCAAGGATAACGTCGATACCCTCAATAGGCAACGAAGGACGCACCCCCACAACAACGTCACCTTTCACCAGTCCACAATCCAATATCAGTTTATGCAATGGAACTGACAGATTGTTCAAACCTATTCCCCTAATTAGAACACTATTCCCAGAATCAGTCTCAGCAGAGAAAGGTAACACAGATTCCAACACAAACGATTCCGAGGCACCTGTGTCTCGTAGGATCTTCACTGGCACTAGGTTCTTACTTCCTAACATAGACACAAAACCCTCCGTAATGAAAGGTAAATAGCCTGGGTCAATATGGACTTTCACATGCCCCTGGGCCTGAGACAATGTGTCAGGAGTAAACTGATGTGGAACAGACGCAGCTAACGCCGTAGGCCTAGATTTAACGTTAACCTGTTAGGGCTAGGGGGCAGTATTGACACGGCTGGATAAAAAACATACCCGATTTAATCTGGTTACCACTCCTACCCAGTAACTAGAATATGCATATACTTATTACATATGGATAGAAAACACCCTAAATTTTCTAAAACTGTTTGAATGGTGTCTGTGAGTATAACAGAACTCAAATGGCAGGTCAAAACCTGAGAGATTCCTTTACAGGAAGTGGCCTGTCTGACCATTTCTTGAACTTCTTTTCCATCTCTATCATTTACTAAGGATCTCTGCTCTAACGTGACACTTCCCACGTCTTCCATAGGCTCTCAGAGCCCGGGAAAAAACAGAATGTCGTCATTCCAGCCCCAGGCTGAAACACATTATCGCCTTTCTCAAGTGGCCGATCAAGGGACACTGGGCTTATGCGCGTGACCCCGACCGCCCCCGCCTTTGGGATTTTTTCCTCTGTTTGCCGAAAAGGAGATTCCCTGTCGGAATATTATCGCTTTTCTACGAGAAAAATGTCGTAAAAATTGATTTTAAACAGCGGTTGACATGCTTCGAAGTACGGTAATGGAATATTTAGAATTTTATTGTCACGAATTGCGCCATGCGCGCGACACTTCTTTACTATTTCGGATAGTGTCTGGAACGCACGAACAAAACGCCGCTATTCGGATATAACGATGGATTATTTTGGACCAAACCAACATTTGTTATTGAAGTAGCAGTCCTGGGTGTGCATTCTGACGAAGACAACAAAAGGTAATCAAACTTTTATAATAGTAAATATGATTATGGTGAGTGCTAAACTTGCCGGGTGTCTAAATAGCGAGCCCGTGATGCCTGGGCTATGTACTTAGAATATTGCAAAATGTGCTTTCACCAAAAAGCTATTTTAAAATCGGACATATCGAGTGCATAGAGGAGGTCTGTATCTATAATTCTTAAAATAATTGTTATGCTTTTTGTGAACGTTTATCGTGAGTAATTTAGTAAAATGTTAGCGAATTCCCCGGAAGTTTGCGGGGGGTATGCTAGTTCTGAACGTCACATGCTAATGTAAAAAGCTGTTTTTTGATATAAATATGAACTTGATTGAACAAAACATGCATGTATTGTATAACATAATGTCCTAGGGTTGTCATCTGATGAAGATCATCAAAGGTGAGTGCTGCATTTAGCTGTCTTCTGGGTTTTGGTGACATTATATGCTGGCTTGAAAAATGGGTGTCTGATTATTTCTGGCTTGGTACTCTGCTGACATAATCTAATGTTTTGCTTTCGTTGTAAAGCCTTTTTGAAATCGGACAGTGTGGTTAGATTAACGAGAGTCTTGTCTTTAAATGGCTGTAAAATAGTCATATGTTTGAGAAATTGAAGTAATAGGATTTTTAAGGTTTTGAAAATCGCGCCACAGGCTGGCAGTGGCGTCCCACCTAGCCCATAGAGGTTAACACACGTACTGAATTTACCCCTAGACCTGAGAACCGGACATTCGTTTTTCCAATGACCTGAGCCTTGACAGTAGTGACACTCTTGACCAAAGTCAGTTTTACCACGGGAGTCAGGCTCAACCCTAGTTGAATAAAACTCTGCCCGTGAACCAGAGTATCTCGGTGAGCGAGGCCCAAATCTCTCCGAACGCCCCCACTCACTCCAAGTACGGGGTTCTACAAAAATACTTTTGTGAGTCAAAACATATTCGTCCGCCAAAACCGCAGCTTCAGCGACAGTCTGTACTTTTCGTTCGTTAATATACGTCGCTATATGATCAGGGATTGTGTCCTTAAATTGCTCTAGCATAATCAGATCACACAGCCCTTGAAAAGTCATAACCGCAGAGGCGGAACACCAGCGATTAAACTGTGAAGATAATTTTCGCGCAAACTCAACATGAGTCTGCCTATCATCCCTTTCTAAAGTTCTAAATCGTTGGCAGTAAGCCTCAGGAACCAATTCGTAAATCTGTAACACCGCCCTTTTAACCTTATCATAACTGACACTGTCGGCTACACTAAGAGCTGAATATGCTTCCTGCGCTTTACCAGTCAGCACACACTGCAACATTAAAGTGCGGTCAGAATCAGGCCAACTCCTAGCGTCAGCAACACGCTCAAACAACGAAAATAATGTCTCAGGGTCCTTTTCATTAAACTGAGGCAACAACCGTAAATTCCCAACAATGTCAAATGTGTCCGGGGCACACCCAAAAGAGGAACGACTCCTAAGTAAATCTGCGTCACCTTCCCAGAGCAAACTCTCCCCTGAGAGCTTTCCTTCCCTAACCAACTCTAGTCGCTCTTGTTGCAGCTTGATTTTAGCACGCTCCATATCCTGTTTAAATTCCAATTCCTTCTCATATTTTACACGATCGTGCTCTAGCTGTAACAGAAGCAGCTCTTTCTGCTGTTCAAAAAGAAGACTACTAGGACTAACCGATGGAGCGGTAATTGTAACATATCGGGGAGACGGCGAGTCCTCAGCAGAGGCTGCCCCAGTGGTATCTTCAAGAATACCACTCTCCATCAGATTGGCCTTCAATATTAACCTAATAGAATTTTTTTTACATTTATCACTAATTTCAACCTTGTAGTGTTCAGCAACCTTCAACAGCTGTTCTTTAGTACATACATCTAACAGTTCCTTTGATGGAAAGCGAATGAACTCGTCTACATTAGACGCCATAGTCAAAAAAATTCTCACTCAACCCCTCTACTGAGCACACCAGACCACAACAAGAGAAAATACAAATCACACCGGGCACCACAGAAAAGAGATGAGAAATGGAGCTTCCCCAAAATCTACAATAACTCAACCCTAGTCTTCATGCAGATTTGCGGTGGGTAATTATGCACTGTAGCCCGCTGGCAAGGAAGTAACCCCCCAGCACGCTGGTAGATTCCACCAAGCCACGGATGTGCCCCCGAGACAACTGCTCAGTCCACAGACACCACACAAAAATAACAAACATTAACAATGCCCAACATATTCCAAAATGAAACACGTCACTAAGCCTATCAGGGGAAAAAGGTTATAGCTCCGGGTAGTAAGTTTCACTACCCTATCCAAATCTCCCACCAAGGTACACAGCTGATTGTACTCACCTCAGACCAACGTCCCAACAGCAAGTAGAACAAGCGTTTCCAGGCTAGGCAGGGGCCTGGAAACTAACCAATGTATTCTCTCCAACACAGCACACAAACCAAACAAACAAAGGCAACCAATACTGAGCACCAAACTCAAACTAACAAACAAAGCACCTCAATTTAACATACCGCCACGTTTTCTCCCAAACACAAGTTCAAGATCCCGGATGAGCCCCCACTTGTTACGAACCTGTAAGGGCTGTCTTCAGGAAAGGACCAAAATGCAGCAGAGTTAGTATTCATCCTTCAATTTAATTGGAAAGAACACTATACAAAAACAAAAACAAGGAAACTGACAGCCAACAGTCCTGTCAGGTGCAACCACACTAAACAAGAAACAATTACCCACAAAACCCAAAGGAAAAACATGCTCCTTATGTGTGACTCCCAATCAGCAGCAACGAGCACCACCTGTGCCTGATTGGGAGCCACACACATGGCCCAAAACAAAGAAATACCAAAACATAGAAAAAGGAACATAGAACGCCCACCCAATGTAACACCCTGGCCTAACCAAAATAAAGAACAAAAACCCCTCTCTATGGCCAGAGCGTTACAGAACCGGCACTGAGTTCACAACAAAAGGGAGACAACGTGGAGACAAGGAGTATCAAAATATATATTTATTAACTAAAATAACTAAATAATTAACAATGGCGTGTGTGTAATCAGTAGTGTAAGTGAGTGTTTTGCATACCTGAATGTAATAATGCAGGGTGTTGAAAGGTGCCAAAGGAAATAACCAAAAAGCCACAAAACTACACAACCAAAATCAAAAAAGTGTCTGCATGGAGAGAGTCCTCTCAATAACTGTGGAAGAGGTCTCTTTATCCTGGGACACAGCTGGGCCCAGGTGCTTCCCATTTAGCTGACGACCCTTCCAACTCCGCCCACCGGCATCCTAACAAGGAAACAAGAACAGAGAGAATACGGCAGACAGAGTGGGAGGGTCATCACACACCCCCCCATAAAACCGGGGACCAACAAGGGCCCCGGAACAACGTACCAGCCTCTGCGTCCCAAATTGACACAGGCCTCTGCGTCCCAAATTGACACAGGCCTCTGCGTCCCAAATTGACACAGGCCTCTGCGTCCCAAATTGACACAGGCCTCTGCGTCCCAAATTGACACAGGCCTCTGCGTCCCAAATTGACACAGGCCTCTGCGTCCCAAATTGACACAGGCCTCTGCGTCCCAAATTGACACAGGCCTCTGCGTCCCAAATTGACACAGGCCTCTGCGTCCCAAATTGACACAGGCCTCTGCGTCCCAAATTGACACAGGCCTCTGCGTCCCAAATTGACGAGAGGTTACATGTTCACCTTCCACTTGCCCCAGCCAACCTCCTTCTCCCCAGACCTCAGCAACCTTTGTGCACAGGAAGCAACATTTAAGAGGAAAGGAGAACACAAGACCAGGAGGGAACAGACAGGAAAGTTAGAACATGATAAAACCAAACAATGGTCAGTCACATAACATTCAGGAACAGGGCGCACAAGAGACCACATCAGCTACAAACGCAAACAACATCTTCCAACGGTTCATAGTCACTTCTCAACGGTTGTCATTTCCCAACGATTCATAGTCACTCCAATGATTCATAGTGACTCCAACGATTCATAGTGACTCCAACGATTCATAGTGACTCCAACGATTCATAGTCACTAAACTCATAACCGAATACGAGTACAGACCAGAGGGTGTAATAAAGGCAAAAATGTCATGTGCCCTACTCGTCAGTGGCACCTGCCAATAGCACAATAACAGGTCAAATTTGCACAAACAGCTGCGCCGACTTGATCAACGCAGTCCTCCATCCGAGGAAGAGGAAATTAATCTGGCTTAGTGACTCCGTTTACCTTACGGTGGTCCGTTCCATCCGGTTTACTGACCAAGATACAGGGAGAAGCCCAACTGGAGAAAGAAGGCTCTGCTATCTTACTCTCCAGCATGTACCTGACCTCAGCATCCAGACAACGCAGTTTCTCTACAGAGACTCTATAGAACCGCTGACGAATGGGGTCAGCATCTCCAATGTCAATATTATGCTCTATCAAGTTTGTACGTTGTAACGGTTTTGACTTGAGGTTATAATTTATAGGGGTGCCAGGTAGGTTGTGCCTACCAGAGAAAATATTAGTTTCTCCTTTTAGTTTGATAGGGAATGAGTCCCATCTGGTCCGTCAAGTCTACACCAATACAAAGGACTCATGTAAAAGTCAGGATGGAAATACACTTTTCATAAACCCTTAAAACAATGGAAATAACTTCAAAACAACTGTATTCTTTTGCGTGGTTGTATTAACAACCTAAATGATCACACACACACACACAACAATATAACAATAATGAGCTTTAAACAGCTCTGGTTCCTCCAGAAATGTCCTGTACCTCGGGCCTAAAAAGAGTCCAGCCCGGTAAACAAGTTCAGGGAACTCAAGTGACCTTAGTCACGCAATGGTTGTCCGTTCATACAGTGTAGCGTAAACCCTGTGTCAATCATACAATGAAAAGAACAAATATTTTACCACACATTTCAATAAATCCTCAACTACAACTAACTACCTAAATCATCACAGTATACATCACACCAAAACAAATGAAATACCGTATACAAAAAAGGTTGTAGTCCGTCGGTCAGTCAGAGAAGCCAATCCGCCGACAGATCTCCAGCGGAGAAAGGCCACGAAAACCAACGGAGAGGTGTAGTCCAAAGATGCAAGAGTGGAGCCGACCTTGGGTAGATTTTCTATTAGGCTACACAAAGCACACTTTTAAAGCAGCACAACAAACGGAAGAGAGACGCTTCAGAACTGAGGGTCGAACACATCCTCATTCATGTTTCCATCACAACTCCTCTTTTGCACAGCTGATGCTGGCTATTTAATTGGGAATTAAAGGGGAAGCGCCCTATTGGAAGAAGCACTAATTAATTGAGAATTAAAGGGAAAGCGCCCTATTGGAAGGAGAAGCACTGAGACGGTTCAGAAACATTCAGGGCCGTCACAACGTGTAGGTGTCACAGAAAACAAACCTGGAATTTTCCGAATCAGACCAACCAGCTCTTTCCGCCCATCAACAGGTAGCTGAGTAAAAGGGCTATCCAAAATATCCAGTGTCTCTGAATTTTTCAATCTACCCTGCAGTATGCAATCATCGGGACCAGGAACATTTTCGTCCTCATGCACAGACCTAGTATTACAAGAACCAAGGGAAGTAACGGTATCAGCCAAACGAACAGTTTTACCATCCTCTGTAGACTCCCACTTTCTCATCAGAACATCCTCTTGGAGAAAATAACCATGTGCGACATCTCCCAACTGTTCCACAGGCACAATTTGGTCACGCAACTCTTCTAATGTGGGGTCAGTCCATGGCGCATTGATTAGATCGGAGCGGAATACAGATAACGGGATAACAGGGAAAACAGTGAGAGACTTCTTTGTGGTATTCTCATTTACCGGAGCAGGGACCGGGTCACCATGGCTCATAGACCGCGTCACTGCACCCGCAGAGAACACCGCTGGGAAACTCTGCGCACTCTCATCAGGAATCCCTACAATTGACGGTTTAGTGGAAACCACTAGAGATGGAAACACGACAGGCCACACACGCTCACCAGCCAAGTTATTCCCAAGGATAACGTCGATACCCTCAATAGGCAACGAAGGACGCACCCCCACAACAACGTCACCTTTCACCAGTCCACAATCCAATATCAGTTTATGCAATGGAACTGACAGATTGTTCAAACCTATTCCCCTAATTAGAACACTATTCCCAGAATCAGTCTCAGCAGAGAAAGGTAACACAGATTCCAACACAAACGATTCCGAGGCACCTGTGTCTCGTAGGATCTTCACTGGCACTAGGTTCTTACTTCCTAACATAGACACAAAACCCTCCGTAATGAAAGGTAAATAGCCTGGGTCAATATGGACTTTCACATGCCCCTGGGCCTGAGACAATGTGTCAGGAGTAAACTGATGTGGAACAGACGCAGCTAACGCCGTAGGCCTAGATTTAACGTTAACCTGTTAGGGCTAGGGGGCAGTATTGACACGGCTGGATAAAAAACATACCCGATTTAATCTGGTTACCACTCCTACCCAGTAACTAGAATATGCATATACTTATTACATATGGATAGAAAACACCCTAAATTTTCTAAAACTGTTTGAATGGTGTCTGTGAGTATAACAGAACTCAAATGGCAGGTCAAAACCTGAGAGATTCCTTTACAGGAAGTGGCCTGTCTGACCATTTCTTGAACTTCTTTTCCATCTCTATCATTTACTAAGGATCTCTGCTCTAACGTGACACTTCCCACGTCTTCCATAGGCTCTCAGAGCCCGGGAAAAAACAGAATGTCGTCATTCCAGCCCCAGGCTGAAACACATTATCGCCTTTCTCAAGTGGCCGATCAAGGGACACTGGGCTTATGCGCGTGACCCCGACCGCCCCCGCCTTTGGGATTTTTTCCTCTGTTTGCCGAAAAGGAGATTCCCTGTCGGAATATTATCGCTTTTCTACGAGAAAAATGTCGTAAAAATTGATTTTAAACAGCGGTTGACATGCTTCGAAGTACGGTAATGGAATATTTAGAATTTTATTGTCACGAATTGCGCCATGCGCGCGACACTTCTTTACTATTTCGGATAGTGTCTGGAACGCACGAACAAAACGCCGCTATTCGGATATAACGATGGATTATTTTGGACCAAACCAACATTTGTTATTGAAGTAGCAGTCCTGGGTGTGCATTCTGACGAAGACAACAAAAGGTAATCAAACTTTTATAATAGTAAATATGATTATGGTGAGTGCTAAACTTGCCGGGTGTCTAAATAGCGAGCCCGTGATGCCTGGGCTATGTACTTAGAATATTGCAAAATGTGCTTTCACCAAAAAGCTATTTTAAAATCGGACATATCGAGTGCATAGAGGAGGTCTGTATCTATAATTCTTAAAATAATTGTTATGCTTTTTGTGAACGTTTATCGTGAGTAATTTAGTAAAATGTTAGCGAATTCCCCGGAAGTTTGCGGGGGGTATGCTAGTTCTGAACGTCACATGCTAATGTAAAAAGCTGTTTTTTGATATAAATATGAACTTGATTGAACAAAACATGCATGTATTGTATAACATAATGTCCTAGGGTTGTCATCTGATGAAGATCATCAAAGGTGAGTGCTGCATTTAGCTGTCTTCTGGGTTTTGGTGACATTATATGCTGGCTTGAAAAATGGGTGTCTGATTATTTCTGGCTTGGTACTCTGCTGACATAATCTAATGTTTTGCTTTCGTTGTAAAGCCTTTTTGAAATCGGACAGTGTGGTTAGATTAACGAGAGTCTTGTCTTTAAATGGCTGTAAAATAGTCATATGTTTGAGAAATTGAAGTAATAGGATTTTTAACGTTTTGAAAATCGCGCCACAGGCTGGCAGTGGCGTCCCACCTAGCCCATAGAGGTTAACACACGTACTGAATTTACCCCTAGACCTGAGAACCGGACATTCGTTTTTCCAATGACCTGAGCCTTGACAGTAGTGACACTCTTGACCAAAGTCAGTTTTACCACGGGAGTCAGGCTCAACCCTAGTTGAATAAAACTCTGCCCGTGAACCAGAGTATCTCGGTGAGCGAGGCCCAAATCTCTCCGAACGCCCCCACTCACTCCAAGTACGGGGTTCTACAAAAATACTTTTGTGAGTCAAAACATATTCGTCCGCCAAAACCGCAGCTTCAGCGACAGTCTGTACTTTTCGTTCGTTAATATACGTCGCTATATGATCAGGGATTGTGTCCTTAAATTGCTCTAGCATAATCAGATCACACAGCCCTTGAAAAGTCATAACCGCAGAGGCGGAACACCAGCGATTAAACTGTGAAGATAATTTTCGCGCAAACTCAACATGAGTCTGCCTATCATCCCTTTCTAAAGTTCTAAATCGTTGGCAGTAAGCCTCAGGAACCAATTCGTAAATCTGTAACACCGCCCTTTTAACCTTATCATAACTGACACTGTCGGCTACACTAAGAGCTGAATATGCTTCCTGCGCTTTACCAGTCAGCACACACTGCAACATTAAAGTGCGGTCAGAATCAGGCCAACTCCTAGCGTCAGCAACACGCTCAAACAACGAAAATAATGTCTCAGGGTCCTTTTCATTAAACTGAGGCAACAACCGTAAATTCCCAACAATGTCAAATGTGTCCGGGGCACACCCAAAAGAGGAACGACTCCTAAGTAAATCTGCGTCACCTTCCCAGAGCAAACTCTCCCCTGAGAGCTTTCCTTCCCTAACCAACTCTAGTCGCTCTTGTTGCAGCTTGATTTTAGCACGCTCCATATCCTGTTTAAATTCCAATTCCTTCTCATATTTTACACGATCGTGCTCTAGCTGTAACAGAAGCAGCTCTTTCTGCTGTTCAAAAAGAAGACTACTAGGACTAACCGATGGAGCGGTAATTGTAACATATCGGGGAGACGGCGAGTCCTCAGCAGAGGCTGCCCCAGTGGTATCTTCAAGAATACCACTCTCCATCAGATTGGCCTTCAATATTAACCTAATAGAATTTTTTTTACATTTATCACTAATTTCAACCTTGTAGTGTTCAGCAACCTTCAACAGCTGTTCTTTAGTACATACATCTAACAGTTCCTTTGATGGAAAGCGAATGAACTCGTCTACATTAGACGCCATAGTCAAAAAAATTCTCACTCAACCCCTCTACTGAGCACACCAGACCACAACAAGAGAAAATACAAATCACACCGGGCACCACAGAAAAGAGATGAGAAATGGAGCTTCCCCAAAATCTACAATAACTCAACCCTAGTCTTCATGCAGATTTGCGGTGGGTAATTATGCACTGTAGCCCGCTGGCAAGGAAGTAACCCCCCAGCACGCTGGTAGATTCCACCAAGCCACGGATGTGCCCCCGAGACAACTGCTCAGTCCACAGACACCACACAAAAATAACAAACATTAACAATGCCCAACATATTCCAAAATGAAACACGTCACTAAGCCTATCAGGGGAAAAAGGTTATAGCTCCGGGTAGTAAGTTTCACTACCCTATCCAAATCTCCCACCAAGGTACACAGCTGATTGTACTCACCTCAGACCAACGTCCCAACAGCAAGTAGAACAAGCGTTTCCAGGCTAGGCAGGGGCCTGGAAACTAACCAATGTATTCTCTCCAACACAGCACACAAACCAAACAAACAAAGGCAACCAATACTGAGCACCAAACTCAAACTAACAAACAAAGCACCTCAATTTAACATACCGCCACGTTTTCTCCCAAACACAAGTTCAAGATCCCGGATGAGCCCCCACTTGTTACGAACCTGTAAGGGCTGTCTTCAGGAAAGGACCAAAATGCAGCAGAGTTAGTATTCATCCTTCAATTTAATTGGAAAGAACACTATACAAAAACAAAAACAAGGAAACTGACAGCCAACAGTCCTGTCAGGTGCAACCACACTAAACAAGAAACAATTACCCACAAAACCCAAAGGAAAAACATGCTCCTTATGTGTGACTCCCAATCAGCAGCAACGAGCACCACCTGTGCCTGATTGGGAGCCACACACATGGCCCAAAACAAAGAAATACCAAAACATAGAAAAAGGAACATAGAACGCCCACCCAATGTAACACCCTGGCCTAACCAAAATAAAGAACAAAAACCCCTCTCTATGGCCAGAGCGTTACAGAACCGGCTCTGAGTTCACAACAAAAGGGAGACAACGTGGAGACAAGGAGTATCAAAATATATATTTATTAACTAAAATAACTAAATAATTAACAATGGCGTGTGTGTAATCAGTAGTGTAAGTGAGTGTTTTGCATACCTGAATGTAATAATGCAGGGTGTTGAAAGGTGCCAAAGGAAATAACCAAAAAGCCACAAAACTACACAACCAAAATCAAAAAAGTGTCTGCATGGAGAGAGTCCTCTCAATAACTGTGGAAGAGGTCTCTTTATCCTGGGACACAGCTGGGCCCAGGTGCTTCCCATTTAGCTGACGACCCTTCCAACTCCGCCCACCGGCATCCTAACAAGGAAACAAGAACAGAGAGAATACGGCAGACAGAGTGGGAGGGTCGTCACACACCCCCCCATAAAACCGGGGACCAACAAGGGCCCCGGAACAACGTACCAGCCTCTGCGTCCCAAATTGACACAGGCCTCTGCGTCCCAAATTGACACAGGCCTCTGCGTCCCAAATTGACACAGGCCTCTGCGTCCCAAATTGACACAGGCCTCTGCGTCCCAAATTGACACAGGCCTCTGCGTCCCAAATTGACACAGGCCTCTGCGTCCCAAATTGACACAGGCCTCTGCGTCCCAAATTGACACAGGCCTCTGCGTCCCAAATTGACGAGAGGTTACATGTTCACCTTCCACTTGCCCCAGCCAACCTCCTTCTCCCCAGACCTCAGCAACCTTTGTGCACAGGAAGCAACATTTAAGAGGAAAGGAGAACACAAGACCAGGAGGGAACAGACAGGAAAGTTAGAACATGATAAAACCAAACAATGGTCAGTCACATAACATTCAGGAACAGGGCGCACAAGAGACCACATCAGCTACAAACGCAAACAACATCTTCCAACGGTTCATAGTCACTTCTCAACGGTTGTCATTTCCCAACGATTCATAGTCACTCCAATGATTCATAGTGACTCCAACGATTCATAGTGACTCCAACGATTCATAGTGACTCCAACGATTCATAGTCACTAAACTCATAACCGAATACGAGTACAGACCAGAGGGTGTAATAAAGGCAAAAATGTCATGTGCCCTACTCGTCAGTGGCACCTGCCAATAGCACAATAACAGGTCAAATTTGCACAAACAGCTGCGCCGACTTGATCAACGCAGTCCTCCATCCGAGGAAGAGGAAATTAATCTGGCTTAGTGACTCCGTTTACCTTACGGTGGTCCGTTCCATCCGGTTTACTGACCAAGATACAGGGAGAAGCCCAACTGGAGAAAGAAGGCTCTGCTATCTTACTCTCCAGCATGTACCTGACCTCAGCATCCAGACAACGCAGTTTCTCTACAGAGACTCTATAGAACCGCTGACGAATGGGGTCAGCATCTCCAATGTCAATATTATGCTCTATCAAGTTTGTACGTTGTAACGGTTTTGACTTGAGGTTATAATTTATAGGGGTGCCAGGTAGGTTGTGCCTACCAGAGAAAATATTAGTTTCTCCTTTTAGTTTGATAGGGAATGAGTCCCATCTGGTCCGTCAAGTCTACACCAATACAAAGGACTCATGTAAAAGTCAGGATGGAAATACACTTTTCATAAACCCTTAAAACAATGGAAATAACTTCAAAACAACTGTATTCTTTTGCGTGGTTGTATTAACAACCTAAATGATCACACACACACACACAACAATATAACAATAATGAGCTTTAAACAGCTCTGGTTCCTCCAGAAATGTCCTGTACCTCGGGCCTAAAAAAGAGTCCAGCCCGGTAAACAAGTTCAGGGAACTCAAGTGACCTTAGTCACGCAATGGTTGTCCGTTCATACAGTGTAGCGTAAACCCTGTGTCAATCATACAATGAAAAGAACAAATATTTTACCACACATTTCAATAAATCCTCAACTACAACTAACTACCTAAATCATCACAGTATACATCACACCAAAACAAATGAAATACCGTATACAAAAAAGGTTGTAGTCCGTCGGTCAGTCAGAGAAGCCAATCCGCCGACAGATCTCCAGCGGAGAAAGGCCACGAAAACCAACGGAGAGGTGTAGTCCACAGATGCAAGAGTGGAGCCGACCTTGGGTAGATTTTCTATTAGGCTACACAAAGCACACTTTTAAAGCAGCACAACAAACGGAAGAGAGACGCTTCAGAACTGAGGGTCGAACACATCCTCATTCATGTTTCCATCACAACTCCTCTTTTGCACAGCTGATGCTGGCTATTTAATTGGGAATTAAAGGGGAAGCGCCCTATTGGAAGAAGCTAATTAATTGAGAATTAAAGGGAAAGCGCCCTATTGGAAGGAGAAGCACTGAGACGGTTCAGAAACATTCAGGGCCGTCACACACCCCCTCCCCTGGAAAAAGCCGACCATTGCCCTGGAAGGCACATCTTGGTCGGGGAAACCGAGAAAGGTCTCTTCATCACTTTCCTCTACAAAAATATTCGTTACATTTTGGCGCTCATGCTCCTCAGCCGAGGGGTCACAGTTCTTAAAGCGTGAGACTTCTAGATCTGGGAATCCGAGAAAAGTCTCCTCACTTTCCTCTTCAAAGATCTCCAGGACCTTGCGGCGCTCAATCTCCTCCAATTCGTCAGCTGAGGGGTAACAGGCCTTAAGGCGTGAGACATGGACAACGCGCATATCTTCACCTGTGTCCTCTTTCACCACTCGATAGTTCAAAGGGCCTCTCTGCTCCACAATCCTATATGGTCCTTGCCATTTAGGAGCGAGCTTGGCCGAGAAGAATTGTTCAGCTTTTGAATAAGGATGAGAGCGAAGCCACACCCGATCACGAAGCTGGAACTGCATGTCTCGTCTCTTCTTATCATAATTTCTCTTCTGCCTGAGTCGAGCATGGATCATGTTCTTTGAGACAAGAGCTCTCAAGTCGTGGAGATGGACTACCTGGTCATAGCAAGCAGCGTCTGGAGTAACCTGCTGGGGCTGTAGCACCATCTCCAAGGGTCCTCGGAGGGGACGACTCAGGTTCAGCTCTGCAGGTGTGACTCCAGTGGACTCTTGCACAGCAGAATTCAGGGCAAATCGAAACTCGTGAAGGTGCTTGTCCCAGTGTTTGTGCTGGGTCCCTACATAGGAAGCAACCATTGTCTTCAAGGTTCGATTAACTCTCTCAGTGAGGTTGGTCTGTGGGTGATAAGCCGTGGTCAACTTCTGTCTCAGGTTCCATCTTTGGCAGGTCTCCTCAAAGAGATCAGAGACGAATTGGGAACCTCGATCAGACAGGATGTAATCAGGCACTCCCCAGCGAGTCAGGATCTCTTTCGTAAGGATGTTAGAGACTGTCCTTGCTGTGGCCTGACGCAGGGCAAAGAGCTCCACCCACTTGGAATAGTAATCAACAAAAACAAGCATGTACACATTCTGATTGGAGCTTCTAGGAAATGGACCCATCAAATCCACTCCTAACATTTCCCAAGGTCGGGTAATCACAGTTTGCTGCAACTTGCCAGCAGGCTTTCTACCTTCTGGTTTGTACATTTGACAAACCTGACAGTTTCGGATGTGTGACTTTACATCCATGCTCAGATGTGGCCAGTACAGTAATGCTTGCAACCGCTTGTAGGTTTTGAACCTGCCCAAATGACCAGCTAACGGGTCTTCATGGAAATGTTGAAGCAGTTGAAGGCGTAGAGTTTCAGGTATGTACATTTGGTATAGTGTTCTGTGAGGTAGTTGTACAACTCGGTAGACTTTGTCTTCAATGATGGTCAGCTTGGTGGTAGGATTGACCATCTTTTCTCTATCTTCCAGGATAGTCTGGTACAAAGCCTGTACTTCTGGATCATCCTGTTGGGCTTTCCAAATGGCCTCATCAGAGATGGGAAAGTCAGTTTTGGGTGAGTCTCGACTGCTTGACAGGACAGTAGCACATGTAAGATGAGGGCCACCATTACCACCAGCAGGAGCTCTGGATAAGGCATCTGGAATCATCATCATCTCACTTGGCTCTGTCATATCCTCACATGGTCTCTCCTATCATTGCTATGCAGACGACACACAATTAATCTTCTCCTTTCCCCCTTCTGATAACCAGGCGGCGAATCGCATCTCTGCATGTCTGTCAGACATATCAGTGTGGATGACGGATCACCAGCTCAAGCTGAACCTCGGCAAGACGGAGCTGCTCTTCCTCCCGGGGAAGGACTGCCCGTTCCATGATCTCGCCATCACGGTTGACAACTCCCTTGTGTCCTCCTCCCAGAGTGCTAAGAACCTTGGCGTGATCCTGGACAACACCCTGTCGTTCTCCACTAACATCAAGGCGGTGACCCGATCCTGTAGTTTCATGCTCTACAACATTCGCAGAGTACGACCCTGCCTCACACAGGAAGCGGCGCAGGTCCTAATCCAGGCACTTGTCATCTCCCGTCTGGATTACTGCAACTCGCTGTTGGCTGGGCTCCCTGCCTGTGCCATTAAACCCCTACAACTCATCCAGAACGCCGCAGCCCGTCTGGTGTTCAACCTTCCCAAGTTCTCTCACGTCACCCCGCTCCTCCGCTCTCTCCACTGGCTTCCAGTTGAAGCTCGCATCCGCTACAAGACCATGGTGATTGCCTACGGAGCTGTGAAGGGAACGGCACCTCCATACCTTCAGGCTCTGATCAGGCCCTACACCCAAACAAGGGCACTGCGTTCATCCACCACTGGCCTGCTGGCCCCCCTACCTCTGAGGAAGCACAGTTCCCGCTCAGCCCAGTCAAAACTGTTCGCTGCTCTGGCACCCCAATGGTGGAACAAGCTCCCTCACGACGCCAGGACAGCGGAGTCAATCACCACCTTCCGGAGACACCTGAAACCCCACCTCTTTAACCTGTTAGGGCTAGGGGGCAGCATTTGCACGTCTGGATAAAAAAAAATGTACCCGATTTAACCTCTCTAGGCTAGGCGGGACGAATTCGTCCCACCTACGTAACAGCCAGTGTAATCCAGTGGCGCGATTTTCAAAACGTTAAAAATCCTATTACTTCAATTTCTCAAACATATGACTATTTTACAGCCATTTAAAGATAAGACTCTCGTTAATCTAACCACACTGTCCGATTTCAAAAAGGCTTTACAACGAAAGCAAAACATTAGATTATGTCAGCAGAGTACCAAGCCAGAAATAATCAGACACCCATTTTTCAAGCCAGCATATAATGTCACCAAAACCCAGAAGACAGCTAAATGCAGCACTCACCTTTGATGATCTTCATCAGATGACAACCCTAGGACATTGTTATACAATACATGCATGTTTTGTTCAATCAAGTTCATATTTATATCAAAAACCAGCTTTTTACATTAGCATGTGACGTTCAGAACTAGCATACCCCCCGCAAACTTCCGGGGAATTCGCTAACATTTTACTAAATTACTCACGATAAACGTTCACAAAAAGCATAACAATTATTTTAAGAATTATAGATACAGACCTCTATGCACTCGATATGTCCGATTTTAAAATAGCTTTTTGGTGAAAGCACATTTTGCAATATTCTAAGTACATAGCCCAGGCATCACGGGCTCGCTATTTAGACACCCGGCAAGTTTAGCACTCACCATAATCATATTTACTATTATAAAAATGTCATTACCTTTTGTTGTCTTCGTCAGAATGCACACCCAGGACAGCTACTTCAATAACAAATGTTGGTTTGGTCCAAAATAATCCATCGTTATATCCGAATAGCGGCGTTTTGTTCGTGCGTTCCAGACACTATCCGAAATAGTAAAGAAGTGTCACGCGCTTGGCGCAATTCCTGACAATAAAATTCAAAGTATTCCATTACCGTACGTCGAAGCATGTCAATCGCTGTTTAAAATCAATTTTTACGTCATTTGTCTCGTAGAAAAGCGATAATATTCCGACAGGGAATCTCCTTTTCGGCAAACAGAGGAAAAAATCCCAAAGGCGGGGGCGGTCGGGGTCACGCGCATAAGCTAGTGTCTCTTGATGGGCCACTTGAGAAAGGCGATAATGTGTTTCAGCCTGGGGCTGGAATGACGACATTCTGTTTTTTCCCGGGCTCTGAGAGCCTATGGAAGACGTGGGAAGTGTCACGTTAGAGCAGAGATCCTTAGTAAATGATAGAGATGGAAAAGAAGTTCAACAAATGGTCAGAAAGGCCACTTCCTGTAAAGGAATCTCTCAGGTTTTGACCTGCCATTTGAGTTCTGTTATACTCACAGACACCATTCAAACAGTTTTAGAAAATTTAGGGTGTTTTCTATCCATATGTAATAAGTATATGCATATTCTAGTTACTGAGTAGGAGTGGTAACCAGATTAAATCGGGTATGTTTTTTATCCAGCCGTGTCAATGCTGCCCCCTAGCCCTAACAGGTTAATCTGGTTACTAATCCTACCCAGTAACTAGAATATGCATATACTTATTATATATGGATAGAAAACACTAAAGTTTCTAAAACTGTTTGAATGGTGTCTGTGAGTATAACAGAACTCATTTGGCAGGCAAAACCCTGAGACATTTTCTGACAGGAAGTGGATACCTGATGTGTTGTATTGACTTTAAACCTATCCCATTGAAAAACACAGGGGCTTAGGAATATTTTGGCACTTCCTATTGCTTCCACTAGATGTCACCAGCCTTTACAAAGTGTTTTGAGTCTTCTGGAGGGAGATCTGACCGAACAAGAGCCATGGAACGATGATGTCCCATTAGACACCTGGCTACGCGAGTTCATGTTGGGTACCCTCGTTCCAATACGTTATAAAAGAGTATGCATTCGTCCACCTTGAATATTATTCATGTTCTGGTTAAAAAAGGCCCTAATGATTTATGCTATACAACGTTTGACATGTTTGAACGAAAGGAAATATATTTTTTCCCCTCGTTCATGACGAGAAGTCCGGCTGGCTTAGATCATGTGCTAACAAGACGGAGATTTTTGGACATAAATGAGCTTTTTTGAACAAAACTACATTCGTTATGGACCTGTGATACCTGGAAGTGACATCTGATGAAGAGAATCAAAGGTAATGGATTATTTACATAGTATTTTCGATTTTAGATCTCCCCAACATGACGTCTAGTCTGTATCGCAACGCGTATTTTTCTGGGCGCAGTGCTCAGATTATTGCAAAGTGTGATTTCCCAGTAAGGTTATTTTTAAATCTGGCAAGTTGATTGCGTTCAAGAGATGTAAATCTATAATTCTTTAAATGACAATATAATATTTTACCAATGTTTTCTAATTTTAATTATTTAATTTGTGACGCTGACTTGACTGCCGGTTATTGGAGGGAAACGATTTCCTCAACATCAATGCCATAGTAAAACGCTGTTTTTGGATATAAATATGAACTTGATAGAACTAAAAATGCATGCATTGTCTAACATAATGTCCTAGGAGTGTCATCTGATGGAGATTGTAAAAGGTTAGTGCATCATTTTAGCTGGTTTTATGGTTTTGGTGACCCTGTCTTTGAATTGACAAAACATTACACACAACTCTTGTAAATGTACTGTCCTAACATACTCTAAATTTATGCTTTCGCCGTAAAACCTTTTTGAAATCGTAAAACGTGGTTAGATTAAGGAGATGTTTATCTTTCAAAGGGTGTAAAATAGTTGTATTTTTGAAAAATTTGAATTTTGACATTTATTTGGATTCAAATTTGCCGCTCTTGAAATGCACCTGCTGTTGATGGAGTGCACCACGGGTGGCACGCTAGCGTCCCACCTAGCCCATAGAGGTTAAGGAATACCTAGGATAGGATAAAGTAATCCTTCTAACCCCCCCCCCCCCCTTAAAATATTTAGATGCACTATTGTAAAGTGGTTGTTCCACTGGATATCATAAGGTGAATGCACCATTTTGTAAGTCGCTCTGGATAAGAGCGTCTGCTAAATGACTTAAATGTAATTGTAATGTAATCTGGAACAGTGTTGTATTTTCCTTTCCTGTATTCTACTGCAAAGGTGAACTCTTGCAACCGTAGAGCCCATCTGATAAGTCTGGTGCTTGGTTTGTTGGTCTTGAACACCCACACAAGGGAGGAATGGTCAGTGACCACAGTGAAGTGTCTTCCCTCCAGGTAGTACCTCCACTTTTCCAAAGCCCAGACAACTGCGAGGCACTCTTGCTCGGTTGTGGAGTAGTTCCGTTCTGCTCCATTCAATGTTCGACTGGCGAACGCTAGCACTTCTTCAATGCCAAGTCCAGTCTGTTGGACTAGAACAGCACCAAGTCCAACATCACTTGCATCAGTGTAAACAACAAAAGGGCAATCAAAGTTGGGATGACCCAAAATGGGAGGTGTGACGAGGTGTCGTTTCAGGGTTTCAAAAGAGGTCTGGCACTCTGCCGTCCATCGGAATTTCGCACCTTTTCGCTTCAATGCGTTGAGGGGTTCTGCCACCTGGGAGAAGTTCAACACAAACCGATGGTACCATCCAGCCATCCCAAGGAACCGTTGAAGGGCCTTGAGTGTGGTTGGGACAGGGAAATCTTGTACCGCCTTGGTCTTTTCGGGATCCACATGAGTGCCGTCAAAAGACACAATATGGCCAAGGAACTTCAGGGAGGTTTGGCAGAAGTTGCTCTTCTTCATGTTCAATGTCAGACCAGCTTCCCTTAGCTTGTCCAACACTGCTTGAAGATCTTGAAAATGTTGTTCTCTGGTCTGGGAGTAGATAATTATATCGTCCAGGTAGACGAAACAGATCTTCCCTTTGAGCTCACCTAACGCAATCTCCATGAGTCTTTGGAAAGTGGCAGGTGCATTCTTTAATCCAAAAGGCATCACCTTAAAGGAAAACAAGCCCTCAGCACAGACAAAAGCAGTCTTGTCCTTGCTTTCCTGGTCCATCTCAACCTGCCAATAGCCACTATTGAGGTCAAGGGTAGTGAACACAACCGCGCCAGACAATGACTCCAGGATCTCTTGGATGGTGGGAAGAGGATAGGCATCAGTCTGGGAAACCTTGTTGGTCTTCCTATAGTCCACACAAAATCTAAGACCACCGGTCTTTTTTGGGATGAGGACAACAGGAGCAGCCCAGGGAGAGGATGAACGTTCAATTATATTTTGTGTCAACATATCATTAATGAGTCCTTTTTGGATGATTAGCTTTGCTGGGGACAAACGATATGGCTTCTGCTTGATCGGCATTTCCTGTGTAAGGAATATTTTGTGCTTCAGGAGCCCGGTACGTCCCAGCTTTGAAGTACATACATCAGCGTTATTCTGCAGCTGTTCCAACAGCCTTAACTCCTCTGGCTGTTCCAGCTGAGCTCTTCTCACAGCCTGTAAAAGGAGATCATCAGAAGGATTATCGAGGGTTAGTGGTACCGGAGCAATGGCAGAGAAGACTGCCACATTTGGACCCCAATCATGTAACTTTGTAGCTTCTGACTGGAAGAAATGCTTCTTGCTCGGATTGTATGGAAACCAGTAGCAATTGTGTGCGATATCAATCTGGACACCACTGAAGTACATGAAATCAATTCCCAACACAACAGGAAAAGCAAGGTTCTTGGTTTGTAGGATAACAGAAGGAATCATATAGGAGTGGTTACACAGGTGGAACTCTACCTCACTCCATCCAAGTGGTCGTTTAGCCTCACCATCAGCCAGATAGAGTGGACCTTCTGTCCACGGCTTCAAGTTGTAGTGTAGACCTTTAACCTCCTTCCACAGTTTCTCATTGAGCAGTGTGTAGGATGACCCGGTGTCCAGGATGGCTCTTCCTGTCCATGGCCCTATGGACAGGGGTAACACCAATTGGTGCGGTATTAACTGAAAGGAAGGGGATGTCGATGGGGCGGCGTAGGCAGTGACACTTGGGGTTTCATCTCTGGTCAAAGCACCCAGAGTAGGATGGTCGTTCCTGCGAAGGGAGTTAGGTGTGTTTGCCTGTTGTGATTTGTGGTTTCTGGAAGGGTTTACTTGATATGGTCTTGGACATGTAGCTGAAGAATGTCCCTTTTGGCTACATCTCCAACAGAACATGGGAGGGGTTTTGGCTGGAGACTGTGGCTGTTGTTGATGGTCTGGCTTGGGTAACGGTTTGGGTGTCTGTTTCTTTCTCTGTTCATATTGCTGTTGGCATTCTCTGTCCTTCTCGAACTGCTGTCCCAGGCGAACCAGTCCATCAACAGTGGTGACTCTTTCTCTGAGTTGACTGGCTAGTAGTGGGTTGATGTTCTTCAAGATCAATTTAATGACCTCTTCCTCCTCAATACCAGGTTTCCACCTTCTGCACAGGGAGTGGTAACCGTATGCAAAGTCACGGATACTCTCCTTCTCTCTTTGCACTCGATTAAAGACTCTGTCTGCCAGCTCATCTGTGTAGTCCTCAGACAGAAATGCAGAGGAAAACTTGGCCTCAAAGTCAGCCCAGGAGGTAGTGGTGAGACGTGCCACATCCCACCAGTCTCGAGCTGTACCATGCAACACATTCCTCAATGTGGCAAGGAGTTCTTCGTCAGCCAGGGGATTGAGGGCAAGAAAGTCACGACATCTTTCCAGATACATTAGCGGATCAGGACTGTCATCTTTTTTCCCCAAAGGTGGGAAATTGCAATTTAATGGGCATCGCCCCCACATGACGTCTACTCAAATCACCATGAACAAAAGAGCTAGGAGGGATTGAGGAAGTAGAGGGTGAGGGAGTTATCGGACCATGAAAATGAACACCAGGATGCATGGTGGATTGCATCCTGTAAGGGGTGGCTGCAGCATGGCCTTGTCTTAGCTGTTCTGAGGTGCCAGCTTGGCCCTCAGTGGTCTGAACAGAAGTGGACACCAGAGAAGCTCTGTGCAAGGAGTTGTGCCTAATGGAGGCCATGTCAACAGACACGTCAGCCAACATTTTAACACAATTAGAAAGCTCTTTCTGCAAGTGGTCTACAGTGTTAACCAGAGGAGAAAAAACTGAATTAACGTCCTTGAGAACCTCAGTGTGATGATGTTGCAAGCGCCACTGGAGAGTGGCAGTGAGTTGGGTTTGTTGGTAGTCAAACTGCCTGTCCATGGCACCAGTAACATCCCGTCTTCCACTCTCACTGAGCTCTGTCAGTGTGTGGGTTAGAGTGCTCAGTGAGTTTCTGAATTCCATGGCACTCTGTTGTTGCTCTTCACTCAGACATTTGAATTTATGGTGGATTAGAGTTTGGAGATGTTGTTGAGTCCGACGAATATCAAGGATGTCACCTTGAAGTTGTAAGACTACAACCTCTGGAGATAAACCAGACAATGGAGGAAGGTTGGGCGTCAGAGGGAAGGCTAGCTCAGTACTTCCACACAGATCCATGTCAATAAGGGAGTAGCTGGTTAGACCTCCTGTGGCCTGTGGTCCAGACCGAGCCTTCAGATTCCCAGGGCTCTGGCCCAAATCAACTCCATTGACATTATGATTTGTATTGTCGGCTCGATGGTCAGACTGGCCCTGTGTATTCCCATTGACAGGTATGATATGGATGAGCACATTTTCTTGGGGTGAATCCATTGTTTTAATTCCACACAAAAGATTTGCTTTGGTTATTTCTCAATGTTGAGGTCCCATCTGGGGTGCCATATTTTATGTAACGGTTTTGACTTGAGGTTATAATTTATAGGGGTGCCAGGTAGGTTGTGCCTACCAGAGAAAATATTAGTTTCTCCTTTTAGTTTGATAGGGAATGAGTCCCATCTGGTCCGTCAAGTCTACACCAATACAAAGGACTCATGTAAAAGTCAGGATGGAAATACACTTTTCATAAACCCTTAAAACAATGGAAATAACTTCAAAACAACTGTATTCTTTTGCGTGGTTGTATTAACAACCTAAATGATCACACACACACACACACACACAACAATATAACAATAATGAGCTTTAAACAGCTCTGGTTCCTCCAGAAATGTCCTGTACCTCGGGCCTAAAAAGAGTCCAGCCCGGTAAACAAGTTCAGGGAACTCAAGTGACCTTAGTCACGCAATGGTTGTCCGTTCATACAGTGTAGCGTAAACCCTGTGTCAATCATACAATGAAAAGAACAAATATTTTACCACACATTTCAATAAATCCTCAACTACAACTAACTACCTAAATCATCACAGTATACATCACACCAAAACAAATGAAATACCGTATACAAAAAAGGTTGTAGTCCGTCGGTCAGTCAGAGAAGCCAATCCGCCGACAGATCTCCAGCGGAGAAAGGCCACGAAAACCAACGGAGAGGTGTAGTCCACAGATGCAAGAGTGGAGCCGACCTTGGGTAGATTTTCTATTAGGCTACACAAAGCACACTTTTAAAGCAGCACAACAAACGGAAGAGAGACGCTTCAGAACTGAGGGTCGAACACATCCTCATTCATGTTTCCATCACAACTCCTCTTTTGCACAGCTGATGCTGGCTATTTAATTGGGAATTAAAGGGGAAGCGCCCTATTGGAAGAAGCACTAATTAATTGAGAATTAAAGGGAAAGCGCCCTATTGGAAGGAGAAGCACTGAGACGGTTCAGAAACATTCAGGGCCGTCACAACGTGTAGGTGTCACAGAAAACAAACCTGGAATTTTCCGAATCAGACCAACCAGCTCTTTCCGCCCATCAACAGGTAGCTGAGTAAAAGGGCTATCCAAAATATCCAGTGTCTCTGAGTTTTTCAATCTACCCTGCAGTATGCAATCATCGGGACCAGGAACATTTTCGTCCTCATGCACAGACCTAGTATTACAAGAACCAAGGGAAGTAACGGTATCAGCCAAACGAACAGTTTTACCATCCTCTGTAGACTCCCACTTTCTCATCAGAACATCCTCTTGGAGAAAATAACCATGTGCGACATCTCCCAACTGTTCCACAGGCACAATTTGGTCACGCAACTCTTCTAATGTGGGGTCAGTCCGTGGCGCATTGATTAGATCGGAGCGGAATACAGATAACGGGATAACAGGGAAAACAGTGAGAGACTTCTTTGTGGTATTCTCATTTACCGGAGCAGGGACCGGGTCACCATGGCTCATAGACCGCGTCACTGCACCCGCAGAGAACACCGCTGGGAAACTCTGCGCACTCTCATCAGGAATCCCTACAATTGACGGTTTAGTGGAAACCACTAGAGATGGAAACACGACAGGCCACACACGCTCACCAGCCAAGTTATTCCCAAGGATAACGTCGATACCCTCAATAGGCAACGAAGGACGCACCCCCACAACAACGTCACCTTTCACCAGTCCACAATCCAATATCAGTTTATGCAATGGAACTGACAGATTGTTCAAACCTATTCCCCTAATTAGAACACTATTCCCAGAATCAGTCTCAGCAGAGAAAGGTAACACAGATTCCAACACAAACGATTCCGAGGCACCTGTGTCTCGTAGGATCTTCACTGGCACTAGGTTCTTACTTCCTAACATAGACACAAAACCCTCCGTAATGAAAGGTAAATAGCCTGGGTCAATATGGACTTTCACATGCCCCTGGGCCTGAGACAATGTGTCAGGAGTAAACTGATGTGGAACAGACGCAGCTAACGCCGTAGGCCTAGATTTAACGTTAACCTGTTAGGGCTAGGGGGCAGTATTGACACGGCTGGATAAAAAACATACCCGATTTAATCTGGTTACCACTCCTACCCAGTAACTAGAATATGCATATACTTATTACATATGGATAGAAAACACCCTAAATTTTCTAAAACTGTTTGAATGGTGTCTGTGAGTATAACAGAACTCAAATGGCAGGTCAAAACCTGAGAGATTCCTTTACAGGAAGTGGCCTGTCTGACCATTTCTTGAACTTCTTTTCCATCTCTATCATTTACTAAGGATCTCTGCTCTAACGTGACACTTCCCACGTCTTCCATAGGCTCTCAGAGCCCGGGAAAAAACAGAATGTCGTCATTCCAGCCCCAGGCTGAAACACATTATCGCCTTTCTCAAGTGGCCGATCAAGGGACACTGGGCTTATGCGCGTGACCCCGACCGCCCCCGCCTTTGGGATTTTTTCCTCTGTTTGCCGAAAAGGAGATTCCCTGTCGGAATATTATCGCTTTTCTACGAGAAAAATGTCGTAAAAATTGATTTTAAACAGCGGTTGACATGCTTCGAAGTACGGTAATGGAATATTTAGAATTTTATTGTCACGAATTGCGCCATGCGTGCGACACTTCTTTACTATTTCGGATAGTGTCTGGAACGCACGAACAAAACGCCGCTATTCGGATATAACGATGGATTATTTTGGACCAAACCAACATTTGTTATTGAAGTAGCAGTCCTGGGTGTGCATTCTGACGAAGACAACAAAAGGTAATCAAACTTTTATAATAGTAAATATGATTATGGTGAGTGCTAAACTTGCCGGGTGTCTAAATAGCGAGCCCGTGATGCCTGGGCTATGTACTTAGAATATTGCAAAATGTGCTTTCACCAAAAAGCTATTTTAAAATCGGACATATCGAGTGCATAGAGGAGGTCTGTATCTATAATTCTTAAAATAATTGTTATGCTTTTTGTGAACGTTTATCGTGAGTAATTTAGTAAAATGTTAGCGAATTCCCCGGAAGTTTGCGGGGGGTATGCTAGTTCTGAACGTCACATGCTAATGTAAAAAGCTGTTTTTTGATATAAATATGAACTTGATTGAACAAAACATGCATGTATTGTATAACATAATGTCCTAGGGTTGTCATCTGATGAAGATCATCAAAGGTGAGTGCTGCATTTAGCTGTCTTCTGGGTTTTGGTGACATTATATGCTGGCTTGAAAAATGGGTGTCTGATTATTTCTGGCTTGGTACTCTGCTGACATAATCTAATGTTTTGCTTTCGTTGTAAAGCCTTTTTGAAATCGGACAGTGTGGTTAGATTAACGAGAGTCTTGTCTTTAAATGGCTGTAAAATAGTCATATGTTTGAGAAATTGAAGTAATAGGATTTTTAAGGTTTTGAAAATCGCGCCACAGGCTGGCAGTGGCGTCCCACCTAGCCCATAGAGGTTAACACACGTACTGAATTTACCCCTAGACCTGAGAACCGGACATTCGTTTTTCCAATGACCTGAGCCTTGACAGTAGTGACACTCTTGACCAAAGTCAGTTTTACCACGGGAGTCAGGCTCAACCCTAGTTGAATAAAACTCTGCCCGTGAACCAGAGTATCTCGGTGAGCGAGGCCCAAATCTCTCCGAACGCCCCCACTCACTCCAAGTACGGGGTTCTACAAAAATACTTTTGTGAGTCAAAACATATTCGTCCGCCAAAACCGCAGCTTCAGCGACAGTCTGTACTTTTCGTTCGTTAATATACGTCGCTATATGATCAGGGATTGTGTCCTTAAATTGCTCTAGCATAATCAGATCACACAGCCCTTGAAAAGTCATAACCGCAGAGGCGGAACACCAGCGATTAAACTGTGAAGATAATTTTCGCGCAAACTCAACATGAGTCTGCCTATCATCCCTTTCTAAAGTTCTAAATCGTTGGCAGTAAGCCTCAGGAACCAATTCGTAAATCTGTAACACCGCCCTTTTAACCTTATCATAACTGACACTGTCGGCTACACTAAGAGCTGAATATGCTTCCTGCGCTTTACCAGTCAGCACACACTGCAACATTAAAGTGCGGTCAGAATCAGGCCAACTCCTAGCGTCAGCAACACGCTCAAACAACGAAAATAATGTCTCAGGGTCCTTTTCATTAAACTGAGGCAACAACCGTAAATTCCCAACAATGTCAAATGTGTCCGGGGCACACCCAAAAGAGGAACGACTCCTAAGTAAATCTGCGTCACCTTCCCAGAGCAAACTCTCCCCTGAGAGCTTTCCTTCCCTAACCAACTCTAGTCGCTCTTGTTGCAGCTTGATTTTAGCACGCTCCATATCCTGTTTAAATTCCAATTCCTTCTCATATTTTACACGATCGTGCTCTAGCTGTAACAGAAGCAGCTCTTTCTGCTGTTCAAAAAGAAGACTACTAGGACTAACCGATGGAGCGGTAATTGTAACATATCGGGGAGACGGCGAGTCCTCAGCAGAGGCTGCCCCAGTGGTATCTTCAAGAATACCACTCTCCATCAGATTGGCCTTCAATATTAACCTAATAGAATTTTTTTTACATTTATCACTAATTTCAACCTTGTAGTGTTCAGCAACCTTCAACAGCTGTTCTTTAGTACATACATCTAACAGTTCCTTTGATGGAAAGCGAATGAACTCGTCTACATTAGACGCCATAGTCAAAAAAATTCTCACTCAACCCCTCTACTGAGCACACCAGACCACAACAAGAGAAAATACAAATCACACCGGGCACCACAGAAAAGAGATGAGAAATGGAGCTTCCCCAAAATCTACAATAACTCAACCCTAGTCTTCATGCAGATTTGCGGTGGGTAATTATGCACTGTAGCCCGCTGGCAAGGAAGTAACCCCCCAGCACGCTGGTAGATTCCACCAAGCCACGGATGTGCCCCCGAGACAACTGCTCAGTCCACAGACACCACACAAAAATAACAAACATTAACAATGCCCAACATATTCCAAAATGAAACACGTCACTAAGCCTATCAGGGGAAAAAGGTTATAGCTCCGGGTAGTAAGTTTCACTACCCTATCCAAATCTCCCACCAAGGTACACAGCTGATTGTACTCACCTCAGACCAACGTCCCAACAGCAAGTAGAACAAGCGTTTCCAGGCTAGGCAGGGGCCTGGAAACTAACCAATGTATTCTCTCCAACACAGCACACAAACCAAACAAACAAAGGCAACCAATACTGAGCACCAAACTCAAACTAACAAACAAAGCACCTCAATTTAACATACCGCCACGTTTTCTCCCAAACACAAGTTCAAGATCCCGGATGAGCCCCCACTTGTTACGAACCTGTAAGGGCTGTCTTCAGGAAAGGACCAAAATGCAGCAGAGTTAGTATTCATCCTTCAATTTAATTGGAAAGAACACTATACAAAAACAAAAACAAGGAAACTGACAGCCAACAGTCCTGTCAGGTGCAACCACACTAAACAAGAAACAATTACCCACAAAACCCAAAGGAAAAACATGCTCCTTATGTGTGACTCCCAATCAGCAGCAACGAGCACCACCTGTGCCTGATTGGGAGCCACACACATGGCCCAAAACAAAGAAATACCAAAACATAGAAAAAGGAACATAGAACGCCCACCCAATGTAACACCCTGGCCTAACCAAAATAAAGAACAAAAACCCCTCTCTATGGCCAGAGCGTTACAGAACCGGCTCTGAGTTCACAACAAAAGGGAGACAACGTGGAGACAAGGAGTATCAAAATATATATTTATTAACTAAAATAACTAAATAATTAACAATGGCGTGTGTGTAATCAGTAGTGTAAGTGAGTGTTTTGCATACCTGAATGTAATAATGCAGGGTGTTGAAAGGTGCCAAAGGAAATAACCAAAAAGCCACAAAACTACACAACCAAAATCAAAAAAGTGTCTGCATGGAGAGAGTCCTCTCAATAACTGTGGAAGAGGTCTCTTTATCCTGGGACACAGCTGGGCCCAGGTGCTTCCCATTTAGCTGACGACCCTTCCAACTCCGCCCACCGGCATCCTAACAAGGAAACAAGAACAGAGAGAATACGGCAGACAGAGTGGGAGGGTCGTCACACACCCCCCCATAAAACCGGGGACCAACAAGGGCCCCGGAACAACGTACCAGCCTCTGCGTCCCAAATTGACACAGGCCTCTGCGTCCCAAATTGACACAGGCCTCTGCGTCCCAAATTGACACAGGCCTCTGCGTCCCAAATTGACACAGGCCTCTGCGTCCCAAATTGACACAGGCCTCTGCGTCCCAAATTGACACAGGCCTCTGCGTCCCAAATTGACACAGGCCTCTGCGTCCCAAATTGACACAGGCCTCTGCGTCCCAAATTGACACAGGCCTCTGCGTCCCAAATTGACACAGGCCTCTGCGTCCCAAATTGACGAGAGGTTACATGTTCACCTTCCACTTGCCCCAGCCAACCTCCTTCTCCCCAGACCTCAGCAACCTTTGTGCACAGGAAGCAACATTTAAGAGGAAAGGAGAACACAAGACCAGGAGGGAACAGACAGGAAAGTTAGAACATGATAAAACCAAACAATGGTCAGTCACATAACATTCAGGAACAGGGCGCACAAGAGACCACATCAGCTACAAACGCAAACAACATCTTCCAACGGTTCATAGTCACTTCTCAACGGTTGTCATTTCCCAACGATTCATAGTCACTCCAATGATTCATAGTGACTCCAACGATTCATAGTGACTCCAACGATTCATAGTGACTCCAACGATTCATAGTCACTAAACTCATAACCGAATACGAGTACAGACCAGAGGGTGTAATAAAGGCAAAAATGTCATGTGCCCTACTCGTCAGTGGCACCTGCCAATAGCACAATAACAGGTCAAATTTGCACAAACAGCTGCGCCGACTTGATCAACGCAGTCCTCCATCCGAGGAAGAGGAAATTAATCTGGCTTAGTGACTCCGTTTACCTTACGGTGGTCCGTTCCATCCGGTTTACTGACCAAGATACAGGGAGAAGCCCAACTGGAGAAAGAAGGCTCTGCTATCTTACTCTCCAGCATGTACCTGACCTCAGCATCCAGACAACGCAGTTTCTCTACAGAGACTCTATAGAACCGCTGACGAATGGGGTCAGCATCTCCAATGTCAATATTATGCTCTATCAAGTTTGTACGTTGTAACGGTTTTGACTTGAGGTTATAATTTATAGGGGTGCCAGGTAGGTTGTGCCTACCAGAGAAAATATTAGTTTCTCCTTTTAGTTTGATAGGGAATGAGTCCCATCTGGTCCGTCAAGTCTACACCAATACAAAGGACTCATGTAAAAGTCAGGATGGAAATACACTTTTCATAAACCCTTAAAACAATGGAAATAACTTCAAAACAACTGTATTCTTTTGCGTGGTTGTATTAACAACCTAAATGATCACACACACACACACACAACAATATAACAATAATGAGCTTTAAACAGCTCTGGTTCCTCCAGAAATGTCCTGTACCTCGGGCCTAAAAAGAGTCCAGCCCGGTAAACAAGTTCAGGGAACGCAAGTGACCTTAGTCACGCAATGGTTGTCCGTTCATACAGTGTAGCGTAAACCCTGTGTCAATCATACAATGAAAAGAACAAATATTTTACCACACATTTCAATAAATCCTCAACTACAACTAACTACCTAAATCATCACAGTATACATCACACCAAAACAAATGAAATACCGTATACAAAAAAGGTTGTAGTCCGTCGGTCAGTCAGAGAAGCCAATCCGCCGACAGATCTCCAGCGGAGAAAGGCCACGAAAACCAACGGAGAGGTGTAGTCCACAGATGCAAGAGTGGAGCCGACCTTGGGTAGATTTTCTATTAGGCTACACAAAGCACACTTTTAAAGCAGCACAACAAACGGAAGAGAGACGCTTCAGAACTGAGGGTCGAACACATCCTCATTCATGTTTCCATCACAACTCCTCTTTTGCACAGCTGATGCTGGCTATTTAATTGGGAATTAAAGGGGAAGCGCCCTATTGGAAGAAGCACTAATTAATTGAGAATTAAAGGGAAAGCGCCCTATTGGAAGGAGAAGCACTGAGACGGTTCAGAAACATTCAGGGCCGTCACAACGTGTAGGTGTCACAGAAAACAAACCTGGAAATTTCCGAATCAGACCAACCAGCTCTTTCCGCCCATCAACAGGTAGCTGAGTAAAAGGGCTATCCAAAATATCCAGTGTCTCTGAATTTTTCAATCTACCCTGCAGTATGCAATCATCGGGACCAGGAACATTTTCGTCCTCATGCACAGACCTAGTATTACAAGAACCAAGGGAAGTAACGGTATCAGCCAAACGAACAGTTTTACCATCCTCTGTAGACTCCCACTTTCTCATCAGAACATCCTCTTGGAGAAAATAACCATGTGCGACATCTCCCAACTGTTCCACAGGCACAATTTGGTCACGCAACTCTTCTAATGTGGGGTCAGTCCGTGGCGCATTGATTAGATCGGAGCGGAATACAGATAACGGGATAACAGGGAAAACAGTGAGAGACTTCTTTGTGGTATTCTCATTTACCGGAGCAGGGACCGGGTCACCATGGCTCATAGACCGCGTCACTGCACCCGCAGAGAACACCGCTGGGAAACTCTGCGCACTCTCATCAGGAATCCCTACAATTGACGGTTTAGTGGAAACCACTAGAGATGGAAACACGACAGGCCACACACGCTCACCAGCCAAGTTATTCCCAAGGATAACGTCGATACCCTCAATAGGCAACGAAGGACGCACCCCCACAACAACGTCACCTTTCACCAGTCCACAATCCAATATCAGTTTATGCAATGGAACTGACAGATTGTTCAAACCTATTCCCCTAATTAGAACACTATTCCCAGAATCAGTCTCAGCAGAGAAAGGTAACACAGATTCCAACACAAACGATTCCGAGGCACCTGTGTCTCGTAGGATCTTCACTGGCACTAGGTTCTTACTTCCTAACATAGACACAAAACCCTCCGTAATGAAAGGTAAATAGCCTGGGTCAATATGGACTTTCACATGCCCCTGGGCCTGAGACAATGTGTCAGGAGTAAACTGATGTGGAACAGACGCAGCTAACGCCGTAGGCCTAGATTTAACGTTAACCTGTTAGGGCTAGGGGGCAGTATTGACACGGCTGGATAAAAAACATACCCGATTTAATCTGGTTACCACTCCTACCCAGTAACTAGAATATGCATATACTTATTACATATGGATAGAAAACACCCTAAATTTTCTAAAACTGTTTGAATGGTGTCTGTGAGTATAACAGAACTCAAATGGCAGGTCAAAACCTGAGAGATTCCTTTACAGGAAGTGGCCTGTCTGACCATTTCTTGAACTTCTTTTCCATCTCTATCATTTACTAAGGATCTCTGCTCTAACGTGACACTTCCCACGTCTTCCATAGGCTCTCAGAGCCCGGGAAAAAACAGAATGTCGTCATTCCAGCCCCAGGCTGAAACACATTATCGCCTTTCTCAAGTGGCCGATCAAGGGACACTGGGCTTATGCGCGTGACCCCGACCGCCCCCGCCTTTGGGATTTTTTCCTCTGTTTGCCGAAAAGGAGATTCCCTGTCGGAATATTATCGCTTTTCTACGAGAAAAATGTCGTAAAAATTGATTTTAAACAGCGGTTGACATGCTTCGAAGTACGGTAATGGAATATTTAGAATTTTATTGTCACGAATTGCGCCATGCGCGCGACACTTCTTTACTATTTCGGATAGTGTCTGGAACGCACGAACAAAACGCCGCTATTCGGATATAACGATGGATTATTTTGGACCAAACCAACATTTGTTATTGAAGTAGCAGTCCTGGGTGTGCATTCTGACGAAGACAACAAAAGGTAATCAAACTTTTATAATAGTAAATATGATTATGGTGAGTGCTAAACTTGCCGGGTGTCTAAATAGCGAGCCCGTGATGCCTGGGCTATGTACTTAGAATATTGCAAAATGTGCTTTCACCAAAAAGCTATTTTAAAATCGGACATATCGAGTGCATAGAGGAGGTCTGTATCTATAATTCTTAAAATAATTGTTATGCTTTTTGTGAACGTTTATCGTGAGTAATTTAGTAAAATGTTAGCGAATTCCCCGGAAGTTTGCGGGGGGTATGCTAGTTCTGAACGTCACATGCTAATGTAAAAAGCTGTTTTTTGATATAAATATGAACTTGATTGAACAAAACATGCATGTATTGTATAACATAATGTCCTAGGGTTGTCATCTGATGAAGATCATCAAAGGTGAGTGCTGCATTTAGCTGTCTTCTGGGTTTTGGTGACATTATATGCTGGCTTGAAAAATGGGTGTCTGATTATTTCTGGCTTGGTACTCTGCTGACATAATCTAATGTTTTGCTTTCGTTGTAAAGCCTTTTTGAAATCGGACAGTGTGGTTAGATTAACGAGAGTCTTGTCTTTAAATGGCTGTAAAATAGTCATATGTTTGAGAAATTGAAGTAATAGGATTTTTAAGGTTTTGAAAATCGCGCCACAGGCTGGCAGTGGCGTCCCACCTAGCCCATAGAGGTTAACACACGTACTGAATTTACCCCTAGACCTGAGAACCGGACATTCGTTTTTCCAATGACCTGAGCCTTGACAGTAGTGACACTCTTGACCAAAGTCAGTTTTACCACGGGAGTCAGGCTCAACCCTAGTTGAATAAAACTCTGCCCGTGAACCAGAGTATCTCGGTGAGCGAGGCCCAAATCTCTCCGAACGCCCCCACTCACTCCAAGTACGGGGTTCTACAAAAATACTTTTGTGAGTCAAAACATATTCGTCCGCCAAAACCGCAGCTTCAGCGACAGTCTGTACTTTTCGTTCGTTAATATACGTCGCTATATGATCAGGGATTGTGTCCTTAAATTGCTCTAGCATAATCAGATCACACAGCCCTTGAAAAGTCATAACCGCAGAGGCGGAACACCAGCGATTAAACTGTGAAGATAATTTTCGCGCAAACTCAACATGAGTCTGCCTATCATCCCTTTCTAAAGTTCTAAATCGTTGGCAGTAAGCCTCAGGAACCAATTCGTAAATCTGTAACACCGCCCTTTTAACCTTATCATAACTGACACTGTCGGCTACACTAAGAGCTGAATATGCTTCCTGCGCTTTACCAGTCAGCACACACTGCAACATTAAAGTGCGGTCAGAATCAGGCCAACTCCTAGCGTCAGCAACACGCTCAAACAACGAAAATAATGTCTCAGGGTCCTTTTCATTAAACTGAGGCAACAACCGTAAATTCCCAACAATGTCAAATGTGTCCGGGGCACACCCAAAAGAGGAACGACTCCTAAGTAAATCTGCGTCACCTTCCCAGAGCAAACTCTCCCCTGAGAGCTTTCCTTCCCTAACCAACTCTAGTCGCTCTTGTTGCAGCTTGATTTTAGCACGCTCCATATCCTGTTTAAATTCCAATTCCTTCTCATATTTTACACGATCGTGCTCTAGCTGTAACAGAAGCAGCTCTTTCTGCTGTTCAAAAAGAAGACTACTAGGACTAACCGATGGAGCGGTAATTGTAACATATCGGGGAGACGGCGAGTCCTCAGCAGAGGCTGCCCCAGTGGTATCTTCAAGAATACCACTCTCCATCAGATTGGCCTTCAATATTAACCTAATAGAATTTTTTTTACATTTATCACTAATTTCAACCTTGTAGTGTTCAGCAACCTTCAACAGCTGTTCTTTAGTACATACATCTAACAGTTCCTTTGATGGAAAGCGAATGAACTCGTCTACATTAGACGCCATAGTCAAAAAAATTCTCACTCAACCCCTCTACTGAGCACACCAGACCACAACAAGAGAAAATACAAATCACACCGGGCACCACAGAAAAGAGATGAGAAATGGAGCTTCCCCAAAATCTACAATAACTCAACCCTAGTCTTCATGCAGATTTGCGGTGGGTAATTATGCACTGTAGCCCGCTGGCAAGGAAGTAACCCCCCAGCACGCTGGTAGATTCCACCAAGCCACGGATGTGCCCCCGAGACAACTGCTCAGTCCACAGACACCACACAAAAATAACAAACATTAACAATGCCCAACATATTCCAAAATGAAACACGTCACTAAGCCTATCAGGGGAAAAAGGTTATAGCTCCGGGTAGTAAGTTTCACTACCCTATCCAAATCTCCCACCAAGGTACACAGCTGATTGTACTCACCTCAGACCAACGTCCCAACAGCAAGTAGAACAAGCGTTTCCAGGCTAGGCAGGGGCCTGGAAACTAACCAATGTATTCTCTCCAACACAGCACACAAACCAAACAAACAAAGGCAACCAATACTGAGCACCAAACTCAAACTAACAAACAAAGCACCTCAATTTAACATACCGCCACGTTTTCTCCCAAACACAAGTTCAAGATCCCGGATGAGCCCCCACTTGTTACGAACCTGTAAGGGCTGTCTTCAGGAAAGGACCAAAATGCAGCAGAGTTAGTATTCATCCTTCAATTTAATTGGAAAGAACACTATACAAAAACAAAAACAAGGAAACTGACAGCCAACAGTCCTGTCAGGTGCAACCACACTAAACAAGAAACAATTACCCACAAAACCCAAAGGAAAAACATGCTCCTTATGTGTGACTCCCAATCAGCAGCAACGAGCACCACCTGTGCCTGATTGGGAGCCACACACATGGCCCAAAACAAAGAAATACCAAAACATAGAAAAAGGAACATAGAACGCCCACCCAATGTAACACCCTGGCCTAACCAAAATAAAGAACAAAAACCCCTCTCTATGGCCAGAGCGTTACAGAACCGGCTCTGAGTTCACAACAAAAGGGAGACAACGTGGAGACAAGGAGTATCAAAATATATATTTATTAACTAAAATAACTAAATAATTAACAATGGCGTGTGTGTAATCAGTAGTGTAAGTGAGTGTTTTGCATACCTGAATGTAATAATGCAGGGTGTTGAAAGGTGCCAAAGGAAATAACCAAAAAGCCACAAAACTACACAACCAAAATCAAAAAAGTGTCTGCATGGAGAGAGTCCTCTCAATAACTGTGGAAGAGGTCTCTTTATCCTGGGACACAGCTGGGCCCAGGTGCTTCCCATTTAGCTGACGACCCTTCCAACTCCGCCCACCGGCATCCTAACAAGGAAACAAGAACAGAGAGAATACGGCAGACAGAGTGGGAGGGTCGTCACACACCCCCCCATAAAACCGGGGACCAACAAGGGCCCCGGAACAACGTACCAGCCTCTGCGTCCCAAATTGACACAGGCCTCTGCGTCCCAAATTGACACAGGCCTCTGCGTCCCAAATTGACACAGGCCTTTGCGTCCCAAATTGACGAGAGGTTACATGTTCACCTTCCACTTGCCCCAGCCAACCTCCTTCTCCCCAGACCTCAGCAACCTTTGTGCACAGGAAGCAACATTTAAGAGGAAAGGAGAACACAAGACCAGGAGGGAACAGACAGGAAAGTTAGAACATGATAAAACCAAACAATGGTCAGTCACATAACATTCAGGAACAGGGCGCACAAGAGACCACATCAGCTACAAACGCAAACAACATCTTCCAACGGTTCATAGTCACTTCTCAACGGTTGTCATTTCCCAACGATTCATAGTGACTCCAACGATTCATAGTGACTCCAACGATTCATAGTGACTCCAACGATTCATAGTGACTCCAACGATTCATAGTGACTCCAACGATTCATAGTGACTCCAACGATTCATAGTCACTAAACTCATAACCGAATACGAGTACAGACCAGAGGGTGTAATAAAGGCAAAAATGTCATGTGCCCTACTCGTCAGTGGCACCTGCCAATAGCACAATAACAGGTCAAATTTGCACAAACAGCTGCGCCGACTTGATCAACGCAGTCCTCCATCCGAGGAAGAGGAAATTAATCTGGCTTAGTGACTCCGTTTACCTTACGGTGGTCCGTTCCATCCGGTTTACTGACCAAGATACAGGGAGAAGCCCAACTGGAGAAAGAAGGCTCTGCTATCTTACTCTCCAGCATGTACCTGACCTCAGCATCCAGACAACGCAGTTTCTCTACAGAGACTCTATAGAACCGCTGACGAATGGGGTCAGCATCTCCAATGTCAATATTATGCTCTATCAAGTTTGTACGTTGTAACGGTTTTGACTTGAGGTTATAATTTATAGGGGTGCCAGGTTGTGCCTACCAGAGAAAATATTAGTTTCTCCTTTTAGTTTGATAGGGAATGAGTCCCATCTGGTCCGTCAAGTCTACACCAATACAAAGGACTCATGTAAAAGTCAGGATGGAAATACACTTTTCATAAACCCTTAAAACAATGGAAATAACTTCAAAACAACTGTATTCTTTTGCGTGGTTGTATTAACAACCTAAATGATCACACACACACACACACAACAATATAACAATAATGAGCTTTAAACAGCTCTGGTTCCTCCAGAAATGTCCTGTACCTCGGGCCTAAAAAGAGTCCAGCCCGGTAAACAAGTTCAGGGAACTCAAGTGACCTTAGTCACGCAATGGTTGTCCGTTCATACAGTGTAGCGTAAACCCAGTGTCAATCATACAATGAAAAGAACAAATATTTTACCACACATTTCAATAAATCCTCAACTACAACTAACTACCTAAATCATCACAGTATACATCACACCAAAACAAATGAAATACCGTATACAAAAAAGGTTGTAGTCCGTCGGTCAGTCAGAGAAGCCAATCCGCCGACAGATCTCCAGCGGAGAAAGGCCACGAAAACCAACGGAGAGGTGTAGTCCACAGATGCAAGAGTGGAGCCGACCTTGGGTAGATTTTCTATTAGGCTACACAAAGCACACTTTTAAAGCAGCACAACAAACGGAAGAGAGACGCTTCAGAACTGAGGGTCGAACACATCCTCATTCATGTTTCCATCACAACTCCTCTTTTGCACAGCTGATGCTGGCTATTTAATTGGGAATTAAAGGGGAAGCGCCCTATTGGAAGAAGCACTAATTAATTGAGAATTAAAGGGAAAGCGCCCTATTGGACGGTTCAGAAACATTCAGGGCCGTCACACACCCCCTCCCCTGGAAAAAGCCGACCATTGCCCTGGAAGGCACATCTTGGTCGGGGAAACCGAGAAAGGTCTCTTCATCACTTTCCTCTTCAAAGATCTCCAGGACCTTGCGGCGCTCAATCTCCTCCAATTCGTCAGCTGAGGGGTAACAGGCCTTAAGGCGTGAGACATGGACAACGCGCATATCTTCACCTGTGTCCTCTTTCACCACTCGATAGTTCAAAGGGCCTCTCTGCTCCACAATCCTATATGGTCCTTGCCATTTAGGAGCGAGCTTGGCCGAGAAGAATTGTTCAGCTTTTGAATAAGGATGAGAGCGAAGCCACACCCGATCACGAAGCTGGAACTGCATGTCTCGTCTCTTCTTATCATAATTTCTCTTCTGCCTGAGTCGAGCCTGGATCATGTTCTTTGAGACAAGAGCTCTCAAGTCGTGGAGATGGACTACCTGGTCATAGCAAGCAGCGTCTGGAGTAACCTGCTGGGGCTGTAGCACCATCTCCAAGGGTCCTCGGAGGGGACGACTCAGGTTCAGCTCTGCAGGTGTGACTCCAGTGGACTCTTGCACAGCAGAATTCAGGGCAAATCGAAACTCGTGAAGGTGCTTGTCCCAGTGTTTGTGCTGGGTCCCTACATAGGAAGCAACCATTGTCTTCAAGGTTCGATTAACTCTCTCAGTGAGGTTGGTCTGTGGGTGATAAGCCGTGGTCAACTTCTGTCTCAGGTTCCATCTTTGGCAGGTCTCCTCAAAGAGATCAGAGACGAATTGGGAACCTCGATCAGACAGGATGTAATCAGGCACTCCCCAGCGAGTCAGGATCTCTTTCGTAAGGATGTTAGAGACTGTCCTTGCTGTGGCCTGACGCAGGGCAAAGAGCTCCACCCACTTGGAATAGTAATCAACAAAAACAAGCATGTACACATTCTGATTGGAGCTTCTAGGAAATGGACCCATCAAATCCACTCCTAACATTTCCCAAGGTCGGGTAATCACAGTTTGCTGCAACTTGCCAGCAGGCTTTCTACCTTCTGGTTTGTACATTTGACAAACCTGACAGTTTCGGATGTGTGACTTTACATCCATGCTCAGATGTGGCCAGTACAGTAATGCTTGCAACCGCTTGTAGGTTTTGAACCTGCCCAAATGACCAGCTAACGGGTCTTCATGGAAATGTTGAAGCAGTTGAAGGCGTAGAGTTTCAGGTATGTACATTTGGTATAGTGTTCTGTGAGGTAGTTGTACAACTCGGTAGACTTTGTCTTCAATGATGGTCAGCTTGGTGGTAGGATTGACCATCTTTTCTCTATCTTCCAGGATAGTCTGGTACAAAGCCTGTACTTCTGGATCATCCTGTTGGGCTTTCCAAATGGCCTCATCAGAGATGGGAAAGTCAGTTTTGGGTGAGTCTCGACTGCTTGACAGGACAGTAGCACATGTAAGATGAGGGCCACCATTACCACCAGCAGGAGCTCTGGATAAGGCATCTGGAATCATCATCATCTCACTTGGCTCTGTCATATCCTCACATGGTCTCTCCTATCATTGCTATGCAGACGACACACAATTAATCTTCTCCTTTCCCCCTTCTGATAACCAGGCGGCGAATCGCATCTCTGCATGTCTGTCAGACATATCAGTGTGGATGACGGATCACCAGCTCAAGCTGAACCTCGGCAAGACGGAGCTGCTCTTCCTCCCGGGGAAGGACTGCCCGTTCCATGATCTCGCCATCACGGTTGACAACTCCCTTGTGTCCTCCTCCCAGAGTGCTAAGAACCTTGGCGTGATCCTGGACAACACCCTGTCGTTCTCCACTAACATCAAGGCGGTGACCCGATCCTGTAGTTTCATGCTCTACAACATTCGCAGAGTACGACCCTGCCTCACACAGGAAGCGGCGCAGGTCCTAATCCAGGCACTTGTCATCTCCCGTCTGGATTACTGCAACTCGCTGTTGGCTGGGCTCCCTGCCTGTGCCATTAAACCCCTACAACTCATCCAGAACGCCGCAGCCCGTCTGGTGTTCAACCTTCCCAAGTTCTCTCACGTCACCCCGCTCCTCCGCTCTCTCCACTGGCTTCCAGTTGAAGCTCGCATCCGCTACAAGACCATGGTGATTGCCTACGGAGCTGTGAAGGGAACGGCACCTCCATACCTTCAGGCTCTGATCAGGCCCTACACCCAAACAAGGGCACTGCGTTCATCCACCACTGGCCTGCTGGCCCCCCTACCTCTGAGGAAGCACAGTTCCCGCTCAGCCCAGTCAAAACTGTTCGCTGCTCTGGCACCCCAATGGTGGAACAAGCTCCCTCACGACGCCAGGACAGCGGAGTCAATCACCACCTTCCGGAGACACCTGAAACCCCACCTCTTTAACCTGTTAGGGCTAGGGGGCAGCATTTGCACGTCTGGATAAAAAAAAATGTACCCGATTTAACCTCTCTAGGCTAGGCGGGACGAATTCGTCCCACCTACGTAACAGCCAGTGTAATCCAGTGGCGCGATTTTCAAAACGTTAAAAATCCTATTACTTCAATTTCTCAAACATATGACTATTTTACAGCCATTTAAAGATAAGACTCTCGTTAATCTAACCACACTGTCCGATTTCAAAAAGGCTTTACAACGAAAGCAAAACATTAGATTATGTCAGCAGAGTACCAAGCCAGAAATAATCAGACACCCATTTTTCAAGCCAGCATATAATGTCACCAAAACCCAGAAGACAGCTAAATGCAGCACTCACCTTTGATGATCTTCATCAGATGACAACCCTAGGACATTGTTATACAATACATGCATGTTTTGTTCAATCAAGTTCATATTTATATCAAAAACCAGCTTTTTACATTAGCATGTGACGTTCAGAACTAGCATACCCCCCGCAAACTTCCGGGGAATTCGCTAACATTTTACTAAATTACTCACGATAAACGTTCACAAAAAGCATAACAATTATTTTAAGAATTATAGATACAGACCTCTATGCACTCGATATGTCCGATTTTAAAATAGCTTTTTGGTGAAAGCACATTTTGCAATATTCTAAGTACATAGCCCAGGCATCACGGGCTCGCTATTTAGACACCCGGCAAGTTTAGCACTCACCATAATCATATTTACTATTATAAAAATGTCATTACCTTTTGTTGTCTTCGTCAGAATGCACACCCAGGACAGCTACTTCAATAACAAATGTTGGTTTGGTCCAAAATAATCCATCGTTATATCCGAATAGCGGCGTTTTGTTCGTGCGTTCCAGACACTATCCGAAATAGTAAAGAAGTGTCACGCGCTTGGCGCAATTCCTGACAATAAAATTCAAAGTATTCCATTACCGTACGTCGAAGCATGTCAATCGCTGTTTAAAATCAATTTTTACGTCATTTGTCTCGTAGAAAAGCGATAATATTCCGACAGGGAATCTCCTTTTCGGCAAACAGAGGAAAAAATCCCAAAGGCGGGGGCGGTCGGGGTCACGCGCATAAGCTAGTGTCTCTTGATGGGCCACTTGAGAAAGGCGATAATGTGTTTCAGCCTGGGGCTGGAATGACGACATTCTGTTTTTTCCCGGGCTCTGAGAGCCTATGGAAGACGTGGGAAGTGTCACGTTAGAGCAGAGATCCTTAGTAAATGATAGAGATGGAAAAGAAGTTCAACAAATGGTCAGAAAGGCCACTTCCTGTAAAGGAATCTCTCAGGTTTTGACCTGCCATTTGAGTTCTGTTATACTCACAGACACCATTCAAACAGTTTTAGAAAATTTAGGGTGTTTTCTATCCATATGTAATAAGTATATGCATATTCTAGTTACTGAGTAGGAGTGGTAACCAGATTAAATCGGGTATGTTTTTTATCCAGCCGTGTCAATGCTGCCCCCTAGCCCTAACAGGTTAATCTGGTTACTAATCCTACCCAGTAACTAGAATATGCATATACTTATTATATATGGATAGAAAACACTAAAGTTTCTAAAACTGTTTGAATGGTGTCTGTGAGTATAACAGAACTCATTTGGCAGGCAAAACCCTGAGACATTTTCTGACAGGAAGTGGATACCTGATGTGTTGTATTGACTTTAAACCTATCCCATTGAAAAACACAGGGGCTTAGGAATATTTTGGCACTTCCTATTGCTTCCACTAGATGTCACCAGCCTTTACAAAGTGTTTTGAGTCTTCTGGAGGGAGATCTGACCGAACAAGAGCCATGGAACGATGATGTCCCATTAGACACCTGGCTACGCGAGTTCATGTTGGGTACCCTCGTTCCAATACGTTATAAAAGAGTATGCATTCGTCCACCTTGAATATTATTCATGTTCTGGTTAAAAAAGGCCCTAATGATTTATGCTATACAACGTTTGACATGTTTGAACGAACGGAAATATATTTTTTCCCCTCGTTCATGACGAGAAGTCCGGCTGGCTTAGATCATGTGCTAACAAGACGGAGATTTTTGGACATAAATGAGCTTTTTTGAACAAAACTACATTCGTTATGGACCTGTGATACCTGGAAGTGACATCTGATGAAGAGAATCAAAGGTAATGGATTATTTACATAGTATTTTCGATTTTAGATCTCCCCAACATGACGTCTAGTCTGTATCGCAACGCGTATTTTTCTGGGCGCAGTGCTCAGATTATTGCAAAGTGTGATTTCCCAGTAAGGTTATTTTTAAATCTGGCAAGTTGATTGCGTTCAAGAGATGTAAATCTATAATTCTTTAAATGACAATATAATATTTTACCAATGTTTTCTAATTTTAATTATTTAATTTGTGACGCTGACTTGACTGCCGGTTATTGGAGGGAAACGATTTCCTCAACATCAATGCCATAGTAAAACGCTGTTTTTGGATATAAATATGAACTTGATAGAACTAAAAATGCATGCATTGTCTAACATAATGTCCTAGGAGTGTCATCTGATGGAGATTGTAAAAGGTTAGTGCATCATTTTAGCTGGTTTTATGGTTTTGGTGACCCTGTCTTTGAATTGACAAAACATTACACACAACTCTTGTAAATGTACTGTCCTAACATACTCTAAATTTATGCTTTCGCCGTAAAACCTTTTTGAAATCGTAAAACGTGGTTAGATTAAGGAGATGTTTATCTTTCAAAGGGTGTAAAATAGTTGTATTTTTGAAAAATTTGAATTTTGACATTTATTTGGATTCAAATTTGCCGCTCTTGAAATGCACCTGCTGTTGATGGAGTGCACCACGGGTGGCACGCTAGCGTCCCACCTAGCCCATAGAGGTTAAGGAATACCTAGGATAGGATAAAGTAATCCTTCTAACCCCCCCCCCCCCTTAAAATATTTAGATGCACTATTGTAAAGTGGTTGTTCCACTGGATATCATAAGGTGAATGCACCATTTTGTAAGTCGCTCTGGATAAGAGCGTCTGCTAAATGACTTAAATGTAATTGTAATGTAATCTGGAACAGTGTTGTATTTTCCTTTCCTGTATTCTACTGCAAAGGTGAACTCTTGCAACCGTAGAGCCCATCTGATAAGTCTGGTGCTTGGTTTGTTGGTCTTGAACACCCACACAAGGGAGGAATGGTCAGTGACCACAGTGAAGTGTCTTCCCTCCAGGTAGTACCTCCACTTTTCCAAAGCCCAGACAACTGCGAGGCACTCTTGCTCGGTTGTGGAGTAGTTCCGTTCTGCTCCATTCAATGTTCGACTGGCGAACGCTAGCACTTCTTCAATGCCAAGTCCAGTCTGTTGGACTAGAACAGCACCAAGTCCAACATCACTTGCATCAGTGTAAACAACAAAAGGGCAATCAAAGTTGGGATGACCCAAAATGGGAGGTGTGACGAGGTGTCGTTTCAGGGTTTCAAAAGAGGTCTGGCACTCTGCCGTCCATCGGAATTTCGCACCTTTTCGCTTCAATGCGTTGAGGGGTTCTGCCACCTGGGAGAAGTTCAACACAAACCGATGGTACCATCCAGCCATCCCAAGGAACCGTTGAAGGGCCTTGAGTGTGGTTGGGACAGGGAAATCTTGTACCGCCTTGGTCTTTTCGGGATCCACATGAGTGCCGTCAAAAGACACAATATGGCCAAGGAACTTCAGGGAGGTTTGGCAGAAGTTGCTCTTCTTCATGTTCAATGTCAGACCAGCTTCCCTTAGCTTGTCCAACACTGCTTGAAGATCTTGAAAATGTTGTTCTCTGGTCTGGGAGTAGATAATTATATCGTCCAGGTAGACGAAACAGATCTTCCCTTTGAGCTCACCTAACGCAATCTCCATGAGTCTTTGGAAAGTGGCAGGTGCATTCTTTAATCCAAAAGGCATCACCTTAAAGGAAAACAAGCCCTCAGCACAGACAAAAGCAGTCTTGTCCTTGCTTTCCTGGTCCATCTCAACCTGCCAATAGCCACTATTGAGGTCAAGGGTAGTGAACACAACCGCGCCAGACAATGACTCCAGGATCTCTTGGATGGTGGGAAGAGGATAGGCATCAGTCTGGGAAACCTTGTTGGTCTTCCTATAGTCCACACAAAATCTAAGACCACCAGTCTTTTTTGGGATGAGGACAACAGGAGCAGCCCAGGGAGAGGATGAACGTTCAATTATATTTTGTGTCAACATATCATTAATGAGTCCTTTTTGGATGATTAGCTTTGCTGGGGACAAACGATATGGCTTCTGCTTGATCGGCATTTCCTGTGTAAGGAATATTTTGTGCTTCAGGAGCCCGGTACGTCCCAGCTTTGAAGTACATACATCAGCGTTATTCTGCAGCTGTTCCAACAGCCTTAACTCCTCTGGCTGTTCCAGCTGAGCTCTTCTCACAGCCTGTAAAAGGAGATCATCAGAAGGATTATCGAGGGTTAGTGGTACCGGAGCAATGGCAGAGAAGACTGCCACATTTGGACCCCAATCATGTAACTTTGTAGCTTCTGACTGGAAGAAATGCTTCTTGCTCGGATTGTATGGAAACCAGTAGCAATTGTGTGCGATATCAATCTGGACACCACTGAAGTACATGAAATCAATTCCCAACACAACAGGAAAAGCAAGGTTCTTGGTTTGTAGGATAACAGAAGGAATCATATAGGAGTGGTTACACAGGTGGAACTCTACCTCACTCCATCCAAGTGGTCGTTTAGCCTCACCATCAGCCAGATAGAGTGGACCTTCTGTCCACGGCTTCAAGTTGTAGTGTAGACCTTTAACCTCCTTCCACAGTTTCTCATTGAGCAGTGTGTAGGATGACCCGGTGTCCAGGATGGCTCTTCCTGTCCATGGCCCTATGGACAGGGGTAACACCAATTGGTGCGGTATTAACTGAAAGGAAGGGGATGTCGATGGGGCGGCGTAGGCAGTGACACTTGGGGTTTCATCTCTGGTCAAAGCACCCAGAGTAGGATGGTCGTTCCTGCGAAGGGAGTTAGGTGTGTTTGCCTGTTGTGATTTGTGGTTTCTGGAAGGGTTTACTTGATATGGTCTTGGACATGTAGCTGAAGAATGTCCCTTTTGGCTACATCTCCAACAGAACATGGGAGGGGTTTTGGCTGGAGACTGTGGCTGTTGTTGATGGTCTGGCTTGGGTAACGGTTTGGGTGTCTGTTTCTTTCTCTGTTCATATTGCTGTTGGCATTCTCTGTCCTTCTCGAACTGCTGTCCCAGGCGAACCAGTCCATCAACAGTGGTGACTCTTTCTCTGAGTTGACTGGCTAGTAGTGGGTTGATGTTCTTCAAGATCAATTTAATGACCTCTTCCTCCTCAATACCAGGTTTCCACCTTCTGCACAGGGAGTGGTAACCGTATGCAAAGTCACGGATACTCTCCTTCTCTCTTTGCACTCGATTAAAGACTCTGTCTGCCAGCTCATCTGTGTAGTCCTCAGACAGAAATGCAGAGGAAAACTTGGCCTCAAAGTCAGCCCAGGAGGTAGTGGTGAGACGTGCCACATCCCACCAGTCTCGAGCTGTACCATGCAACACATTCCTCAATGTGGCAAGGAGTTCTTCGTCAGCCAGGGGATTGAGGGCAAGAAAGTCACGACATCTTTCCAGATACATTAGCGGATCAGGACTGTCATCTTTTTTCCCAAAGGTGGGAAATTGCAATTTAATGGGCATCGCCCCCACATGACGTCTACTCAAATCACCATGAACAAAAGAGCTAGGAGGGATTGAGGAAGTAGAGGGTGAGGGAGTTATCGGACCATGAAAATGAACACCAGGATGCATGGTGGATTGCATCCTGTAAGGGGTGGCTGCAGCATGGCCTTGTCTTAGCTGTTCTGAGGTGCCAGCTTGGCCCTCAGTGGTCTGAACAGAAGTGGACACCAGAGAAGCTCTGTGCAAGGAGTTGTGCCTAATGGAGGCCATGTCAACAGACACGTCAGCCAACATTTTAACACAATTAGAAAGCTCTTTCTGCAAGTGGTCTACAGTGTTAACCAGAGGAGAAAAAACTGAATTAACGTCCTTGAGAACCTCAGTGTGATGATGTTGCAAGCGCCACTGGAGAGTGGCAGTGAGTTGGGTTTGTTGGTAGTCAAACTGCCTGTCCATGGCACCAGTAACATCCCGTCTTCCACTCTCACTGAGCTCTGTCAGTGTGTGGGTTAGAGTGCTCAGTGAGTTTCTGAATTCCATGGCACTCTGTTGTTGCTCTTCACTCAGACATTTGAATTTATGGTGGATTAGAGTTTGGAGATGTTGTTGAGTCCGACGAATATCAAGGATGTCACCTTGAAGTTGTAAGACTACAACCTCTGGAGATAAACCAGACAATGGAGGAAGGTTGGGCGTCAGAGGGAAGGCTAGCTCAGTACTTCCACACAGATCCATGTCAATAAGGGAGTAGCTGGTTAGACCTCCTGTGGCCTGTGGTCCAGACCGAGCCTTCAGATTCCCAGGGCTCTGGCCCAAATCAACTCCATTGACATTATGATTTGTATTGTCGGCTCGATGGTCAGACTGGCCCTGTGTATTCCCATTGACAGGTATGATATGGATGAGCACATTTTCTTGGGGTGAATCCATTGTTTTAATTCCACACAAAAGATTTGCTTTGGTTATTTCTCAATGTTGAGGTCCCATCTGGGGTGCCATATTTTATGTAACGGTTTTGACTTGAGGTTATAATTTATAGGGGTGCCAGGTAGGTTGTGCCTACCAGAGAAAATATTAGTTTCTCCTTTTAGTTTGATAGGGAATGAGTCCCATCTGGTCCGTCAAGTCTACACCAATACAAAGGACTCATGTAAAAGTCAGGATGGAAATACACTTTTCATAAACCCTTAAAACAATGGAAATAACTTCAAAACAACTGTATTCTTTTGCGTGGTTGTATTAACAACCTAAATGATCACACACACACACAACAATATAACAATAATGAGCTTTAAACAGCTCTGGTTCCTCCAGAAATGTCCTGTACCTCGGGCCTAAAAAGAGTCCAGCCCGGTAAACAAGTTCAGGGAACTCAAGTGACCTTAGTCACGCAATGGTTGTCCGTTCATACAGTGTAGCGTAAACCCTGTGTCAATCATACAATGAAAAGAACAAATATTTTACCACACATTTCAATAAATCCTCAACTACAACTAACTACCTAAATCATCACAGTATACATCACACCAAAACAAATGAAATACCGTATACAAAAAAGGTTGTAGTCCGTCGGTCAGTCAGAGAAGCCAATCCGCCGACAGATCTCCAGCGGAGAAAGGCCACGAAAACCAACGGAGAGGTGTAGTCCACAGATGCAAGAGTGGAGCCGACCTTGGGTAGATTTTCTATTAGGCTACACAAAGCACACTTTTAAAGCAGCACAACAAACGGAAGAGAGACGCTTCAGAACTGAGGGTCGAACACATCCTCATTCATGTTTCCATCACAACTCCTCTTTTGCACAGCTGATGCTGGCTATTTAATTGGGAATTAAAGGGGAAGCGCCCTATTGGAAGAAGCACTAATTAATTGAGAATTAAAGGGAAAGCGCCCTATTGGAAGGAGAAGCACTGAGACGGTTCAGAAACATTCAGGGCCGTCACAACGTGTAGGTGTCACAGAAAACAAACCTGGAATTTTCCGAATCAGACCAACCAGCTCTTTCCGCCCATCAACAGGTAGCTGAGTAAAAGGGCTATCCAAAATATCCAGTGTCTCTGAATTTTTCAATCTACCCTGCAGTATGCAATCATCGGGACCAGGAACATTTTCGTCCTCATGCACAGACCTAGTATTACAAGAACCAAGGGAAGTAACGGTATCAGCCAAACGAACAGTTTTACCATCCTCTGTAGACTCCCACTTTCTCATCAGAACATCCTCTTGGAGAAAATAACCATGTGCGACATCTCCCAACTGTTCCACAGGCACAATTTGGTCACGCAACTCTTCTAATGTGGGGTCAGTCCGTGGCGCATTGATTAGATCGGAGCGGAATACAGATAACGGGATAACAGGGAAAACAGTGAGAGACTTCTTTGTGGTATTCTCATTTACCGGAGCAGGGACCGGGTCACCATGGCTCATAGACCGCGTCACTGCACCCGCAGAGAACACCGCTGGGAAACTCTGCGCACTCTCATCAGGAATCCCTACAATTGACGGTTTAGTGGAAACCACTAGAGATGGAAACACGACAGGCCACACACGCTCACCAGCCAAGTTATTCCCAAGGATAACGTCGATACCCTCAATAGGCAACGAAGGACGCACCCCCACAACAACGTCACCTTTCACCAGTCCACAATCCAATATCAGTTTATGCAATGGAACTGACAGATTGTTCAAACCTATTCCCCTAATTAGAACACTATTCCCAGAATCAGTCTCAGCAGAGAAAGGTAACACAGATTCCAACACAAACGATTCCGAGGCACCTGTGTCTCGTAGGATCTTCACTGGCACTAGGTTCTTACTTCCTAACATAGACACAAAACCCTCCGTAATGAAAGGTAAATAGCCTGGGTCAATATGGACTTTCACATGCCCCTGGGCCTGAGACAATGTGTCAGGAGTAAACTGATGTGGAACAGACGCAGCTAACGCCGTAGGCCTAGATTTAACGTTAACCTGTTAGGGCTAGGGGGCAGTATTGACACGGCTGGATAAAAAACATACCCGATTTAATCTGGTTACCACTCCTACCCAGTAACTAGAATATGCATATACTTATTACATATGGATAGAAAACACCCTAAATTTTCTAAAACTGTTTGAATGGTGTCTGTGAGTATAACAGAACTCAAATGGCAGGTCAAAACCTGAGAGATTCCTTTACAGGAAGTGGCCTGTCTGACCATTTCTTGAACTTCTTTTCCATCTCTATCATTTACTAAGGATCTCTGCTCTAACGTGACACTTCCCACGTCTTCCATAGGCTCTCAGAGCCCGGGAAAAAACAGAATGTCGTCATTCCAGCCCCAGGCTGAAACACATTATCGCCTTTCTCAAGTGGCCGATCAAGGGACACTGGGCTTATGCGCGTGACCCCGACCGCCCCCGCCTTTGGGATTTTTTCCTCTGTTTGCCGAAAAGGAGATTCCCTGTCGGAATATTATCGCTTTTCTACGAGAAAAATGTCGTAAAAATTGATTTTAAACAGCGGTTGACATGCTTCGAAGTACGGTAATGGAATATTTAGAATTTTATTGTCACGAATTGCGCCATGCGCGCGACACTTCTTTACTATTTCGGATAGTGTCTGGAACGCACGAACAAAACGCCGCTATTCGGATATAACGATGGATTATTTTGGACCAAACCAACATTTGTTATTGAAGTAGCAGTCCTGGGTGTGCATTCTGACGAAGACAACAAAAGGTAATCAAACTTTTATAATAGTAAATATGATTATGGTGAGTGCTAAACTTGCCGGGTGTCTAAATAGCGAGCCCGTGATGCCTGGGCTATGTACTTAGAATATTGCAAAATGTGCTTTCACCAAAAAGCTATTTTAAAATCGGACATATCGAGTGCATAGAGGAGGTCTGTATCTATAATTCTTAAAATAATTGTTATGCTTTTTGTGAACGTTTATCGTGAGTAATTTAGTAAAATGTTAGCGAATTCCCCGGAAGTTTGCGGGGGGTATGCTAGTTCTGAACGTCACATGCTAATGTAAAAAGCTGTTTTTTGATATAAATATGAACTTGATTGAACAAAACATGCATGTATTGTATAACATAATGTCCTAGGGTTGTCATCTGATGAAGATCATCAAAGGTGAGTGCTGCATTTAGCTGTCTTCTGGTGACATTATATGCTGGCTTGAAAAATGGGTGTCTGATTATTTCTGGCTTGGTACTCTGCTGACATAATCTAATGTTTTGCTTTCGTTGTAAAGCCTTTTTGAAATCGGACAGTGTGGTTAGATTAACGAGAGTCTTGTCTTTAAATGGCTGTAAAATAGTCATATGTTTGAGAAATTGAAGTAATAGGATTTTTAAGGTTTTGAAAATCGCGCCACAGGCTGGCAGTGGCGTCCCACCTAGCCCATAGAGGTTAACACACGTACTGAATTTACCCCTAGACCTGAGAACCGGACATTCGTTTTTCCAATGACCTGAGCCTTGACAGTAGTGACACTCTTGACCAAAGTCAGTTTTACCACGGGAGTCAGGCTCAACCCTAGTTGAATAAAACTCTGCCCGTGAACCAGAGTATCTCGGTGAGCGAGGCCCAAATCTCTCCGAACGCCCCCACTCACTCCAAGTACGGGGTTCTACAAAAATACTTTTGTGAGTCAAAACATATTCGTCCGCCAAAACCGCAGCTTCAGCGACAGTCTGTACTTTTCGTTCGTTAATATACGTCGCTATATGATCAGGGATTGTGTCCTTAAATTGCTCTAGCATAATCAGATCACACAGCCCTTGAAAAGTCATAACCGCAGAGGCGGAACACCAGCGATTAAACTGTGAAGATAATTTTCGCGCAAACTCAACATGAGTCTGCCTATCATCCCTTTCTAAAGTTCTAAATCGTTGGCAGTAAGCCTCAGGAACCAATTCGTAAATCTGTAACACCGCCCTTTTAACCTTATCATAACTGACACTGTCGGCTACACTAAGAGCTGAATATGCTTCCTGCGCTTTACCAGTCAGCACACACTGCAACATTAAAGTGCGGTCAGAATCAGGCCAACTCCTAGCGTCAGCAACACGCTCAAACAACGAAAATAATGTCTCAGGGTCCTTTTCATTAAACTGAGGCAACAACCGTAAATTCCCAACAATGTCAAATGTGTCCGGGGCACACCCAAAAGAGGAACGACTCCTAAGTAAATCTGCGTCACCTTCCCAGAGCAAACTCTCCCCTGAGAGCTTTCCTTCCCTAACCAACTCTAGTCGCTCTTGTTGCAGCTTGATTTTAGCACGCTCCATATCCTGTTTAAATTCCAATTCCTTCTCATATTTTACACGATCGTGCTCTAGCTGTAACAGAAGCAGCTCTTTCTGCTGTTCAAAAAGAAGACTACTAGGACTAACCGATGGAGCGGTAATTGTAACATATCGGGGAGACGGCGAGTCCTCAGCAGAGGCTGCCCCAGTGGTATCTTCAAGAATACCACTCTCCATCAGATTGGCCTTCAATATTAACCTAATAGAATTTTTTTTACATTTATCACTAATTTCAACCTTGTAGTGTTCAGCAACCTTCAACAGCTGTTCTTTAGTACATACATCTAACAGTTCCTTTGATGGAAAGCGAATGAACTCGTCTACATTAGACGCCATAGTCAAAAAAATTCTCACTCAACCCCTCTACTGAGCACACCAGACCACAACAAGAGAAAATACAAATCACACCGGGCACCACAGAAAAGAGATGAGAAATGGAGCTTCCCCAAAATCTACAATAACTCAACCCTAGTCTTCATGCAGATTTGCGGTGGGTAATTATGCACTGTAGCCCGCTGGCAAGGAAGTAACCCCCCAGCACGCTGGTAGATTCCACCAAGCCACGGATGTGCCCCCGAGACAACTGCTCAGTCCACAGACACCACACAAAAATAACAAACATTAACAATGCCCAACATATTCCAAAATGAAACACGTCACTAAGCCTATCAGGGGAAAAAGGTTATAGCTCCGGGTAGTAAGTTTCACTACCCTATCCAAATCTCCCACCAAGGTACACAGCTGATTGTACTCACCTCAGACCAACGTCCCAACAGCAAGTAGAACAAGCGTTTCCAGGCTAGGCAGGGGCCTGGAAACTAACCAATGTATTCTCTCCAACACAGCACACAAACCAAACAAACAAAGGCAACCAATACTGAGCACCAAACTCAAACTAACAAACAAAGCACCTCAATTTAACATACCGCCACGTTTTCTCCCAAACACAAGTTCAAGATCCCGGATGAGCCCCCACTTGTTACGAACCTGTAAGGGCTGTCTTCAGGAAAGGACCAAAATGCAGCAGAGTTAGTATTCATCCTTCAATTTAATTGGAAAGAACACTATACAAAAACAAAAACAAGGAAACTGACAGCCAACAGTCCTGTCAGGTGCAACCACACTAAACAAGAAACAATTACCCACAAAACCCAAAGGAAAAACATGCTCCTTATGTGTGACTCCCAATCAGCAGCAACGAGCACCACCTGTGCCTGATTGGGAGCCACACACATGGCCCAAAACAAAGAAATACCAAAACATAGAAAAAGGAACATAGAACGCCCACCCAATGTAACACCCTGGCCTAACCAAAATAAAGAACAAAAACCCCTCTCTATGGCCAGAGCGTTACAGAACCGGCTCTGAGTTCACAACAAAAGGGAGACAACGTGGAGACAAGGAGTATCAAAATATATATTTATTAACTAAAATAACTAAATAATTAACAATGGCGTGTGTGTAATCAGTAGTGTAAGTGAGTGTTTTGCATACCTGAATGTAATAATGCAGGGTGTTGAAAGGTGCCAAAGGAAATAACCAAAAAGCCACAAAACTACACAACCAAAATCAAAAAAGTGTCTGCATGGAGAGAGTCCTCTCAATAACTGTGGAAGAGGTCTCTTTATCCTGGGACACAGCTGGGCCCAGGTGCTTCCCATTTAGCTGACGACCCTTCCAACTCCGCCCACCGGCATCCTAACAAGGAAACAAGAACAGAGAGAATACGGCAGACAGAGTGGGAGGGTCGTCACACACCCCCCCATAAAACCGGGGACCAACAAGGGCCCCGGAACAACGTACCAGCCTCTGCGTCCCAAATTGACACAGGCCTCTGCGTCCCAAATTGACACAGGCCTCTGCGTCCCAAATTGACACAGGCCTCTGCGTCCCAAATTGACACAGGCCTCTGCGTCCCAAATTGACACAGGCCTCTGCGTCCCAAATTGACACAGGCCTCTGCGTCCCAAATTGACACAGGCCTCTGCGTCCCAAATTGACGAGAGGTTACATGTTCACCTTCCACTTGCCCCAGCCAACCTCCTTCTCCCCAGACCTCAGCAACCTTTGTGCACAGGAAGCAACATTTAAGAGGAAAGGAGAACACAAGACCAGGAGGGAACAGACAGGAAAGTTAGAACATGATAAAACCAAACAATGGTCAGTCACATAACATTCAGGAACAGGGCGCACAAGAGACCACATCAGCTACAAACGCAAACAACATCTTCCAACGGTTCATAGTCACTTCTCAACGGTTGTCATTTCCCAACGATTCATAGTCACTCCAATGATTCATAGTGACTCCAACGATTCATAGTGACTCCAACGATTCATAGTGACTCCAACGATTCATAGTCACTAAACTCATAACCGAATACGAGTACAGACCAGAGGGTGTAATAAAGGCAAAAATGTCATGTGCCCTACTCGTCAGTGGCACCTGCCAATAGCACAATAACAGGTCAAATTTGCACAAACAGCTGCGCCGACTTGATCAACGCAGTCCTCCATCCGAGGAAGAGGAAATTAATCTGGCTTAGTGACTCCGTTTACCTTACGGTGGTCCGTTCCATCCGGTTTACTGACCAAGATACAGGGAGAAGCCCAACTGGAGAAAGAAGGCTCTGCTATCTTACTCTCCAGCATGTACCTGACCTCAGCATCCAGACAACGCAGTTTCTCTACAGAGACTCTATAGAACCGCTGACGAATGGGGTCAGCATCTCCAATGTCAATATTATGCTCTATCAAGTTTGTACGTTGTAACGGTTTTGACTTGAGGTTATAATTTATAGGGGTGCCAGGTAGGTTGTGCCTACCAGAGAAAATATTAGTTTCTCCTTTTAGTTTGATAGGGAATGAGTCCCATCTGGTCCGTCAAGTCTACACCAATACAAAGGACTCATGTAAAAGTCAGGATGGAAATACACTTTTCATAAACCCTTAAAACAATGGAAATAACTTCAAAACAACTGTATTCTTTTGCGTGGTTGTATTAACAACCTAAATGATCACACACACACACACAACAATATAACAATAATGAGCTTTAAACAGCTCTGGTTCCTCCAGAAATGTCCTGTACCTCGGGCCTAAAAAAGAGTCCAGCCCGGTAAACAAGTTCAGGGAACTCAAGTGACCTTAGTCACGCAATGGTTGTCCGTTCATACAGTGTAGCGTAAACCCTGTGTCAATCATACAATGAAAAGAACAAATATTTTACCACACATTTCAATAAATCCTCAACTACAACTAACTACCTAAATCATCACAGTATACATCACACCAAAACAAATGAAATACCGTATACAAAAAAGGTTGTAGTCCGTCGGTCAGTCAGAGAAGCCAATCCGCCGACAGATCTCCAGCGGAGAAAGGCCACGAAAACCAACGGAGAGGTGTAGTCCACAGATGCAAGAGTGGAGCCGACCTTGGGTAGATTTTCTATTAGGCTACACAAAGCACACTTTTAAAGCAGCACAACAAACGGAAGAGAGACGCTTCAGAACTGAGGGTCGAACACATCCTCATTCATGTTTCCATCACAACTCCTCTTTTGCACAGCTGATGCTGGCTATTTAATTGGGAATTAAAGGGGAAGCGCCCTATTGGAAGAAGCTAATTAATTGAGAATTAAAGGGAAAGCGCCCTATTGGAAGGAGAAGCACTGAGACGGTTCAGAAACATTCAGGGCCGTCACACACCCCCTCCCCTGGAAAAAGCCGACCATTGCCCTGGAAGGCACATCTTGGTCGGGGAAACCGAGAAAGGTCTCTTCATCACTTTCCTCTACAAAAATATTCGTTACATTTTGGCGCTCATGCTCCTCAGCCGAGGGGTCACAGTTCTTAAAGCGTGAGACTTCTAGATCTGGGAATCCGAGAAAAGTCTCCTCACTTTCCTCTTCAAAGATCTCCAGGACCTTGCGGCGCTCAATCTCCTCCAATTCGTCAGCTGAGGGGTAACAGGCCTTAAGGCGTGAGACATGGACAACGCGCATATCTTCACCTGTGTCCTCTTTCACCACTCGATAGTTCAAAGGGCCTCTCTGCTCCACAATCCTATATGGTCCTTGCCATTTAGGAGCGAGCTTGGCCGAGAAGAATTGTTCAGCTTTTGAATAAGGATGAGAGCGAAGCCACACCCGATCACGAAGCTGGAACTGCATGTCTCGTCTCTTCTTATCATAATTTCTCTTCTGCCTGAGTCGAGCATGGATCATGTTCTTTGAGACAAGAGCTCTCAAGTCGTGGAGATGGACTACCTGGTCATAGCAAGCAGCGTCTGGAGTAACCTGCTGGGGCTGTAGCACCATCTCCAAGGGTCCTCGGAGGGGACGACTCAGGTTCAGCTCTGCAGGTGTGACTCCAGTGGACTCTTGCACAGCAGAATTCAGGGCAAATCGAAACTCGTGAAGGTGCTTGTCCCAGTGTTTGTGCTGGGTCCCTACATAGGAAGCAACCATTGTCTTCAAGGTTCGATTAACTCTCTCAGTGAGGTTGGTCTGTGGGTGATAAGCCGTGGTCAACTTCTGTCTCAGGTTCCATCTTTGGCAGGTCTCCTCAAAGAGATCAGAGACGAATTGGGAACCTCGATCAGACAGGATGTAATCAGGCACTCCCCAGCGAGTCAGGATCTCTTTCGTAAGGATGTTAGAGACTGTCCTTGCTGTGGCCTGACGCAGGGCAAAGAGCTCCACCCACTTGGAATAGTAATCAACAAAAACAAGCATGTACACATTCTGATTGGAGCTTCTAGGAAATGGACCCATCAAATCCACTCCTAACATTTCCCAAGGTCGGGTAATCACAGTTTGCTGCAACTTGCCAGCAGGCTTTCTACCTTCTGGTTTGTACATTTGACAAACCTGACAGTTTCGGATGTGTGACTTTACATCCATGCTCAGATGTGGCCAGTACAGTAATGCTTGCAACCGCTTGTAGGTTTTGAACCTGCCCAAATGACCAGCTAACGGGTCTTCATGGAAATGTTGAAGCAGTTGAAGGCGTAGAGTTTCAGGTATGTACATTTGGTATAGTGTTCTGTGAGGTAGTTGTACAACTCGGTAGACTTTGTCTTCAATGATGGTCAGCTTGGTGGTAGGATTGACCATCTTTTCTCTATCTTCCAGGATAGTCTGGTACAAAGCCTGTACTTCTGGATCATCCTGTTGGGCTTTCCAAATGGCCTCATCAGAGATGGGAAAGTCAGTTTTGGGTGAGTCTCGACTGCTTGACAGGACAGTAGCACATGTAAGATGAGGGCCACCATTACCACCAGCAGGAGCTCTGGATAAGGCATCTGGAATCATCATCATCTCACTTGGCTCTGTCATATCCTCACATGGTCTCTCCTATCATTGCTATGCAGACGACACACAATTAATCTTCTCCTTTCCCCCTTCTGATAACCAGGCGGCGAATCGCATCTCTGCATGTCTGTCAGACATATCAGTGTGGATGACGGATCACCAGCTCAAGCTGAACCTCGGCAAGACGGAGCTGCTCTTCCTCCCGGGGAAGGACTGCCCGTTCCATGATCTCGCCATCACGGTTGACAACTCCCTTGTGTCCTCCTCCCAGAGTGCTAAGAACCTTGGCGTGATCCTGGACAACACCCTGTCGTTCTCCACTAACATCAAGGCGGTGACCCGATCCTGTAGTTTCATGCTCTACAACATTCGCAGAGTACGACCCTGCCTCACACAGGAAGCGGCGCAGGTCCTAATCCAGGCACTTGTCATCTCCCGTCTGGATTACTGCAACTCGCTGTTGGCTGGGCTCCCTGCCTGTGCCATTAAACCCCTACAACTCATCCAGAACGCCGCAGCCCGTCTGGTGTTCAACCTTCCCAAGTTCTCTCACGTCACCCCGCTCCTCCGCTCTCTCCACTGGCTTCCAGTTGAAGCTCGCATCCGCTACAAGACCATGGTGATTGCCTACGGAGCTGTGAAGGGAACGGCACCTCCATACCTTCAGGCTCTGATCAGGCCCTACACCCAAACAAGGGCACTGCGTTCATCCACCACTGGCCTGCTGGCCCCCCTACCTCTGAGGAAGCACAGTTCCCGCTCAGCCCAGTCAAAACTGTTCGCTGCTCTGGCACCCCAATGGTGGAACAAGCTCCCTCACGACGCCAGGACAGCGGAGTCAATCACCACCTTCCGGAGACACCTGAAACCCCACCTCTTTAACCTGTTAGGGCTAGGGGGCAGCATTTGCACGTCTGGATAAAAAAAAATGTACCCGATTTAACCTCTCTAGGCTAGGCGGGACGAATTCGTCCCACCTACGTAACAGCCAGTGTAATCCAGTGGCGCGATTTTCAAAACGTTAAAAATCCTATTACTTCAATTTCTCAAACATATGACTATTTTACAGCCATTTAAAGATAAGACTCTCGTTAATCTAACCACACTGTCCGATTTCAAAAAGGCTTTACAACGAAAGCAAAACATTAGATTATGTCAGCAGAGTACCAAGCCAGAAATAATCAGACACCCATTTTTCAAGCCAGCATATAATGTCACCAAAACCCAGAAGACAGCTAAATGCAGCACTCACCTTTGATGATCTTCATCAGATGACAACCCTAGGACATTGTTATACAATACATGCATGTTTTGTTCAATCAAGTTCATATTTATATCAAAAACCAGCTTTTTACATTAGCATGTGACGTTCAGAACTAGCATACCCCCCGCAAACTTCCGGGGAATTCGCTAACATTTTACTAAATTACTCACGATAAACGTTCACAAAAAGCATAACAATTATTTTAAGAATTATAGATACAGACCTCTATGCACTCGATATGTCCGATTTTAAAATAGCTTTTTGGTGAAAGCACATTTTGCAATATTCTAAGTACATAGCCCAGGCATCACGGGCTCGCTATTTAGACACCCGGCAAGTTTAGCACTCACCATAATCATATTTACTATTATAAAAATGTCATTACCTTTTGTTGTCTTCGTCAGAATGCACACCCAGGACAGCTACTTCAATAACAAATGTTGGTTTGGTCCAAAATAATCCATCGTTATATCCGAATAGCGGCGTTTTGTTCGTGCGTTCCAGACACTATCCGAAATAGTAAAGAAGTGTCACGCGCTTGGCGCAATTCCTGACAATAAAATTCAAAGTATTCCATTACCGTACGTCGAAGCATGTCAATCGCTGTTTAAAATCAATTTTTACGTCATTTGTCTCGTAGAAAAGCGATAATATTCCGACAGGGAATCTCCTTTTCGGCAAACAGAGGAAAAAATCCCAAAGGCGGGGGCGGTCGGGGTCACGCGCATAAGCTAGTGTCTCTTGATGGGCCACTTGAGAAAGGCGATAATGTGTTTCAGCCTGGGGCTGGAATGACGACATTCTGTTTTTTCCCGGGCTCTGAGAGCCTATGGAAGACGTGGGAAGTGTCACGTTAGAGCAGAGATCCTTAGTAAATGATAGAGATGGAAAAGAAGTTCAACAAATGGTCAGAAAGGCCACTTCCTGTAAAGGAATCTCTCAGGTTTTGACCTGCCATTTGAGTTCTGTTATACTCACAGACACCATTCAAACAGTTTTAGAAAATTTAGGGTGTTTTCTATCCATATGTAATAAGTATATGCATATTCTAGTTACTGAGTAGGAGTGGTAACCAGATTAAATCGGGTATGTTTTTTATCCAGCCGTGTCAATGCTGCCCCCTAGCCCTAACAGGTTAATCTGGTTACTAATCCTACCCAGTAACTAGAATATGCATATACTTATTATATATGGATAGAAAACACTAAAGTTTCTAAAACTGTTTGAATGGTGTCTGTGAGTATAACAGAACTCATTTGGCAGGCAAAACCCTGAGACATTTTCTGACAGGAAGTGGATACCTGATGTGTTGTATTGACTTTAAACCTATCCCATTGAAAAACACAGGGGCTTAGGAATATTTTGGCACTTCCTATTGCTTCCACTAGATGTCACCAGCCTTTACAAAGTGTTTTGAGTCTTCTGGAGGGAGATCTGACCGAACAAGAGCCATGGAACGATGATGTCCCATTAGACACCTGGCTACGCGAGTTCATGTTGGGTACCCTCGTTCCAATACGTTATAAAAGAGTATGCATTCGTCCACCTTGAATATTATTCATGTTCTGGTTAAAAAAGGCCCTAATGATTTATGCTATACAACGTTTGACATGTTTGAACGAACGGAAATATATTTTTTCCCCTCGTTCATGACGAGAAGTCCGGCTGGCTTAGATCATGTGCTAACAAGACGGAGATTTTTGGACATAAATGAGCTTTTTTGAACAAAACTACATTCGTTATGGACCTGTGATACCTGGAAGTGACATCTGATGAAGAGAATCAAAGGTAATGGATTATTTACATAGTATTTTCGATTTTAGATCTCCCCAACATGACGTCTAGTCTGTATCGCAACGCGTATTTTTCTGGGCGCAGTGCTCAGATTATTGCAAAGTGTGATTTCCCAGTAAGGTTATTTTTAAATCTGGCAAGTTGATTGCGTTCAAGAGATGTAAATCTATAATTCTTTAAATGACAATATAATATTTTACCAATGTTTTCTAATTTTAATTATTTAATTTGTGACGCTGACTTGACTGCCGGTTATTGGAGGGAAACGATTTCCTCAACATCAATGCCATAGTAAAACGCTGTTTTTGGATATAAATATGAACTTGATAGAACTAAAAATGCATGCATTGTCTAACATAATGTCCTAGGAGTGTCATCTGATGGAGATTGTAAAAGGTTAGTGCATCATTTTAGCTGGTTTTATGGTTTTGGTGACCCTGTCTTTGAATTGACAAAACATTACACACAACTCTTGTAAATGTACTGTCCTAACATACTCTAAATTTATGCTTTCGCCGTAAAACCTTTTTGAAATCGTAAAACGTGGTTAGATTAAGGAGATGTTTATCTTTCAAAGGGTGTAAAATAGTTGTATTTTTGAAAAATTTGAATTTTGACATTTATTTGGATTCAAATTTGCCGCTCTTGAAATGCACCTGCTGTTGATGGAGTGCACCACGGGTGGCACGCTAGCGTCCCACCTAGCCCATAGAGGTTAAGGAATACCTAGGATAGGATAAAGTAATCCTTCTAACCCCCCCCCCCCCCTTAAAATATTTAGATGCACTATTGTAAAGTGGTTGTTCCACTGGATATCATAAGGTGAATGCACCATTTTGTAAGTCGCTCTGGATAAGAGCGTCTGCTAAATGACTTAAATGTAATTGTAATGTAATCTGGAACAGTGTTGTATTTTCCTTTCCTGTATTCTACTGCAAAGGTGAACTCTTGCAACCGTAGAGCCCATCTGATAAGTCTGGTGCTTGGTTTGTTGGTCTTGAACACCCACACAAGGGAGGAATGGTCAGTGACCACAGTGAAGTGTCTTCCCTCCAGGTAGTACCTCCACTTTTCCAAAGCCCAGACAACTGCGAGGCACTCTTGCTCGGTTGTGGAGTAGTTCCGTTCTGCTCCATTCAATGTTCGACTGGCGAACGCTAGCACTTCTTCAATGCCAAGTCCAGTCTGTTGGACTAGAACAGCACCAAGTCCAACATCACTTGCATCAGTGTAAACAACAAAAGGGCAATCAAAGTTGGGATGACCCAAAATGGGAGGTGTGACGAGGTGTCGTTTCAGGGTTTCAAAAGAGGTCTGGCACTCTGCCGTCCATCGGAATTTCGCACCTTTTCGCTTCAATGCGTTGAGGGGTTCTGCCACCTGGGAGAAGTTCAACACAAACCGATGGTACCATCCAGCCATCCCAAGGAACCGTTGAAGGGCCTTGAGTGTGGTTGGGACAGGGAAATCTTGTACCGCCTTGGTCTTTTCGGGATCCACATGAGTGCCGTCAAAAGACACAATATGGCCAAGGAACTTCAGGGAGGTTTGGCAGAAGTTGCTCTTCTTCATGTTCAATGTCAGACCAGCTTCCCTTAGCTTGTCCAACACTGCTTGAAGATCTTGAAAATGTTGTTCTCTGGTCTGGGAGTAGATAATTATATCGTCCAGGTAGACGAAACAGATCTTCCCTTTGAGCTCACCTAACGCAATCTCCATGAGTCTTTGGAAAGTGGCAGGTGCATTCTTTAATCCAAAAGGCATCACCTTAAAGGAAAACAAGCCCTCAGCACAGACAAAAGCAGTCTTGTCCTTGCTTTCCTGGTCCATCTCAACCTGCCAATAGCCACTATTGAGGTCAAGGGTAGTGAACACAACCGCGCCAGACAATGACTCCAGGATCTCTTGGATGGTGGGAAGAGGATAGGCATCAGTCTGGGAAACCTTGTTGGTCTTCCTATAGTCCACACAAAATCTAAGACCACCAGTCTTTTTTGGGATGAGGACAACAGGAGCAGCCCAGGGAGAGGATGAACGTTCAATTATATTTTGTGTCAACATATCATTAATGAGTCCTTTTTGGATGATTAGCTTTGCTGGGGACAAACGATATGGCTTCTGCTTGATCGGCATTTCCTGTGTAAGGAATATTTTGTGCTTCAGGAGCCCGGTACGTCCCAGCTTTGAAGTACATACATCAGCGTTATTCTGCAGCTGTTCCAACAGCCTTAACTCCTCTGGCTGTTCCAGCTGAGCTCTTCTCACAGCCTGTAAAAGGAGATCATCAGAAGGATTATCGAGGGTTAGTGGTACCGGAGCAATGGCAGAGAAGACTGCCACATTTGGACCCCAATCATGTAACTTTGTAGCTTCTGACTGGAAGAAATGCTTCTTGCTCGGATTGTATGGAAACCAGTAGCAATTGTGTGCGATATCAATCTGGACACCACTGAAGTACATGAAATCAATTCCCAACACAACAGGAAAAGCAAGGTTCTTGGTTTGTAGGATAACAGAAGGAATCATATAGGAGTGGTTACACAGGTGGAACTCTACCTCACTCCATCCAAGTGGTCGTTTAGCCTCACCATCAGCCAGATAGAGTGGACCTTCTGTCCACGGCTTCAAGTTGTAGTGTAGACCTTTAACCTCCTTCCACAGTTTCTCATTGAGCAGTGTGTAGGATGACCCGGTGTCCAGGATGGCTCTTCCTGTCCATGGCCCTATGGACAGGGGTAACACCAATTGGTGCGGTATTAACTGAAAGGAAGGGGATGTCGATGGGGCGGCGTAGGCAGTGACACTTGGGGTTTCATCTCTGGTCAAAGCACCCAGAGTAGGATGGTCGTTCCTGCGAAGGGAGTTAGGTGTGTTTGCCTGTTGTGATTTGTGGTTTCTGGAAGGGTTTACTTGATATGGTCTTGGACATGTAGCTGAAGAATGTCCCTTTTGGCTACATCTCCAACAGAACATGGGAGGGGTTTTGGCTGGAGACTGTGGCTGTTGTTGATGGTCTGGCTTGGGTAACGGTTTGGGTGTCTGTTTCTTTCTCTGTTCATATTGCTGTTGGCATTCTCTGTCCTTCTCGAACTGCTGTCCCAGGCGAACCAGTCCATCAACAGTGGTGACTCTTTCTCTGAGTTGACTGGCTAGTAGTGGGTTGATGTTCTTCAAGATCAATTTAATGACCTCTTCCTCCTCAATACCAGGTTTCCACCTTCTGCACAGGGAGTGGTAACCGTATGCAAAGTCACGGATACTCTCCTTCTCTCTTTGCACTCGATTAAAGACTCTGTCTGCCAGCTCATCTGTGTAGTCCTCAGACAGAAATGCAGAGGAAAACTTGGCCTCAAAGTCAGCCCAGGAGGTAGTGGTGAGACGTGCCACATCCCACCAGTCTCGAGCTGTACCATGCAACACATTCCTCAATGTGGCAAGGAGTTCTTCGTCAGCCAGGGGATTGAGGGCAAGAAAGTCACGACATCTTTCCAGATACATTAGCGGATCAGGACTGTCATCTTTTTTCCCCAAAGGTGGGAAATTGCAATTTAATGGGCATCGCCCCCACATGACGTCTACTCAAATCACCATGAACAAAAGAGCTAGGAGGGATTGAGGAAGTAGAGGGTGAGGGAGTTATCGGACCATGAAAATGAACACCAGGATGCATGGTGGATTGCATCCTGTAAGGGGTGGCTGCAGCATGGCCTTGTCTTAGCTGTTCTGAGGTGCCAGCTTGGCCCTCAGTGGTCTGAACAGAAGTGGACACCAGAGAAGCTCTGTGCAAGGAGTTGTGCCTAATGGAGGCCATGTCAACAGACACGTCAGCCAACATTTTAACACAATTAGAAAGCTCTTTCTGCAAGTGGTCTACAGTGTTAACCAGAGGAGAAAAAACTGAATTAACGTCCTTGAGAACCTCAGTGTGATGATGTTGCAAGCGCCACTGGAGAGTGGCAGTGAGTTGGGTTTGTTGGTAGTCAAACTGCCTGTCCATGGCACCAGTAACATCCCGTCTTCCACTCTCACTGAGCTCTGTCAGTGTGTGGGTTAGAGTGCTCAGTGAGTTTCTGAATTCCATGGCACTCTGTTGTTGCTCTTCACTCAGACATTTGAATTTATGGTGGATTAGAGTTTGGAGATGTTGTTGAGTCCGACGAATATCAAGGATGTCACCTTGAAGTTGTAAGACTACAACCTCTGGAGATAAACCAGACAATGGAGGAAGGTTGGGCGTCAGAGGGAAGGCTAGCTCAGTACTTCCACACAGATCCATGTCAATAAGGGAGTAGCTGGTTAGACCTCCTGTGGCCTGTGGTCCAGACCGAGCCTTCAGATTCCCAGGGCTCTGGCCCAAATCAACTCCATTGACATTATGATTTGTATTGTCGGCTCGATGGTCAGACTGGCCCTGTGTATTCCCATTGACAGGTATGATATGGATGAGCACATTTTCTTGGGGTGAATCCATTGTTTTAATTCCACACAAAAGATTTGCTTTGGTTATTTCTCAATGTTGAGGTCCCATCTGGGGTGCCATATTTTATGTAACGGTTTTGACTTGAGGTTATAATTTATAGGGGTGCCAGGTAGGTTGTGCCTACCAGAGAAAATATTAGTTTCTCCTTTTAGTTTGATAGGGAATGAGTCCCATCTGGTCCGTCAAGTCTACACCAATACAAAGGACTCATGTAAAAGTCAGGATGGAAATACACTTTTCATAAACCCTTAAAACAATGGAAATAACTTCAAAACAACTGTATTCTTTTGCGTGGTTGTATTAACAACCTAAATGATCACACACACACACAACAATATAACAATAATGAGCTTTAAACAGCTCTGGTTCCTCCAGAAATGTCCTGTACCTCGGGCCTAAAAAGAGTCCAGCCCGGTAAACAAGTTCAGGGAACTCAAGTGACCTTAGTCACGCAATGGTTGTCCGTTCATACAGTGTAGCGTAAACCCTGTGTCAATCATACAATGAAAAGAACAAATATTTTACCACACATTTCAATAAATCCTCAACTACAACTAACTACCTAAATCATCACAGTATACATCACACCAAAACAAATGAAATACCGTATACAAAAAAGGTTGTAGTCCGTCGGTCAGTCAGAGAAGCCAATCCGCCGACAGATCTCCAGCGGAGAAAGGCCACGAAAACCAACGGAGAGGTGTAGTCCACAGATGCAAGAGTGGAGCCGACCTTGGGTAGATTTTCTATTAGGCTACACAAAGCACACTTTTAAAGCAGCACAACAAACGGAAGAGAGACGCTTCAGAACTGAGGGTCGAACACATCCTCATTCATGTTTCCATCACAACTCCTCTTTTGCACAGCTGATGCTGGCTATTTAATTGGGAATTAAAGGGGAAGCGCCCTATTGGAAGAAGCACTAATTAATTGAGAATTAAAGGGAAAGCGCCCTATTGGAAGGAGAAGCACTGAGACGGTTCAGAAACATTCAGGGCCGTCACAACGTGTAGGTGTCACAGAAAACAAACCTGGAATTTTCCGAATCAGACCAACCAGCTCTTTCCGCCCATCAACAGGTAGCTGAGTAAAAGGGCTATCCAAAATATCCAGTGTCTCTGAGTTTTTCAATCTACCCTGCAGTATGCAATCATCGGGACCAGGAACATTTTCGTCCTCATGCACAGACCTAGTATTACAAGAACCAAGGGAAGTAACGGTATCAGCCAAACGAACAGTTTTACCATCCTCTGTAGACTCCCACTTTCTCATCAGAACATCCTCTTGGAGAAAATAACCATGTGCGACATCTCCCAACTGTTCCACAGGCACAATTTGGTCACGCAACTCTTCTAATGTGGGGTCAGTCCGTGGCGCATTGATTAGATCGGAGCGGAATACAGATAACGGGATAACAGGGAAAACAGTGAGAGACTTCTTTGTGGTATTCTCATTTACCGGAGCAGGGACCGGGTCACCATGGCTCATAGACCGCGTCACTGCACCCGCAGAGAACACCGCTGGGAAACTCTGCGCACTCTCATCAGGAATCCCTACAATTGACGGTTTAGTGGAAACCACTAGAGATGGAAACACGACAGGCCACACACGCTCACCAGCCAAGTTATTCCCAAGGATAACGTCGATACCCTCAATAGGCAACGAAGGACGCACCCCCACAACAACGTCACCTTTCACCAGTCCACAATCCAATATCAGTTTATGCAATGGAACTGACAGATTGTTCAAACCTATTCCCCTAATTAGAACACTATTCCCAGAATCAGTCTCAGCAGAGAAAGGTAACACAGATTCCAACACAAACGATTCCGAGGCACCTGTGTCTCGTAGGATCTTCACTGGCACTAGGTTCTTACTTCCTAACATAGACACAAAACCCTCCGTAATGAAAGGTAAATAGCCTGGGTCAATATGGACTTTCACATGCCCCTGGGCCTGAGACAATGTGTCAGGAGTAAACTGATGTGGAACAGACGCAGCTAACGCCGTAGGCCTAGATTTAACGTTAACCTGTTAGGGCTAGGGGGCAGTATTGACACGGCTGGATAAAAAACATACCCGATTTAATCTGGTTACCACTCCTACCCAGTAACTAGAATATGCATATACTTATTACATATGGATAGAAAACACCCTAAATTTTCTAAAACTGTTTGAATGGTGTCTGTGAGTATAACAGAACTCAAATGGCAGGTCAAAACCTGAGAGATTCCTTTACAGGAAGTGGCCTGTCTGACCATTTCTTGAACTTCTTTTCCATCTCTATCATTTACTAAGGATCTCTGCTCTAACGTGACACTTCCCACGTCTTCCATAGGCTCTCAGAGCCCGGGAAAAAACAGAATGTCGTCATTCCAGCCCCAGGCTGAAACACATTATCGCCTTTCTCAAGTGGCCGATCAAGGGACACTGGGCTTATGCGCGTGACCCCGACCGCCCCCGCCTTTGGGATTTTTTCCTCTGTTTGCCGAAAAGGAGATTCCCTGTCGGAATATTATCGCTTTTCTACGAGAAAAATGTCGTAAAAATTGATTTTAAACAGCGGTTGACATGCTTCGAAGTACGGTAATGGAATATTTAGAATTTTATTGTCACGAATTGCGCCATGCGCGCGACACTTCTTTACTATTTCGGATAGTGTCTGGAACGCACGAACAAAACGCCGCTATTCGGATATAACGATGGATTATTTTGGACCAAACCAACATTTGTTATTGAAGTAGCAGTCCTGGGTGTGCATTCTGACGAAGACAACAAAAGGTAATCAAACTTTTATAATAGTAAATATGATTATGGTGAGTGCTAAACTTGCCGGGTGTCTAAATAGCGAGCCCGTGATGCCTGGGCTATGTACTTAGAATATTGCAAAATGTGCTTTCACCAAAAAGCTATTTTAAAATCGGACATATCGAGTGCATAGAGGAGGTCTGTATCTATAATTCTTAAAATAATTGTTATGCTTTTTGTGAACGTTTATCGTGAGTAATTTAGTAAAATGTTAGCGAATTCCCCGGAAGTTTGCGGGGGGTATGCTAGTTCTGAACGTCACATGCTAATGTAAAAAGCTGTTTTTTGATATAAATATGAACTTGATTGAACAAAACATGCATGTATTGTATAACATAATGTCCTAGGGTTGTCATCTGATGAAGATCATCAAAGGTGAGTGCTGCATTTAGCTGTCTTCTGGGTTTTGGTGACATTATATGCTGGCTTGAAAAATGGGTGTCTGATTATTTCTGGCTTGGTACTCTGCTGACATAATCTAATGTTTTGCTTTCGTTGTAAAGCCTTTTTGAAATCGGACAGTGTGGTTAGATTAACGAGAGTCTTGTCTTTAAATGGCTGTAAAATAGTCATATGTTTGAGAAATTGAAGTAATAGGATTTTTAAGGTTTTGAAAATCGCGCCACAGGCTGGCAGTGGCGTCCCACCTAGCCCATAGAGGTTAACACACGTACTGAATTTACCCCTAGACCTGAGAACCGGACATTCGTTTTTCCAATGACCTGAGCCTTGACAGTAGTGACACTCTTGACCAAAGTCAGTTTTACCACGGGAGTCAGGCTCAACCCTAGTTGAATAAAACTCTGCCCGTGAACCAGAGTATCTCGGTGAGCGAGGCCCAAATCTCTCCGAACGCCCCCACTCACTCCAAGTACGGGGTTCTACAAAAATACTTTTGTGAGTCAAAACATATTCGTCCGCCAAAACCGCAGCTTCAGCGACAGTCTGTACTTTTCGTTCGTTAATATACGTCGCTATATGATCAGGGATTGTGTCCTTAAATTGCTCTAGCATAATCAGATCACACAGCCCTTGAAAAGTCATAACCGCAGAGGCGGAACACCAGCGATTAAACTGTGAAGATAATTTTCGCGCAAACTCAACATGAGTCTGCCTATCATCCCTTTCTAAAGTTCTAAATCGTTGGCAGTAAGCCTCAGGAACCAATTCGTAAATCTGTAACACCGCCCTTTTAACCTTATCATAACTGACACTGTCGGCTACACTAAGAGCTGAATATGCTTCCTGCGCTTTACCAGTCAGCACACACTGCAACATTAAAGTGCGGTCAGAATCAGGCCAACTCCTAGCGTCAGCAACACGCTCAAACAACGAAAATAATGTCTCAGGGTCCTTTTCATTAAACTGAGGCAACAACCGTAAATTCCCAACAATGTCAAATGTGTCCGGGGCACACCCAAAAGAGGAACGACTCCTAAGTAAATCTGCGTCACCTTCCCAGAGCAAACTCTCCCCTGAGAGCTTTCCTTCCCTAACCAACTCTAGTCGCTCTTGTTGCAGCTTGATTTTAGCACGCTCCATATCCTGTTTAAATTCCAATTCCTTCTCATATTTTACACGATCGTGCTCTAGCTGTAACAGAAGCAGCTCTTTCTGCTGTTCAAAAAGAAGACTACTAGGACTAACCGATGGAGCGGTAATTGTAACATATCGGGGAGACGGCGAGTCCTCAGCAGAGGCTGCCCCAGTGGTATCTTCAAGAATACCACTCTCCATCAGATTGGCCTTCAATATTAACCTAATAGAATTTTTTTTACATTTATCACTAATTTCAACCTTGTAGTGTTCAGCAACCTTCAACAGCTGTTCTTTAGTACATACATCTAACAGTTCCTTTGATGGAAAGCGAATGAACTCGTCTACATTAGACGCCATAGTCAAAAAAATTCTCACTCAACCCCTCTACTGAGCACACCAGACCACAACAAGAGAAAATACAAATCACACCGGGCACCACAGAAAAGAGATGAGAAATGGAGCTTCCCCAAAATCTACAATAACTCAACCCTAGTCTTCATGCAGATTTGCGGTGGGTAATTATGCACTGTAGCCCGCTGGCAAGGAAGTAACCCCCCAGCACGCTGGTAGATTCCACCAAGCCACGGATGTGCCCCCGAGACAACTGCTCAGTCCACAGACACCACACAAAAATAACAAACATTAACAATGCCCAACATATTCCAAAATGAAACACGTCACTAAGCCTATCAGGGGAAAAAGGTTATAGCTCCGGGTAGTAAGTTTCACTACCCTATCCAAATCTCCCACCAAGGTACACAGCTGATTGTACTCACCTCAGACCAACGTCCCAACAGCAAGTAGAACAAGCGTTTCCAGGCTAGGCAGGGGCCTGGAAACTAACCAATGTATTCTCTCCAACACAGCACACAAACCAAACAAACAAAGGCAACCAATACTGAGCACCAAACTCAAACTAACAAACAAAGCACCTCAATTTAACATACCGCCACGTTTTCTCCCAAACACAAGTTCAAGATCCCGGATGAGCCCCCACTTGTTACGAACCTGTAAGGGCTGTCTTCAGGAAAGGACCAAAATGCAGCAGAGTTAGTATTCATCCTTCAATTTAATTGGAAAGAACACTATACAAAAACAAAAACAAGGAAACTGACAGCCAACAGTCCTGTCAGGTGCAACCACACTAAACAAGAAACAATTACCCACAAAACCCAAAGGAAAAACATGCTCCTTATGTGTGACTCCCAATCAGCAGCAACGAGCACCACCTGTGCCTGATTGGGAGCCACACACATGGCCCAAAACAAAGAAATACCAAAACATAGAAAAAGGAACATAGAACGCCCACCCAATGTAACACCCTGGCCTAACCAAAATAAAGAACAAAAACCCCTCTCTATGGCCAGAGCGTTACAGAACCGGCTCTGAGTTCACAACAAAAGGGAGACAACGTGGAGACAAGGAGTATCAAAATATATATTTATTAACTAAAATAACTAAATAATTAACAATGGCGTGTGTGTAATCAGTAGTGTAAGTGAGTGTTTTGCATACCTGAATGTAATAATGCAGGGTGTTGAAAGGTGCCAAAGGAAATAACCAAAAAGCCACAAAACTACACAACCAAAATCAAAAAAGTGTCTGCATGGAGAGAGTCCTCTCAATAACTGTGGAAGAGGTCTCTTTATCCTGGGACACAGCTGGGCCCAGGTGCTTCCCATTTAGCTGACGACCCTTCCAACTCCGCCCACCGGCATCCTAACAAGGAAACAAGAACAGAGAGAATACGGCAGACAGAGTGGGAGGGTCGTCACACACCCCCCCATAAAACCGGGGACCAACAAGGGCCCCGGAACAACGTACCAGCCTCTGCGTCCCAAATTGACACAGGCCTCTGCGTCCCAAATTGACACAGGCCTCTGCGTCCCAAATTGACACAGGCCTCTGCGTCCCAAATTGACACAGGCCTCTGCGTCCCAAATTGACACAGGCCTCTGCGTCCCAAATTGACACAGGCCTCTGCGTCCCAAATTGACACAGGCCTCTGCGTCCCAAATTGACGAGAGGTTACATGTTCACCTTCCACTTGCCCCAGCCAACCTCCTTCTCCCCAGACCTCAGCAACCTTTGTGCACAGGAAGCAACATTTAAGAGGAAAGGAGAACACAAGACCAGGAGGGAACAGACAGGAAAGTTAGAACATGATAAAACCAAACAATGGTCAGTCACATAACATTCAGGAACAGGGCGCACAAGAGACCACATCAGCTACAAACGCAAACAACATCTTCCAACGGTTCATAGTCACTTCTCAACGGTTGTCATTTCCCAACGATTCATAGTCACTCCAATGATTCATAGTGACTCCAACGATTCATAGTGACTCCAACGATTCATAGTGACTCCAACGATTCATAGTCACTAAACTCATAACCGAATACGAGTACAGACCAGAGGGTGTAATAAAGGCAAAAATGTCATGTGCCCTACTCGTCAGTGGCACCTGCCAATAGCACAATAACAGGTCAAATTTGCACAAACAGCTGCGCCGACTTGATCAACGCAGTCCTCCATCCGAGGAAGAGGAAATTAATCTGGCTTAGTGACTCCGTTTACCTTACGGTGGTCCGTTCCATCCGGTTTACTGACCAAGATACAGGGAGAAGCCCAACTGGAGAAAGAAGGCTCTGCTATCTTACTCTCCAGCATGTACCTGACCTCAGCATCCAGACAACGCAGTTTCTCTACAGAGACTCTATAGAACCGCTGACGAATGGGGTCAGCATCTCCAATGTCAATATTATGCTCTATCAAGTTTGTACGTTGTAACGGTTTTGACTTGAGGTTATAATTTATAGGGGTGCCAGGTAGGTTGTGCCTACCAGAGAAAATATTAGTTTCTCCTTTTAGTTTGATAGGGAATGAGTCCCATCTGGTCCGTCAAGTCTACACCAATACAAAGGACTCATGTAAAAGTCAGGATGGAAATACACTTTTCATAAACCCTTAAAACAATGGAAATAACTTCAAAACAACTGTATTCTTTTGCGTGGTTGTATTAACAACCTAAATGATCACACACACACACACACAACAATATAACAATAATGAGCTTTAAACAGCTCTGGTTCCTCCAGAAATGTCCTGTACCTCGGGCCTAAAAAGAGTCCAGCCCGGTAAACAAGTTCAGGGAACTCAAGTGACCTTAGTCACGCAATGGTTGTCCGTTCATACAGTGTAGCGTAAACCCTGTGTCAATCATACAATGAAAAGAACAAATATTTTACCACACATTTCAATAAATCCTCAACTACAACTAACTACCTAAATCATCACAGTATACATCACACCAAAACAAATGAAATACCGTATACAAAAAAGGTTGTAGTCCGTCGGTCAGTCAGAGAAGCCAATCCGCCGACAGATCTCCAGCGGAGAAAGGCCACGAAAACCAACGGAGAGGTGTAGTCCACAGATGCAAGAGTGGAGCCGACCTTGGGTAGATTTTCTATTAGGCTACACAAAGCACACTTTTAAAGCAGCACAACAAACGGAAGAGAGACGCTTCAGAACTGAGGGTCGAACACATCCTCATTCATGTTTCCATCACAACTCCTCTTTTGCACAGCTGATGCTGGCTATTTAATTGGGAATTAAAGGGGAAGCGCCCTATTGGAAGAAGCACTAATTAATTGAGAATTAAAGGGAAAGCGCCCTATTGGACGGTTCAGAAACATTCAGGGCCGTCACACACCCCCTCCCCTGGAAAAAGCCGACCATTGCCCTGGAAGGCACATCTTGGTCGGGGAAACCGAGAAAGGTCTCTTCATCACTTTCCTCTTCAAAGATCTCCAGGACCTTGCGGCGCTCAATCTCCTCCAATTCGTCAGCTGAGGGGTAACAGGCCTTAAGGCGTGAGACATGGACAACGCGCATATCTTCACCTGTGTCCTCTTTCACCACTCGATAGTTCAAAGGGCCTCTCTGCTCCACAATCCTATATGGTCCTTGCCATTTAGGAGCGAGCTTGGCCGAGAAGAATTGTTCAGCTTTTGAATAAGGATGAGAGCGAAGCCACACCCGATCACGAAGCTGGAACTGCATGTCTCGTCTCTTCTTATCATAATTTCTCTTCTGCCTGAGTCGAGCCTGGATCATGTTCTTTGAGACAAGAGCTCTCAAGTCGTGGAGATGGACTACCTGGTCATAGCAAGCAGCGTCTGGAGTAACCTGCTGGGGCTGTAGCACCATCTCCAAGGGTCCTCGGAGGGGACGACTCAGGTTCAGCTCTGCAGGTGTGACTCCAGTGGACTCTTGCACAGCAGAATTCAGGGCAAATCGAAACTCGTGAAGGTGCTTGTCCCAGTGTTTGTGCTGGGTCCCTACATAGGAAGCAACCATTGTCTTCAAGGTTCGATTAACTCTCTCAGTGAGGTTGGTCTGTGGGTGATAAGCCGTGGTCAACTTCTGTCTCAGGTTCCATCTTTGGCAGGTCTCCTCAAAGAGATCAGAGACGAATTGGGAACCTCGATCAGACAGGATGTAATCAGGCACTCCCCAGCGAGTCAGGATCTCTTTCGTAAGGATGTTAGAGACTGTCCTTGCTGTGGCCTGACGCAGGGCAAAGAGCTCCACCCACTTGGAATAGTAATCAACAAAAACAAGCATGTACACATTCTGATTGGAGCTTCTAGGAAATGGACCCATCAAATCCACTCCTAACATTTCCCAAGGTCGGGTAATCACAGTTTGCTGCAACTTGCCAGCAGGCTTTCTACCTTCTGGTTTGTACATTTGACAAACCTGACAGTTTCGGATGTGTGACTTTACATCCATGCTCAGATGTGGCCAGTACAGTAATGCTTGCAACCGCTTGTAGGTTTTGAACCTGCCCAAATGACCAGCTAACGGGTCTTCATGGAAATGTTGAAGCAGTTGAAGGCGTAGAGTTTCAGGTATGTACATTTGGTATAGTGTTCTGTGAGGTAGTTGTACAACTCGGTAGACTTTGTCTTCAATGATGGTCAGCTTGGTGGTAGGATTGACCATCTTTTCTCTATCTTCCAGGATAGTCTGGTACAAAGCCTGTACTTCTGGATCATCCTGTTGGGCTTTCCAAATGGCCTCATCAGAGATGGGAAAGTCAGTTTTGGGTGAGTCTCGACTGCTTGACAGGACAGTAGCACATGTAAGATGAGGGCCACCATTACCACCAGCAGGAGCTCTGGATAAGGCATCTGGAATCATCATCATCTCACTTGGCTCTGTCATATCCTCACATGGTCTCTCCTATCATTGCTATGCAGACGACACACAATTAATCTTCTCCTTTCCCCCTTCTGATAACCAGGCGGCGAATCGCATCTCTGCATGTCTGTCAGACATATCAGTGTGGATGACGGATCACCAGCTCAAGCTGAACCTCGGCAAGACGGAGCTGCTCTTCCTCCCGGGGAAGGACTGCCCGTTCCATGATCTCGCCATCACGGTTGACAACTCCCTTGTGTCCTCCTCCCAGAGTGCTAAGAACCTTGGCGTGATCCTGGACAACACCCTGTCGTTCTCCACTAACATCAAGGCGGTGACCCGATCCTGTAGGTTCATGCTCTACAACATTCGCAGAGTACGACCCTGCCTCACACAGGAAGCGGCGCAGGTCCTAATCCAGGCACTTGTCATCTCCCGTCTGGATTACTGCAACTCGCTGTTGGCTGGGCTCCCTGCCTGTGCCATTAAACCCCTACAACTCATCCAGAACGCCGCAGCCCGTCTGGTGTTCAACCTTCCCAAGTTCTCTCACGTCACCCCGCTCCTCCGCTCTCTCCACTGGCTTCCAGTTGAAGCTCGCATCCGCTACAAGACCATGGTGATTGCCTACGGAGCTGTGAAGGGAACGGCACCTCCATACCTTCAGGCTCTGATCAGGCCCTACACCCAAACAAGGGCACTGCGTTCATCCACCACTGGCCTGCTGGCCCCCCTACCTCTGAGGAAGCACAGTTCCCGCTCAGCCCAGTCAAAACTGTTCGCTGCTCTGGCACCCCAATGGTGGAACAAGCTCCCTCACGACGCCAGGACAGCGGAGTCAATCACCACCTTCCGGAGACACCTGAAACCCCACCTCTTTAACCTGTTAGGGCTAGGGGGCAGCATTTGCACGTCTGGATAAAAAAAAATGTACCCGATTTAACCTCTCTAGGCTAGGCGGGACGAATTCGTCCCACCTACGTAACAGCCAGTGTAATCCAGTGGCGCGATTTTCAAAACGTTAAAAATCCTATTACTTCAATTTCTCAAACATATGACTATTTTACAGCCATTTAAAGATAAGACTCTCGTTAATCTAACCACACTGTCCGATTTCAAAAAGGCTTTACAACGAAAGCAAAACATTAGATTATGTCAGCAGAGTACCAAGCCAGAAATAATCAGACACCCATTTTTCAAGCCAGCATATAATGTCACCAAAACCCAGAAGACAGCTAAATGCAGCACTCACCTTTGATGATCTTCATCAGATGACAACCCTAGGACATTGTTATACAATACATGCATGTTTTGTTCAATCAAGTTCATATTTATATCAAAAACCAGCTTTTTACATTAGCATGTGACGTTCAGAACTAGCATACCCCCCGCAAACTTCCGGGGAATTCGCTAACATTTTACTAAATTACTCACGATAAACGTTCACAAAAAGCATAACAATTATTTTAAGAATTATAGATACAGACCTCTATGCACTCGATATGTCCGATTTTAAAATAGCTTTTTGGTGAAAGCACATTTTGCAATATTCTAAGTACATAGCCCAGGCATCACGGGCTCGCTATTTAGACACCCGGCAAGTTTAGCACTCACCATAATCATATTTACTATTATAAAAGTTTGATTACCTTTTGTTGTCTTCGTCAGAATGCACACCCAGGACTGCTACTTCAATAACAAATGTTGGTTTGGTCCAAAATAATCCATCGTTATATCCGAATAGCGGCGTTTTGTTCGTGCGTTCCAGACACTATCCGAAATAGTAAAGAAGTGTCGCGCGCATGGCGCAATTCGTGACAATAAAATTCTAAATATTCCATTACCGTACTTCGAAGCATGTCAACCGCTGTTTAAAATCAATTTTTACGACATTTTTCTCGTAGAAAAGCGATAATATTCCGACAGGGAATCTCCTTTTCGGCAAACAGAGGAAAAAATCCCAAAGGCGGGGGCGGTCGGGGTCACGCGCATAAGCCCAGTGTCCCTTGATCGGCCACTTGAGAAAGGCGATAATGTGTTTCAGCCTGGGGCTGGAATGACGACATTCTGTTTTTTCCCGGGCTCTGAGAGCCTATGGAAGACGTGGGAAGTGTCACGTTAGAGCAGAGATCCTTAGTAAATGATAGAGATGGAAAAGAAGTTCAAGAAATGGTCAGACAGGCCACTTCCTGTAAAGGAATCTCTCAGGTTTTGACCTGCCATTTGAGTTCTGTTATACTCACAGACACCATTCAAACAGTTTTAGAAAATTTAGGGTGTTTTCTATCCATATGTAATAAGTATATGCATATTCTAGTTACTGGGTAGGAGTGGTAACCAGATTAAATCGGGTATGTTTTTTATCCAGCCGTGTCAATACTGCCCCCTAGCCCTAACAGGTTAACGTTAAATCTAGGCCTACGGCGTTAGCTGCGTCTGTTCCACATCAGTTTACTCCTGACACATTGTCTCAGGCCCAGGGGCATGTGAAAGTCCATATTGACCCAGGCTATTTACCTTTCATTACGGAGGGTTTTGTGTCTATGTTAGGAAGTAAGAACCTAGTGCCAGTGAAGATCCTACGAGACACAGGTGCCTCGGAATCGTTTGTGTTGGAATCTGTGTTACCTTTCTCTGCTGAGACTGATTCTGGGAATAGTGTTCTAATTAGGGGAATAGGTTTGAACAATCTGTCAGTTCCATTGCATAAACTGATATTGGATTGTGGACTGGTGAAAGGTGACGTTGTTGTGGGGGTGCGTCCTTCGTTGCCTATTGAGGGTATCGACGTTATCCTTGGGAATAACTTGGCTGGTGAGCGTGTGTGGCCTGTCGTGTTTCCATCTCTAGTGGTTTCCACTAAACCGTCAATTGTAGGGATTCCTGATGAGAGTGCGCAGAGTTTCCCAGCGGTGTTCTCTGCGGGTGCAGTGACGCGGTCTATGAGCCATGGTGACCCGGTCCCTGCTCCGGTAAATGAGAATACCACAAAGAAGTCTCTCACTGTTTTCCCTGTTATCCCGTTATCTGTATTCCGCTCCGATCTAATCAATGCGCCACGGACTGACCCCACATTAGAAGAGTTGCGTGACCAAATTGTGCCTGTGGAACAGTTGGGAGATGTCGCACATGGTTATTTTCTCCAAGAGGATGTTCTGATGAGAAAGTGGGAGTCTACAGAGGATGGTAAAACTGTTCGTTTGGCTGATACCGTTACTTCCCTTGGTTCTTGTAATACTAGGTCTGTGCATGAGGACGAAAATGTTCCTGGTCCCGATGATTGCATACTGCAGGGTAGATTGAAAAATTCAGAGACACTGGATATTTTGGATAGCCCTTTTACTCAGCTACCTGTTGATGGGCGGAAAGAGCTGGTTGGTCTGATTCGGAAAATTCCAGGTTTGTTTTCTGTGACACCTACACGTTGTGACGGCCCTGAATGTTTCTGAACCGTCTCAGTGCTTCTCCTTCCAATAGGGCGCTTTCCCTTTAATTCTCAATTAATTAGTGCTTCTTCCAATAGGGCGCTTCCCCTTTAATTCCCAATTAAATAGCCAGCATCAGCTGTGCAAAAGAGGAGTTGTGATGGAAACATGAATGAGGATGTGTTCGACCCTCAGTTCTGAAGCGTCTCTCTTCCGTTTGTTGTGCTGCTTTAAAAGTGTGCTTTGTGTAGCCTAATAGAAAATCTACCCAAGGTCGGCTCCACTCTTGCATCTGTGGACTACACCTCTCCGTTGGTTTTCGTGGCCTTTCTCCGCTGGAGATCTGTCGGCGGATTGGCTTCTCTGACTGACCGACGGACTACAACCTTTTTTGTATACGGTATTTCATTTGTTTTGGTGTGATGTATACTGTGATGATTTAGGTAGTTAGTTGTAGTTGAGGATTTATTGAAATGTGTGGTAAAATATTTGTTCTTTTCATTGTATGATTGACACAGGGTTTACGCTACACTGTATGAACGGACAACCATTGCGTGACTAAGGTCACTTGAGTTCCCTGAACTTGTTTACCGGGCTGGACTCTTTTTAGGCCCGAGGTACAGGACATTTCTGGAGGAACCAGAGCTGTTTAAAGCTCATTATTGTTATATTGTGTGTGTGTGTGTGTGTGTGTGATCATTTAGGTTGTTAATACAACCACGCAAAAGAATACAGTTGTTTTGAAGTTATTTCCATTGTTTTAAGGGTTTATGAAAAGTGTATTTCCATCCTGACTTTTACATGAGTCCTTTGTATTGGTGTAGACTTGACGGACCAGATGGGACTCATTCCCTATCAAACTAAAAGGAGAAACTAATATTTTCTCTGGTAGGCACAACCTACCTGGCACCCCTATAAATTATAACCTCAAGTCAAAACCGTTACATAAAATATGGCACCCCAGATGGGACCTCAACATTGAGAAATAACCAAAGCAAATCTTTTGTGTGGAATTAAAACAATGGATTCACCCCAAGAAAATGTGCTCATCCATATCATACCTGTCAATGGGAATACACAGGGCCAGTCTGACCATCGAGCCGACAATACAAATCATAATGTCAATGGAGTTGATTTGGGCCAGAGCCCTGGGAATCTGAAGGCTCGGTCTGGACCACAGGCCACAGGAGGTCTAACCAGCTACTCCCTTATTGACATGGATCTGTGTGGAAGTACTGAGCTAGCCTTCCCTCTGACGCCCAACCTTCCTCCATTGTCTGGTTTATCTCCAGAGGTTGTAGTCTTACAACTTCAAGGTGACATCCTTGATATTCGTCGGACTCAACAACATCTCCAAACTCTAATCCACCATAAATTCAAATGTCTGAGTGAAGAGCAACAACAGAGTGCCATGGAATTCAGAAACTCACTGAGCACTCTAACCCACACACTGACAGAGCTCAGTGAGAGTGGAAGACGGGATGTTACTGGTGCCATGGACAGGCAGTTTGACTACCAACAAACCCAACTCACTGCCACTCTCCAGTGGCGCTTGCAACATCATCACACTGAGGTTCTCAAGGACGTTAATTCAGTTTTTTCTCCTCTGGTTAACACTGTAGACCACTTGCAGAAAGAGCTTTCTAATTGTGTTAAAATGTTGGCTGACGTGTCTGTTGACATGGCCTCCATTAGGCACAACTCCTTGCACAGAGCTTCTCTGGTGTCCACTTCTGTTCAGACCACTGAGGGCCAAGCTGGCACCTCAGAACAGCTAAGACAAGGCCATGCTGCAGCCACCCCTTACAGGATGCAATCCACCATGCATCCTGGTGTTCATTTTCATGGTCCGATAACTCCCTCACCCTCTACTTCCTCAATCCCTCCTAGCTCTTTTGTTCATGGTGATTTGAGTAGACGTCATGTGGGGGCGATGCCCATTAAATTGCAATTTCCCACCTTTGGGGAAAAAAGATGACAGTCCTGATCCGCTAATGTATCTGGAAAGATGTCGTGACTTTCTTGCCCTCAATCCCCTGGCTGACGAAGAACTCCTTGCCACATTGAGGAATGTGTTGCATGGTACAGCTCGAGACTGGTGGGATGTGGCACGTCTCACCACTACCTCCTGGGCTGACTTTGAGGCCAAGTTTTCCTCTGCATTTCTGTCTGAGGACTACACAGATGAGCTGGCAGACAGAGTCTTTAATCGAGTGCAAAGAGAGAAGGAGAGTATCCGTGACTTTGCATACGGTTACCACTCCCTGTGCAGAAGGTGGAAACCTGGTATTGAGGAGGAAGAGGTCATTAAATTGATCTTGAAGAACATCAACCCACTACTAGCCAGTCAACTCAGAGAAAGAGTCACCACTGTTGATGGACTGGTTCGCCTGGGACAGCAGTTCGAGAAGGACAGAGAATGCCAACAGCAATATGAACAGAGAAAGAAACAGACACCCAAACCGTTACCCAAGCCAGACCATCAACAACAGCCACAGTCTCCAGCCAAAACCCCTCCCATGTTCTGTTGGAGATGTAGCCAAAAGGGACATTCTTCAGCTACATGTCCAAGACCATATCAAGTAAACCCTTCCAGAAACCACAAATCACAACAGGCAAACACACCTAACTCCCTTCGCAGGAACGACCATCCTACTCTGGGTGCTTTGACCAGAGATGAAACCCCAAGTGTCACTGCCTACGCCGCCCCATCGACATCCCCTTCCTTTCAGTTAATACCGCACCAATTGGTGTTACCCCTGTCCATAGGGCCATGGACAGGAAGAGCCATCCTGGACACCGGGTCATCCTACACACTGCTCAATGAGAAACTGTGGAAGGAGGTTAAAGGTCTACACTACAACTTGAAGCCGTGGACAGAAGGTCCACTCTATCTGGCTGATGGTGAGGCTAAACGACCACTTGGATGGAGTGAGGTAGAGTTCCACCTGTGTAACCACTCCTATATGATTCCTTCTGTTATCCTACAAACCAAGAACCTTGCTTTTCCTGTTGTGTTGGGAATTGATTTCATGTACTTCAGTGGTGTCCAGATTGATATCGCACACAATTGCTACTGGTTTCCATACAATCCGAGCAAGAAGCATTTCTTCCAGTCAGAAGCTACAAAGTTACATGATTGGGGTCCAAATGTGGCAGTCTTCTCTGCCATTGCTCCGGTACCACTAACCCTCGATAATCCTTCTGATGATCTCCTTTTACAGGCTGTGAGAAGAGCTCAGCTGGAACAGCCAGAGGAGTTAAGGCTGTTGGAACAGCTGCAGAATAACGCTGATGTATGTACTTCAAAGCTGGGACGTACCGGGCTCCTGAAGCACAAAATATTCCTTACACAGGAAATGCCGATCAAGCAGAAGCCATATCGTTTGTCCCCAGCAAAGCTAATCATCCAAAAAGGACTCATTAATGATATGTTGACACAAAATATAATTGAACGTTCATCCTCTCCCTGGGCTGCTCCTGTTGTCCTCATCCCAAAAAAGACTGGTGGTCTTAGATTTTGTGTGGACTATAGGAAGACCAACAAGGTTTCCCAGACTGATGCCTATCCTCTTCCCACCATCCAAGAGATCCTGGAGTCATTGTCTGGCGCGGTTGTGTTCACTACCCTTGACCTCAATAGTGGCTATTGGCAGGTTGAGATGGACCAGGAAAGCAAGGACAAGACTGCTTTTGTCTGTGCTGAGGGCTTGTTTTCCTTTAAGGTGATGCCTTTTGGATTAAAGAATGCACCTGCCACTTTCCAAAGACTCATGGAGATTGCGTTAGGTGAGCTCAAAGGGAAGATCTGTTTCGTCTACCTGGACGATATAATTATCTACTCCCAGACCAGAGAACAACATTTTCAAGATCTTCAAGCAGTGTTGGACAAGCTAAGGGAAGCTGGTCTGACATTGAACATGAAGAAGAGCAACTTCTGCCAAACCTCCCTGAAGTTCCTTGGCCATATTGTGTCTTTTGACGGCACTCATGTGGATCCCGAAAAGACCAAGGCGGTACAAGATTTCCCTGTCCCAACCACACTCAAGGCCCTTCAACGGTTCCTTGGGATGGCTGGATGGTACCATCGGTTTGTGTTGAACTTCTCCCAGGTGGCAGAACCCCTCAACGCATTGAAGCGAAAAGGTGCGAAATTCCGATGGACGGCAGAGTGCCAGACCTCTTTTGAAACCCTGAAACGACACCTCGTCACACCTCCCATTTTGGGTCATCCCAACTTTGATTGCCCTTTTGTTGTTTACACTGATGCAAGTGATGTTGGACTTGGTGCTGTTCTAGTCCAACAGACTGGACTTGGCATTGAAGAAGTGCTAGCGTTCGCCAGTCGAACATTGAATGGAGCAGAACGGAACTACTCCACAACCGAGCAAGAGTGCCTCGCAGTTGTCTGGGCTTTGGAAAAGTGGAGGTACTACCTGGAGGGAAGACACTTCACTGTGGTCACTGACCATTCCTCCCTTGTGTGGGTGTTCAAGACCAACAAACCAAGCACCAGACTTATCAGATGGGCTCTACGGTTGCAAGAGTTCACCTTTGCAGTAGAATACAGGAAAGGAAAATACAACACTGTTCCAGATTACATTACAATTACATTTAAGTCATTTAGCAGACGCTCTTATCCAGAGCGACTTACAAAATGGTGCATTCACCTTATGATATCCAGTGGAACAACCACTTTACAATAGTGCATCTAAATATTTTAAGGGGGGGGGGGGGTTAGAAGGATTACTTTATCCTATCCTAGGTATTCCTTAACCTCTATGGGCTAGGTGGGACGCTAGCGTGCCACCCGTGGTGCACTCCATCAACAGCAGGTGCATTTCAAGAGCGGCAAATTTGAATCCAAATAAATGTCAAAATTCAAATTTTTCAAAAATACAACTATTTTACACCCTTTGAAAGATAAACATCTCCTTAATCTAACCACGTTTTACGATTTCAAAAAGGTTTTACGGCGAAAGCATAAATTTAGAGTATGTTAGGACAGTACATTTACAAGAGTTGTGTGTAATGTTTTGTCAATTCAAAGACAGGGTCACCAAAACCATAAAACCAGCTAAAATGATGCACTAACCTTTTACAATCTCCATCAGATGACACTCCTAGGACATTATGTTAGACAATGCATGCATTTTTAGTTCTATCAAGTTCATATTTATATCCAAAAACAGCGTTTTACTATGGCATTGATGTTGAGGAAATCGTTTCCCTCCAATAACCGGCAGTCAAGTCAGCGTCACAAATTAAATAATTAAAATTAGAAAACATTGGTAAAATATTATATTGTCATTTAAAGAATTATAGATTTACATCTCTTGAACGCAATCAACTTGCCAGATTTAAAAATAACCTTACTGGGAAATCACACTTTGCAATAATCTGAGCACTGCGCCCAGAAAAATACGCGTTGCGATACAGACTAGACGTCATGTTGGGGAGATCTAAAATCGAAAATACTATGTAAATAATCCATTACCTTTGATTCTCTTCATCAGATGTCACTTCCAGGTATCACAGGTCCATAACAAATGTAGTTTTGTTCAAAAAAGCTCATCATTTATGTCCAAAAATCTCCGTCTTGTTAGCACATGATCTAAGCCAGCCGGACTTCTCGTCATGAACGAGGGGAAAAAATATATTTCCGTTCGTTCAAACATGTCAAACGTTGTATAGCATAAATCATTAGGGCCTTTTTTAACCAGAACATGAATAATATTCAAGGTGGACGAATGCATACTCTTTTATAACGTATTGGAACGAGGGTACCCAACATGAACTCGCGTCGCCAGGTGTCTAATGGGACATCATCGTTCCATGGCTCTTGTTCGGTCAGATCTCCCTCCAGAAGACTCAAAACACTTTGTAAAGGCTGGTGACATCTAGTGGAAGCAATAGGAAGTGCCAAAATATTCCTAAGCCCCTGTGTTTTTCAATGGGATAGGTTTAAAGTCAATACAACACATCAGGTATCCACTTCCTGTCAGAAAATGTCTCAGGGTTTTGCCTGCCAAATGAGTTCTGTTATACTCACAGACACCATTCAAACAGTTTTAGAAACTTTAGTGTTTTCTATCCATATATAATAAGTATATGCATATTCTAGTTACTGGGTAGGATTAGTAACCAGATTAAATCGGGTACATTTTTTTTATCCAGACGTGCAAATGCTGCCCCCTAGCCCTAACAGGTTAAAGAGGTGGGGTTTCAGGTGTCTCCGGAAGGTGGTGATTGACTCCGCTGTCCTGGCGTCGTGAGGGAGCTTGTTCCACCATTGGGGTGCCAGAGCAGCGAACAGTTTTGACTGGGCTGAGCGGGAACTGTGCTTCCTCAGAGGTAGGGGGGCCAGCAGGCCAGTGGTGGATGAACGCAGTGCCCTTGTTTGGGTGTAGGGCCTGATCAGAGCCTGAAGGTATGGAGGTGCCGTTCCCTTCACAGCTCCGTAGGCAATCACCATGGTCTTGTAGCGGATGCGAGCTTCAACTGGAAGCCAGTGGAGAGAGCGGAGGAGCGGGGTGACGTGAGAGAACTTGGGAAGGTTGAACACCAGACGGGCTGCGGCGTTCTGGATGAGTTGTAGGGGTTTAATGGCACAGGCAGGGAGCCCAGCCAACAGCGAGTTGCAGTAATCCAGACGGGAGATGACAAGTGCCTGGATTAGGACCTGCGCCGCTTCCTGTGTGAGGCAGGGTCGTACTCTGCGAATGTTGTAGAGCATGAAACTACAGGATCGGGTCACCGCCTTGATGTTAGTGGAGAACGACAGGGTGTTGTCCAGGATCACGCCAAGGTTCTTAGCACTCTGGGAGGAGGACACAAGGGAGTTGTCAACCGTGATGGCGAGATCATGGAACGGGCAGTCCTTCCCCGGGAGGAAGAGCAGCTCCGTCTTGCCGAGGTTCAGCTTGAGCTGGTGATCCGTCATCCACACTGATATGTCTGACAGACATGCAGAGATGCGATTCGCCGCCTGGTTATCAGAAGGGGGAAAGGAGAAGATTAATTGTGTGTCGTCTGCATAGCAATGATAGGAGAGACCATGTGAGGATATGACAGAGCCAAGTGAGATGATGATGATTCCAGATGCCTTATCCAGAGCTCCTGCTGGTGGTAATGGTGGCCCTCATCTTACATGTGCTACTGTCCTGTCAAGCAGTCGAGACTCACCCAAAACTGACTTTCCCATCTCTGATGAGGCCATTTGGAAAGCCCAACAGGATGATCCAGAAGTACAGGCTTTGTACCAGACTATCCTGGAAGATAGAGAAAAGATGGTCAATCCTACCACCAAGCTGACCATCATTGAAGACAAAGTCTACCGAGTTGTACAACTACCTCACAGAACACTATACCAAATGTACATACCTGAAACTCTACGCCTTCAACTGCTTCAACATTTCCATGAAGACCCGTTAGCTGGTCATTTGGGCAGGTTCAAAACCTACAAGCGGTTGCAAGCATTACTGTACTGGCCACATCTGAGCATGGATGTAAAGTCACACATCCGAAACTGTCAGGTTTGTCAAATGTACAAACCAGAAGGTAGAAAGCCTGCTGGCAAGTTGCAGCAAACTGTGATTACCCGACCTTGGGAAATGTTAGGAGTGGATTTGATGGGTCCATTTCCTAGAAGCTCCAATCAGAATGTGTACATGCTTGTTTTTGTTGATTACTATTCCAAGTGGGTGGAGCTCTTTGCCCTGCGTCAGGCCACAGCAAGGACAGTCTCTAACATCCTTACGAAAGAGATCCTGACTCGCTGGGGAGTGCCTGATTACATCCTGTCTGATCGAGGTTCCCAATTCGTCTCTGATCTCTTTGAGGAGACCTGCCAAAGATGGAACCTGAGACAGAAGTTGACCACGGCTTATCACCCACAGACCAACCTCACTGAGAGAGTTAATCGAACCTTGAAGACAATGGTTGCTTCCTATGTAGGGACCCAGCACAAACACTGGGACAAGCACCTTCACGAGTTTCGATTTGCCCTGAATTCTGCTGTGCAAGAGTCCACTGGAGTCACACCTGCAGAGCTGAACCTGAGTCGTCCCCTCCGAGGACCCTTGGAGATGGTGCTACAGCCCCAGCAGGTTACTCCAGACGCTGCTTGCTATGACCAGGTAGTCCATCTCCACGACTTGAGAGCTCTTGTCTCAAAGAACATGATCCATGCTCGACTCAGGCAGAAGAGAAATTATGATAAGAAGAGACGAGACATGCAGTTCCAGCTTCGTGATCGGGTGTGGCTTCGCTCTCATCCTTATTCAAAAGCTGAACAATTCTTCTCGGCCAAGCTCGCTCCTAAATGGCAAGGACCATATAGGATTGTGGAGCAGAGAGGCCCTTTGAACTATCGAGTGGTGAAAGAGGACACAGGTGAAGATATGCGCGTTGTCCATGTCTCACGCCTTAAGGCCTGTTACCCCTCAGCTGACGAATTGGAGGAGATTGAGCGCCGCAAGGTCCTGGAGATCTTTGAAGAGGAAAGTGAGGAGACTTTTCTCGGATTCCCAGATCTAGAAGTCTCACGCTTTAAGAACTGTGACCCCTCGGCTGAGGAGCATGAGCGCCAAAATGTAACGAATATTTTTGTAGAGGAAAGTGATGAAGAGACCTTTCTCGGTTTCCCCGACCAAGATGTGCCTTCCAGGGCAATGGTCGGCTTTTTCCAGGGGAGGGGGTGTGTGACGGCCCTGAATGTTTCTGAACCGTCTCAGTGCTTCTCCTTCCAATAGGGCGCTTTCCCTTTAATTCTCAATTAATTAGCTTCTTCCAATAGGGCGCTTCCCCTTTAATTCCCAATTAAATAGCCAGCATCAGCTGTGCAAAAGAGGAGTTGTGATGGAAACATGAATGAGGATGTGTTCGACCCTCAGTTCTGAAGCGTCTCTCTTCCGTTTGTTGTGCTGCTTTAAAAGTGTGCTTTGTGTAGCCTAATAGAAAATCTACCCAAGGTCGGCTCCACTCTTGCATCTGTGGACTACACCTCTCCGTTGGTTTTCGTGGCCTTTCTCCGCTGGAGATCTGTCGGCGGATTGGCTTCTCTGACTGACCGACGGACTACAACCTTTTTTGTATACGGTATTTCATTTGTTTTGGTGTGATGTATACTGTGATGATTTAGGTAGTTAGTTGTAGTTGAGGATTTATTGAAATGTGTGGTAAAATATTTGTTCTTTTCATTGTATGATTGACACAGGGTTTACGCTACACTGTATGAACGGACAACCATTGCGTGACTAAGGTCACTTGAGTTCCCTGAACTTGTTTACCGGGCTGGACTCTTTTTTAGGCCCGAGGTACAGGACATTTCTGGAGGAACCAGAGCTGTTTAAAGCTCATTATTGTTATATTGTTGTGTGTGTGTGTGTGATCATTTAGGTTGTTAATACAACCACGCAAAAGAATACAGTTGTTTTGAAGTTATTTCCATTGTTTTAAGGGTTTATGAAAAGTGTATTTCCATCCTGACTTTTACATGAGTCCTTTGTATTGGTGTAGACTTGACGGACCAGATGGGACTCATTCCCTATCAAACTAAAAGGAGAAACTAATATTTTCTCTGGTAGGCACAACCTACCTGGCACCCCTATAAATTATAACCTCAAGTCAAAACCGTTACAACGTACAAACTTGATAGAGCATAATATTGACATTGGAGATGCTGACCCCATTCGTCAGCGGTTCTATAGAGTCTCTGTAGAGAAACTGCGTTGTCTGGATGCTGAGGTCAGGTACATGCTGGAGAGTAAGATAGCAGAGCCTTCTTTCTCCAGTTGGGCTTCTCCCTGTATCTTGGTCAGTAAACCGGATGGAACGGACCACCGTAAGGTAAACGGAGTCACTAAGCCAGATTAATTTCCTCTTCCTCGGATGGAGGACTGCGTTGATCAAGTCGGCGCAGCTGTTTGTGCAAATTTGACCTGTTATTGTGCTATTGGCAGGTGCCACTGACGAGTAGGGCACATGACATTTTTGCCTTTATTACACCCTCTGGTCTGTACTCGTATTCGGTTATGAGTTTAGTGACTATGAATCGTTGGAGTCACTATGAATCGTTGGAGTCACTATGAATCGTTGGAGTCACTATGAATCATTGGAGTGACTATGAATCGTTGGGAAATGACAACCGTTGAGAAGTGACTATGAACCGTTGGAAGATGTTGTTTGCGTTTGTAGCTGATGTGGTCTCTTGTGCGCCCTGTTCCTGAATGTTATGTGACTGACCATTGTTTGGTTTTATCATGTTCTAACTTTCCTGTCTGTTCCCTCCTGGTCTTGTGTTCTCCTTTCCTCTTAAATGTTGCTTCCTGTGCACAAAGGTTGCTGAGGTCTGGGGAGAAGGAGGTTGGCTGGGGCAAGTGGAAGGTGAACATGTAACCTCTCGTCAATTTGGGACGCAGAGGCCTGTGTCAATTTGGGACGCAGAGGCCTGTGTCAATTTGGGACGCAGAGGCCTGTGTCAATTTGGGACGCAGAGGCCTGTGTCAATTTGGGACGCAGAGGCCTGTGTCAATTTGGGACGCAGAGGCCTGTGTCAATTTGGGACGCAGAGGCCTGTGTCAATTTGGGACGCAGAGGCCTGTGTCAATTTGGGACGCAGAGGCTGGTACGTTGTTCCGGGGCCCTTGTTGGTCCCCGGTTTTATGGGGGGGTGTGTGACGACCCTCCCACTCTGTCTGCCGTATTCTCTCTGTTCTTGTTTCCTTGTTAGGATGCCGGTGGGCGGAGTTGGAAGGGTCGTCAGCTAAATGGGAAGCACCTGGGCCCAGCTGTGTCCCAGGATAAAGAGACCTCTTCCACAGTTATTGAGAGGACTCTCTCCATGCAGACACTTTTTTGATTTTGGTTGTGTAGTTTTGTGGCTTTTTGGTTATTTCCTTTGGCACCTTTCAACACCCTGCATTATTACATTCAGGTATGCAAAACACTCACTTACACTACTGATTACACACACGCCATTGTTAATTATTTAGTTATTTTAGTTAATAAATATATATTTTGATACTCCTTGTCTCCACGTTGTCTCCCTTTTGTTGTGAACTCAGAGCCGGTTCTGTAACGCTCTGGCCATAGAGAGGGGTTTTTGTTCTTTATTTTGGTTAGGCCAGGGTGTTACATTGGGTGGGCGTTCTATGTTCCTTTTTCTATGTTTTGGTATTTCTTTGTTTTGGGCCATGTGTGTGGCTCCCAATCAGGCACAGGTGGTGCTCGTTGCTGCTGATTGGGAGTCACACATAAGGAGCATGTTTTTCCTTTGGGTTTTGTGGGTAATTGTTTCTTGTTTAGTGTGGTTGCACCTGACAGGACTGTTGGCTGTCAGTTTCCTTGTTTTTGTTTTTGTATAGTGTTCTTTCCAATTAAATTGAAGGATGAATACTAACTCTGCTGCATTTTGGTCCTTTCCTGAAGACAGCCCTTACAGGTTCGTAACAAGTGGGGGCTCATCCGGGATCTTGAACTTGTGTTTGGGAGAAAACGTGGCGGTATGTTAAATTGAGGTGCTTTGTTTGTTAGTTTGAGTTTGGTGCTCAGTATTGGTTGCCTTTGTTTGTTTGGTTTGTGTGCTGTGTTGGAGAGAATACATTGGTTAGTTTCCAGGCCCCTGCCTAGCCTGGAAACGCTTGTTCTACTTGCTGTTGGGACGTTGGTCTGAGGTGAGTACAATCAGCTGTGTACCTTGGTGGGAGATTTGGATAGGGTAGTGAAACTTACTACCCGGAGCTATAACCTTTTTCCCCTGATAGGCTTAGTGACGTGTTTCATTTTGGAATATGTTGGGCATTGTTAATGTTTGTTATTTTTGTGTGGTGTCTGTGGACTGAGCAGTTGTCTCGGGGGCACATCCGTGGCTTGGTGGAATCTACCAGCGTGCTGGGGGGTTACTTCCTTGCCAGCGGGCTACAGTGCATAATTACCCACCGCAAATCTGCATGAAGACTAGGGTTGAGTTATTGTAGATTTTGGGGAAGCTCCATTTCTCATCTCTTTTCTGTGGTGCCCGGTGTGATTTGTATTTTCTCTTGTTGTGGTCTGGTGTGCTCAGTAGAGGGGTTGAGTGAGAATTTTTTTGACTATGGCGTCTAATGTAGACGAGTTCATTCGCTTTCCATCAAAGGAACTGTTAGATGTATGTACTAAAGAACAGCTGTTGAAGGTTGCTGAACACTACAAGGTTGAAATTAGTGATAAATGTAAAAAAAATTCTATTAGGTTAATATTGAAGGCCAATCTGATGGAGAGTGGTATTCTTGAAGATACCACTGGGGCAGCCTCTGCTGAGGACTCGCCGTCTCCCCGATATGTTACAATTACCGCTCCATCGGTTAGTCCTAGTAGTCTTCTTTTTGAACAGCAGAAAGAGCTGCTTCTGTTACAGCTAGAGCACGATCGTGTAAAATATGAGAAGGAATTGGAATTTAAACAGGATATGGAGCGTGCTAAAATCAAGCTGCAACAAGAGCGACTAGAGTTGGTTAGGGAAGGAAAGCTCTCAGGGGAGAGTTTGCTCTGGGAAGGTGACGCAGATTTACTTAGGAGTCGTTCCTCTTTTGGGTGTGCCCCGGACACATTTGACATTGTTGGGAATTTACGGTTGTTGCCTCAGTTTAATGAAAAGGACCCTGAGACATTATTTTCGTTGTTTGAGCGTGTTGCTGACGCTAGGAGTTGGCCTGATTCTGACCGCACTTTAATGTTGCAGTGTGTGCTGACTGGTAAAGCGCAGGAAGCATATTCAGCTCTTAGTGTAGCCGACAGTGTCAGTTATGATAAGGTTAAAAGGGCGGTGTTACAGATTTACGAATTGGTTCCTGAGGCTTACTGCCAACGATTTAGAACTTTAGAAAGGGATGATAGGCAGACTCATGTTGAGTTTGCGCGAAAATTATCTTCACAGTTTAATCGCTGGTGTTCCGCCTCTGCGGTTATGACTTTTCAAGGGCTGTGTGATCTGATTATGCTAGAGCAATTTAAGGACACAATCCCTGATCATATAGCGACGTATATTAACGAACGAAAAGTACAGACTGTCGCTGAAGCTGCGGTTTTGGCGGACGAATATGTTTTGACTCACAAAAGTATTTTTGTAGAACCCCGTACTTGGAGTGAGTGGGGGCGTTCGGAGAGATTTGGGCCTCGCTCACCGAGATACTCTGGTTCACGGGCAGAGTTTTATTCAACTAGGGTTGAGCCTGACTCCCGTGGTAAAACTGACTTTGGTCAAGAGTGTCACTACTGTCAAGGCTCAGGTCATTGGAAAAACGAATGTCCGGTTCTCAGGTCTAGGGGTAAATTCAGTACGTGTGTTAACCTCTATGGGCTAGGTGGGACGCCACTGCCAGCCTGTGGCGCGATTTTCAAAACCTTAAAAATCCTATTACTTCAATTTCTCAAACATATGACTATTTTACAGCCATTTAAAGACAAGACTCTCGTTAATCTAACCACACTGTCCGATTTCAAAAAGGCTTTACAACGAAAGCAAAACATTAGATTATGTCAGCAGAGTACCAAGCCAGAAATAATCAGACACCCATTTTTCAAGCCAGCATATAATGTCACCAAAACCCAGAAGACAGCTAAATGCAGCACTCACCTTTGATGATCTTCATCAGATGACAACCCTAGGACATTGTTATACAATACATGCATGTTTTGTTCAATCAAGTTCATATTTATATCAAAAACCAGCTTTTTACATTAGCATGTGACGTTCAGAACTAGCATACCCCCCGCAAACTTCCGGGGAATTCGCTAACATTTTACTAAATTACTCACGATAAACGTTCACAAAAAGCATAACAATTATTTTAAGAATTATAGATACAGACCTCTATGCACTCGATATGTCCGATTTTAAAATAGCTTTTTGGTGAAAGCACATTTTGCAATATTCTAAGTACATAGCCCAGGCATCACGGGCTCGCTATTTAGACACCCGGCAAGTTTAGCACTCACCATAATCATATTTACTATTATAAAAATGTCATTACCTTTTGTTGTCTTCGTCAGAATGCACACCCAGGACAGCTACTTCAATAACAAATGTTGGTTTGGTCCAAAATAATCCATCGTTATATCCGAATAGCGGCGTTTTGTTCGTGCGTTCCAGACACTATCCGAAATAGTAAAGAAGTGTCACGCGCTTGGCGCAATTCCTGACAATAAAATTCAAAGTATTCCATTACCGTACGTCGAAGCATGTCAATCGCTGTTTAAAATCAATTTTTACGTCATTTGTCTCGTAGAAAAGCGATAATATTCCGACAGGGAATCTCCTTTTCGGCAAACAGAGGAAAAAATCCCAAAGGCGGGGGCGGTCGGGGTCACGCGCATAAACTAGTGTCTCTTGATGGGCCACTTGAGAAAGGCGATAATGTGTTTCAGCCTGGGGCTGGAATGACGACATTCTGTTTTTTCCCGGGCTCTGAGAGCCTATGGAAGACGTGGGAAGTGTCACGTTAGAGCAGAGATCCTTAGTAAATGATAGAGATGGAAAAGAAGTTCAAGAAATGGTCAGACAGGCCACTTCCTGTAAAGGAATCTCTCAGGTTTTGACCTGCCATTTGAGTTCTGTTATACTCACAGACACCATTCAAACAGTTTTAGAAAATTTAGGGTGTTTTCTATCCATATGTAATAAGTATATGCATATTCTAGTTACTGGGTAGGAGTGGTAACCAGATTAAATCGGGTATGTTTTTTATCCAGCCGTGTCAATACTGCCCCCTAGCCCTAACAGGTTAATCTGGTTACTAATCCTACCCAGTAACTAGAATATGCATATACTTATTATATATGGATAGAAAACACTAAAGTTTCTAAAACTGTTTGAATGGTGTCTGTGAGTATAACAGAACTCATTTGGCAGGCAAAACCCTGAGACATTTTCTGACAGGAAGTGGATACCTGATGTGTTGTATTGACTTTAAACCTATCCCATTGAAAAACACAGGGGTTTAGGAATATTTTGGCACTTCCTATTGCTTCCACTAGATGTCACCAGCCTTTACAAAGTGTTTTGAGTCTTCTGGAGGGAGATCTGACCGAACAAGAGCCATGGAACGATGATGTCCCATTAGACACCTGGCGACGCGAGTTCATGTTGGGTACCCTCGTTCCAATACGTTATAAAAGAGTATGCATTCGTCCACCTTGAATATTATTCATGTTCTGGTTAAAAAAGGCCCTAATGATTTATGCTATACAACGTTTGACATGTTTGAACGAACGGAAATATATTTTTTCCCCTCGTTCATGACGAGAAGTCCGGCTGGCTTAGATCATGTGCTAACAAGACGGAGATTTTTGGACATAAATGATGAGCTTTTTTGAACAAAACTACATTTGTTATGGACCTGTGATACCTGGAAGTGACATCTGATGAAGAGAATCAAAGGTAATGGATTATTTACATAGTATTTTCGATTTTAGATCTCCCCAACATGACGTCTAGTCTGTATCGCAACGCGTATTTTTCTGGGCGCAGTGCTCAGATTATTGCAAAGTGTGATTTCCCAGTAAGGTTATTTTTAAATCTGGCAAGTTGATTGCGTTCAAGAGATGTAAATCTTTAATTCTTTAAATGACAATATAATATTTTACCAATGTTTTCTAATTTTAATTATTTAATTTGTGACGCTGACTTGACTGCCGGTTATTGGAGGGAAACGATTTCCTCAACATCAATGCCATAGTAAAACGCTGTTTTTGGATATAAATATGAACTTGATAGAACTAAAAATGCATGCATTGTCTAACATAATGTCCTAGGAGTGTCATCTGATGGAGATTGTAAAAGGTTAGTGCATCATTTTAGCTGGTTTTATGGTTTTGGTGACCCTGTCTTTGAATTGACAAAACATTACACACAACTCTTGTAAATGTACTGTCCTAACATACTCTAAATTTATGCTTTCGCCGTAAAACCTTTTTGAAATCGTAAAACGTGGTTAGATTAAGGAGATGTTTATCTTTCAAAGGGTGTAAAATAGTTGTATTTTTGAAAAATTTGAATTTTGACATTTATTTGGATTCAAATTTGCCGCTCTTGAAATGCACCTGCTGTTGATGGAGTGCACCACGGGTGGCACGCTAGCGTCCCACCTAGCCCATAGAGGTTAAGGAATACCTAGGATAGGATAAAGTAATCCTTCTAACCCCCCCCCCCCCTTAAAATATTTAGATGCACTATTGTAAAGTGGTTGTTCCACTGGATATCATAAGGTGAATGCACCATTTTGTAAGTCGCTCTGGATAAGAGCGTCTGCTAAATGACTTAAATGTAATTGTAATGTAATCTGGAACAGTGTTGTATTTTCCTTTCCTGTATTCTACTGCAAAGGTGAACTCTTGCAACCGTAGAGCCCATCTGATAAGTCTGGTGCTTGGTTTGTTGGTCTTGAACACCCACACAAGGGAGGAATGGTCAGTGACCACAGTGAAGTGTCTTCCCTCCAGGTAGTACCTCCACTTTTCCAAAGCCCAGACAACTGCGAGGCACTCTTGCTCGGTTGTGGAGTAGTTCCGTTCTGCTCCATTCAATGTTCGACTGGCGAACGCTAGCACTTCTTCAATGCCAAGTCCAGTCTGTTGGACTAGAACAGCACCAAGTCCAACATCACTTGCATCAGTGTAAACAACAAAAGGGCAATCAAAGTTGGGATGACCCAAAATGGGAGGTGTGACGAGGTGTCGTTTCAGGGTTTCAAAAGAGGTCTGGCACTCTGCCGTCCATCGGAATTTCGCACCTTTTCGCTTCAATGCGTTGAGGGGTTCTGCCACCTGGGAGAAGTTCAACACAAACCGATGGTACCATCCAGCCATCCCAAGGAACCGTTGAAGGGCCTTGAGTGTGGTTGGGACAGGGAAATCTTGTACCGCCTTGGTCTTTTCGGGATCCACATGAGTGCCGTCAAAAGACACAATATGGCCAAGGAACTTCAGGGAGGTTTGGCAGAAGTTGCTCTTCTTCATGTTCAATGTCAGACCAGCTTCCCTTAGCTTGTCCAACACTGCTTGAAGATCTTGAAAATGTTGTTCTCTGGTCTGGGAGTAGATAATTATATCGTCCAGGTAGACGAAACAGATCTTCCCTTTGAGCTCACCTAACGCAATCTCCATGAGTCTTTGGAAAGTGGCAGGTGCATTCTTTAATCCAAAAGGCATCACCTTAAAGGAAAACAAGCCCTCAGCACAGACAAAAGCAGTCTTGTCCTTGCTTTCCTGGTCCATCTCAACCTGCCAATAGCCACTATTGAGGTCAAGGGTAGTGAACACAACCGCGCCAGACAATGACTCCAGGATCTCTTGGATGGTGGGAAGAGGATAGGCATCAGTCTGGGAAACCTTGTTGGTCTTCCTATAGTCCACACAAAATCTAAGACCACCAGTCTTTTTTGGGATGAGGACAACAGGAGCAGCCCAGGGAGAGGATGAACGTTCAATTATATTTTGTGTCAACATATCATTAATGAGTCCTTTTTGGATGATTAGCTTTGCTGGGGACAAACGATATGGCTTCTGCTTGATCGGCATTTCCTGTGTAAGGAATATTTTGTGCTTCAGGAGCCCGGTACGTCCCAGCTTTGAAGTACATACATCAGCGTTATTCTGCAGCTGTTCCAACAGCCTTAACTCCTCTGGCTGTTCCAGCTGAGCTCTTCTCACAGCCTGTAAAAGGAGATCATCAGAAGGATTATCGAGGGTTAGTGGTACCGGAGCAATGGCAGAGAAGACTGCCACATTTGGACCCCAATCATGTAACTTTGTAGCTTCTGACTGGAAGAAATGCTTCTTGCTCGGATTGTATGGAAACCAGTAGCAATTGTGTGCGATATCAATCTGGACACCACTGAAGTACATGAAATCAATTCCCAACACAACAGGAAAAGCAAGGTTCTTGGTTTGTAGGATAACAGAAGGAATCATATAGGAGTGGTTACACAGGTGGAACTCTACCTCACTCCATCCAAGTGGTCGTTTAGCCTCACCATCAGCCAGATAGAGTGGACCTTCTGTCCACGGCTTCAAGTTGTAGTGTAGACCTTTAACCTCCTTCCACAGTTTCTCATTGAGCAGTGTGTAGGATGACCCGGTGTCCAGGATGGCTCTTCCTGTCCATGGCCCTATGGACAGGGGTAACACCAATTGGTGCGGTATTAACTGAAAGGAAGGGGATGTCGATGGGGCGGCGTAGGCAGTGACACTTGGGGTTTCATCTCTGGTCAAAGCACCCAGAGTAGGATGGTCGTTCCTGCGAAGGGAGTTAGGTGTGTTTGCCTGTTGTGATTTGTGGTTTCTGGAAGGGTTTACTTGATATGGTCTTGGACATGTAGCTGAAGAATGTCCCTTTTGGCTACATCTCCAACAGAACATGGGAGGGGTTTTGGCTGGAGACTGTGGCTGTTGTTGATGGTCTGGCTTGGGTAACGGTTTGGGTGTCTGTTTCTTTCTCTGTTCATATTGCTGTTGGCATTCTCTGTCCTTCTCGAACTGCTGTCCCAGGCGAACCAGTCCATCAACAGTGGTGACTCTTTCTCTGAGTTGACTGGCTAGTAGTGGGTTGATGTTCTTCAAGATCAATTTAATGACCTCTTCCTCCTCAATACCAGGTTTCCACCTTCTGCACAGGGAGTGGTAACCGTATGCAAAGTCACGGATACTCTCCTTCTCTCTTTGCACTCGATTAAAGACTCTGTCTGCCAGCTCATCTGTGTAGTCCTCAGACAGAAATGCAGAGGAAAACTTGGCCTCAAAGTCAGCCCAGGAGGTAGTGGTGAGACGTGCCACATCCCACCAGTCTCGAGCTGTACCATGCAACACATTCCTCAATGTGGCAAGGAGTTCTTCGTCAGCCAGGGGATTGAGGGCAAGAAAGTCACGACATCTTTCCAGATACATTAGCGGATCAGGACTGTCATCTTTTTTCCCCAAAGGTGGGAAATTGCAATTTAATGGGCATCGCCCCCACATGACGTCTACTCAAATCACCATGAACAAAAGAGCTAGGAGGGATTGAGGAAGTAGAGGGTGAGGGAGTTATCGGACCATGAAAATGAACACCAGGATGCATGGTGGATTGCATCCTGTAAGGGGTGGCTGCAGCATGGCCTTGTCTTAGCTGTTCTGAGGTGCCAGCTTGGCCCTCAGTGGTCTGAACAGAAGTGGACACCAGAGAAGCTCTGTGCAAGGAGTTGTGCCTAATGGAGGCCATGTCAACAGACACGTCAGCCAACATTTTAACACAATTAGAAAGCTCTTTCTGCAAGTGGTCTACAGTGTTAACCAGAGGAGAAAAAACTGAATTAACGTCCTTGAGAACCTCAGTGTGATGATGTTGCAAGCGCCACTGGAGAGTGGCAGTGAGTTGGGTTTGTTGGTAGTCAAACTGCCTGTCCATGGCACCAGTAACATCCCGTCTTCCACTCTCACTGAGCTCTGTCAGTGTGTGGGTTAGAGTGCTCAATGAGTTTCTGAATTCCATGGCACTCTGTTGTTGCTCTTCACTCAGACATTTGAATTTATGGTGGATTAGAGTTTGGAGATGTTGTTGAGTCCGACGAATATCAAGGATGTCACCTTGAAGTTGTAAGACTACAACCTCTGGAGATAAACCAGACAATGGAGGAAGGTTGGGCGTCAGAGGGAAGGCTAGCTCAGTACTTCCACACAGATCCATGTCAATAAGGGAGTAGCTGGTTAGACCTCCTGTGGCCTGTGGTCCAGACCGAGCCTTCAGATTCCCAGGGCTCTGGCCCAAATCAACTCCATTGACATTATGATTTGTATTGTCGGCTCGATGGTCAGACTGGCCCTGTGTATTCCCATTGACAGGTATGATATGGATGAGCACATTTTCTTGGGGTGAATCCATTGTTTTAATTCCACACAAAAGATTTGCTTTGGTTATTTCTCAATGTTGAGGTCCCATCTGGGGTGCCATATTTTATGTAACGGTTTTGACTTGAGGTTATAATTTATAGGGGTGCCAGGTAGGTTGTGCCTACCAGAGAAAATATTAGTTTCTCCTTTTAGTTTGATAGGGAATGAGTCCCATCTGGTCCGTCAAGTCTACACCAATACAAAGGACTCATGTAAAAGTCAGGATGGAAATACACTTTTCATAAACCCTTAAAACAATGGAAATAACTTCAAAACAACTGTATTCTTTTGCGTGGTTGTATTAACAACCTAAATGATCACACACACACACACACACAACAATATAACAATAATGAGCTTTAAACAGCTCTGGTTCCTCCAGAAATGTCCTGTACCTCGGGCCTAAAAAGAGTCCAGCCCGGTAAACAAGTTCAGGGAACTCAAGTGACCTTAGTCACGCAATGGTTGTCCGTTCATACAGTGTAGCGTAAACCCAGTGTCAATCATACAATGAAAAGAACAAATATTTTACCACACATTTCAATAAATCCTCAACTACAACTAACTACCTAAATCATCACAGTATACATCACACCAAAACAAATGAAATACCGTATACAAAAAAGGTTGTAGTCCGTCGGTCAGTCAGAGAAGCCAATCCGCCGACAGATCTCCAGCGGAGAAAGGCCACGAAAACCAACGGAGAGGTGTAGTCCACAGATGCAAGAGTGGAGCCGACCTTGGGTAGATTTTCTATTAGGCTACACAAAGCACACTTTTAAAGCAGCACAACAAACGGAAGAGAGACGCTTCAGAACTGAGGGTCGAACACATCCTCATTCATGTTTCCATCACAACTCCTCTTTTGCACAGCTGATGCTGGCTATTTAATTGGGAATTAAAGGGGAAGCGCCCTATTGGAAGAAGCACTAATTAATTGAGAATTAAAGGGAAAGCGCCCTATTGGAAGGAGAAGCACTGAGACGGTTCAGAAACATTCAGGGCCGTCACAACGTGTAGGTGTCACAGAAAACAAACCTGGAATTTTCCGAATCAGACCAACCAGCTCTTTCCGCCCATCAACAGGTAGCTGAGTAAAAGGGCTATCCAAAATATCCAGTGTCTCTGAATTTTTCAATCTACCCTGCAGTATGCAATCATCGGGACCAGGAACATTTTCGTCCTCATGCACAGACCTAGTATTACAAGAACCAAGGGAAGTAACGGTATCAGCCAAACGAACAGTTTTACCATCCTCTGTAGACTCCCACTTTCTCATCAGAACATCCTCTTGGAGAAAATAACCATGTGCGACATCTCCCAACTGTTCCACAGGCACAATTTGGTCACGCAACTCTTCTAATGTGGGGTCAGTCCGTGGCGCATTGATTAGATCGGAGCGGAATACAGATAACGGGATAACAGGGAAAACAGTGAGAGACTTCTTTGTGGTATTCTCATTTACCGGAGCAGGGACCGGGTCACCATGGCTCATAGACCGCGTCACTGCACCCGCAGAGAACACCGCTGGGAAACTCTGCGCACTCTCATCAGGAATCCCTACAATTGACGGTTTAGTGGAAACCACTAGAGATGGAAACACGACAGGCCACACACGCTCACCAGCCAAGTTATTCCCAAGGATAACGTCGATACCCTCAATAGGCAACGAAGGACGCACCCCCACAACAACGTCACCTTTCACCAGTCCACAATCCAATATCAGTTTATGCAATGGAACTGACAGATTGTTCAAACCTATTCCCCTAATTAGAACACTATTCCCAGAATCAGTCTCAGCAGAGAAAGGTAACACAGATTCCAACACAAACGATTCCGAGGCACCTGTGTCTCGTAGGATCTTCACTGGCACTAGGTTCTTACTTCCTAACATAGACACAAAACCCTCCGTAATGAAAGGTAAATAGCCTGGGTCAATATGGACTTTCACATGCCCCTGGGCCTGAGACAATGTGTCAGGAGTAAACTGATGTGGAACAGACGCAGCTAACGCCGTAGGCCTAGATTTAACGTTAACCTGTTAGGGCTAGGGGGCAGTATTGACACGGCTGGATAAAAAACATACCCGATTTAATCTGGTTACCACTCCTACCCAGTAACTAGAATATGCATATACTTATTACATATGGATAGAAAACACCCTAAATTTTCTAAAACTGTTTGAATGGTGTCTGTGAGTATAACAGAACTCAAATGGCAGGTCAAAACCTGAGAGATTCCTTTACAGGAAGTGGCCTGTCTGACCATTTCTTGAACTTCTTTTCCATCTCTATCATTTACTAAGGATCTCTGCTCTAACGTGACACTTCCCACGTCTTCCATAGGCTCTCAGAGCCCGGGAAAAAACAGAATGTCGTCATTCCAGCCCCAGGCTGAAACACATTATCGCCTTTCTCAAGTGGCCGATCAAGGGACACTGGGCTTATGCGCGTGACCCCGACCGCCCCCGCCTTTGGGATTTTTTCCTCTGTTTGCCGAAAAGGAGATTCCCTGTCGGAATATTATCGCTTTTCTACGAGAAAAATGTCGTAAAAATTGATTTTAAACAGCGGTTGACATGCTTCGAAGTACGGTAATGGAATATTTAGAATTTTATTGTCACGAATTGCGCCATGCGCGCGACACTTCTTTACTATTTCGGATAGTGTCTGGAACGCACGAACAAAACGCCGCTATTCGGATATAACGATGGATTATTTTGGACCAAACCAACATTTGTTATTGAAGTAGCAGTCCTGGGTGTGCATTCTGACGAAGACAACAAAAGGTAATCAAACTTTTATAATAGTAAATATGATTATGGTGAGTGCTAAACTTGCCGGGTGTCTAAATAGCGAGCCCGTGATGCCTGGGCTATGTACTTAGAATATTGCAAAATGTGCTTTCACCAAAAAGCTATTTTAAAATCGGACATATCGAGTGCATAGAGGAGGTCTGTATCTATAATTCTTAAAATAATTGTTATGCTTTTTGTGAACGTTTATCGTGAGTAATTTAGTAAAATGTTAGCGAATTCCCCGGAAGTTTGCGGGGGGTATGCTAGTTCTGAACGTCACATGCTAATGTAAAAAGCTGTTTTTTGATATAAATATGAACTTGATTGAACAAAACATGCATGTATTGTATAACATAATGTCCTAGGGTTGTCATCTGATGAAGATCATCAAAGGTGAGTGCTGCATTTAGCTGTCTTCTGGGTTTTGGTGACATTATATGCTGGCTTGAAAAATGGGTGTCTGATTATTTCTGGCTTGGTACTCTGCTGACATAATCTAATGTTTTGCTTTCGTTGTAAAGCCTTTTTGAAATCGGACAGTGTGGTTAGATTAACGAGAGTCTTGTCTTTAAATGGCTGTAAAATAGTCATATGTTTGAGAAATTGAAGTAATAGGATTTTTAAGGTTTTGAAAATCGCGCCACAGGCTGGCAGTGGCGTCCCACCTAGCCCATAGAGGTTAACACACGTACTGAATTTACCCCTAGACCTGAGAACCGGACATTCGTTTTTCCAATGACCTGAGCCTTGACAGTAGTGACACTCTTGACCAAAGTCAGTTTTACCACGGGAGTCAGGCTCAACCCTAGTTGAATAAAACTCTGCCCGTGAACCAGAGTATCTCGGTGAGCGAGGCCCAAATCTCTCCGAACGCCCCCACTCACTCCAAGTACGGGGTTCTACAAAAATACTTTTGTGAGTCAAAACATATTCGTCCGCCAAAACCGCAGCTTCAGCGACAGTCTGTACTTTTCGTTCGTTAATATACGTCGCTATATGATCAGGGATTGTGTCCTTAAATTGCTCTAGCATAATCAGATCACACAGCCCTTGAAAAGTCATAACCGCAGAGGCGGAACACCAGCGATTAAACTGTGAAGATAATTTTCGCGCAAACTCAACATGAGTCTGCCTATCATCCCTTTCTAAAGTTCTAAATCGTTGGCAGTAAGCCTCAGGAACCAATTCGTAAATCTGTAACACCGCCCTTTTAACCTTATCATAACTGACACTGTCGGCTACACTAAGAGCTGAATATGCTTCCTGCGCTTTACCAGTCAGCACACACTGCAACATTAAAGTGCGGTCAGAATCAGGCCAACTCCTAGCGTCAGCAACACGCTCAAACAACGAAAATAATGTCTCAGGGTCCTTTTCATTAAACTGAGGCAACAACCGTAAATTCCCAACAATGTCAAATGTGTCCGGGGCACACCCAAAAGAGGAACGACTCCTAAGTAAATCTGCGTCACCTTCCCAGAGCAAACTCTCCCCTGAGAGCTTTCCTTCCCTAACCAACTCTAGTCGCTCTTGTTGCAGCTTGATTTTAGCACGCTCCATATCCTGTTTAAATTCCAATTCCTTCTCATATTTTACACGATCGTGCTCTAGCTGTAACAGAAGCAGCTCTTTCTGCTGTTCAAAAAGAAGACTACTAGGACTAACCGATGGAGCGGTAATTGTAACATATCGGGGAGACGGCGAGTCCTCAGCAGAGGCTGCCCCAGTGGTATCTTCAAGAATACCACTCTCCATCAGATTGGCCTTCAATATTAACCTAATAGAATTTTTTTTACATTTATCACTAATTTCAACCTTGTAGTGTTCAGCAACCTTCAACAGCTGTTCTTTAGTACATACATCTAACAGTTCCTTTGATGGAAAGCGAATGAACTCGTCTACATTAGACGCCATAGTCAAAAAAATTCTCACTCAACCCCTCTACTGAGCACACCAGACCACAACAAGAGAAAATACAAATCACACCGGGCACCACAGAAAAGAGATGAGAAATGGAGCTTCCCCAAAATCTACAATAACTCAACCCTAGTCTTCATGCAGATTTGCGGTGGGTAATTATGCACTGTAGCCCGCTGGCAAGGAAGTAACCCCCCAGCACGCTGGTAGATTCCACCAAGCCACGGATGTGCCCCCGAGACAACTGCTCAGTCCACAGACACCACACAAAAATAACAAACATTAACAATGCCCAACATATTCCAAAATGAAACACGTCACTAAGCCTATCAGGGGAAAAAGGTTATAGCTCCGGGTAGTAAGTTTCACTACCCTATCCAAATCTCCCACCAAGGTACACAGCTGATTGTACTCACCTCAGACCAACGTCCCAACAGCAAGTAGAACAAGCGTTTCCAGGCTAGGCAGGGGCCTGGAAACTAACCAATGTATTCTCTCCAACACAGCACACAAACCAAACAAACAAAGGCAACCAATACTGAGCACCAAACTCAAACTAACAAACAAAGCACCTCAATTTAACATACCGCCACGTTTTCTCCCAAACACAAGTTCAAGATCCCGGATGAGCCCCCACTTGTTACGAACCTGTAAGGGCTGTCTTCAGGAAAGGACCAAAATGCAGCAGAGTTAGTATTCATCCTTCAATTTAATTGGAAAGAACACTATACAAAAACAAAAACAAGGAAACTGACAGCCAACAGTCCTGTCAGGTGCAACCACACTAAACAAGAAACAATTACCCACAAAACCCAAAGGAAAAACATGCTCCTTATGTGTGACTCCCAATCAGCAGCAACGAGCACCACCTGTGCCTGATTGGGAGCCACACACATGGCCCAAAACAAAGAAATACCAAAACATAGAAAAAGGAACATAGAACGCCCACCCAATGTAACACCCTGGCCTAACCAAAATAAAGAACAAAAACCCCTCTCTATGGCCAGAGCGTTACAGAACCGGCTCTGAGTTCACAACAAAAGGGAGACAACGTGGAGACAAGGAGTATCAAAATATATATTTATTAACTAAAATAACTAAATAATTAACAATGGCGTGTGTGTAATCAGTAGTGTAAGTGAGTGTTTTGCATACCTGAATGTAATAATGCAGGGTGTTGAAAGGTGCCAAAGGAAATAACCAAAAAGCCACAAAACTACACAACCAAAATCAAAAAAGTGTCTGCATGGAGAGAGTCCTCTCAATAACTGTGGAAGAGGTCTCTTTATCCTGGGACACAGCTGGGCCCAGGTGCTTCCCATTTAGCTGACGACCCTTCCAACTCCGCCCACCGGCATCCTAACAAGGAAACAAGAACAGAGAGAATACGGCAGACAGAGTGGGAGGGTCGTCACACACCCCCCCATAAAACCGGGGACCAACAAGGGCCCCGGAACAACGTACCAGCCTCTGCGTCCCAAATTGACACAGGCCTCTGCGTCCCAAATTGACACAGGCCTCTGCGTCCCAAATTGACACAGGCCTCTGCGTCCCAAATTGACACAGGCCTCTGCGTCCCAAATTGACACAGGCCTCTGCGTCCCAAATTGACACAGGCCTCTGCGTCCCAAATTGACACAGGCCTCTGCGTCCCAAATTGACACAGGCCTTTGCGTCCCAAATTGACGAGAGGTTACATGTTCACCTTCCACTTGCCCCAGCCAACCTCCTTCTCCCCAGACCTCAGCAACCTTTGTGCACAGGAAGCAACATTTAAGAGGAAAGGAGAACACAAGACCAGGAGGGAACAGACAGGAAAGTTAGAACATGATAAAACCAAACAATGGTCAGTCACATAACATTCAGGAACAGGGCGCACAAGAGACCACATCAGCTACAAACGCAAACAACATCTTCCAACGGTTCATAGTCACTTCTCAACGGTTGTCATTTCCCAACGATTCATAGTCACTCCAATGATTCATAGTGACTCCAACGATTCATAGTCACTAAACTCATAACCGAATACGAGTACAGACCAGAGGGTGTAATAAAGGCAAAAATGTCATGTGCCCTACTCGTCAGTGGCACCTGCCAATAGCACAATAACAGGTCAAATTTGCACAAACAGCTGCGCCGACTTGATCAACGCAGTCCTCCATCCGAGGAAGAGGAAATTAATCTGGCTTAGTGACTCCGTTTACCTTACGGTGGTCCGTTCCATCCGGTTTACTGACCAAGATACAGGGAGAAGCCCAACTGGAGAAAGAAGGCTCTGCTATCTTACTCTCCAGCATGTACCTGACCTCAGCATCCAGACAACGCAGTTTCTCTACAGAGACTCTATAGAACCGCTGACGAATGGGGTCAGCATCTCCAATGTCAATATTATGCTCTATCAAGTTTGTACGTTGTAACGGTTTTGACTTGAGGTTATAATTTATAGGGGTGCCAGGTAGGTTGTGCCTACCAGAGAAAATATTAGTTTCTCCTTTTAGTTTGATAGGGAATGAGTCCCATCTGGTCCGTCAAGTCTACACCAATACAAAGGACTCATGTAAAAGTCAGGATGGAAATACACTTTTCATAAACCCTTAAAACAATGGAAATAACTTCAAAACAACTGTATTCTTTTGCGTGGTTGTATTAACAACCTAAATGATCACACACACACACACACAACAATATAACAATAATGAGCTTTAAACAGCTCTGGTTCCTCCAGAAATGTCCTGTACCTCGGGCCTAAAAAGAGTCCAGCCCGGTAAACAAGTTCAGGGAACTCAAGTGACCTTAGTCACGCAATGGTTGTCCGTTCATACAGTGTAGCGTAAACCCAGTGTCAATCATACAATGAAAAGAACAAATATTTTACCACACATTTCAATAAATCCTCAACTACAACTAACTACCTAAATCATCACAGTATACATCACACCAAAACAAATGAAATACCGTATACAAAAAAGGTTGTAGTCCGTCGGTCAGTCAGAGAAGCCAATCCGCCGACAGATCTCCAGCGGAGAAAGGCCACGAAAACCAACGGAGAGGTGTAGTCCACAGATGCAAGAGTGGAGCCGACCTTGGGTAGATTTTCTATTAGGCTACACAAAGCACACTTTTAAAGCAGCACAACAAACGGAAGAGAGACGCTTCAGAACTGAGGGTCGAACACATCCTCATTCATGTTTCCATCACAACTCCTCTTTTGCACAGCTGATGCTGGCTATTTAATTGGGAATTAAAGGGGAAGCGCCCTATTGGAAGAAGCACTAATTAATTGAGAATTAAAGGGAAAGCGCCCTATTGGACGGTTCAGAAACATTCAGGGCCGTCACACACCCCCTCCCCTGGAAAAAGCCGACCATTGCCCTGGAAGGCACATCTTGGTCGGGGAAACCGAGAAAGGTCTCTTCATCACTTTCCTCTTCAAAGATCTCCAGGACCTTGCGGCGCTCAATCTCCTCCAATTCGTCAGCTGAGGGGTAACAGGCCTTAAGGCGTGAGACATGGACAACGCGCATATCTTCACCTGTGTCCTCTTTCACCACTCGATAGTTCAAAGGGCCTCTCTGCTCCACAATCCTATATGGTCCTTGCCATTTAGGAGCGAGCTTGGCCGAGAAGAATTGTTCAGCTTTTGAATAAGGATGAGAGCGAAGCCACACCCGATCACGAAGCTGGAACTGCATGTCTCGTCTCTTCTTATCATAATTTCTCTTCTGCCTGAGTCGAGCATGGATCATGTTCTTTGAGACAAGAGCTCTCAAGTCGTGGAGATGGACTACCTGGTCATAGCAAGCAGCGTCTGGAGTAACCTGCTGGGGCTGTAGCACCATCTCCAAGGGTCCTCGGAGGGGACGACTCAGGTTCAGCTCTGCAGGTGTGACTCCAGTGGACTCTTGCACAGCAGAATTCAGGGCAAATCGAAACTCGTGAAGGTGCTTGTCCCAGTGTTTGTGCTGGGTCCCTACATAGGAAGCAACCATTGTCTTCAAGGTTCGATTAACTCTCTCAGTGAGGTTGGTCTGTGGGTGATAAGCCGTGGTCAACTTCTGTCTCAGGTTCCATCTTTGGCAGGTCTCCTCAAAGAGATCAGAGACGAATTGGGAACCTCGATCAGACAGGATGTAATCAGGCACTCCCCAGCGAGTCAGGATCTCTTTCGTAAGGATGTTAGAGACTGTCCTTGCTGTGGCCTGACGCAGGGCAAAGAGCTCCACCCACTTGGAATAGTAATCAACAAAAACAAGCATGTACACATTCTGATTGGAGCTTCTAGGAAATGGACCCATCAAATCCACTCCTAACATTTCCCAAGGTCGGGTAATCACAGTTTGCTGCAACTTGCCAGCAGGCTTTCTACCTTCTGGTTTGTACATTTGACAAACCTGACAGTTTCGGATGTGTGACTTTACATCCATGCTCAGATGTGGCCAGTACAGTAATGCTTGCAACCGCTTGTAGGTTTTGAACCTGCCCAAATGACCAGCTAACGGGTCTTCATGGAAATGTTGAAGCAGTTGAAGGCGTAGAGTTTCAGGTATGTACATTTGGTATAGTGTTCTGTGAGGTAGTTGTACAACTCGGTAGACTTTGTCTTCAATGATGGTCAGCTTGGTGGTAGGATTGACCATCTTTTCTCTATCTTCCAGGATAGTCTGGTACAAAGCCTGTACTTCTGGATCATCCTGTTGGGCTTTCCAAATGGCCTCATCAGAGATGGGAAAGTCAGTTTTGGGTGAGTCTCGACTGCTTGACAGGACAGTAGCACATGTAAGATGAGGGCCACCATTACCACCAGCAGGAGCTCTGGATAAGGCATCTGGAATCATCATCATCTCACTTGGCTCTGTCATATCCTCACATGGTCTCTCCTATCATTGCTATGCAGACGACACACAATTAATCTTCTCCTTTCCCCCTTCTGATAACCAGGCGGCGAATCGCATCTCTGCATGTCTGTCAGACATATCAGTGTGGATGACGGATCACCAGCTCAAGCTGAACCTCGGCAAGACGGAGCTGCTCTTCCTCCCGGGGAAGGACTGCCCGTTCCATGATCTCGCCATCACGGTTGACAACTCCCTTGTGTCCTCCTCCCAGAGTGCTAAGAACCTTGGCGTGATCCTGGACAACACCCTGTCGTTCTCCACTAACATCAAGGCGGTGACCCGATCCTGTAGGTTCATGCTCTACAACATTCGCAGAGTACGACCCTGCCTCACACAGGAAGCGGCGCAGGTCCTAATCCAGGCACTTGTCATCTCCCGTCTGGATTACTGCAACTCGCTGTTGGCTGGGCTCCCTGCCTGTGCCATTAAACCCCTACAACTCATCCAGAACGCCGCAGCCCGTCTGGTGTTCAACCTTCCCAAGTTCTCTCACGTCACCCCGCTCCTCCGCTCTCTCCACTGGCTTCCAGTTGAAGCTCGCATCCGCTACAAGACCATGGTGATTGCCTACGGAGCTGTGAAGGGAACGGCACCTCCATACCTTCAGGCTCTGATCAGGCCCTACACCCAAACAAGGGCACTGCGTTCATCCACCACTGGCCTGCTGGCCCCCCTACCTCTGAGGAAGCACAGTTCCCGCTCAGCCCAGTCAAAACTGTTCGCTGCTCTGGCACCCCAATGGTGGAACAAGCTCCCTCACGACGCCAGGACAGCGGAGTCAATCACCACCTTCCGGAGACACCTGAAACCCCACCTCTTTAACCTGTTAGGGCTAGGGGGCAGCATTTGCACGTCTGGATAAAAAAAATGTACCCGATTTAACCTCTCTAGGCTAGGCGGGACGAATTCGTCCCACCTACGTAACAGCCAGTGTAATCCAGTGGCGCGATTTTCAAAACGTTAAAAATCCTATTACTTCAATTTCTCAAACATATGACTATTTTACAGCCATTTAAAGATAAGACTCTCGTTAATCTAACCACACTGTCCGATTTCAAAAAGGCTTTACAACGAAAGCAAAACATTAGATTATGTCAGCAGAGTACCAAGCCAGAAATAATCAGACACCCATTTTTCAAGCCAGCATATAATGTCACCAAAACCCAGAAGACAGCTAAATGCAGCACTCACCTTTGATGATCTTCATCAGATGACAACCCTAGGACATTGTTATACAATACATGCATGTTTTGTTCAATCAAGTTCATATTTATATCAAAAACCAGCTTTTTACATTAGCATGTGACGTTCAGAACTAGCATACCCCCCGCAAACTTCCGGGGAATTCGCTAACATTTTACTAAATTACTCACGATAAACGTTCACAAAAAGCATAACAATTATTTTAAGAATTATAGATACAGACCTCTATGCACTCGATATGTCCGATTTTAAAATAGCTTTTTGGTGAAAGCACATTTTGCAATATTCTAAGTACATAGCCCAGGCATCACGGGCTCGCTATTTAGACACCCGGCAAGTTTAGCACTCACCATAATCATATTTACTATTATAAAAATGTCATTACCTTTTGTTGTCTTCGTCAGAATGCACACCCAGGACAGCTACTTCAATAACAAATGTTGGTTTGGTCCAAAATAATCCATCGTTATATCCGAATAGCGGCGTTTTGTTCGTGCGTTCCAGACACTATCCGAAATAGTAAAGAAGTGTCACGCGCTTGGCGCAATTCCTGACAATAAAATTCAAAGTATTCCATTACCGTACGTCGAAGCATGTCAATCGCTGTTTAAAATCAATTTTTACGTCATTTGTCTCGTAGAAAAGTGATAATATTCCGACAGGGAATCTCCTTTTCGGCAAACAGAGGAAAAAATCCCAAAGGCGGGGGCGGTCGGGGTCACGCGCATAAGCTAGTGTCTCTTGATGGGCCACTTGAGAAAGGCGATAATGTGTTTCAGCCTGGGGCTGGAATGACGACATTCTGTTTTTTCCCGGGCTCTGAGAGCCTATGGAAGACGTGGGAAGTGTCACGTTAGAGCAGAGATCCTTAGTAAATGATAGAGATGGAAAAGAAGTTCAACAAATGGTCAGACAGGCCACTTCCTGTAAAGGAATCTCTCAGGTTTTGACCTGCCATTTGAGTTCTGTTATACTCACAGACACCATTCAAACAGTTTTAGAAAATGTAGGGTGTTTTCTATCCATATGTAATAAGTATATGCATATTCTAGTTACTGAGTAGGAGTGGTAACCAGATTAAATCGGGTATGTTTTTTATCCAGCCGTGTCAATGCTGCCCCCTAGCCCTAACAGGTTAATCTGGTTACTAATCCTACCCAGTAACTAGAATATGCATATACTTATTATATATGGATAGAAAACACTAAAGTTTCTAAAACTGTTTGAATGGTGTCTGTGAGTATAACAGAACTCATTTGGCAGGCAAAACCCTGAGACATTTTCTGACAGGAAGTGGATACCTGATGTGTTGTATTGACTTTAAACCTATCCCATTGAAAAACACAGGGGCTTAGGAATATTTTGGCACTTCCTATTGCTTCCACTAGATGTCACCAGCCTTTACAAAGTGTTTTGAGTCTTCTGGAGGGAGATCTGACCGAACAAGAGCCATGGAACGATGATGTCCCATTAGACACCTGGCGACGCGAGTTCATGTTGGGTACCCTCGTTCCAATACGTTATAAAAGAGTATGCATTCGTCCACCTTGAATATTATTCATGTTCTGGTTAAAAAAGGCCCTAATGATTTATGCTATACAACGTTTGACATGTTTGAACGAACGGAAATATATTTTTTCCCCTCGTTCATGACGAGAAGTCCGGCTGGCTTAGATCATGTGCTAACAAGACGGAGATTTTTGGACATAAATGATGAGCTTTTTTGAACAAAACTACATTTGTTATGGACCTGTGATACCTGGAAGTGACATCTGATGAAGAGAATCAAAGGTAATGGATTATTTACATAGTATTTTCGATTTTAGATCTCCCCAACATGACGTCTAGTCTGTATCGCAACGCGTATTTTTCTGGGCGCAGTGCTCAGATTATTGCAAAGTGTGATTTCCCAGTAAGGTTATTTTTAAATCTGGCAAGTTGATTGCGTTCAAGAGATGTAAATCTTTAATTCTTTAAATGACAATATAATATTTTACCAATGTTTTCTAATTTTAATTATTTAATTTGTGACGCTGACTTGACTGCCGGTTATTGGAGGGAAACGATTTCCTCAACATCAATGCCATAGTAAAACGCTGTTTTTGGATATAAATATGAACTTGATAGAACTAAAAATGCATGCATTGTCTAACATAATGTCCTAGGAGTGTCATCTGATGGAGATTGTAAAAGGTTAGTGCATCATTTTAGCTGGTTTTATGGTTTTGGTGACCCTGTCTTTGAATTGACAAAACATTACACACAACTCTTGTAAATGTACTGTCCTAACATACTCTAAATTTATGCTTTCGCCGTAAAACCTTTTTGAAATCGTAAAACGTGGTTAGATTAAGGAGATGTTTATCTTTCAAAGGGTGTAAAATAGTTGTATTTTTGAAAAATTTGAATTTTGACATTTATTTGGATTCAAATTTGCCGCTCTTGAAATGCACCTGCTGTTGATGGAGTGCACCACGGGTGGCACGCTAGCGTCCCACCTAGCCCATAGAGGTTAAGGAATACCTAGGATAGGATAAAGTAATCCTTCTAACCCCCCCCCCCCCTTAAAATATTTAGATGCACTATTGTAAAGTGGTTGTTCCACTGGATATCATAAGGTGAATGCACCATTTTGTAAGTCGCTCTGGATAAGAGCGTCTGCTAAATGACTTAAATGTAATTGTAATGTAATCTGGAACAGTGTTGTATTTTCCTTTCCTGTATTCTACTGCAAAGGTGAACTCTTGCAACCGTAGAGCCCATCTGATAAGTCTGGTGCTTGGTTTGTTGGTCTTGAACACCCACACAAGGGAGGAATGGTCAGTGACCACAGTGAAGTGTCTTCCCTCCAGGTAGTACCTCCACTTTTCCAAAGCCCAGACAACTGCGAGGCACTCTTGCTCGGTTGTGGAGTAGTTCCGTTCTGCTCCATTCAATGTTCGACTGGCGAACGCTAGCACTTCTTCAATGCCAAGTCCAGTCTGTTGGACTAGAACAGCACCAAGTCCAACATCACTTGCATCAGTGTAAACAACAAAAGGGCAATCAAAGTTGGGATGACCCAAAATGGGAGGTGTGACGAGGTGTCGTTTCAGGGTTTCAAAAGAGGTCTGGCACTCTGCCGTCCATCGGAATTTCGCACCTTTTCGCTTCAATGCGTTGAGGGGTTCTGCCACCTGGGAGAAGTTCAACACAAACCGATGGTACCATCCAGCCATCCCAAGGAACCGTTGAAGGGCCTTGAGTGTGGTTGGGACAGGGAAATCTTGTACCGCCTTGGTCTTTTCGGGATCCACATGAGTGCCGTCAAAAGACACAATATGGCCAAGGAACTTCAGGGAGGTTTGGCAGAAGTTGCTCTTCTTCATGTTCAATGTCAGACCAGCTTCCCTTAGCTTGTCCAACACTGCTTGAAGATCTTGAAAATGTTGTTCTCTGGTCTGGGAGTAGATAATTATATCGTCCAGGTAGACGAAACAGATCTTCCCTTTGAGCTCACCTAACGCAATCTCCATGAGTCTTTGGAAAGTGGCAGGTGCATTCTTTAATCCAAAAGGCATCACCTTAAAGGAAAACAAGCCCTCAGCACAGACAAAAGCAGTCTTGTCCTTGCTTTCCTGGTCCATCTCAACCTGCCAATAGCCACTATTGAGGTCAAGGGTAGTGAACACAACCGCGCCAGACAATGACTCCAGGATCTCTTGGATGGTGGGAAGAGGATAGGCATCAGTCTGGGAAACCTTGTTGGTCTTCCTATAGTCCACACAAAATCTAAGACCACCAGTCTTTTTTGGGATGAGGACAACAGGAGCAGCCCAGGGAGAGGATGAACGTTCAATTATATTTTGTGTCAACATATCATTAATGAGTCCTTTTTGGATGATTAGCTTTGCTGGGAACAAACGATATGGCTTCTGCTTGATCGGCATTTCCTGTGTAAGGAATATTTTGTGCTTCAGGAGCCCGGTACGTCCCAGCTTTGAAGTACATACATCAGCGTTATTCTGCAGCTGTTCCAACAGCCTTAACTCCTCTGGCTGTTCCAGCTGAGCTCTTCTCACAGCCTGTAAAAGGAGATCATCAGAAGGATTATCGAGGGTTAGTGGTACCGGAGCAATGGCAGAGAAGACTGCCACATTTGGACCCCAATCATGTAACTTTGTAGCTTCTGACTGGAAGAAATGCTTCTTGCTCGGATTGTATGGAAACCAGTAGCAATTGTGTGCGATATCAATCTGGACACCACTGAAGTACATGAAATCAATTCCCAACACAACAGGAAAAGCAAGGTTCTTGGTTTGTAGGATAACAGAAGGAATCATATAGGAGTGGTTACACAGGTGGAACTCTACCTCACTCCATCCAAGTGGTCGTTTAGCCTCACCATCAGCCAGATAGAGTGGACCTTCTGTCCACGGCTTCAAGTTGTAGTGTAGACCTTTAACCTCCTTCCACAGTTTCTCATTGAGCAGTGTGTAGGATGACCCGGTGTCCAGGATGGCTCTTCCTGTCCATGGCCCTATGGACAGGGGTAACACCAATTGGTGCGGTATTAACTGAAAGGAAGGGGATGTCGATGGGGCGGCGTAGGCAGTGACACTTGGGGTTTCATCTCTGGTCAAAGCACCCAGAGTAGGATGGTCGTTCCTGCGAAGGGAGTTAGGTGTGTTTGCCTGTTGTGATTTGTGGTTTCTGGAAGGGTTTACTTGATATGGTCTTGGACATGTAGCTGAAGAATGTCCCTTTTGGCTACATCTCCAACAGAACATGGGAGGGGTTTTGGCTGGAGACTGTGGCTGTTGTTGATGGTCTGGCTTGGGTAACGGTTTGGGTGTCTGTTTCTTTCTCTGTTCATATTGCTGTTGGCATTCTCTGTCCTTCTCGAACTGCTGTCCCAGGCGAACCAGTCCATCAACAGTGGTGACTCTTTCTCTGAGTTGACTGGCTAGTAGTGGGTTGATGTTCTTCAAGATCAATTTAATGACCTCTTCCTCCTCAATACCAGGTTTCCACCTTCTGCACAGGGAGTGGTAACCGTATGCAAAGTCACGGATACTCTCCTTCTCTCTTTGCACTCGATTAAAGACTCTGTCTGCCAGCTCATCTGTGTAGTCCTCAGACAGAAATGCAGAGGAAAACTTGGCCTCAAAGTCAGCCCAGGAGGTAGTGGTGAGACGTGCCACATCCCACCAGTCTCGAGCTGTACCATGCAACACATTCCTCAATGTGGCAAGGAGTTCTTCGTCAGCCAGGGGATTGAGGGCAAGAAAGTCACGACATCTTTCCAGATACATTAGCGGATCAGGACTGTCATCTTTTTTCCCCAAAGGTGGGAAATTGCAATTTAATGGGCATCGCCCCCACATGACGTCTACTCAAATCACCATGAACAAAAGAGCTAGGAGGGATTGAGGAAGTAGAGGGTGAGGGAGTTATCGGACCATGAAAATGAACACCAGGATGCATGGTGGATTGCATCCTGTAAGGGGTGGCTGCAGCATGGCCTTGTCTTAGCTGTTCTGAGGTGCCAGAACAGAAGTGGACACCAGAGAAGCTCTGTGCAAGGAGTTGTGCCTAATGGAGGCCATGTCAACAGACACGTCAGCCAACATTTTAACACAATTAGAAAGCTCTTTCTGCAAGTGGTCTACAGTGTTAACCAGAGGAGAAAAAACTGAATTAACGTCCTTGAGAACCTCAGTGTGATGATGTTGCAAGCGCCACTGGAGAGTGGCAGTGAGTTGGGTTTGTTGGTAGTCAAACTGCCTGTCCATGGCACCAGTAACATCCCGTCTTCCACTCTCACTGAGCTCTGTCAGTGTGTGGGTTAGAGTGCTCAGTGAGTTTCTGAATTCCATGGCACTCTGTTGTTGCTCTTCACTCAGACATTTGAATTTATGGTGGATTAGAGTTTGGAGATGTTGTTGAGTCCGACGAATATCAAGGATGTCACCTTGAAGTTGTAAGACTACAACCTCTGGAGATAAACCAGACAATGGAGGAAGGTTGGGCGTCAGAGGGAAGGCTAGCTCAGTACTTCCACACAGATCCATGTCAATAAGGGAGTAGCTGGTTAGACCTCCTGTGGCCTGTGGTCCAGACCGAGCCTTCAGATTCCCAGGGCTCTGGCCCAAATCAACTCCATTGACATTATGATTTGTATTGTCGGCTCGATGGTCAGACTGGCCCTGTGTATTCCCATTGACAGGTATGATATGGATGAGCACATTTTCTTGGGGTGAATCCATTGTTTTAATTCCACACAAAAGATTTGCTTTGGTTATTTCTCAATGTTGAGGTCCCATCTGGGGTGCCATATTTTATGTAACGGTTTTGACTTGAGGTTATAATTTATAGGGGTGCCAGGTAGGTTGTGCCTACCAGAGAAAATATTAGTTTCTCCTTTTAGTTTGATAGGGAATGAGTCCCATCTGGTCCGTCAAGTCTACACCAATACAAAGGACTCATGTAAAAGTCAGGATGGAAATACACTTTTCATAAACCCTTAAAACAATGGAAATAACTTCAAAACAACTGTATTCTTTTGCGTGGTTGTATTAACAACCTAAATGATCACACACACACACACACACAACAATATAACAATAATGAGCTTTAAACAGCTCTGGTTCCTCCAGAAATGTCCTGTACCTCGGGCCTAAAAAGAGTCCAGCCCGGTAAACAAGTTCAGGGAACTCAAGTGACCTTAGTCACGCAATGGTTGTCCGTTCATACAGTGTAGCGTAAACCCAGTGTCAATCATACAATGAAAAGAACAAATATTTTACCACACATTTCAATAAATCCTCAACTACAACTAACTACCTAAATCATCACAGTATACATCACACCAAAACAAATGAAATACCGTATACAAAAAAGGTTGTAGTCCGTCGGTCAGTCAGAGAAGCCAATCCGCCGACAGATCTCCAGCGGAGAAAGGCCACGAAAACCAACGGAGAGGTGTAGTCCACAGATGCAAGAGTGGAGCCGACCTTGGGTAGATTTTCTATTAGGCTACACAAAGCACACTTTTAAAGCAGCACAACAAACGGAAGAGAGACGCTTCAGAACTGAGGGTCGAACACATCCTCATTCATGTTTCCATCACAACTCCTCTTTTGCACAGCTGATGCTGGCTATTTAATTGGGAATTAAAGGGGAAGCGCCCTATTGGAAGAAGCACTAATTAATTGAGAATTAAAGGGAAAGCGCCCTATTGGAAGGAGAAGCACTGAGACGGTTCAGAAACATTCAGGGCCGTCACAACGTGTAGGTGTCACAGAAAACAAACCTGGAATTTTCCGAATCAGACCAACCAGCTCTTTCCGCCCATCAACAGGTAGCTGAGTAAAAGGGCTATCCAAAATATCCAGTGTCTCTGAATTTTTCAATCTACCCTGCAGTATGCAATCATCGGGACCAGGAACATTTTCGTCCTCATGCACAGACCTAGTATTACAAGAACCAAGGGAAGTAACGGTATCAGCCAAACGAACAGTTTTACCATCCTCTGTAGACTCCCACTTTCTCATCAGAACATCCTCTTGGAGAAAATAACCATGTGCGACATCTCCCAACTGTTCCACAGGCACAATTTGGTCACGCAACTCTTCTAATGTGGGGTCAGTCCGTGGCGCATTGATTAGATCGGAGCGGAATACAGATAACGGGATAACAGGGAAAACAGTGAGAGACTTCTTTGTGGTATTCTCATTTACCGGAGCAGGGACCGGGTCACCATGGCTCATAGACCGCGTCACTGCACCCGCAGAGAACACCGCTGGGAAACTCTGCGCACTCTCATCAGGAATCCCTACAATTGACGGTTTAGTGGAAACCACTAGAGATGGAAACACGACAGGCCACACACGCTCACCAGCCAAGTTATTCCCAAGGATAACGTCGATACCCTCAATAGGCAACGAAGGACGCACCCCCACAACAACGTCACCTTTCACCAGTCCACAATCCAATATCAGTTTATGCAATGGAACTGACAGATTGTTCAAACCTATTCCCCTAATTAGAACACTATTCCCAGAATCAGTCTCAGCAGAGAAAGGTAACACAGATTCCAACACAAACGATTCCGAGGCACCTGTGTCTCGTAGGATCTTCACTGGCACTAGGTTCTTACTTCCTAACATAGACACAAAACCCTCCGTAATGAAAGGTAAATAGCCTGGGTCAATATGGACTTTCACATGCCCCTGGGCCTGAGACAATGTGTCAGGAGTAAACTGATGTGGAACAGACGCAGCTAACGCCGTAGGCCTAGATTTAACGTTAACCTGTTAGGGCTAGGGGGCAGTATTGACACGGCTGGATAAAAAACATACCCGATTTAATCTGGTTACCACTCCTACCCAGTAACTAGAATATGCATATACTTATTACATATGGATAGAAAACACCCTAAATTTTCTAAAACTGTTTGAATGGTGTCTGTGAGTATAACAGAACTCAAATGGCAGGTCAAAACCTGAGAGATTCCTTTACAGGAAGTGGCCTGTCTGACCATTTCTTGAACTTCTTTTCCATCTCTATCATTTACTAAGGATCTCTGCTCTAACGTGACACTTCCCACGTCTTCCATAGGCTCTCAGAGCCCGGGAAAAAACAGAATGTCGTCATTCCAGCCCCAGGCTGAAACACATTATCGCCTTTCTCAAGTGGCCGATCAAGGGACACTGGGCTTATGCGCGTGACCCCGACCGCCCCCGCCTTTGGGATTTTTTCCTCTGTTTGCCGAAAAGGAGATTCCCTGTCGGAATATTATCGCTTTTCTACGAGAAAAATGTCGTAAAAATTGATTTTAAACAGCGGTTGACATGCTTCGAAGTACGGTAATGGAATATTTAGAATTTTATTGTCACGAATTGCGCCATGCGCGCGACACTTCTTTACTATTTCGGATAGTGTCTGGAACGCACGAACAAAACGCCGCTATTCGGATATAACGATGGATTATTTTGGACCAAACCAACATTTGTTATTGAAGTAGCAGTCCTGGGTGTGCATTCTGACGAAGACAACAAAAGGTAATCAAACTTTTATAATAGTAAATATGATTATGGTGAGTGCTAAACTTGCCGGGTGTCTAAATAGCGAGCCCGTGATGCCTGGGCTATGTACTTAGAATATTGCAAAATGTGCTTTCACCAAAAAGCTATTTTAAAATCGGACATATCGAGTGCATAGAGGAGGTCTGTATCTATAATTCTTAAAATAATTGTTATGCTTTTTGTGAACGTTTATCGTGAGTAATTTAGTAAAATGTTAGCGAATTCCCCGGAAGTTTGCGGGGGGTATGCTAGTTCTGAACGTCACATGCTAATGTAAAAAGCTGTTTTTTGATATAAATATGAACTTGATTGAACAAAACATGCATGTATTGTATAACATAATGTCCTAGGGTTGTCATCTGATGAAGATCATCAAAGGTGAGTGCTGCATTTAGCTGTCTTCTGGGTTTTGGTGACATTATATGCTGGCTTGAAAAATGGGTGTCTGATTATTTCTGGCTTGGTACTCTGCTGACATAATCTAATGTTTTGCTTTCGTTGTAAAGCCTTTTTGAAATCGGACAGTGTGGTTAGATTAACGAGAGTCTTGTCTTTAAATGGCTGTAAAATAGTCATATGTTTGAGAAATTGAAGTAATAGGATTTTTAAGGTTTTGAAAATCGCGCCACAGGCTGGCAGTGGCGTCCCACCTAGCCCATAGAGGTTAACACACGTACTGAATTTACCCCTAGACCTGAGAACCGGACATTCGTTTTTCCAATGACCTGAGCCTTGACAGTAGTGACACTCTTGACCAAAGTCAGTTTTACCACGGGAGTCAGGCTCAACCCTAGTTGAATAAAACTCTGCCCGTGAACCAGAGTATCTCGGTGAGCGAGGCCCAAATCTCTCCGAACGCCCCCACTCACTCCAAGTACGGGGTTCTACAAAAATACTTTTGTGAGTCAAAACATATTCGTCCGCCAAAACCGCAGCTTCAGCGACAGTCTGTACTTTTCGTTCGTTAATATACGTCGCTATATGATCAGGGATTGTGTCCTTAAATTGCTCTAGCATAATCAGATCACACAGCCCTTGAAAAGTCATAACCGCAGAGGCGGAACACCAGCGATTAAACTGTGAAGATAATTTTCGCGCAAACTCAACATGAGTCTGCCTATCATCCCTTTCTAAAGTTCTAAATCGTTGGCAGTAAGCCTCAGGAACCAATTCGTAAATCTGTAACACCGCCCTTTTAACCTTATCATAACTGACACTGTCGGCTACACTAAGAGCTGAATATGCTTCCTGCGCTTTACCAGTCAGCACACACTGCAACATTAAAGTGCGGTCAGAATCAGGCCAACTCCTAGCGTCAGCAACACGCTCAAACAACGAAAATAATGTCTCAGGGTCCTTTTCATTAAACTGAGGCAACAACCGTAAATTCCCAACAATGTCAAATGTGTCCGGGGCACACCCAAAAGAGGAACGACTCCTAAGTAAATCTGCGTCACCTTCCCAGAGCAAACTCTCCCCTGAGAGCTTTCCTTCCCTAACCAACTCTAGTCGCTCTTGTTGCAGCTTGATTTTAGCACGCTCCATATCCTGTTTAAATTCCAATTCCTTCTCATATTTTACACGATCGTGCTCTAGCTGTAACAGAAGCAGCTCTTTCTGCTGTTCAAAAAGAAGACTACTAGGACTAACCGATGGAGCGGTAATTGTAACATATCGGGGAGACGGCGAGTCCTCAGCAGAGGCTGCCCCAGTGGTATCTTCAAGAATACCACTCTCCATCAGATTGGCCTTCAATATTAACCTAATAGAATTTTTTTTACATTTATCACTAATTTCAACCTTGTAGTGTTCAGCAACCTTCAACAGCTGTTCTTTAGTACATACATCTAACAGTTCCTTTGATGGAAAGCGAATGAACTCGTCTACATTAGACGCCATAGTCAAAAAAATTCTCACTCAACCCCTCTACTGAGCACACCAGACCACAACAAGAGAAAATACAAATCACACCGGGCACCACAGAAAAGAGATGAGAAATGGAGCTTCCCCAAAATCTACAATAACTCAACCCTAGTCTTCATGCAGATTTGCGGTGGGTAATTATGCACTGTAGCCCGCTGGCAAGGAAGTAACCCCCCAGCACGCTGGTAGATTCCACCAAGCCACGGATGTGCCCCCGAGACAACTGCTCAGTCCACAGACACCACACAAAAATAACAAACATTAACAATGCCCAACATATTCCAAAATGAAACACGTCACTAAGCCTATCAGGGGAAAAAGGTTATAGCTCCGGGTAGTAAGTTTCACTACCCTATCCAAATCTCCCACCAAGGTACACAGCTGATTGTACTCACCTCAGACCAACGTCCCAACAGCAAGTAGAACAAGCGTTTCCAGGCTAGGCAGGGGCCTGGAAACTAACCAATGTATTCTCTCCAACACAGCACACAAACCAAACAAACAAAGGCAACCAATACTGAGCACCAAACTCAAACTAACAAACAAAGCACCTCAATTTAACATACCGCCACGTTTTCTCCCAAACACAAGTTCAAGATCCCGGATGAGCCCCCACTTGTTACGAACCTGTAAGGGCTGTCTTCAGGAAAGGACCAAAATGCAGCAGAGTTAGTATTCATCCTTCAATTTAATTGGAAAGAACACTATACAAAAACAAAAACAAGGAAACTGACAGCCAACAGTCCTGTCAGGTGCAACCACACTAAACAAGAAACAATTACCCACAAAACCCAAAGGAAAAACATGCTCCTTATGTGTGACTCCCAATCAGCAGCAACGAGCACCACCTGTGCCTGATTGGGAGCCACACACATGGCCCAAAACAAAGAAATACCAAAACATAGAAAAAGGAACATAGAACGCCCACCCAATGTAACACCCTGGCCTAACCAAAATAAAGAACAAAAACCCCTCTCTATGGCCAGAGCGTTACAGAACCGGCTCTGAGTTCACAACAAAAGGGAGACAACGTGGAGACAAGGAGTATCAAAATATATATTTATTAACTAAAATAACTAAATAATTAACAATGGCGTGTGTGTAATCAGTAGTGTAAGTGAGTGTTTTGCATACCTGAATGTAATAATGCAGGGTGTTGAAAGGTGCCAAAGGAAATAACCAAAAAGCCACAAAACTACACAACCAAAATCAAAAAAGTGTCTGCATGGAGAGAGTCCTCTCAATAACTGTGGAAGAGGTCTCTTTATCCTGGGACACAGCTGGGCCCAGGTGCTTCCCATTTAGCTGACGACCCTTCCAACTCCGCCCACCGGCATCCTAACAAGGAAACAAGAACAGAGAGAATACGGCAGACAGAGTGGGAGGGTCGTCACACACCCCCCCATAAAACCGGGGACCAACAAGGGCCCCGGAACAACGTACCAGCCTCTGCGTCCCAAATTGACACAGGCCTCTGCGTCCCAAATTGACACAGGCCTCTGCGTCCCAAATTGACACAGGCCTCTGCGTCCCAAATTGACACAGGCCTCTGCGTCCCAAATTGACACAGGCCTCTGCGTCCCAAATTGACACAGGCCTCTGCGTCCCAAATTGACACAGGCCTCTGCGTCCCAAATTGACACAGGCCTTTGCGTCCCAAATTGACGAGAGGTTACATGTTCACCTTCCACTTGCCCCAGCCAACCTCCTTCTCCCCAGACCTCAGCAACCTTTGTGCACAGGAAGCAACATTTAAGAGGAAAGGAGAACACAAGACCAGGAGGGAACAGACAGGAAAGTTAGAACATGATAAAACCAAACAATGGTCAGTCACATAACATTCAGGAACAGGGCGCACAAGAGACCACATCAGCTACAAACGCAAACAACATCTTCCAACGGTTCATAGTCACTTCTCAACGGTTGTCATTTCCCAACGATTCATAGTCACTCCAATGATTCATAGTGACTCCAACGATTCATAGTGACTCCAACGATTCATAGTGACTCCAACGATTCATAGTCACTAAACTCATAACCGAATACGAGTACAGACCAGAGGGTGTAATAAAGGCAAAAATGTCATGTGCCCTACTCGTCAGTGGCACCTGCCAATAGCACAATAACAGGTCAAATTTGCACAAACAGCTGCGCCGACTTGATCAACGCAGTCCTCCATCCGAGGAAGAGGAAATTAATCTGGCTTAGTGACTCCGTTTACCTTACGGTGGTCCGTTCCATCCGGTTTACTGACCAAGATACAGGGAGAAGCCCAACTGGAGAAAGAAGGCTCTGCTATCTTACTCTCCAGCATGTACCTGACCTCAGCATCCAGACAACGCAGTTTCTCTACAGAGACTCTATAGAACCGCTGACGAATGGGGTCAGCATCTCCAATGTCAATATTATGCTCTATCAAGTTTGTACGTTGTAACGGTTTTGACTTGAGGTTATAATTTATAGGGGTGCCAGGTAGGTTGTGCCTACCAGAGAAAATATTAGTTTCTCCTTTTAGTTTGATAGGGAATGAGTCCCATCTGGTCCGTCAAGTCTACACCAATACAAAGGACTCATGTAAAAGTCAGGATGGAAATACACTTTTCATAAACCCTTAAAACAATGGAAATAACTTCAAAACAACTGTATTCTTTTGCGTGGTTGTATTAACAACCTAAATGATCACACACACACACACAACAATATAACAATAATGAGCTTTAAACAGCTCTGGTTCCTCCAGAAATGTCCTGTACCTCGGGCCTAAAAAGAGTCCAGCCCGGTAAACAAGTTCAGGGAACTCAAGTGACCTTAGTCACGCAATGGTTGTCCGTTCATACAGTGTAGCGTAAACCCAGTGTCAATCATACAATGAAAAGAACAAATATTTTACCACACATTTCAATAAATCCTCAACTACAACTAACTACCTAAATCATCACAGTATACATCACACCAAAACAAATGAAATACCGTATACAAAAAAGGTTGTAGTCCGTCGGTCAGTCAGAGAAGCCAATCCGCCGACAGATCTCCAGCGGAGAAAGGCCACGAAAACCAACGGAGAGGTGTAGTCCACAGATGCAAGAGTGGAGCCGACCTTGGGTAGATTTTCTATTAGGCTACACAAAGCACACTTTTAAAGCAGCACAACAAACGGAAGAGAGACGCTTCAGAACTGAGGGTCGAACACATCCTCATTCATGTTTCCATCACAACTCCTCTTTTGCACAGCTGATGCTGGCTATTTAATTGGGAATTAAAGGGGAAGCGCCCTATTGGAAGAAGCACTAATTAATTGAGAATTAAAGGGAAAGCGCCCTATTGGACGGTTCAGAAACATTCAGGGCCGTCACACACCCCCTCCCCTGGAAAAAGCCGACCATTGCCCTGGAAGGCACATCTTGGTCGGGGAAACCGAGAAAGGTCTCTTCATCACTTTCCTCTTCAAAGATCTCCAGGACCTTGCGGCGCTCAATCTCCTCCAATTCGTCAGCTGAGGGGTAACAGGCCTTAAGGCGTGAGACATGGACAACGCGCATATCTTCACCTGTGTCCTCTTTCACCACTCGATAGTTCAAAGGGCCTCTCTGCTCCACAATCCTATATGGTCCTTGCCATTTAGGAGCGAGCTTGGCCGAGAAGAATTGTTCAGCTTTTGAATAAGGATGAGAGCGAAGCCACACCCGATCACGAAGCTGGAACTGCATGTCTCGTCTCTTCTTATCATAATTTCTCTTCTGCCTGAGTCGAGCATGGATCATGTTCTTTGAGACAAGAGCTCTCAAGTCGTGGAGATGGACTACCTGGTCATAGCAAGCAGCGTCTGGAGTAACCTGCTGGGGCTGTAGCACCATCTCCAAGGGTCCTCGGAGGGGACGACTCAGGTTCAGCTCTGCAGGTGTGACTCCAGTGGACTCTTGCACAGCAGAATTCAGGGCAAATCGAAACTCGTGAAGGTGCTTGTCCCAGTGTTTGTGCTGGGTCCCTACATAGGAAGCAACCATTGTCTTCAAGGTTCGATTAACTCTCTCAGTGAGGTTGGTCTGTGGGTGATAAGCCGTGGTCAACTTCTGTCTCAGGTTCCATCTTTGGCAGGTCTCCTCAAAGAGATCAGAGACGAATTGGGAACCTCGATCAGACAGGATGTAATCAGGCACTCCCCAGCGAGTCAGGATCTCTTTCGTAAGGATGTTAGAGACTGTCCTTGCTGTGGCCTGACGCAGGGCAAAGAGCTCCACCCACTTGGAATAGTAATCAACAAAAACAAGCATGTACACATTCTGATTGGAGCTTCTAGGAAATGGACCCATCAAATCCACTCCTAACATTTCCCAAGGTCGGGTAATCACAGTTTGCTGCAACTTGCCAGCAGGCTTTCTACCTTCTGGTTTGTACATTTGACAAACCTGACAGTTTCGGATGTGTGACTTTACATCCATGCTCAGATGTGGCCAGTACAGTAATGCTTGCAACCGCTTGTAGGTTTTGAACCTGCCCAAATGACCAGCTAACGGGTCTTCATGGAAATGTTGAAGCAGTTGAAGGCGTAGAGTTTCAGGTATGTACATTTGGTATAGTGTTCTGTGAGGTAGTTGTACAACTCGGTAGACTTTGTCTTCAATGATGGTCAGCTTGGTGGTAGGATTGACCATCTTTTCTCTATCTTCCAGGATAGTCTGGTACAAAGCCTGTACTTCTGGATCATCCTGTTGGGCTTTCCAAATGGCCTCATCAGAGATGGGAAAGTCAGTTTTGGGTGAGTCTCGACTGCTTGACAGGACAGTAGCACATGTAAGATGAGGGCCACCATTACCACCAGCAGGAGCTCTGGATAAGGCATCTGGAATCATCATCATCTCACTTGGCTCTGTCATATCCTCACATGGTCTCTCCTATCATTGCTATGCAGACGACACACAATTAATCTTCTCCTTTCCCCCTTCTGATAACCAGGCGGCGAATCGCATCTCTGCATGTCTGTCAGACATATCAGTGTGGATGACGGATCACCAGCTCAAGCTGAACCTCGGCAAGACGGAGCTGCTCTTCCTCCCGGGGAAGGACTGCCCGTTCCATGATCTCGCCATCACGGTTGACAACTCCCTTGTGTCCTCCTCCCAGAGTGCTAAGAACCTTGGCGTGATCCTGGACAACACCCTGTCGTTCTCCACTAACATCAAGGCGGTGACCCGATCCTGTAGGTTCATGCTCTACAACATTCGCAGAGTACGACCCTGCCTCACACAGGAAGCGGCGCAGGTCCTAATCCAGGCACTTGTCATCTCCCGTCTGGATTACTGCAACTCGCTGTTGGCTGGGCTCCCTGCCTGTGCCATTAAACCCCTACAACTCATCCAGAACGCCGCAGCCCGTCTGGTGTTCAACCTTCCCAAGTTCTCTCATGTCACCCCGCTCCTCCGCTCTCTCCACTGGCTTCCAGTTGAAGCTCGCATCCGCTACAAGACCATGGTGATTGCCTACGGAGCTGTGAAGGGAACGGCACCTCCATACCTTCAGGCTCTGATCAGGCCCTACACCCAAACAAGGGCACTGCGTTCATCCACCACTGGCCTGCTGGCCCCCCTACCTCTGAGGAAGCACAGTTCCCGCTCAGCCCAGTCAAAACTGTTCGCTGCTCTGGCACCCCAATGGTGGAACAAGCTCCCTCACGACGCCAGGACAGCGGAGTCAATCACCACCTTCCGGAGACACCTGAAACCCCACCTCTTTAACCTGTTAGGGCTAGGGGGCAGCATTTGCACGTCTGGATAAAAAAAAATGTACCCGATTTAACCTCTCTAGGCTAGGCGGGACGAATTCGTCCCACCTACGTAACAGCCAGTGTAATCCAGTGGCGCGATTTTCAAAACGTTAAAAATCCTATTACTTCAATTTCTCAAACATATGACTATTTTACAGCCATTTAAAGATAAGACTCTCGTTAATCTAACCACACTGTCCGATTTCAAAAAGGCTTTACAACGAAAGCAAAACATTAGATTATGTCAGCAGAGTACCAAGCCAGAAATAATCAGACACCCATTTTTCAAGCCAGCATATAATGTCACCAAAACCCAGAAGACAGCTAAATGCAGCACTCACCTTTGATGATCTTCATCAGATGACAACCCTAGGACATTGTTATACAATACATGCATGTTTTGTTCAATCAAGTTCATATTTATATCAAAAACCAGCTTTTTACATTAGCATGTGACGTTCAGAACTAGCATACCCCCCGCAAACTTCCGGGGAATTCGCTAACATTTTACTAAATTACTCACGATAAACGTTCACAAAAAGCATAACAATTATTTTAAGAATTATAGATACAGACCTCTATGCACTCGATATGTCCGATTTTAAAATAGCTTTTTGGTGAAAGCACATTTTGCAATATTCTAAGTACATAGCCCAGGCATCACGGGCTCGCTATTTAGACACCCGGCAAGTTTAGCACTCACCATAATCATATTTACTATTATAAAAATGTCATTACCTTTTGTTGTCTTCGTCAGAATGCACACCCAGGACAGCTACTTCAATAACAAATGTTGGTTTGGTCCAAAATAATCCATCGTTATATCCGAATAGCGGCGTTTTGTTCGTGCGTTCCAGACACTATCCGAAATAGTAAAGAAGTGTCACGCGCTTGGCGCAATTCCTGACAATAAAATTCAAAGTATTCCATTACCGTACGTCGAAGCATGTCAACCGCTGTTTAAAATCAATTTTTACGTCATTTGTCTCGTAGAAAAGCGATAATATTCCGACAGGGAATCTCCTTTTCGGCAAACAGAGGAAAAAATCCCAAAGGCGGGGGCGGTCGGGGTCACGCGCATAAGCTAGTGTCTCTTGATGGGCCACTTGAGAAAGGCGATAATGCGTTTCAGCCTGGGGCTGGAATGACGACATTGTTTTTTCCCGGGCTCTGAGAGCCTATGGAAGACGTGGGAAGTGTCACGTTAGAGCAGAGATCCTTAGTAAATGATAGAGATGGAAAAGAAGTTCAACAAATGGTCAGACAGGCCACTTCCTGTAAAGGAATCTCTCAGGTTTTGACCTGCCATTTGAGTTCTGTTATACTCACAGACACCATTCAAACAGTTTTAGAAAATTTAGGGTGTTTTCTCTCCATATGTAATAAGTATATGCATATTCTAGTTACTGAGTAGGAGTGGTAACCAGATTAAATCGGGTATGTTTTTTATCCAGCCGTGTCAATGCTGCCCCCTAGCCCTAACAGGTTAATCTGGTTACTAATCCTACCCAGTAACTAGAATATGCATATACTTAATATATATGGATAGAAAACACTCTAAAGTTTCTAAAACTGTTTGAATGGTGTCTGTGAGTATAACAGAACTCATTTGGCAGGCAAAACCCTGAGACATTTTCTGACAGGAAGTGGATACCTGGTGTTGTATTGACTTTAAACCTATCCCATTGAAAAACACAGGGGCTTAGGAATATTTTGGCACTTCCTATTGCTTCCACTAGATGTCACCAGCCTTTACAAAGTGTTTTGAGTCTTCTGGAGGGAGATCTGACCGAACAAGAGCCATGGAACGATGATGTCCCATTAGACACCTGGCGATGCGAGTTCATGTTGGGTACCCTCGTTCCAATACGTTATAAAAGAGTATGCATTCGTCCACCTTGAATATTATTCATGTTCTGGTTAAAAAAGGCCCTAATGATTTATGCTATACAACGTTTGACATGTTTGAACGAACGGAAATATATTTTTTCCCCTCGTTCATGACGAGAAGTCCGGCTGGCTTAGATCATGTGCTAACAAGACGGAGATTTTTGGACATAAATGATGAGCTTTTTTGAACAAAACTACATTCGTTATGGACCTGTGATACCTGGAAGTGACATCTGATGAAGAGAATCAAAGGTAATGGATTATTTACATAGTATTTTCGATTTTAGATCTCCCCAACATGACGTCTAGTCTGTATCGCAACGCGTATTTTTCTGGGCGCAGTGCTCAGATTATTGCAAAGTGTGATTTCCCAGTAAGGTTATTTTTAAATCTGGCAAGTTGATTGCGTTCAAGAGATGTAAATCTATAATTCTTTAAATGACAATATAATATTTTACCAATGTTTTCTAATTTTAATTATTTAATTTGTGACGCTGACTTGACTGCCGGTTATTGGAGGGAAACGATTTCCTCAACATCAATGCCATAGTAAAACGCTGTTTTTGGATATAAATATGAACTTGATAGAACTAAAAATGCATGCATTGTCTAACATAATGTCCTAGGAGTGTCATCTGATGGAGATTGTAAAAGGTTAGTGCATCATTTTAGCTGGTTTTATGGTTTTGGTGACCCTGTCTTTGAATTGACAAAACATTACACACAACTCTTGTAAATGTACTGTCCTAACATACTCTAAATTTATGCTTTCGCCGTAAAACCTTTTTGAAATCGTAAAACGTGGTTAGATTAAGGAGATGTTTATCTTTCAAAGGGTGTAAAATAGTTGTATTTTTGAAAAATTTGAATTTTGACATTTATTTGGATTCAAATTTGCCGCTCTTGAAATGCACCTGCTGTTGATGGAGTGCACCACGGGTGGCACGCTAGCGTCCCACCTAGCCCATAGAGGTTAAGGAATACCTAGGATAGGATAAAGTAATCCTTCTAACCCCCCCCCCCCCTTAAAATATTTAGATGCACTATTGTAAAGTGGTTGTTCCACTGGATATCATAAGGTGAATGCACCATTTTGTAAGTCGCTCTGGATAAGAGCGTCTGCTAAATGACTTAAATGTAATTGTAATGTAATCTGGAACAGTGTTGTATTTTCCTTTCCTGTATTCTACTGCAAAGGTGAACTCTTGCAACCGTAGAGCCCATCTGATAAGTCTGGTGCTTGGTTTGTTGGTCTTGAACACCCACACAAGGGAGGAATGGTCAGTGACCACAGTGAAGTGTCTTCCCTCCAGGTAGTACCTCCACTTTTCCAAAGCCCAGACAACTGCGAGGCACTCTTGCTCGGTTGTGGAGTAGTTCCGTTCTGCTCCATTCAATGTTCGACTGGCGAACGCTAGCACTTCTTCAATGCCAAGTCCAGTCTGTTGGACTAGAACAGCACCAAGTCCAACATCACTTGCATCAGTGTAAACAACAAAAGGGCAATCAAAGTTGGGATGACCCAAAATGGGAGGTGTGACGAGGTGTCGTTTCAGGGTTTCAAAAGAGGTCTGGCACTCTGCCGTCCATCGGAATTTCGCACCTTTTCGCTTCAATGCGTTGAGGGGTTCTGCCACCTGGGAGAAGTTCAACACAAACCGATGGTACCATCCAGCCATCCCAAGGAACCGTTGAAGGGCCTTGAGTGTGGTTGGGACAGGGAAATCTTGTACCGCCTTGGTCTTTTCGGGATCCACATGAGTGCCGTCAAAAGACACAATATGGCCAAGGAACTTCAGGGAGGTTTGGCAGAAGTTGCTCTTCTTCATGTTCAATGTCAGACCAGCTTCCCTTAGCTTGTCCAACACTGCTTGAAGATCTTGAAAATGTTGTTCTCTGGTCTGGGAGTAGATAATTATATCGTCCAGGTAGACGAAACAGATCTTCCCTTTGAGCTCACCTAACGCAATCTCCATGAGTCTTTGGAAAGTGGCAGGTGCATTCTTTAATCCAAAAGGCATCACCTTAAAGGAAAACAAGCCCTCAGCACAGACAAAAGCAGTCTTGTCCTTGCTTTCCTGGTCCATCTCAACCTGCCAATAGCCACTATTGAGGTCAAGGGTAGTGAACACAACCGCGCCAGACAATGACTCCAGGATCTCTTGGATGGTGGGAAGAGGATAGGCATCAGTCTGGGAAACCTTGTTGGTCTTCCTATAGTCCACACAAAATCTAAGACCACCGGTCTTTTTTGGGATGAGGACAACAGGAGCAGCCCAGGGAGAGGATGAACGTTCAATTATATTTTGTGTCAACATATCATTAATGAGTCCTTTTTGGATGATTAGCTTTGCTGGGGACAAACGATATGGCTTCTGCTTGATCGGCATTTCCTGTGTAAGGAATATTTTGTGCTTCAGGAGCCCGGTACGTCCCAGCTTTGAAGTACATACATCAGCGTTATTCTGCAGCTGTTCCAACAGCCTTAACTCCTCTGGCTGTTCCAGCTGAGCTCTTCTCACAGCCTGTAAAAGGAGATCATCAGAAGGATTATCGAGGGTTAGTGGTACCGGAGCAATGGCAGAGAAGACTGCCACATTTGGACCCCAATCATGTAACTTTGTAGCTTCTGACTGGAAGAAATGCTTCTTGCTCGGATTGTATGGAAACCAGTAGCAATTGTGTGCGATATCAATCTGGACACCACTGAAGTACATGAAATCAATTCCCAACACAACAGGAAAAGCAAGGTTCTTGGTTTGTAGGATAACAGAAGGAATCATATAGGAGTGGTTACACAGGTGGAACTCTACCTCACTCCATCCAAGTGGTCGTTTAGCCTCACCATCAGCCAGATAGAGTGGACCTTCTGTCCACGGCTTCAAGTTGTAGTGTAGACCTTTAACCTCCTTCCACAGTTTCTCATTGAGCAGTGTGTAGGATGACCCGGTGTCCAGGATGGCTCTTCCTGTCCATGGACCTATGGACAGGGGTAACACCAATTGGTGCGGTATTAACTGAAAGGAAGGGGATGTCAATGGGGCGGCGTAGGCAGTGACACTTGGGGTTTCATCTCTGGTCAAAGCACCCAGAGTAGGATGGTCGTTCCTGCGAAGGGAGTTAGGTGTGTTTGCCTGTTGTGATTTGTGGTTTCTGGAAGGGTTTACTTGATATGGTCTTGGACATGTAGCTGAAGAATGTCCCTTTTGGCTACATCTCCAACAGAACATGGGAGGGGTTTTGGCTGGAGACTGTGGCTGTTGTTGATGGTCTGGCTTGGGTAACGGTTTGGGTGTCTGTTTCTTTCTCTGTTCATATTGCTGTTGGCATTCTCTGTCCTTCTCGAACTGCTGTCCCAGGCGAACCAGTCCATCAACAGTGGTGACTCTTTCTCTGAGTTGACTGGCTAGTAGTGGGTTGATGTTCTTCAAGATCAATTTAATGACCTCTTCCTCCTCAATACCAGGTTTCCACCTTCTGCACAGGGAGTGGTAACCGTATGCAAAGTCACGGATACTCTCCTTCTCTCTTTGCACTCGATTAAAGACTGTCTGCCAGCTCATCTGTGTAGTCCTCAGACAGAAATGCAGAGGAAAACTTGGCCTCAAAGTCAGCCCAGGAGGTAGTGGTGAGACGTGCCACATCCCACCAGTCTCGAGCTGTACCATGCAACACATTCCTCAATGTGGCAAGGAGTTCTTCGTCAGCCAGGGGATTGAGGGCAAGAAAGTCACGACATCTTTCCAGATACATTAGCGGATCAGGACTGTCATCTTTTTTCCCAAAGGTGGGAAATTGCAATTTAATGGGCATCGCCCCCACATGACGTCTACTCAAATCACCATGAACAAAAGAGCTAGGAGGGATTGAGGAAGTAGAGGGTGAGGGAGTTATCGGACCATGAAAATGAACACCAGGATGCATGGTGGATTGCATCCTGTAAGGGGTGGCTGCAGCATGGCCTTGTCTTAGCTGTTCTGAGGTGCCAGCTTGGCCCTCAGTGGTCTGAACAGAAGTGGACACCAGAGAAGCTCTGTGCAAGGAGTTGTGCCTAATGGAGGCCATGTCAACAGACACGTCAGCCAACATTTTAACACAATTAGAAAGCTCTTTCTGCAAGTGGTCTACAGTGTTAACCAGAGGAGAAAAAACTGAATTAACGTCCTTGAGAACCTCAGTGTGATGATGTTGCAAGCGCCACTGGAGAGTGGCAGTGAGTTGGGTTTGTTGGTAGTCAAACTGCCTGTCCATGGCACCAGTAACATCCCGTCTTCCACTCTCACTGAGCTCTGTCAGTGTGTGGGTTAGAGTGCTCAGTGAGTTTCTGAATTCCATGGCACTCTGTTGTTGCTCTTCACTCAGACATTTGAATTTATGGTGGATTAGAGTTTGGAGATGTTGTTGAGTCCGACGAATATCAAGGATGTCACCTTGAAGTTGTAAGACTACAACCTCTGGAGATAAACCAGACAATGGAGGAAGGTTGGGCGTCAGAGGGAAGGCTAGCTCAGTACTTCCACACAGATCCATGTCAATAAGGGAGTAGCTGGTTAGACCTCCTGTGGCCTGTGGTCCAGACCGAGCCTTCAGATTCCCAGGGCTCTGGCCCAAATCAACTCCATTGACATTATGATTTGTATTGTCGGCTCGATGGTCAGACTGGCCCTGTGTATTCCCATTGACAGGTATGATATGGATGAGCACATTTTCTTGGGGTGAATCCATTGTTTTAATTCCACACAAAAGATTTGCTTTGGTTATTTCTCAATGTTGAGGTCCCATCTGGGGTGCCATATTTTATGTAACGGTTTTGACTTGAGGTTATAATTTATAGGGGTGCCAGGTAGGTTGTGCCTACCAGAGAAAATATTAGTTTCTCCTTTTAGTTTGATAGGGAATGAGTCCCATCTGGTCCGTCAAGTCTACACCAATACAAAGGACTCATGTAAAAGTCAGGATGGAAATACACTTTTCATAAACCCTTAAAACAATGGAAATAACTTCAAAACAACTGTATTCTTTTGCGTGGTTGTATTAACAACCTAAATGATCACACACACACACACACACACACAACAATATAACAATAATGAGCTTTAAACAGCTCTGGTTCCTCCAGAAATGTCCTGTACCTCGGGCCTAAAAAGAGTCCAGCCCGGTAAACAAGTTCAGGGAACTCAAGTGACCTTAGTCACGCAATGGTTGTCCGTTCATACAGTGTAGCGTAAACCCAGTGTCAATCATACAATGAAAAGAACAAATATTTTACCACACATTTCAATAAATCCTCAACTACAACTAACTACCTAAATCATCACAGTATACATCACACCAAAACAAATGAAATACCGTATACAAAAAAGGTTGTAGTCCGTCGGTCAGTCAGAGAAGCCAATCCGCCGACAGATCTCCAGCAGAGAAAGGCCACGAAAACCAACGGAGAGGTGTAGTCCACAGATGCAAGAGTGGAGCCGACCTTGGGTAGATTTTCTATTAGGCTACACAAAGCACACTTTTAAAGCAGCACAACAAACGGAAGAGAGACGCTTCAGAACTGAGGGTCGAACACATCCTCATTCATGTTTCCATCACAACTCCTCTTTTGCACAGCTGATGCTGGCTATTTAATTGGGAATTAAAGGGGAAGCGCCCTATTGGAAGAAGCACTAATTAATTGAGAATTAAAGGGAAAGCGCCCTATTGGAAGGAGAAGCACTGAGACGGTTCAGAAACATTCAGGGCCGTCACAACGTGTAGGTGTCACAGAAAACAAACCTGGAATTTTCCGAATCAGACCAACCAGCTCTTTCCGCCCATCAACAGGTAGCTGAGTAAAAGGGCTATCCAAAATATCCAGTGTCTCTGAATTTTTCAATCTACCCTGCAGTATGCAATCATCGGGACCAGGAACATTTTCGTCCTCATGCACAGACCTAGTATTACAAGAACCAAGGGAAGTAACGGTATCAGCCAAACGAACAGTTTTACCATCCTCTGTAGACTCCCACTTTCTCATCAGAACATCCTCTTGGAGAAAATAACCATGTGCGACATCTCCCAACTGTTCCACAGGCACAATTTGGTCACGCAACTCTTCTAATGTGGGGTCAGTCCGTGGCGCATTGATTAGATCGGAGCGGAATACAGATAACGGGATAACAGGGAAAACAGTGAGAGACTTCTTTGTGGTATTCTCATTTACCGGAGCAGGGACCGGGTCACCATGGCTCATAGACCGCGTCACTGCACCCGCAGAGAACACCGCTGGGAAACTCTGCGCACTCTCATCAGGAATCCCTACAATTGACGGTTTAGTGGAAACCACTAGAGATGGAAACACGACAGGCCACACACGCTCACCAGCCAAGTTATTCCCAAGGATAACGTCGATACCCTCAATAGGCAACGAAGGACGCACCCCCACAACAACGTCACCTTTCACCAGTCCACAATCCAATATCAGTTTATGCAATGGAACTGACAGATTGTTCAAACCTATTCCCCTAATTAGAACACTATTCCCAGAATCAGTCTCAGCAGAGAAAGGTAACACAGATTCCAACACAAACGATTCCGAGGCACCTGTGTCTCGTAGGATCTTCACTGGCACTAGGTTCTTACTTCCTAACATAGACACAAAACCCTCCGTAATGAAAGGTAAATAGCCTGGGTCAATATGGACTTTCACATGCCCCTGGGCCTGAGACAATGTGTCAGGAGTAAACTGATGTGGAACAGACGCAGCTAACGCCGTAGGCCTAGATTTAACGTTAACCTGTTAGGGCTAGGGGGCAGTATTGACACGGCTGGATAAAAAACATACCCGATTTAATCTGGTTACCACTCCTACCCAGTAACTAGAATATGCATATACTTATTACATATGGATAGAAAACACCCTAAATTTTCTAAAACTGTTTGAATGGTGTCTGTGAGTATAACAGAACTCAAATGGCAGGTCAAAACCTGAGAGATTCCTTTACAGGAAGTGGCCTGTCTGACCATTTCTTGAACTTCTTTTCCATCTCTATCATTTACTAAGGATCTCTGCTCTAACGTGACACTTCCCACGTCTTCCATAGGCTCTCAGAGCCCGGGAAAAAACAGAATGTCGTCATTCCAGCCCCAGGCTGAAACACATTATCGCCTTTCTCAAGTGGCCGATCAAGGGACACTGGGCTTATGCGCGTGACCCCGACCGCCCCCGCCTTTGGGATTTTTTCCTCTGTTTGCCGAAAAGGAGATTCCCTGTCGGAATATTATCGCTTTTCTACGAGAAAAATGTCGTAAAAATTGATTTTAAACAGCGGTTGACATGCTTCGAAGTACGGTAATGGAATATTTAGAATTTTATTGTCACGAATTGCGCCATGCGCGCGACACTTCTTTACTATTTCGGATAGTGTCTGGAACGCACGAACAAAACGCCGCTATTCGGATATAACGATGGATTATTTTGGACCAAACCAACATTTGTTATTGAAGTAGCAGTCCTGGGTGTGCATTCTGACGAAGACAACAAAAGGTAATCAAACTTTTATAATAGTAAATATGATTATGGTGAGTGCTAAACTTGCCGGGTGTCTAAATAGCGAGCCCGTGATGCCTGGGCTATGTACTTAGAATATTGCAAAATGTGCTTTCACCAAAAAGCTATTTTAAAATCGGACATATCGAGTGCATAGAGGAGGTCTGTATCTATAATTCTTAAAATAATTGTTATGCTTTTTGTGAACGTTTATCGTGAGTAATTTAGTAAAATGTTAGCGAATTCCCCGGAAGTTTGCGGGGGGTATGCTAGTTCTGAACGTCACATGCTAATGTAAAAAGCTGTTTTTTGATATAAATATGAACTTGATTGAACAAAACATGCATGTATTGTATAACATAATGTCCTAGGGTTGTCATCTGATGAAGATCATCAAAGGTGAGTGCTGCATTTAGCTGTCTTCTGGGTTTTGGTGACATTATATGCTGGCTTGAAAAATGGGTGTCTGATTATTTCTGGCTTGGTACTCTGCTGACATAATCTAATGTTTTGCTTTCGTTGTAAAGCCTTTTTGAAATCGGACAGTGTGGTTAGATTAACGAGAGTCTTGTCTTTAAATGGCTGTAAAATAGTCATATGTTTGAGAAATTGAAGTAATAGGATTTTTAAGGTTTTGAAAATCGCGCCACAGGCTGGCAGTGGCTGTTACGTAGGTGGGACGCAAGCGTCCCACCTAGCCCATAGAGGTTAACACACGTACTGAATTTACCCCTAGACCTGAGAACCGGACATTCGTTTTTCCAATGACCTGAGCCTTGACAGTAGTGACACTCTTGACCAAAGTCAGTTTTACCACGGGAGTCAGGCTCAACCCTAGTTGAATAAAACTCTGCCCGTGAACCAGAGTATCTCGGTGAGCGAGGCCCAAATCTCTCCGAACGCCCCCACTCACTCCAAGTACGGGGTTCTACAAAAATACTTTTGTGAGTCAAAACATATTCGTCCGCCAAAACCGCAGCTTCAGCGACAGTCTGTACTTTTCGTTCGTTAATATACGTCGCTATATGATCAGGGATTGTGTCCTTAAATTGCTCTAGCATAATCAGATCACACAGCCCTTGAAAAGTCATAACCGCAGAGGCGGAACACCAGCGATTAAACTGTGAAGATAATTTTCGCGCAAACTCAACATGAGTCTGCCTATCATCCCTTTCTAAAGTTCTAAATCGTTGGCAGTAAGCCTCAGGAACCAATTCGTAAATCTGTAACACCGCCCTTTTAACCTTATCATAACTGACACTGTCGGCTACACTAAGAGCTGAATATGCTTCCTGCGCTTTACCAGTCAGCACACACTGCAACATTAAAGTGCGGTCAGAATCAGGCCAACTCCTAGCGTCAGCAACACGCTCAAACAACGAAAATAATGTCTCAGGGTCCTTTTCATTAAACTGAGGCAACAACCGTAAATTCCCAACAATGTCAAATGTGTCCGGGGCACACCCAAAAGAGGAACGACTCCTAAGTAAATCTGCGTCACCTTCCCAGAGCAAACTCTCCCCTGAGAGCTTTCCTTCCCTAACCAACTCTAGTCGCTCTTGTTGCAGCTTGATTTTAGCACGCTCCATATCCTGTTTAAATTCCAATTCCTTCTCATATTTTACACGATCGTGCTCTAGCTGTAACAGAAGCAGCTCTTTCTGCTGTTCAAAAAGAAGACTACTAGGACTAACCGATGGAGCGGTAATTGTAACATATCGGGGAGACGGCGAGTCCTCAGCAGAGGCTGCCCCAGTGGTATCTTCAAGAATACCACTCTCCATCAGATTGGCCTTCAATATTAACCTAATAGAATTTTTTTTACATTTATCACTAATTTCAACCTTGTAGTGTTCAGCAACCTTCAACAGCTGTTCTTTAGTACATACATCTAACAGTTCCTTTGATGGAAAGCGAATGAACTCGTCTACATTAGACGCCATAGTCAAAAAAATTCTCACTCAACCCCTCTACTGAGCACACCAGACCACAACAAGAGAAAATACAAATCACACCGGGCACCACAGAAAAGAGATGAGAAATGGAGCTTCCCCAAAATCTACAATAACTCAACCCTAGTCTTCATGCAGATTTGCGGTGGGTAATTATGCACTGTAGCCCGCTGGCAAGGAAGTAACCCCCCAGCACGCTGGTAGATTCCACCAAGCCACGGATGTGCCCCCGAGACAACTGCTCAGTCCACAGACACCACACAAAAATAACAAACAATGCCCAACATATTCCAAAATGAAACACGTCACTAAGCCTATCAGGGGAAAAAGGTTATAGCTCCGGGTAGTAAGTTTCACTACCCTATCCAAATCTCCCACCAAGGTACACAGCTGATTGTACTCACCTCAGACCAACGTCCCAACAGCAAGTAGAACAAGCGTTTCCAGGCTAGGCAGGGGCCTGGAAACTAACCAATGTATTCTCTCCAACACAGCACACAAACCAAACAAACAAAGGCAACCAATACTGAGCACCAAACTCAAACTAACAAACAAAGCACCTCAATTTAACATACCGCCACGTTTTCTCCCAAACACAAGTTCAAGATCCCGGATGAGCCCCCACTTGTTACGAACCTGTAAGGGCTGTCTTCAGGAAAGGACCAAAATGCAGCAGAGTTAGTATTCATCCTTCAATTTAATTGGAAAGAACACTATACAAAAACAAGGAAACTGACAGCCAACAGTCCTGTCAGGTGCAACCACACTAAACAAGAAACAATTACCCACAAAACCCAAAGGAAAAACATGCTCCTTATGTGTGACTCCCAATCAGCAGCAACGAGCACCACCTGTGCCTGATTGGGAGCCACACACATGGCCCAAAACAAAGAAATACCAAAACATAGAAAAAGGAACATAGAACGCCCACCCAATGTAACACCCTGGCCTAACCAAAATAAAGAACAAAAACCCCTCTCTATGGCCAGAGCGTTACAGAACCGGCTCTGAGTTCACAACAAAAGGGAGACAACGTGGAGACAAGGAGTATCAAAATATATATTTATTAACTAAAATAACTAAATAATTAACAATGGCGTGTGTGTAATCAGTAATCAGTAGTGTAAGTGAGTGTTTTGCATACCTGAATGTAATAATGCAGGGTGTTGAAAGGTGCCAAAGGAAATAACCAAAAAGCCACAAAACTACACAACCAAAATCAAAAAAGTGTCTGCATGGAGAGAGTCCTCTCAATAACTGTGGAAGAGGTCTCTTTATCCTGGGACACAGCTGGGCCCAGGTGCTTCCCATTTAGCTGACGACCCTTCCAACTCCGCCCACCGGCATCCTAACAAGGAAACAAGAACAGAGAGAATACGGCAGACAGAGTGGGAGGGTCGTCACACACCCCCCCATAAAACCGGGGACCAACAAGGGCCCCGGAACAACGTACCAGCCTCTGCGTCCCAAATTGACACAGGCCTCTGCGTCCCAAATTGACACAGGCCTCTGCGTCCCAAATTGACACAGGCCTCTGCGTCCCAAATTGACACAGGCCTCTGCGTCCCAAATTGACACAGGCCTCTGCGTCCCAAATTGACACAGGCCTCTGCGTCCCAAATTGACACAGGCCTCTGCGTCCCAAATTGACACAGGCCTCTGCGTCCCAAATTGACACAGGCCTCTGCGTCCCAAATTGACGAGAGGTTACATGTTCACCTTCCACTTGCCCCAGCCAACCTCCTTCTCCCCAGACCTCAGCAACCTTTGTGCACAGGAAGCAACATTTAAGAGGAAAGGAGAACACAAGACCAGGAGGGAACAGACAGGAAAGTTAGAACATGATAAAACCAAACAATGGTCAGTCACATAACATTCAGGAACAGGGCGCACAAGAGACCACATCAGCTACAAACGCAAACAACATCTTCCAACGGTTCATAGTCACTTCTCAACGGTTGTCATTTCCCAACGATTCATAGTCACTCCAATGATTCATAGTGACTCCAACGATTCATAGTGACTCCAACGATTCATAGTCACTAAACTCATAACCGAATACGAGTACAGACCAGAGGGTGTAATAAAGGCAAAAATGTCATGTGCCCTACTCGTCAGTGGCACCTGCCAATAGCACAATAACAGGTCAAATTTGCACAAACAGCTGCGCCGACTTGATCAACGCAGTCCTCCATCCGAGGAAGAGGAAATTAATCTGGCTTAGTGACTCCGTTTACCTTACGGTGGTCCGTTCCATCCGGTTTACTGACCAAGATACAGGGAGAAGCCCAACTGGAGAAAGAAGGCTCTGCTATCTTACTCTCCAGCATGTACCTGACCTCAGCATCCAGACAACGCAGTTTCTCTACAGAGACTCTATAGAACCGCTGACGAATGGGGTCAGCATCTCCAATGTCAATATTATGCTCTATCAAGTTTGTACGTTGTAACGGTTTTGACTTGAGGTTATAATTTATAGGGGTGCCAGGTAGGTTGTGCCTACCAGAGAAAATATTAGTTTCTCCTTTTAGTTTGATAGGGAATGAGTCCCATCTGGTCCGTCAAGTCTACACCAATACAAAGGACTCATGTAAAAGTCAGGATGGAAATACACTTTTCATAAACCCTTAAAACAATGGAAATAACTTCAAAACAACTGTATTCTTTTGCGTGGTTGTATTAACAACCTAAATGATCACACACACACACACAACAATATAACAATAATGAGCTTTAAACAGCTCTGGTTCCTCCAGAAATGTCCTGTACCTCGGGCCTAAAAAGAGTCCAGCCCGGTAAACAAGTTCAGGGAACTCAAGTGACCTTAGTCACGCAATGGTTGTCCGTTCATACAGTGTAGCGTAAACCCAGTGTCAATCATACAATGAAAAGAACAAATATTTTACCACACATTTCAATAAATCCTCAACTACAACTAACTACCTAAATCATCACAGTATACATCACACCAAAACAAATGAAATACCGTATACAAAAAAGGTTGTAGTCCGTCGGTCAGTCAGAGAAGCCAATCCGCCGACAGATCTCCAGCAGAGAAAGGCCACGAAAACCAACGGAGAGGTGTAGTCCACAGATGCAAGAGTGGAGCCGACCTTGGGTAGATTTTCTATTAGGCTACACAAAGCACACTTTTAAAGCAGCACAACAAACGGAAGAGAGACGCTTCAGAACTGAGGGTCGAACACATCCTCATTCATGTTTCCATCACAACTCCTCTTTTGCACAGCTGATGCTGGCTATTTAATTGGGAATTAAAGGGGAAGCGCCCTATTGGAAGAAGCACTAATTAATTGAGAATTAAAGGGAAAGCGCCCTATTGGAAGGAGAAGCACTGAGACGGTTCAGAAACATTCAGGGCCGTCACAACGTGTAGGTGTCACAGAAAACAAACCTGGAATTTTCCGAATCAGACCAACCAGCTCTTTCCGCCCATCAACAGGTAGCTGAGTAAAAGGGCTATCCAAAATATCCAGTGTCTCTGAATTTTTCAATCTACCCTGCAGTATGCAATCATCGGGACCAGGAACATTTTCGTCCTCATGCACAGACCTAGTATTACAAGAACCAAGGGAAGTAACGGTATCAGCCAAACGAACAGTTTTACCATCCTCTGTAGACTCCCACTTTCTCATCAGAACATCCTCTTGGAGAAAATAACCATGTGCGACATCTCCCAACTGTTCCACAGGCACAATTTGGTCACGCAACTCTTCTAATGTGGGGTCAGTCCGTGGCGCATTGATTAGATCGGAGCGGAATACAGATAACGGGATAACAGGGAAAACAGTGAGAGACTTCTTTGTGGTATTCTCATTTACCGGAGCAGGGACCGGGTCACCATGGCTCATAGACCGCGTCACTGCACCCGCAGAGAACACCGCTGGGAAACTCTGCGCACTCTCATCAGGAATCCCTACAATTGACGGTTTAGTGGAAACCACTAGAGATGGAAACACGACAGGCCACACACGCTCACCAGCCAAGTTATTCCCAAGGATAACGTCGATACCCTCAATAGGCAACGAAGGACGCACCCCCACAACAACGTCACCTTTCACCAGTCCACAATCCAATATCAGTTTATGCAATGGAACTGACAGATTGTTCAAACCTATTCCCCTAATTAGAACACTATTCCCAGAATCAGTCTCAGCAGAGAAAGGTAACACAGATTCCAACACAAACGATTCCGAGGCACCTGTGTCTCGTAGGATCTTCACTGGCACTAGGTTCTTACTTCCTAACATAGACACAAAACCCTCCGTAATGAAAGGTAAATAGCCTGGGTCAATATGGACTTTCACATGCCCCTGGGCCTGAGACAATGTGTCAGGAGTAAACTGATGTGGAACAGACGCAGCTAACGCCGTAGGCCTAGATTTAACGTTAACCTGTTAGGGCTGGGGGCAGTATTGACACGGCTGGATAAAAAACATACCCGATTTAATCTGGTTACCACTCCTACCCAGTAACTAGAATATGCATATACTTATTACATATGGATAGAAAACACCCTAAATTTTCTAAAACTGTTTGAATGGTGTCTGTGAGTATAACAGAACTCAAATGGCAGGTCAAAACCTGAGAGATTCCTTTACAGGAAGTGGCCTGTCTGACCATTTCTTGAACTTCTTTTCCATCTCTATCATTTACTAAGGATCTCTGCTCTAACGTGACACTTCCCACGTCTTCCATAGGCTCTCAGAGCCCGGGAAAAAACAGAATGTCGTCATTCCAGCCCCAGGCTGAAACACATTATCGCCTTTCTCAAGTGGCCGATCAAGGGACACTGGGCTTATGCGCGTGACCCCGACCGCCCCCGCCTTTGGGATTTTTTCCTCTGTTTGCCGAAAAGGAGATTCCCTGTCGGAATATTATCGCTTTTCTACGAGAAAAATGTCGTAAAAATTGATTTTAAACAGCGGTTGACATGCTTCGAAGTACGGTAATGGAATATTTAGAATTTTATTGTCACGAATTGCGCCATGCGCGCGACACTTCTTTACTATTTCGGATAGTGTCTGGAACGCACGAACAAAACGCCGCTATTCGGATATAACGATGGATTATTTTGGACCAAACCAACATTTGTTATTGAAGTAGCAGTCCTGGGTGTGCATTCTGACGAAGACAACAAAAGGTAATCAAACTTTTATAATAGTAAATATGATTATGGTGAGTGCTAAACTTGCCGGGTGTCTAAATAGCGAGCCCGTGATGCCTGGGCTATGTACTTAGAATATTGCAAAATGTGCTTTCACCAAAAAGCTATTTTAAAATCGGACATATCGAGTGCATAGAGGAGGTCTGTATCTATAATTCTTAAAATAATTGTTATGCTTTTTGTGAACGTTTATCGTGAGTAATTTAGTAAAATGTTAGCGAATTCCCCGGAAGTTTGCGGGGGGTATGCTAGTTCTGAACGTCACATGCTAATGTAAAAAGCTGTTTTTTGATATAAATATGAACTTGATTGAACAAAACATGCATGTATTGTATAACATAATGTCCTAGGGTTGTCATCTGATGAAGATCATCAAAGGTGAGTGCTGCATTTAGCTGTCTTCTGGGTTTTGGTGACATTATATGCTGGCTTGAAAAATGGGTGTCTGATTATTTCTGGCTTGGTACTCTGCTGACATAATCTAATGTTTTGCTTTCGTTGTAAAGCCTTTTTGAAATCGGACAGTGTGGTTAGATTAACGAGAGTCTTGTCTTTAAATGGCTGTAAAATAGTCATATGTTTGAGAAATTGAAGTAATAGGATTTTTAAGGTTTTGAAAATCGCGCCACAGGCTGGCAGTGGCTGTTACGTAGGTGGGACGCAAGCGTCCCACCTAGCCCATAGAGGTTAACACACGTACTGAATTTACCCCTAGACCTGAGAACCGGACATTCGTTTTTCCAATGACCTGAGCCTTGACAGTAGTGACACTCTTGACCAAAGTCAGTTTTACCACGGGAGTCAGGCTCAACCCTAGTTGAATAAAACTCTGCCCGTGAACCAGAGTATCTCGGTGAGCGAGGCCCAAATCTCTCCGAACGCCCCCACTCACTCCAAGTACGGGGTTCTACAAAAATACTTTTGTGAGTCAAAACATATTCGTCCGCCAAAACCGCAGCTTCAGCGACAGTCTGTACTTTTCGTTCGTTAATATACGTCGCTATATGATCAGGGATTGTGTCCTTAAATTGCTCTAGCATAATCAGATCACACAGCCCTTGAAAAGTCATAACCGCAGAGGCGGAACACCAGCGATTAAACTGTGAAGATAATTTTCGCGCAAACTCAACATGAGTCTGCCTATCATCCCTTTCTAAAGTTCTAAATCGTTGGCAGTAAGCCTCAGGAACCAATTCGTAAATCTGTAACACCGCCCTTTTAACCTTATCATAACTGACACTGTCGGCTACACTAAGAGCTGAATATGCTTCCTGCGCTTTACCAGTCAGCACACACTGCAACATTAAAGTGCGGTCAGAATCAGGCCAACTCCTAGCGTCAGCAACACGCTCAAACAACGAAAATAATGTCTCAGGGTCCTTTTCATTAAACTGAGGCAACAACCGTAAATTCCCAACAATGTCAAATGTGTCCGGGGCACACCCAAAAGAGGAACGACTCCTAAGTAAATCTGCGTCACCTTCCCAGAGCAAACTCTCCCCTGAGAGCTTTCCTTCCCTAACCAACTCTAGTCGCTCTTGTTGCAGCTTGATTTTAGCACGCTCCATATCCTGTTTAAATTCCAATTCCTTCTCATATTTTACACGATCGTGCTCTAGCTGTAACAGAAGCAGCTCTTTCTGCTGTTCAAAAAGAAGACTACTAGGACTAACCGATGGAGCGGTAATTGTAACATATCGGGGAGACGGCGAGTCCTCAGCAGAGGCTGCCCCAGTGGTATCTTCAAGAATACCACTCTCCATCAGATTGGCCTTCAATATTAACCTAATAGAATTTTTTTTACATTTATCACTAATTTCAACCTTGTAGTGTTCAGCAACCTTCAACAGCTGTTCTTTAGTACATACATCTAACAGTTCCTTTGATGGAAAGCGAATGAACTCGTCTACATTAGACGCCATAGTCAAAAAAATTCTCACTCAACCCCTCTACTGAGCACACCAGACCACAACAAGAGAAAATACAAATCACACCGGGCACCACAGAAAAGAGATGAGAAATGGAGCTTCCCCAAAATCTACAATAACTCAACCCTAGTCTTCATGCAGATTTGCGGTGGGTAATTATGCACTGTAGCCCGCTGGCAAGGAAGTAACCCCCCAGCACGCTGGTAGATTCCACCAAGCCACGGATGTGCCCCCGAGACAACTGCTCAGTCCACAGACACCACACAAAAATAACAAACAATGCCCAACATATTCCAAAATGAAACACGTCACTAAGCCTATCAGGGGAAAAAGGTTATAGCTCCGGGTAGTAAGTTTCACTACCCTATCCAAATCTCCCACCAAGGTACACAGCTGATTGTACTCACCTCAGACCAACGTCCCAACAGCAAGTAGAACAAGCGTTTCCAGGCTAGGCAGGGGCCTGGAAACTAACCAATGTATTCTCTCCAACACAGCACACAAACCAAACAAACAAAGGCAACCAATACTGAGCACCAAACTCAAACTAACAAACAAAGCACCTCAATTTAACATACCGCCACGTTTTCTCCCAAACACAAGTTCAAGATCCCGGATGAGCCCCCACTTGTTACGAACCTGTAAGGGCTGTCTTCAGGAAAGGACCAAAATGCAGCAGAGTTAGTATTCATCCTTCAATTTAATTGGAAAGAACACTATCACAAAAACAAGGAAACTGACAGCCAACAGTCCTGTCAGGTGCAACCACACTAAACAAGAAACAATTACCCACAAAACCCAAAGGAAAAACATGCTCCTTATGTGTGACTCCCAATCAGCAGCAACGAGCACCACCTGTGCCTGATTGGGAGCCACACACATGGCCCAAAACAAAGAAATACCAAAACATAGAAAAAGGAACATAGAACGCCCACCCAATGTAACACCCTGGCCTAACCAAAATAAAGAACAAAAACCCCTCTCTATGGCCAGAGCGTTACAGAACCGGCTCTGAGTTCACAACAAAAGGGAGACAACGTGGAGACAAGGAGTATCAAAATATATATTTATTAACTAAAATAACTAAATAATTAACAATGGCGTGTGTGTAATCAGTAATCAGTAGTGTAAGTGAGTGTTTTGCATACCTGAATGTAATAATGCAGGGTGTTGAAAGGTGCCAAAGGAAATAACCAAAAAGCCACAAAACTACACAACCAAAATCAAAAAAGTGTCTGCATGGAGAGAGTCCTCTCAATAACTGTGGAAGAGGTCTCTTTATCCTGGGACACAGCTGGGCCCAGGTGCTTCCCATTTAGCTGACGACCCTTCCAACTCCGCCCACCGGCATCCTAACAAGGAAACAAGAACAGAGAGAATACGGCAGACAGAGTGGGAGGGTCGTCACACACCCCCCCATAAAACCGGGGACCAACAAGGGCCCCGGCAACAACGTACCAGCCTCTGCGTCCCAAATTGACACAGGCCTCTGCGTCCCAAATTGACACAGGCCTCTGCGTCCCAAATTGACACAGGCCTCTGCGTCCCAAATTGACACAGGCCTCTGCGTCCCAAATTGACACAGGCCTCTGCGTCCCAAATTGACACAGGCCTCTGCGTCCCAAATTGACACAGGCCTCTGCGTCCCAAATTGACACAGGCCTCTGCGTCCCAAATTGACGAGAGGTTACATGTTCACCTTCCACTTGCCCCAGCCAACCTCCTTCTCCCCAGACCTCAGCAACCTTTGTGCACAGGAAGCAACATTTAAGAGGAAAGGAGAACACAAGACCAGGAGGGAACAGACAGGAAAGTTAGAACATGATAAAACCAAACAATGGTCAGTCACATAACATTCAGGAACAGGGCGCACAAGAGACCACATCAGCTACAAACGCAAACAACATCTTCCAACGGTTCATAGTCACTTCTCAACGGTTGTCATTTCCCAACGATTCATAGTCACTCCAATGATTCATAGTGACTCCAACGATTCATAGTGACTCCAACGATTCATAGTCACTAAACTCATAACCGAATACGAGTACAGACCAGAGGGTGTAATAAAGGCAAAAATGTCATGTGCCCTACTCGTCAGTGGCACCTGCCAATAGCACAATAACAGGTCAAATTTGCACAAACAGCTGCGCCGACTTGATCAACGCAGTCCTCCATCCGAGGAAGAGGAAATTAATCTGGCTTAGTGACTCCGTTTACCTTACGGTGGTCCGTTCCATCCGGTTTACTGACCAAGATACAGGGAGAAGCCCAACTGGAGAAAGAAGGCTCTGCTATCTTACTCTCCAGCATGTACCTGACCTCAGCATCCAGACAACGCAGTTTCTCTACAGAGACTCTATAGAACCGCTGACGAATGGGGTCAGCATCTCCAATGTCAATATTATGCTCTATCAAGTTTGTACGTTGTAACGGTTTTGACTTGAGGTTATAATTTATAGGGGTGCCAGGTAGGTTGTGCCTACCAGAGAAAATATTAGTTTCTCCTTTTAGTTTGATAGGGAATGAGTCCCATCTGGTCCGTCAAGTCTACACCAATACAAAGGACTCATGTAAAAGTCAGGATGGAAATACACTTTTCATAAACCCTTAAAACAATGGAAATAACTTCAAAACAACTGTATTCTTTTGCGTGGTTGTATTAACAACCTAAATGATCACACACACACACACACAACAATATAACAATAATGAGCTTTAAACAGCTCTGGTTCCTCCAGAAATGTCCTGTACCTCGGGCCTAAAAAGAGTCCAGCCCGGTAAACAAGTTCAGGGAACTCAAGTGACCTTAGTCACGCAATGGTTGTCCGTTCATACAGTGTAGCGTAAACCCAGTGTCAATCATACAATGAAAAGAACAAATATTTTACCACACATTTCAATAAATCCTCAACTACAACTAACTACCTAAATCATCACAGTATACATCACACCAAAACAAATGAAATACCGTATACAAAAAAGGTTGTAGTCCGTCGGTCAGTCAGAGAAGCCAATCCGCCGACAGATCTCCAGCGGAGAAAGGCCACGAAAACCAACGGAGAGGTGTAGTCCACAGATGCAAGAGTGGAGCCGACCTTGGGTAGATTTTCTATTAGGCTACACAAAGCACACTTTTAAAGCAGCACAACAAACGGAAGAGAGACGCTTCAGAACTGAGGGTCGAACACATCCTCATTCATGTTTCCATCACAACTCCTCTTTTGCACAGCTGATGCTGGCTATTTAATTGGGAATTAAAGGGGAAGCGCCCTATTGGAAGAAGCACTAATTAATTGAGAATTAAAGGGAAAGCGCCCTATTGGAAGGAGAAGCACTGAGACGGTTCAGAAACATTCAGGGCCGTCACAACGTGTAGGTGTCACAGAAAACAAACCTGGAATTTTCCGAATCAGACCAACCAGCTCTTTCCGCCCATCAACAGGTAGCTGAGTAAAAGGGCTATCCAAAATATCCAGTGTCTCTGAATTTTTCAATCTACCCTGCAGTATGCAATCATCGGGACCAGGAACATTTTCGTCCTCATGCACAGACCTAGTATTACAAGAACCAAGGGAAGTAACGGTATCAGCCAAACGAACAGTTTTACCATCCTCTGTAGACTCCCACTTTCTCATCAGAACATCCTCTTGGAGAAAATAACCATGTGCGACATCTCCCAACTGTTCCACAGGCACAATTTGGTCACGCAACTCTTCTAATGTGGGGTCAGTCCGTGGCGCATTGATTAGATCGGAGCGGAATACAGATAACGGGATAACAGGGAAAACAGTGAGAGACTTCTTTGTGGTATTCTCATTTACCGGAGCAGGGACCGGGTCACCATGGCTCATAGACCGCGTCACTGCACCCGCAGAGAACACCGCTGGGAAACTCTGCGCACTCTCATCAGGAATCCCTACAATTGACGGTTTAGTGGAAACCACTAGAGATGGAAACACGACAGGCCACACACGCTCACCAGCCAAGTTATTCCCAAGGATAACGTCGATACCCTCAATAGGCAACGAAGGACGCACCCCCACAACAACGTCACCTTTCACCAGTCCACAATCCAATATCAGTTTATGCAATGGAACTGACAGATTGTTCAAACCTATTCCCCTAATTAGAACACTATTCCCAGAATCAGTCTCAGCAGAGAAAGGTAACACAGATTCCAACACAAACGATTCCGAGGCACCTGTGTCTCGTAGGATCTTCACTGGCACTAGGTTCTTACTTCCTAACATAGACACAAAACCCTCCGTAATGAAAGGTAAATAGCCTGGGTCAATATGGACTTTCACATGCCCCTGGGCCTGAGACAATGTGTCAGGAGTAAACTGATGTGGAACAGACGCAGCTAACGCCGTAGGCCTAGATTTAACGTTAACCTGTTAGGGCTAGGGGGCAGTATTGACACGGCTGGATAAAAAACATACCCGATTTAATCTGGTTACCACTCCTACCCAGTAACTAGAATATGCATATACTTATTACATATGGATAGAAAACACCCTAAATTTTCTAAAACTGTTTGAATGGTGTCTGTGAGTATAACAGAACTCAAATGGCAGGTCAAAACCTGAGAGATTCCTTTACAGGAAGTGGCCTGTCTGACCATTTCTTGAACTTCTTTTCCATCTCTATCATTTACTAAGGATCTCTGCTCTAACGTGACACTTCCCACGTCTTCCATAGGCTCTCAGAGCCCGGGAAAAAACAGAATGTCGTCATTCCAGCCCCAGGCTGAAACACATTATCGCCTTTCTCAAGTGGCCGATCAAGGGACACTGGGCTTATGCGCGTGACCCCGACCGCCCCCGCCTTTGGGATTTTTTCCTCTGTTTGCCGAAAAGGAGATTCCCTGTCGGAATATTATCGCTTTTCTACGAGAAAAATGTCGTAAAAATTGATTTTAAACAGCGGTTGACATGCTTCGAAGTACGGTAATGGAATATTTAGAATTTTATTGTCACGAATTGCGCCATGCGCGCGACACTTCTTTACTATTTCGGATAGTGTCTGGAACGCACGAACAAAACGCCGCTATTCGGATATAACGATGGATTATTTTGGACCAAACCAACATTTGTTATTGAAGTAGCAGTCCTGGGTGTGCATTCTGACGAAGACAACAAAAGGTAATCAAACTTTTATAATAGTAAATATGATTATGGTGAGTGCTAAACTTGCCGGGTGTCTAAATAGCGAGCCCGTGATGCCTGGGCTATGTACTTAGAATATTGCAAAATGTGCTTTCACCAAAAAGCTATTTTAAAATCGGACATATCGAGTGCATAGAGGAGGTCTGTATCTATAATTCTTAAAATAATTGTTATGCTTTTTGTGAACGTTTATCGTGAGTAATTTAGTAAAATGTTAGCGAATTCCCCGGAAGTTTGCGGGGGGTATGCTAGTTCTGAACGTCACATGCTAATGTAAAAAGCTGTTTTTTGATATAAATATGAACTTGATTGAACAAAACATGCATGTATTGTATAACATAATGTCCTAGGGTTGTCATCTGATGAAGATCATCAAAGGTGAGTGCTGCATTTAGCTGTCTTCTGGGTTTTGGTGACATTATATGCTGGCTTGAAAAATGGGTGTCTGATTATTTCTGGCTTGGTACTCTGCTGACATAATCTAATGTTTTGCTTTCGTTGTAAAGCCTTTTTGAAATCGGACAGTGTGGTTAGATTAACGAGAGTCTTGTCTTTAAATGGCTGTAAAATAGTCATATGTTTGAGAAATTGAAGTAATAGGATTTTTAAGGTTTTGAAAATCGCGCCACAGGCTGGCAGTGGCTGTTACGTAGGTGGGACGCAAGCGTCCCACCTAGCCCATAGAGGTTAACACACGTACTGAATTTACCCCTAGACCTGAGAACCGGACATTCGTTTTTCCAATGACCTGAGCCTTGACAGTAGTGACACTCTTGACCAAAGTCAGTTTTACCACGGGAGTCAGGCTCAACCCTAGTTGAATAAAACTCTGCCCGTGAACCAGAGTATCTCGGTGAGCGAGGCCCAAATCTCTCCGAACGCCCCCACTCACTCCAAGTACGGGGTTCTACAAAAATACTTTTGTGAGTCAAAACATATTCGTCCGCCAAAACCGCAGCTTCAGCGACAGTCTGTACTTTTCGTTCGTTAATATACGTCGCTATATGATCAGGGATTGTGTCCTTAAATTGCTCTAGCATAATCAGATCACACAGCCCTTGAAAAGTCATAACCGCAGAGGCGGAACACCAGCGATTAAACTGTGAAGATAATTTTCGCGCAAACTCAACATGAGTCTGCCTATCATCCCTTTCTAAAGTTCTAAATCGTTGGCAGTAAGCCTCAGGAACCAATTCGTAAATCTGTAACACCGCCCTTTTAACCTTATCATAACTGACACTGTCGGCTACACTAAGAGCTGAATATGCTTCCTGCGCTTTACCAGTCAGCACACACTGCAACATTAAAGTGCGGTCAGAATCAGGCCAACTCCTAGCGTCAGCAACACGCTCAAACAACGAAAATAATGTCTCAGGGTCCTTTTCATTAAACTGAGGCAACAACCGTAAATTCCCAACAATGTCAAATGTGTCCGGGGCACACCCAAAAGAGGAACGACTCCTAAGTAAATCTGCGTCACCTTCCCAGAGCAAACTCTCCCCTGAGAGCTTTCCTTCCCTAACCAACTCTAGTCGCTCTTGTTGCAGCTTGATTTTAGCACGCTCCATATCCTGTTTAAATTCCAATTCCTTCTCATATTTTACACGATCGTGCTCTAGCTGTAACAGAAGCAGCTCTTTCTGCTGTTCAAAAAGAAGACTACTAGGACTAACCGATGGAGCGGTAATTGTAACATATCGGGGAGACGGCGAGTCCTCAGCAGAGGCTGCCCCAGTGGTATCTTCAAGAATACCACTCTCCATCAGATTGGCCTTCAATATTAACCTAATAGAATTTTTTTTACATTTATCACTAATTTCAACCTTGTAGTGTTCAGCAACCTTCAACAGCTGTTCTTTAGTACATACATCTAACAGTTCCTTTGATGGAAAGCGAATGAACTCGTCTACATTAGACGCCATAGTCAAAAAAATTCTCACTCAACCCCTCTACTGAGCACACCAGACCACAACAAGAGAAAATACAAATCACACCGGGCACCACAGAAAAGAGATGAGAAATGGAGCTTCCCCAAAATCTACAATAACTCAACCCTAGTCTTCATGCAGATTTGCGGTGGGTAATTATGCACTGTAGCCCGCTGGCAAGGAAGTAACCCCCCAGCACGCTGGTAGATTCCACCAAGCCACGGATGTGCCCCCGAGACAACTGCTCAGTCCACAGACACCACACAAAAATAACAAACATTAACAATGCCCAACATATTCCAAAATGAAACACGTCACTAAGCCTATCAGGGGAAAAAGGTTATAGCTCCGGGTAGTAAGTTTCACTACCCTATCCAAATCTCCCACCAAGGTACACAGCTGATTGTACTCACCTCAGACCAACGTCCCAACAGCAAGTAGAACAAGCGTTTCCAGGCTAGGCAGGGGCCTGGAAACTAACCAATGTATTCTCTCCAACACAGCACACAAACCAAACAAACAAAGGCAACCAATACTGAGCACCAAACTCAAACTAACAAACAAAGCACCTCAATTTAACATACCGCCACGTTTTCTCCCAAACACAAGTTCAAGATCCCGGATGAGCCCCCACTTGTTACGAACCTGTAAGGGCTGTCTTCAGGAAAGGACCAAAATGCAGCAGAGTTAGTATTCATCCTTCAATTTAATTGGAAAGAACACTATACAAAAACAAAAACAAGGAAACTGACAGCCAACAGTCCTGTCAGGTGCAACCACACTAAACAAGAAACAATTACCCACAAAACCCAAAGGAAAAACATGCTCCTTATGTGTGACTCCCAATCAGCAGCAACGAGCACCACCTGTGCCTGATTGGGAGCCACACACATGGCCCAAAACAAAGAAATACCAAAACATAGAAAAAGGAACATAGAACGCCCACCCAATGTAACACCCTGGCCTAACCAAAATAAAGAACAAAAACCCCTCTCTATGGCCAGAGCGTTACAGAACCGGCTCTGAGTTCACAACAAAAGGGAGACAACGTGGAGACAAGGAGTATCAAAATATATATTTATTAACTAAAATAACTAAATAATTAACAATGGCGTGTGTGTAATCAGTAATCAGTAGTGTAAGTGAGTGTTTTGCATACCTGAATGTAATAATGCAGGGTGTTGAAAGGTGCCAAAGGAAATAACCAAAAAGCCACAAAACTACACAACCAAAATCAAAAAAGTGTCTGCATGGAGAGAGTCCTCTCAATAACTGTGGAAGAGGTCTCTTTATCCTGGGACACAGCTGGGCCCAGGTGCTTCCCATTTAGCTGACGACCCTTCCAACTCCGCCCACCGGCATCCTAACAAGGAAACAAGAACAGAGAGAATACGGCAGACAGAGTGGGAGGGTCGTCACACACCCCCCCATAAAACCGGGGACCAACAAGGGCCCCGGAACAACGTACCAGCCTCTGCGTCCCAAATTGACACAGGCCTCTGCGTCCCAAATTGACACAGGCCTCTGCGTCCCAAATTGACACAGGCCTCTGCGTCCCAAATTGACACAGGCCTCTGCGTCCCAAATTGACACAGGCCTCTGCGTCCCAAATTGACACAGGCCTCTGCGTCCCAAATTGACACAGGCCTCTGCGTCCCAAATTGACACAGGCCTCTGCGTCCCAAATTGACGAGAGGTTACATGTTCACCTTCCACTTGCCCCAGCCAACCTCCTTCTCCCCAGACCTCAGCAACCTTTGTGCACAGGAAGCAACATTTAAGAGGAAAGGAGAACACAAGACCAGGAGGGAACAGACAGGAAAGTTAGAACATGATAAAACCAAACAATGGTCAGTCACATAACATTCAGGAACAGGGCGCACAAGAGACCACATCAGCTACAAACGCAAACAACATCTTCCAACGGTTCATAGTCACTTCTCAACGGTTGTCATTTCCCAACGATTCATAGTCACTCCAATGATTCATAGTGACTCCAACGATTCATAGTGACTCCAACGATTCATAGTCACTAAACTCATAACCGAATACGAGTACAGACCAGAGGGTGTAATAAAGGCAAAAATGTCATGTGCCCTACTCGTCAGTGGCACCTGCCAATAGCACAATAACAGGTCAAATTTGCACAAACAGCTGCGCCGACTTGATCAACGCAGTCCTCCATCCGAGGAAGAGGAAATTAATCTGGCTTAGTGACTCCGTTTACCTTACGGTGGTCCGTTCCATCCGGTTTACTGACCAAGATACAGGGAGAAGCCCAACTGGAGAAAGAAGGCTCTGCTATCTTACTCTCCAGCATGTACCTGACCTCAGCATCCAGACAACGCAGTTTCTCTACAGAGACTCTATAGAACCGCTGACGAATGGGGTCAGCATCTCCAATGTCAATATTATGCTCTATCAAGTTTGTACGTTGTAACGGTTTTGACTTGAGGTTATAATTTATAGGGGTGCCAGGTAGGTTGTGCCTACCAGAGAAAATATTAGTTTCTCCTTTTAGTTTGATAGGGAATGAGTCCCATCTGGTCCGTCAAGTCTACACCAATACAAAGGACTCATGTAAAAGTCAGGATGGAAATACACTTTTCATAAACCCTTAAAACAATGGAAATAACTTCAAAACAACTGTATTCTTTTGCGTGGTTGTATTAACAACCTAAATGATCACACACACACACACAACAATATAACAATAATGAGCTTTAAACAGCTCTGGTTCCTCCAGAAATGTCCTGTACCTCGGGCCTAAAAAGAGTCCAGCCCGGTAAACAAGTTCAGGGAACTCAAGTGACCTTAGTCACGCAATGGTTGTCCGTTCATACAGTGTAGCGTAAACCCAGTGTCAATCATACAATGAAAAGAACAAATATTTTACCACACATTTCAATAAATCCTCAACTACAACTAACTACCTAAATCATCACAGTATACATCACACCAAAACAAATGAAATACCGTATACAAAAAAGGTTGTAGTCCGTCGGTCAGTCAGAGAAGCCAATCCGCCGACAGATCTCCAGCGGAGAAAGGCCACGAAAACCAACGGAGAGGTGTAGTCCACAGATGCAAGAGTGGAGCCGACCTTGGGTAGATTTTCTATTAGGCTACACAAAGCACACTTTTAAAGCAGCACAACAAACGGAAGAGAGACGCTTCAGAACTGAGGGTCGAACACATCCTCATTCATGTTTCCATCACAACTCCTCTTTTGCACAGCTGATGCTGGCTATTTAATTGGGAATTAAAGGGGAAGCGCCCTATTGGAAGAAGCACTAATTAATTGAGAATTAAAGGGAAAGCGCCCTATTGGAAGGAGAAGCACTGAGACGGTTCAGAAACATTCAGGGCCGTCACAACGTGTAGGTGTCACAGAAAACAAACCTGGAATTTTCCGAATCAGACCAACCAGCTCTTTCCGCCCATCAACAGGTAGCTGAGTAAAAGGGCTATCCAAAATATCCAGTGTCTCTGAATTTTTCAATCTACCCTGCAGTATGCAATCATCGGGACCAGGAACATTTTCGTCCTCATGCACAGACCTAGTATTACAAGAACCAAGGGAAGTAACGGTATCAGCCAAACGAACAGTTTTACCATCCTCTGTAGACTCCCACTTTCTCATCAGAACATCCTCTTGGAGAAAATAACCATGTGCGACATCTCCCAACTGTTCCACAGGCACAATTTGGTCACGCAACTCTTCTAATGTGGGGTCAGTCCGTGGCGCATTGATTAGATCGGAGCGGAATACAGATAACGGGATAACAGGGAAAACAGTGAGAGACTTCTTTGTGGTATTCTCATTTACCGGAGCAGGGACCGGGTCACCATGGCTCATAGACCGCGTCACTGCACCCGCAGAGAACACCGCTGGGAAACTCTGCGCACTCTCATCAGGAATCCCTACAATTGACGGTTTAGTGGAAACCACTAGAGATGGAAACACGACAGGCCACACACGCTCACCAGCCAAGTTATTCCCAAGGATAACGTCGATACCCTCAATAGGCAACGAAGGACGCACCCCCACAACAACGTCACCTTTCACCAGTCCACAATCCAATATCAGTTTATGCAATGGAACTGACAGATTGTTCAAACCTATTCCCCTAATTAGAACACTATTCCCAGAATCAGTCTCAGCAGAGAAAGGTAACACAGATTCCAACACAAACGATTCCGAGGCACCTGTGTCTCGTAGGATCTTCACTGGCACTAGGTTCTTACTTCCTAACATAGACACAAAACCCTCCGTAATGAAAGGTAAATAGCCTGGGTCAATATGGACTTTCACATGCCCCTGGGCCTGAGACAATGTGTCAGGAGTAAACTGATGTGGAACAGACGCAGCTAACGCCGTAGGCCTAGATTTAACGTTAACCTGTTAGGGCTAGGGGGCAGTATTGACACGGCTGGATAAAAAACATACCCGATTTAATCTGGTTACCACTCCTACCCAGTAACTAGAATATGCATATACTTATTACATATGGATAGAAAACACCCTAAATTTTCTAAAACTGTTTGAATGGTGTCTGTGAGTATAACAGAACTCAAATGGCAGGTCAAAACCTGAGAGATTCCTTTACAGGAAGTGGCCTGTCTGACCATTTCTTGAACTTCTTTTCCATCTCTATCATTTACTAAGGATCTCTGCTCTAACGTGACACTTCCCACGTCTTCCATAGGCTCTCAGAGCCCGGGAAAAAACAGAATGTCGTCATTCCAGCCCCAGGCTGAAACACATTATCGCCTTTCTCAAGTGGCCGATCAAGGGACACTGGGCTTATGCGCGTGACCCCGACCGCCCCCGCCTTTGGGATTTTTTCCTCTGTTTGCCGAAAAGGAGATTCCCTGTCGGAATATTATCGCTTTTCTACGAGAAAAATGTCGTAAAAATTGATTTTAAACAGCGGTTGACATGCTTCGAAGTACGGTAATGGAATATTTAGAATTTTATTGTCACGAATTGCGCCATGCGCGCGACACTTCTTTACTATTTCGGATAGTGTCTGGAACGCACGAACAAAACGCCGCTATTCGGATATAACGATGGATTATTTTGGACCAAACCAACATTTGTTATTGAAGTAGCAGTCCTGGGTGTGCATTCTGACGAAGACAACAAAAGGTAATCAAACTTTTATAATAGTAAATATGATTATGGTGAGTGCTAAACTTGCCGGGTGTCTAAATAGCGAGCCCGTGATGCCTGGGCTATGTACTTAGAATATTGCAAAATGTGCTTTCACCAAAAAGCTATTTTAAAATCGGACATATCGAGTGCATAGAGGAGGTCTGTATCTATAATTCTTAAAATAATTGTTATGCTTTTTGTGAACGTTTATCGTGAGTAATTTAGTAAAATGTTAGCGAATTCCCCGGAAGTTTGCGGGGGGTATGCTAGTTCTGAACGTCACATGCTAATGTAAAAAGCTGTTTTTTGATATAAATATGAACTTGATTGAACAAAACATGCATGTATTGTATAACATAATGTCCTAGGGTTGTCATCTGATGAAGATCATCAAAGGTGAGTGCTGCATTTAGCTGTCTTCTGGGTTTTGGTGACATTATATGCTGGCTTGAAAAATGGGTGTCTGATTATTTCTGGCTTGGTACTCTGCTGACATAATCTAATGTTTTGCTTTCGTTGTAAAGCCTTTTTGAAATCGGACAGTGTGGTTAGATTAACGAGAGTCTTGTCTTTAAATGGCTGTAAAATAGTCATATGTTTGAGAAATTGAAGTAATAGGATTTTTAAGGTTTTGAAAATCGCGCCACAGGCTGGCAGTGGCGTCCCACCTAGCCCATAGAGGTTAACACACGTACTGAATTTACCCCTAGACCTGAGAACCGGACATTCGTTTTTCCAATGACCTGAGCCTTGACAGTAGTGACACTCTTGACCAAAGTCAGTTTTACCACGGGAGTCAGGCTCAACCCTAGTTGAATAAAACTCTGCCCGTGAACCAGAGTATCTCGGTGAGCGAGGCCCAAATCTCTCCGAACGCCCCCACTCACTCCAAGTACGGGGTTCTACAAAAATACTTTTGTGAGTCAAAACATATTCGTCCGCCAAAACCGCAGCTTCAGCGACAGTCTGTACTTTTCGTTCGTTAATATACGTCGCTATATGATCAGGGATTGTGTCCTTAAATTGCTCTAGCATAATCAGATCACACAGCCCTTGAAAAGTCATAACCGCAGAGGCGGAACACCAGCGATTAAACTGTGAAGATAATTTTCGCGCAAACTCAACATGAGTCTGCCTATCATCCCTTTCTAAAGTTCTAAATCGTTGGCAGTAAGCCTCAGGAACCAATTCGTAAATCTGTAACACCGCCCTTTTAACCTTATCATAACTGACACTGTCGGCTACACTAAGAGCTGAATATGCTTCCTGCGCTTTACCAGTCAGCACACACTGCAACATTAAAGTGCGGTCAGAATCAGGCCAACTCCTAGCGTCAGCAACACGCTCAAACAACGAAAATAATGTCTCAGGGTCCTTTTCATTAAACTGAGGCAACAACCGTAAATTCCCAACAATGTCAAATGTGTCCGGGGCACACCCAAAAGAGGAACGACTCCTAAGTAAATCTGCGTCACCTTCCCAGAGCAAACTCTCCCCTGAGAGCTTTCCTTCCCTAACCAACTCTAGTCGCTCTTGTTGCAGCTTGATTTTAGCACGCTCCATATCCTGTTTAAATTCCAATTCCTTCTCATATTTTACACGATCGTGCTCTAGCTGTAACAGAAGCAGCTCTTTCTGCTGTTCAAAAAGAAGACTACTAGGACTAACCGATGGAGCGGTAATTGTAACATATCGGGGAGACGGCGAGTCCTCAGCAGAGGCTGCCCCAGTGGTATCTTCAAGAATACCACTCTCCATCAGATTGGCCTTCAATATTAACCTAATAGAATTTTTTTTACATTTATCACTAATTTCAACCTTGTAGTGTTCAGCAACCTTCAACAGCTGTTCTTTAGTACATACATCTAACAGTTCCTTTGATGGAAAGCGAATGAACTCGTCTACATTAGACGCCATAGTCAAAAAAATTCTCACTCAACCCCTCTACTGAGCACACCAGACCACAACAAGAGAAAATACAAATCACACCGGGCACCACAGAAAAGAGATGAGAAATGGAGCTTCCCCAAAATCTACAATAACTCAACCCTAGTCTTCATGCAGATTTGCGGTGGGTAATTATGCACTGTAGCCCGCTGGCAAGGAAGTAACCCCCCAGCACGCTGGTAGATTCCACCAAGCCACGGATGTGCCCCCGAGACAACTGCTCAGTCCACAGACACCACACAAAAATAACAAACATTAACAATGCCCAACATATTCCAAAATGAAACACGTCACTAAGCCTATCAGGGGAAAAAGGTTATAGCTCCGGGTAGTAAGTTTCACTACCCTATCCAAATCTCCCACCAAGGTACACAGCTGATTGTACTCACCTCAGACCAACGTCCCAACAGCAAGTAGAACAAGCGTTTCCAGGCTAGGCAGGGGCCTGGAAACTAACCAATGTATTCTCTCCAACACAGCACACAAACCAAACAAACAAAGGCAACCAATACTGAGCACCAAACTCAAACTAACAAACAAAGCACCTCAATTTAACATACCGCCACGTTTTCTCCCAAACACAAGTTCAAGATCCCGGATGAGCCCCCACTTGTTACGAACCTGTAAGGGCTGTCTTCAGGAAAGGACCAAAATGCAGCAGAGTTAGTATTCATCCTTCAATTTAATTGGAAAGAACACTATACAAAAACAAAAACAAGGAAACTGACAGCCAACAGTCCTGTCAGGTGCAACCACACTAAACAAGAAACAATTACCCACAAAACCCAAAGGAAAAACATGCTCCTTATGTGTGACTCCCAATCAGCAGCAACGAGCACCACCTGTGCCTGATTGGGAGCCACACACATGGCCCAAAACAAAGAAATACCAAAACATAGAAAAAGGAACATAGAACGCCCACCCAATGTAACACCCTGGCCTAACCAAAATAAAGAACAAAAACCCCTCTCTATGGCCAGAGCGTTACAGAACCGGCTCTGAGTTCACAACAAAAGGGAGACAACGTGGAGACAAGGAGTATCAAAATATATATTTATTAACTAAAATAACTAAATAATTAACAATGGCGTGTGTGTAATCAGTAGTGTAAGTGAGTGTTTTGCATACCTGAATGTAATAATGCAGGGTGTTGAAAGGTGCCAAAGGAAATAACCAAAAAGCCACAAAACTACACAACCAAAATCAAAAAAGTGTCTGCATGGAGAGAGTCCTCTCAATAACTGTGGAAGAGGTCTCTTTATCCTGGGACACAGCTGGGCCCAGGTGCTTCCCATTTAGCTGACGACCCTTCCAACTCCGCCCACCGGCATCCTAACAAGGAAACAAGAACAGAGAGAATACGGCAGACAGAGTGGGAGGGTCGTCACACACCCCCCCATAAAACCGGGGACCAACAAGGGCCCCGGAACAACGTACCAGCCTCTGCGTCCCAAATTGACACAGGCCTCTGCGTCCCAAATTGACACAGGCCTCTGCGTCCCAAATTGACACAGGCCTCTGCGTCCCAAATTGACACAGGCCTCTGCGTCCCAAATTGACACAGGCCTCTGCGTCCCAAATTGACACAGGCCTCTGCGTCCCAAATTGACACAGGCCTCTGCGTCCCAAATTGACACAGGCCTCTGCGTCCCAAATTGACACAGGCCTCTGCGTCCCAAATTGACACAGGCCTCTGCGTCCCAAATTGACACAGGCCTTTGCGTCCCAAATTGACGAGAGGTTACATGTTCACCTTCCACTTGCCCCAGCCAACCTCCTTCTCCCCAGACCTCAGCAACCTTTGTGCACAGGAAGCAACATTTAAGAGGAAAGGAGAACACAAGACCAGGAGGGAACAGACAGGAAAGTTAGAACATGATAAAACCAAACAATGGTCAGTCACATAACATTCAGGAACAGGGCGCACAAGAGACCACATCAGCTACAAACGCAAACAACATCTTCCAACGGTTCATAGTCACTTCTCAACGGTTGTCATTTCCCAACGATTCATAGTCACTCCAATGATTCATAGTGACTCCAACGATTCATAGTGACTCCAACGATTCATAGTGACTCCAACGATTCATAGTCACTAAACTCATAACCGAATACGAGTACAGACCAGAGGGTGTAATAAAGGCAAAAATGTCATGTGCCCTACTCGTCAGTGGCACCTGCCAATAGCACAATAACAGGTCAAATTTGCACAAACAGCTGCGCCGACTTGATCAACGCAGTCCTCCATCCGAGGAAGAGGAAATTAATCTGGCTTAGTGACTCCGTTTACCTTACGGTGGTCCGTTCCATCCGGTTTACTGACCAAGATACAGGGAGAAGCCCAACTGGAGAAAGAAGGCTCTGCTATCTTACTCTCCAGCATGTACCTGACCTCAGCATCCAGACAACGCAGTTTCTCTACAGAGACTCTATAGAACCGCTGACGAATGGGGTCAGCATCTCCAATGTCAATATTATGCTCTATCAAGTTTGTACGTTGTAACGGTTTTGACTTGAGGTTATAATTTATAGGGGTGCCAGGTAGGTTGTGCCTACCAGAGAAAATATTAGTTTCTCCTTTTAGTTTGATAGGGAATGAGTCCCATCTGGTCCGTCAAGTCTACACCAATACAAAGGACTCATGTAAAAGTCAGGATGGAAATACACTTTTCATAAACCCTTAAAACAATGGAAATAACTTCAAAACAACTGTATTCTTTTGCGTGGTTGTATTAACAACCTAAATGATCACACACACACACACAACAATATAACAATAATGAGCTTTAAACAGCTCTGGTTCCTCCAGAAATGTCCTGTACCTCGGGCCTAAAAAGAGTCCAGCCCGGTAAACAAGTTCAGGGAACTCAAGTGACCTTAGTCACGCAATGGTTGTCCGTTCATACAGTGTAGCGTAAACCCAGTGTCAATCATACAATGAAAAGAACAAATATTTTACCACACATTTCAATAAATCCTCAACTACAACTAACTACCTAAATCATCACAGTATACATCACACCAAAACAAATGAAATACCGTATACAAAAAAGGTTGTAGTCCGTCGGTCAGTCAGAGAAGCCAATCCGCCGACAGATCTCCAGCGGAGAAAGGCCACGAAAACCAACGGAGAGGTGTAGTCCACAGATGCAAGAGTGGAGCCGACCTTGGGTAGATTTTCTATTAGGCTACACAAAGCACACTTTTAAAGCAGCACAACAAACGGAAGAGAGACGCTTCAGAACTGAGGGTCGAACACATCCTCATTCATGTTTCCATCACAACTCCTCTTTTGCACAGCTGATGCTGGCTATTTAATTGGGAATTAAAGGGGAAGCGCCCTATTGGAAGAAGCACTAATTAATTGAGAATTAAAGGGAAAGCGCCCTATTGGACGGTTCAGAAACATTCAGGGCCGTCACACACCCCCTCCCCTGGAAAAAGCCGACCATTGCCCTGGAAGGCACATCTTGGTCGGGGAAACCGAGAAAGGTCTCTTCATCACTTTCCTCTTCAAAGATCTCCAGGACCTTGCGGCGCTCAATCTCCTCCAATTCGTCAGCTGAGGGGTAACAGGCCTTAAGGCGTGAGACATGGACAACGCGCATATCTTCACCTGTGTCCTCTTTCACCACTCGATAGTTCAAAGGGCCTCTCTGCTCCACAATCCTATATGGTCCTTGCCATTTAGGAGCGAGCTTGGCCGAGAAGAATTGTTCAGCTTTTGAATAAGGATGAGAGCGAAGCCACACCCGATCACGAAGCTGGAACTGCATGTCTCGTCTCTTCTTATCATAATTTCTCTTCTGCCTGAGTCGAGCATGGATCATGTTCTTTGAGACAAGAGCTCTCAAGTCGTGGAGATGGACTACCTGGTCATAGCAAGCAGCGTCTGGAGTAACCTGCTGGGGCTGTAGCACCATCTCCAAGGGTCCTCGGAGGGGACGACTCAGGTTCAGCTCTGCAGGTGTGACTCCAGTGGACTCTTGCACAGCAGAATTCAGGGCAAATCGAAACTCGTGAAGGTGCTTGTCCCAGTGTTTGTGCTGGGTCCCTACATAGGAAGCAACCATTGTCTTCAAGGTTCGATTAACTCTCTCAGTGAGGTTGGTCTGTGGGTGATAAGCCGTGGTCAACTTCTGTCTCAGGTTCCATCTTTGGCAGGTCTCCTCAAAGAGATCAGAGACGAATTGGGAACCTCGATCAGACAGGATGTAATCAGGCACTCCCCAGCGAGTCAGGATCTCTTTCGTAAGGATGTTAGAGACTGTCCTTGCTGTGGCCTGACGCAGGGCAAAGAGCTCCACCCACTTGGAATAGTAATCAACAAAAACAAGCATGTACACATTCTGATTGGAGCTTCTAGGAAATGGACCCATCAAATCCACTCCTAACATTTCCCAAGGTCGGGTAATCACAGTTTGCTGCAACTTGCCAGCAGGCTTTCTACCTTCTGGTTTGTACATTTGACAAACCTGACAGTTTCGGATGTGTGACTTTACATCCATGCTCAGATGTGGCCAGTACAGTAATGCTTGCAACCGCTTGTAGGTTTTGAACCTGCCCAAATGACCAGCTAACGGGTCTTCATGGAAATGTTGAAGCAGTTGAAGGCGTAGAGTTTCAGGTATGTACATTTGGTATAGTGTTCTGTGAGGTAGTTGTACAACTCGGTAGACTTTGTCTTCAATGATGGTCAGCTTGGTGGTAGGATTGACCATCTTTTCTCTATCTTCCAGGATAGTCTGGTACAAAGCCTGTACTTCTGGATCATCCTGTTGGGCTTTCCAAATGGCCTCATCAGAGATGGGAAAGTCAGTTTTGGGTGAGTCTCGACTGCTTGACAGGACAGTAGCACATGTAAGATGAGGGCCACCATTACCACCAGCAGGAGCTCTGGATAAGGCATCTGGAATCATCATCATCTCACTTGGCTCTGTCATATCCTCACATGGTCTCTCCTATCATTGCTATGCAGACGACACACAATTAATCTTCTCCTTTCCCCCTTCTGATAACCAGGCGGCGAATCGCATCTCTGCATGTCTGTCAGACATATCAGTGTGGATGACGGATCACCAGCTCAAGCTGAACCTCGGCAAGACGGAGCTGCTCTTCCTCCCGGGGAAGGACTGCCCGTTCCATGATCTCGCCATCACGGTTGACAACTCCCTTGTGTCCTCCTCCCAGAGTGCTAAGAACCTTGGCGTGATCCTGGACAACACCCTGTCGTTCTCCACTAACATCAAGGCGGTGACCCGATCCTGTAGGTTCATGCTCTACAACATTCGCAGAGTACGACCCTGCCTCACACAGGAAGCGGCGCAGGTCCTAATCCAGGCACTTGTCATCTCCCGTCTGGATTACTGCAACTCGCTGTTGGCTGGGCTCCCTGCCTGTGCCATTAAACCCCTACAACTCATCCAGAACGCCGCAGCCCGTCTGGTGTTCAACCTTCCCAAGTTCTCTCACGTCACCCCGCTCCTCCGCTCTCTCCACTGGCTTCCAGTTGAAGCTCGCATCCGCTACAAGACCATGGTGATTGCCTACGGAGCTGTGAAGGGAACGGCACCTCCATACCTTCAGGCTCTGATCAGGCCCTACACCCAAACAAGGGCACTGCGTTCATCCACCACTGGCCTGCTGGCCCCCCTACCTCTGAGGAAGCACAGTTCCCGCTCAGCCCAGTCAAAACTGTTCGCTGCTCTGGCACCCCAATGGTGGAACAAGCTCCCTCACGACGCCAGGACAGCGGAGTCAATCACCACCTTCCGGAGACACCTGAAACCCCACCTCTTTAACCTGTTAGGGCTAGGGGGCAGCATTTGCACGTCTGGATAAAAAAAATGTACCCGATTTAACCTCTCTAGGCTAGGCGGGACGAATTCGTCCCACCTACGTAACAGCCAGTGTAATCCAGTGGCGCGATTTTCAAAACGTTAAAAATCCTATTACTTCAATTTCTCAAACATATGACTATTTTACAGCCATTTAAAGATAAGACTCTCGTTAATCTAACCACACTGTCCGATTTCAAAAAGGCTTTACAACGAAAGCAAAACATTAGATTATGTCAGCAGAGTACCAAGCCAGAAATAATCAGACACCCATTTTTCAAGCCAGCATATAATGTCACCAAAACCCAGAAGACAGCTAAATGCAGCACTCACCTTTGATGATCTTCATCAGATGACAACCCTAGGACATTGTTATACAATACATGCATGTTTTGTTCAATCAAGTTCATATTTATATCAAAAACCAGCTTTTTACATTAGCATGTGACGTTCAGAACTAGCATACCCCCCGCAAACTTCCGGGGAATTCGCTAACATTTTACTAAATTACTCACGATAAACGTTCACAAAAAGCATAACAATTATTTTAAGAATTATAGATACAGACCTCTATGCACTCGATATGTCCGATTTTAAAATAGCTTTTTGGTGAAAGCACATTTTGCAATATTCTAAGTACATAGCCCAGGCATCACGGGCTCGCTATTTAGACACCCGGCAAGTTTAGCACTCACCATAATCATATTTACTATTATAAAAATGTCATTACCTTTTGTTGTCTTCGTCAGAATGCACACCCAGGACAGCTACTTCAATAACAAATGTTGGTTTGGTCCAAAATAATCCATCGTTATATCCGAATAGCGGCGTTTTGTTCGTGCGTTCCAGACACTATCCGAAATAGTAAAGAAGTGTCACGCGCTTGGCGCAATTCCTGACAATAAAATTCAAAGTATTCCATTACCGTACGTCGAAGCATGTCAATCGCTGTTTAAAATCAATTTTTACGTCATTTGTCTCGTAGAAAAGCGATAATATTCCGACAGGGAATCTCCTTTTCGGCAAACAGAGGAAAAAATCCCAAAGGCGGGGGCGGTCGGGGTCACGCGCATAAGCTAGTGTCTCTTGATGGGCCACTTGAGAAAGGCGATAATGTGTTTCAGCCTGGGGCTGGAATGACGACATTCTGTTTTTTCCCGGGCTCTGAGAGCCTATGGAAGACGTGGGAAGTGTCACGTTAGAGCAGAGATCCTTAGTAAATGATAGAGATGGAAAAGAAGTTCAACAAATGGTCAGACAGGCCACTTCCTGTAAAGGAATCTCTCAGGTTTTGACCTGCCATTTGAGTTCTGTTATACTCACAGACACCATTCAAACAGTTTTAGAAAATGTAGGGTGTTTTCTATCCATATGTAATAAGTATATGCATATTCTAGTTACTGAGTAGGAGTGGTAACCAGATTAAATCGGGTATGTTTTTTATCCAGCCGTGTCAATGCTGCCCCCTAGCCCTAACAGGTTAATCTGGTTACTAATCCTACCCAGTAACTAGAATATGCATATACTTATTATATATGGATAGAAAACACTAAAGTTTCTAAAACTGTTTGAATGGTGTCTGTGAGTATAACAGAACTCATTTGGCAGGCAAAACCCTGAGACATTTTCTGACAGGAAGTGGATACCTGATGTGTTGTATTGACTTTAAACCTATCCCATTGAAAAACACAGGGGCTTAGGAATATTTTGGCACTTCCTATTGCTTCCACTAGATGTCACCAGCCTTTACAAAGTGTTTTGAGTCTTCTGGAGGGAGATCTGACCGAACAAGAGCCATGGAACGATGATGTCCCATTAGACACCTGGCGACGCGAGTTCATGTTGGGTACCCTCGTTCCAATACGTTATAAAAGAGTATGCATTCGTCCACCTTGAATATTATTCATGTTCTGGTTAAAAAAGGCCCTAATGATTTATGCTATACAACGTTTGACATGTTTGAACGAACGGAAATATATTTTTTCCCCTCGTTCATGACGAGAAGTCCGGCTGGCTTAGATCATGTGCTAACAAGACGGAGATTTTTGGACATAAATGATGAGCTTTTTTGAACAAAACTACATTTGTTATGGACCTGTGATACCTGGAAGTGACATCTGATGAAGAGAATCAAAGGTAATGGATTATTTACATAGTATTTTCGATTTTAGATCTCCCCAACATGACGTCTAGTCTGTATCGCAACGCGTATTTTTCTGGGCGCAGTGCTCAGATTATTGCAAAGTGTGATTTCCCAGTAAGGTTATTTTTAAATCTGGCAAGTTGATTGCGTTCAAGAGATGTAAATCTTTAATTCTTTAAATGACAATATAATATTTTACCAATGTTTTCTAATTTTAATTATTTAATTTGTGACGCTGACTTGACTGCCGGTTATTGGAGGGAAACGATTTCCTCAACATCAATGCCATAGTAAAACGCTGTTTTTGGATATAAATATGAACTTGATAGAACTAAAAATGCATGCATTGTCTAACATAATGTCCTAGGAGTGTCATCTGATGGAGATTGTAAAAGGTTAGTGCATCATTTTAGCTGGTTTTATGGTTTTGGTGACCCTGTCTTTGAATTGACAAAACATTACACACAACTCTTGTAAATGTACTGTCCTAACATACTCTAAATTTATGCTTTCGCCGTAAAACCTTTTTGAAATCGTAAAACGTGGTTAGATTAAGGAGATGTTTATCTTTCAAAGGGTGTAAAATAGTTGTATTTTTGAAAAATTTGAATTTTGACATTTATTTGGATTCAAATTTGCCGCTCTTGAAATGCACCTGCTGTTGATGGAGTGCACCACGGGTGGCACGCTAGCGTCCCACCTAGCCCATAGAGGTTAAGGAATACCTAGGATAGGATAAAGTAATCCTTCTAACCCCCCCCCCCCCTTAAAATATTTAGATGCACTATTGTAAAGTGGTTGTTCCACTGGATATCATAAGGTGAATGCACCATTTTGTAAGTCGCTCTGGATAAGAGCGTCTGCTAAATGACTTAAATGTAATTGTAATGTAATCTGGAACAGTGTTGTATTTTCCTTTCCTGTATTCTACTGCAAAGGTGAACTCTTGCAACCGTAGAGCCCATCTGATAAGTCTGGTGCTTGGTTTGTTGGTCTTGAACACCCACACAAGGGAGGAATGGTCAGTGACCACAGTGAAGTGTCTTCCCTCCAGGTAGTACCTCCACTTTTCCAAAGCCCAGACAACTGCGAGGCACTCTTGCTCGGTTGTGGAGTAGTTCCGTTCTGCTCCATTCAATGTTCGACTGGCGAACGCTAGCACTTCTTCAATGCCAAGTCCAGTCTGTTGGACTAGAACAGCACCAAGTCCAACATCACTTGCATCAGTGTAAACAACAAAAGGGCAATCAAAGTTGGGATGACCCAAAATGGGAGGTGTGACGAGGTGTCGTTTCAGGGTTTCAAAAGAGGTCTGGCACTCTGCCGTCCATCGGAATTTCGCACCTTTTCGCTTCAATGCGTTGAGGGGTTCTGCCACCTGGGAGAAGTTCAACACAAACCGATGGTACCATCCAGCCATCCCAAGGAACCGTTGAAGGGCCTTGAGTGTGGTTGGGACAGGGAAATCTTGTACCGCCTTGGTCTTTTCGGGATCCACATGAGTGCCGTCAAAAGACACAATATGGCCAAGGAACTTCAGGGAGGTTTGGCAGAAGTTGCTCTTCTTCATGTTCAATGTCAGACCAGCTTCCCTTAGCTTGTCCAACACTGCTTGAAGATCTTGAAAATGTTGTTCTCTGGTCTGGGAGTAGATAATTATATCGTCCAGGTAGACGAAACAGATCTTCCCTTTGAGCTCACCTAACGCAATCTCCATGAGTCTTTGGAAAGTGGCAGGTGCATTCTTTAATCCAAAAGGCATCACCTTAAAGGAAAACAAGCCCTCAGCACAGACAAAAGCAGTCTTGTCCTTGCTTTCCTGGTCCATCTCAACCTGCCAATAGCCACTATTGAGGTCAAGGGTAGTGAACACAACCGCGCCAGACAATGACTCCAGGATCTCTTGGATGGTGGGAAGAGGATAGGCATCAGTCTGGGAAACCTTGTTGGTCTTCCTATAGTCCACACAAAATCTAAGACCACCAGTCTTTTTTGGGATGAGGACAACAGGAGCAGCCCAGGGAGAGGATGAACGTTCAATTATATTTTGTGTCAACATATCATTAATGAGTCCTTTTTGGATGATTAGCTTTGCTGGGGACAAACGATATGGCTTCTGCTTGATCGGCATTTCCTGTGTAAGGAATATTTTGTGCTTCAGGAGCCCGGTACGTCCCAGCTTTGAAGTACATACATCAGCGTTATTCTGCAGCTGTTCCAACAGCCTTAACTCCTCTGGCTGTTCCAGCTGAGCTCTTCTCACAGCCTGTAAAAGGAGATCATCAGAAGGATTATCGAGGGTTAGTGGTACCGGAGCAATGGCAGAGAAGACTGCCACATTTGGACCCCAATCATGTAACTTTGTAGCTTCTGACTGGAAGAAATGCTTCTTGCTCGGATTGTATGGAAACCAGTAGCAATTGTGTGCGATATCAATCTGGACACCACTGAAGTACATGAAATCAATTCCCAACACAACAGGAAAAGCAAGGTTCTTGGTTTGTAGGATAACAGAAGGAATCATATAGGAGTGGTTACACAGGTGGAACTCTACCTCACTCCATCCAAGTGGTCGTTTAGCCTCACCATCAGCCAGATAGAGTGGACCTTCTGTCCACGGCTTCAAGTTGTAGTGTAGACCTTTAACCTCCTTCCACAGTTTCTCATTGAGCAGTGTGTAGGATGACCCGGTGTCCAGGATGGCTCTTCCTGTCCATGGCCCTATGGACAGGGGTAACACCAATTGGTGCGGTATTAACTGAAAGGAAGGGGATGTCGATGGGGCGGCGTAGGCAGTGACACTTGGGGTTTCATCTCTGGTCAAAGCACCCAGAGTAGGATGGTCGTTCCTGCGAAGGGAGTTAGGTGTGTTTGCCTGTTGTGATTTGTGGTTTCTGGAAGGGTTTACTTGATATGGTCTTGGACATGTAGCTGAAGAATGTCCCTTTTGGCTACATCTCCAACAGAACATGGGAGGGGTTTTGGCTGGAGACTGTGGCTGTTGTTGATGGTCTGGCTTGGGTAACGGTTTGGGTGTCTGTTTCTTTCTCTGTTCATATTGCTGTTGGCATTCTCTGTCCTTCTCGAACTGCTGTCCCAGGCGAACCAGTCCATCAACAGTGGTGACTCTTTCTCTGAGTTGACTGGCTAGTAGTGGGTTGATGTTCTTCAAGATCAATTTAATGACCTCTTCCTCCTCAATACCAGGTTTCCACCTTCTGCACAGGGAGTGGTAACCGTATGCAAAGTCACGGATACTCTCCTTCTCTCTTTGCACTCGATTAAAGACTCTGTCTGCCAGCTCATCTGTGTAGTCCTCAGACAGAAATGCAGAGGAAAACTTGGCCTCAAAGTCAGCCCAGGAGGTAGTGGTGAGACGTGCCACATCCCACCAGTCTCGAGCTGTACCATGCAACACATTCCTCAATGTGGCAAGGAGTTCTTCGTCAGCCAGGGGATTGAGGGCAAGAAAGTCACGACATCTTTCCAGATACATTAGCGGATCAGGACTGTCATCTTTTTTCCCCAAAGGTGGGAAATTGCAATTTAATGGGCATCGCCCCCACATGACGTCTACTCAAATCACCATGAACAAAAGAGCTAGGAGGGATTGAGGAAGTAGAGGGTGAGGGAGTTATCGGACCATGAAAATGAACACCAGGATGCATGGTGGATTGCATCCTGTAAGGGGTGGCTGCAGCATGGCCTTGTCTTAGCTGTTCTGAGGTGCCAGCTTGGCCCTCAGTGGTCTGAACAGAAGTGGACACCAGAGAAGCTCTGTGCAAGGAGTTGTGCCTAATGGAGGCCATGTCAACAGACACGTCAGCCAACATTTTAACACAATTAGAAAGCTCTTTCTGCAAGTGGTCTACAGTGTTAACCAGAGGAGAAAAAACTGAATTAACGTCCTTGAGAACCTCAGTGTGATGATGTTGCAAGCGCCACTGGAGAGTGGCAGTGAGTTGGGTTTGTTGGTAGTCAAACTGCCTGTCCATGGCACCAGTAACATCCCGTCTTCCACTCTCACTGAGCTCTGTCAGTGTGTGGGTTAGAGTGCTCAATGAGTTTCTGAATTCCATGGCACTCTGTTGTTGCTCTTCACTCAGACATTTGAATTTATGGTGGATTAGAGTTTGGAGATGTTGTTGAGTCCGACGAATATCAAGGATGTCACCTTGAAGTTGTAAGACTACAACCTCTGGAGATAAACCAGACAATGGAGGAAGGTTGGGCGTCAGAGGGAAGGCTAGCTCAGTACTTCCACACAGATCCATGTCAATAAGGGAGTAGCTGGTTAGACCTCCTGTGGCCTGTGGTCCAGACCGAGCCTTCAGATTCCCAGGGCTCTGGCCCAAATCAACTCCATTGACATTATGATTTGTATTGTCGGCTCGATGGTCAGACTGGCCCTGTGTATTCCCATTGACAGGTATGATATGGATGAGCACATTTTCTTGGGGTGAATCCATTGTTTTAATTCCACACAAAAGATTTGCTTTGGTTATTTCTCAATGTTGAGGTCCCATCTGGGGTGCCATATTTTATGTAACGGTTTTGACTTGAGGTTATAATTTATAGGGGTGCCAGGTAGGTTGTGCCTACCAGAGAAAATATTAGTTTCTCCTTTTAGTTTGATAGGGAATGAGTCCCATCTGGTCCGTCAAGTCTACACCAATACAAAGGACTCATGTAAAAGTCAGGATGGAAATACACTTTTCATAAACCCTTAAAACAATGGAAATAACTTCAAAACAACTGTATTCTTTTGCGTGGTTGTATTAACAACCTAAATGATCACACACACACACACACACAACAATATAACAATAATGAGCTTTAAACAGCTCTGGTTCCTCCAGAAATGTCCTGTACCTCGGGCCTAAAAAGAGTCCAGCCCGGTAAACAAGTTCAGGGAACTCAAGTGACCTTAGTCACGCAATGGTTGTCCGTTCATACAGTGTAGCGTAAACCCAGTGTCAATCATACAATGAAAAGAACAAATATTTTACCACACATTTCAATAAATCCTCAACTACAACTAACTACCTAAATCATCACAGTATACATCACACCAAAACAAATGAAATACCGTATACAAAAAAGGTTGTAGTCCGTCGGTCAGTCAGAGAAGCCAATCCGCCGACAGATCTCCAGCGGAGAAAGGCCACGAAAACCAACGGAGAGGTGTAGTCCACAGATGCAAGAGTGGAGCCGACCTTGGGTAGATTTTCTATTAGGCTACACAAAGCACACTTTTAAAGCAGCACAACAAACGGAAGAGAGACGCTTCAGAACTGAGGGTCGAACACATCCTCATTCATGTTTCCATCACAACTCCTCTTTTGCACAGCTGATGCTGGCTATTTAATTGGGAATTAAAGGGGAAGCGCCCTATTGGAAGAAGCACTAATTAATTGAGAATTAAAGGGAAAGCGCCCTATTGGAAGGAGAAGCACTGAGACGGTTCAGAAACATTCAGGGCCGTCACAACGTGTAGGTGTCACAGAAAACAAACCTGGAATTTTCCGAATCAGACCAACCAGCTCTTTCCGCCCATCAACAGGTAGCTGAGTAAAAGGGCTATCCAAAATATCCAGTGTCTCTGAATTTTTCAATCTACCCTGCAGTATGCAATCATCGGGACCAGGAACATTTTCGTCCTCATGCACAGACCTAGTATTACAAGAACCAAGGGAAGTAACGGTATCAGCCAAACGAACAGTTTTACCATCCTCTGTAGACTCCCACTTTCTCATCAGAACATCCTCTTGGAGAAAATAACCATGTGCGACATCTCCCAACTGTTCCACAGGCACAATTTGGTCACGCAACTCTTCTAATGTGGGGTCAGTCCGTGGCGCATTGATTAGATCGGAGCGGAATACAGATAACGGGATAACAGGGAAAACAGTGAGAGACTTCTTTGTGGTATTCTCATTTACCGGAGCAGGGACCGGGTCACCATGGCTCATAGACCGCGTCACTGCACCCGCAGAGAACACCGCTGGGAAACTCTGCGCACTCTCATCAGGAATCCCTACAATTGACGGTTTAGTGGAAACCACTAGAGATGGAAACACGACAGGCCACACACGCTCACCAGCCAAGTTATTCCCAAGGATAACGTCGATACCCTCAATAGGCAACGAAGGACGCACCCCCACAACAACGTCACCTTTCACCAGTCCACAATCCAATATCAGTTTATGCAATGGAACTGACAGATTGTTCAAACCTATTCCCCTAATTAGAACACTATTCCCAGAATCAGTCTCAGCAGAGAAAGGTAACACAGATTCCAACACAAACGATTCCGAGGCACCTGTGTCTCGTAGGATCTTCACTGGCACTAGGTTCTTACTTCCTAACATAGACACAAAACCCTCCGTAATGAAAGGTAAATAGCCTGGGTCAATATGGACTTTCACATGCCCCTGGGCCTGAGACAATGTGTCAGGAGTAAACTGATGTGGAACAGACGCAGCTAACGCCGTAGGCCTAGATTTAACGTTAACCTGTTAGGGCTAGGGGGCAGTATTGACACGGCTGGATAAAAAACATACCCGATTTAATCTGGTTACCACTCCTACCCAGTAACTAGAATATGCATATACTTATTACATATGGATAGAAAACACCCTAAATTTTCTAAAACTGTTTGAATGGTGTCTGTGAGTATAACAGAACTCAAATGGCAGGTCAAAACCTGAGAGATTCCTTTACAGGAAGTGGCCTGTCTGACCATTTCTTGAACTTCTTTTCCATCTCTATCATTTACTAAGGATCTCTGCTCTAACGTGACACTTCCCACGTCTTCCATAGGCTCTCAGAGCCCGGGAAAAAACAGAATGTCGTCATTCCAGCCCCAGGCTGAAACACATTATCGCCTTTCTCAAGTGGCCGATCAAGGGACACTGGGCTTATGCGCGTGACCCCGACCGCCCCCGCCTTTGGGATTTTTTCCTCTGTTTGCCGAAAAGGAGATTCCCTGTCGGAATATTATCGCTTTTCTACGAGAAAAATGTCGTAAAAATTGATTTTAAACAGCGGTTGACATGCTTCGAAGTACGGTAATGGAATATTTAGAATTTTATTGTCACGAATTGCGCCATGCGCGCGACACTTCTTTACTATTTCGGATAGTGTCTGGAACGCACGAACAAAACGCCGCTATTCGGATATAACGATGGATTATTTTGGACCAAACCAACATTTGTTATTGAAGTAGCAGTCCTGGGTGTGCATTCTGACGAAGACAACAAAAGGTAATCAAACTTTTATAATAGTAAATATGATTATGGTGAGTGCTAAACTTGCCGGGTGTCTAAATAGCGAGCCCGTGATGCCTGGGCTATGTACTTAGAATATTGCAAAATGTGCTTTCACCAAAAAGCTATTTTAAAATCGGACATATCGAGTGCATAGAGGAGGTCTGTATCTATAATTCTTAAAATAATTGTTATGCTTTTTGTGAACGTTTATCGTGAGTAATTTAGTAAAATGTTAGCGAATTCCCCGGAAGTTTGCGGGGGGTATGCTAGTTCTGAACGTCACATGCTAATGTAAAAAGCTGTTTTTTGATATAAATATGAACTTGATTGAACAAAACATGCATGTATTGTATAACATAATGTCCTAGGGTTGTCATCTGATGAAGATCATCAAAGGTGAGTGCTGCATTTAGCTGTCTTCTGGGTTTTGGTGACATTATATGCTGGCTTGAAAAATGGGTGTCTGATTATTTCTGGCTTGGTACTCTGCTGACATAATCTAATGTTTTGCTTTCGTTGTAAAGCCTTTTTGAAATCGGACAGTGTGGTTAGATTAACGAGAGTCTTGTCTTTAAATGGCTGTAAAATAGTCATATGTTTGAGAAATTGAAGTAATAGGATTTTTAAGGTTTTGAAAATCGCGCCACAGGCTGGCAGTGGCGTCCCACCTAGCCCATAGAGGTTAACACACGTACTGAATTTACCCCTAGACCTGAGAACCGGACATTCGTTTTTCCAATGACCTGAGCCTTGACAGTAGTGACACTCTTGACCAAAGTCAGTTTTACCACGGGAGTCAGGCTCAACCCTAGTTGAATAAAACTCTGCCCGTGAACCAGAGTATCTCGGTGAGCGAGGCCCAAATCTCTCCGAACGCCCCCACTCACTCCAAGTACGGGGTTCTACAAAAATACTTTTGTGAGTCAAAACATATTCGTCCGCCAAAACCGCAGCTTCAGCGACAGTCTGTACTTTTCGTTCGTTAATATACGTCGCTATATGATCAGGGATTGTGTCCTTAAATTGCTCTAGCATAATCAGATCACACAGCCCTTGAAAAGTCATAACCGCAGAGGCGGAACACCAGCGATTAAACTGTGAAGATAATTTTCGCGCAAACTCAACATGAGTCTGCCTATCATCCCTTTCTAAAGTTCTAAATCGTTGGCAGTAAGCCTCAGGAACCAATTCGTAAATCTGTAACACCGCCCTTTTAACCTTATCATAACTGACACTGTCGGCTACACTAAGAGCTGAATATGCTTCCTGCGCTTTACCAGTCAGCACACACTGCAACATTAAAGTGCGGTCAGAATCAGGCCAACTCCTAGCGTCAGCAACACGCTCAAACAACGAAAATAATGTCTCAGGGTCCTTTTCATTAAACTGAGGCAACAACCGTAAATTCCCAACAATGTCAAATGTGTCCGGGGCACACCCAAAAGAGGAACGACTCCTAAGTAAATCTGCGTCACCTTCCCAGAGCAAACTCTCCCCTGAGAGCTTTCCTTCCCTAACCAACTCTAGTCGCTCTTGTTGCAGCTTGATTTTAGCACGCTCCATATCCTGTTTAAATTCCAATTCCTTCTCATATTTTACACGATCGTGCTCTAGCTGTAACAGAAGCAGCTCTTTCTGCTGTTCAAAAAGAAGACTACTAGGACTAACCGATGGAGCGGTAATTGTAACATATCGGGGAGACGGCGAGTCCTCAGCAGAGGCTGCCCCAGTGGTATCTTCAAGAATACCACTCTCCATCAGATTGGCCTTCAATATTAACCTAATAGAATTTTTTTTACATTTATCACTAATTTCAACCTTGTAGTGTTCAGCAACCTTCAACAGCTGTTCTTTAGTACATACATCTAACAGTTCCTTTGATGGAAAGCGAATGAACTCGTCTACATTAGACGCCATAGTCAAAAAAATTCTCACTCAACCCCTCTACTGAGCACACCAGACCACAACAAGAGAAAATACAAATCACACCGGGCACCACAGAAAAGAGATGAGAAATGGAGCTTCCCCAAAATCTACAATAACTCAACCCTAGTCTTCATGCAGATTTGCGGTGGGTAATTATGCACTGTAGCCCGCTGGCAAGGAAGTAACCCCCCAGCACGCTGGTAGATTCCACCAAGCCACGGATGTGCCCCCGAGACAACTGCTCAGTCCACAGACACCACACAAAAATAACAAACATTAACAATGCCCAACATATTCCAAAATGAAACACGTCACTAAGCCTATCAGGGGAAAAAGGTTATAGCTCCGGGTAGTAAGTTTCACTACCCTATCCAAATCTCCCACCAAGGTACACAGCTGATTGTACTCACCTCAGACCAACGTCCCAACAGCAAGTAGAACAAGCGTTTCCAGGCTAGGCAGGGGCCTGGAAACTAACCAATGTATTCTCTCCAACACAGCACACAAACCAAACAAACAAAGGCAACCAATACTGAGCACCAAACTCAAACTAACAAACAAAGCACCTCAATTTAACATACCGCCACGTTTTCTCCCAAACACAAGTTCAAGATCCCGGATGAGCCCCCACTTGTTACGAACCTGTAAGGGCTGTCTTCAGGAAAGGACCAAAATGCAGCAGAGTTAGTATTCATCCTTCAATTTAATTGGAAAGAACACTATACAAAAACAAAAACAAGGAAACTGACAGCCAACAGTCCTGTCAGGTGCAACCACACTAAACAAGAAACAATTACCCACAAAACCCAAAGGAAAAACATGCTCCTTATGTGTGACTCCCAATCAGCAGCAACGAGCACCACCTGTGCCTGATTGGGAGCCACACACATGGCCCAAAACAAAGAAATACCAAAACATAGAAAAAGGAACATAGAACGCCCACCCAATGTAACACCCTGGCCTAACCAAAATAAAGAACAAAAACCCCTCTCTATGGCCAGAGCGTTACAGAACCGGCTCTGAGTTCACAACAAAAGGGAGACAACGTGGAGACAAGGAGTATCAAAATATATATTTATTAACTAAAATAACTAAATAATTAACAATGGCGTGTGTGTAATCAGTAGTGTAAGTGAGTGTTTTGCATACCTGAATGTAATAATGCAGGGTGTTGAAAGGTGCCAAAGGAAATAACCAAAAAGCCACAAAACTACACAACCAAAATCAAAAAAGTGTCTGCATGGAGAGAGTCCTCTCAATAACTGTGGAAGAGGTCTCTTTATCCTGGGACACAGCTGGGCCCAGGTGCTTCCCATTTAGCTGACGACCCTTCCAACTCCGCCCACCGGCATCCTAACAAGGAAACAAGAACAGAGAGAATACGGCAGACAGAGTGGGAGGGTCGTCACACACCCCCCCATAAAACCGGGGACCAACAAGGGCCCCGGAACAACGTACCAGCCTCTGCGTCCCAAATTGACACAGGCCTCTGCGTCCCAAATTGACACAGGCCTCTGCGTCCCAAATTGACACAGGCCTCTGCGTCCCAAATTGACACAGGCCTCTGCGTCCCAAATTGACACAGGCCTCTGCGTCCCAAATTGACACAGGCCTCTGCGTCCCAAATTGACACAGGCCTCTGCGTCCCAAATTGACACAGGCCTTTGCGTCCCAAATTGACGAGAGGTTACATGTTCACCTTCCACTTGCCCCAGCCAACCTCCTTCTCCCCAGACCTCAGCAACCTTTGTGCACAGGAAGCAACATTTAAGAGGAAAGGAGAACACAAGACCAGGAGGGAACAGACAGGAAAGTTAGAACATGATAAAACCAAACAATGGTCAGTCACATAACATTCAGGAACAGGGCGCACAAGAGACCACATCAGCTACAAACGCAAACAACATCTTCCAACGGTTCATAGTCACTTCTCAACGGTTGTCATTTCCCAACGATTCATAGTCACTCCAATGATTCATAGTGACTCCAACGATTCATAGTGACTCCAACGATTCATAGTGACTCCAACGATTCATAGTCACTAAACTCATAACCGAATACGAGTACAGACCAGAGGGTGTAATAAAGGCAAAAATGTCATGTGCCCTACTCGTCAGTGGCACCTGCCAATAGCACAATAACAGGTCAAATTTGCACAAACAGCTGCGCCGACTTGATCAACGCAGTCCTCCATCCGAGGAAGAGGAAATTAATCTGGCTTAGTGACTCCGTTTACCTTACGGTGGTCCGTTCCATCCGGTTTACTGACCAAGATACAGGGAGAAGCCCAACTGGAGAAAGAAGGCTCTGCTATCTTACTCTCCAGCATGTACCTGACCTCAGCATCCAGACAACGCAGTTTCTCTACAGAGACTCTATAGAACCGCTGACGAATGGGGTCAGCATCTCCAATGTCAATATTATGCTCTATCAAGTTTGTACGTTGTAACGGTTTTGACTTGAGGTTATAATTTATAGGGGTGCCAGGTAGGTTGTGCCTACCAGAGAAAATATTAGTTTCTCCTTTTAGTTTGATAGGGAATGAGTCCCATCTGGTCCGTCAAGTCTACACCAATACAAAGGACTCATGTAAAAGTCAGGATGGAAATACACTTTTCATAAACCCTTAAAACAATGGAAATAACTTCAAAACAACTGTATTCTTTTGCGTGGTTGTATTAACAACCTAAATGATCACACACACACACACAACAATATAACAATAATGAGCTTTAAACAGCTCTGGTTCCTCCAGAAATGTCCTGTACCTCGGGCCTAAAAAGAGTCCAGCCCGGTAAACAAGTTCAGGGAACTCAAGTGACCTTAGTCACGCAATGGTTGTCCGTTCATACAGTGTAGCGTAAACCCTGTGTCAATCATACAATGAAAAGAACAAATATTTTACCACACATTTCAATAAATCCTCAACTACAACTAACTACCTAAATCATCACAGTATACATCACACCAAAACAAATGAAATACCGTATACAAAAAAGGTTGTAGTCCGTCGGTCAGTCAGAGAAGCCAATCCGCCGACAGATCTCCAGCGGAGAAAGGCCACGAAAACCAACGGAGAGGTGTAGTCCACAGATGCAAGAGTGGAGCCGACCTTGGGTAGATTTTCTATTAGGCTACACAAAGCACACTTTTAAAGCAGCACAACAAACGGAAGAGAGACGCTTCAGAACTGAGGGTCGAACACATCCTCATTCATGTTTCCATCACAACTCCTCTTTTGCACAGCTGATGCTGGCTATTTAATTGGGAATTAAAGGGGAAGCGCCCTATTGGAAGAAGCACTAATTAATTGAGAATTAAAGGGAAAGCGCCCTATTGGAAGGAGAAGCACTGAGACGGTTCAGAAACATTCAGGGCCGTCACAACGTGTAGGTGTCACAGAAAACAAACCTGGAATTTTCCGAATCAGACCAACCAGCTCTTTCCGCCCATCAACAGGTAGCTGAGTAAAAGGGCTATCCAAAATATCCAGTGTCTCTGAATTTTTCAATCTACCCTGCAGTATGCAATCATCGGGACCAGGAACATTTTCGTCCTCATGCACAGACCTAGTATTACAAGAACCAAGGGAAGTAACGGTATCAGCCAAACGAACAGTTTTACCATCCTCTGTAGACTCCCACTTTCTCATCAGAACATCCTCTTGGAGAAAATAACCATGTGCGACATCTCCCAACTGTTCCACAGGCACAATTTGGTCACGCAACTCTTCTAATGTGGGGTCAGTCCGTGGCGCATTGATTAGATCGGAGCGGAATACAGATAACGGGATAACAGGGAAAACAGTGAGAGACTTCTTTGTGGTATTTTCATTTACCGGAGCAGGGACCGGGTCACCATGGCTCATAGACCGCGTCACTGCACCCGCAGAGAACACCGCTGGGAAACTCTGCGCACTCTCATCAGGAATCCCTACAATTGACGGTTTAGTGGAAACCACTAGAGATGGAAACACGACAGGCCACACACGCTCACCAGCCAAGTTATTCCCAAGGATAACGTCGATACCCTCAATAGGCAACGAAGGACGCACCCCCACAACAACGTCACCTTTCACCAGTCCACAATCCAATATCAGTTTATGCAATGGAACTGACAGATTGTTCAAACCTATTCCCCTAATTAGAACACTATTCCCAGAATCAGTCTCAGCAGAGAAAGGTAACACAGATTCCAACACAAACGATTCCGAGGCACCTGTGTCTCGTAGGATCTTCACTGGCACTAGGTTCTTACTTCCTAACATAGACACAAAACCCTCCGTAATGAAAGGTAAATAGCCTGGGTCAATATGGACTTTCACATGCCCCTGGGCCTGAGACAATGTGTCAGGAGTAAACTGATGTGGAACAGACGCAGCTAACGCCGTAGGCCTAGATTTAACGTTAACCTGTTAGGGCTAGGGGGCAGTATTGACACGGCTGGATAAAAAACATACCCGATTTAATCTGGTTACCACTCCTACCCAGTAACTAGAATATGCATATACTTATTACATATGGATAGAAAACACCCTAAATTTTCTAAAACTGTTTGAATGGTGTCTGTGAGTATAACAGAACTCAAATGGCAGGTCAAAACCTGAGAGATTCCTTTACAGGAAGTGGCCTGTCTGACCATTTCTTGAACTTCTTTTCCATCTCTATCATTTACTAAGGATCTCTGCTCTAACGTGACACTTCCCACGTCTTCCATAGGCTCTCAGAGCCCGGGAAAAAACAGAATGTCGTCATTCCAGCCCCAGGCTGAAACACATTATCGCCTTTCTCAAGTGGCCGATCAAGGGACACTGGGCTTATGCGCGTGACCCCGACCGCCCCCGCCTTTGGGATTTTTTCCTCTGTTTGCCGAAAAGGAGATTCCCTGTCGGAATATTATCGCTTTTCTACGAGAAAAATGTCGTAAAAATTGATTTTAAACAGCGGTTGACATGCTTCGAAGTACGGTAATGGAATATTTAGAATTTTATTGTCACGAATTGCGCCATGCGCGCGACACTTCTTTACTATTTCGGATAGTGTCTGGAACGCACGAACAAAACGCCGCTATTCGGATATAACGATGGATTATTTTGGACCAAACCAACATTTGTTATTGAAGTAGCAGTCCTGGGTGTGCATTCTGACGAAGACAACAAAAGGTAATCAAACTTTTATAATAGTAAATATGATTATGGTGAGTGCTAAACTTGCCGGGTGTCTAAATAGCGAGCCCGTGATGCCTGGGCTATGTACTTAGAATATTGCAAAATGTGCTTTCACCAAAAAGCTATTTTAAAATCGGACATATCGAGTGCATAGAGGAGGTCTGTATCTATAATTCTTAAAATAATTGTTATGCTTTTTGTGAACGTTTATCGTGAGTAATTTAGTAAAATGTTAGCGAATTCCCCGGAAGTTTGCGGGGGGTATGCTAGTTCTGAACGTCACATGCTAATGTAAAAAGCTGTTTTTTGATATAAATATGAACTTGATTGAACAAAACATGCATGTATTGTATAACATAATGTCCTAGGGTTGTCATCTGATGAAGATCATCAAAGGTGAGTGCTGCATTTAGCTGTCTTCTGGGTTTTGGTGACATTATATGCTGGCTTGAAAAATGGGTGTCTGATTATTTCTGGCTTGGTACTCTGCTGACATAATCTAATGTTTTGCTTTCGTTGTAAAGCCTTTTTGAAATCGGACAGTGTGGTTAGATTAACGAGAGTCTTGTCTTTAAATGGCTGTAAAATAGTCATATGTTTGAGAAATTGAAGTAATAGGATTTTTAAGGTTTTGAAAATCGCGCCACAGGCTGGCAGTGGCGTCCCACCTAGCCCATAGAGGTTAACACACGTACTGAATTTACCCCTAGACCTGAGAACCGGACATTCGTTTTTCCAATGACCTGAGCCTTGACAGTAGTGACACTCTTGACCAAAGTCAGTTTTACCACGGGAGTCAGGCTCAACCCTAGTTGAATAAAACTCTGCCCGTGAACCAGAGTATCTCGGTGAGCGAGGCCCAAATCTCTCCGAACGCCCCCACTCACTCCAAGTACGGGGTTCTACAAAAATACTTTTGTGAGTCAAAACATATTCGTCCGCCAAAACCGCAGCTTCAGCGACAGTCTGTACTTTTCGTTCGTTAATATACGTCGCTATATGATCAGGGATTGTGTCCTTAAATTGCTCTAGCATAATCAGATCACACAGCCCTTGAAAAGTCATAACCGCAGAGGCGGAACACCAGCGATTAAACTGTGAAGATAATTTTCGCGCAAACTCAACATGAGTCTGCCTATCATCCCTTTCTAAAGTTCTAAATCGTTGGCAGTAAGCCTCAGGAACCAATTCGTAAATCTGTAACACCGCCCTTTTAACCTTATCATAACTGACACTGTCGGCTACACTAAGAGCTGAATATGCTTCCTGCGCTTTACCAGTCAGCACACACTGCAACATTAAAGTGCGGTCAGAATCAGGCCAACTCCTAGCGTCAGCAACACGCTCAAACAACGAAAATAATGTCTCAGGGTCCTTTTCATTAAACTGAGGCAACAACCGTAAATTCCCAACAATGTCAAATGTGTCCGGGGCACACCCAAAAGAGGAACGACTCCTAAGTAAATCTGCGTCACCTTCCCAGAGCAAACTCTCCCCTGAGAGCTTTCCTTCCCTAACCAACTCTAGTCGCTCTTGTTGCAGCTTGATTTTAGCACGCTCCATATCCTGTTTAAATTCCAATTCCTTCTCATATTTTACACGATCGTGCTCTAGCTGTAACAGAAGCAGCTCTTTCTGCTGTTCAAAAAGAAGACTACTAGGACTAACCGATGGAGCGGTAATTGTAACATATCGGGGAGACGGCGAGTCCTCAGCAGAGGCTGCCCCAGTGGTATCTTCAAGAATACCACTCTCCATCAGATTGGCCTTCAATATTAACCTAATAGAATTTTTTTTACATTTATCACTAATTTCAACCTTGTAGTGTTCAGCAACCTTCAACAGCTGTTCTTTAGTACATACATCTAACAGTTCCTTTGATGGAAAGCGAATGAACTCGTCTACATTAGACGCCATAGTCAAAAAAATTCTCACTCAACCCCTCTACTGAGCACACCAGACCACAACAAGAGAAAATACAAATCACACCGGGCACCACAGAAAAGAGATGAGAAATGGAGCTTCCCCAAAATCTACAATAACTCAACCCTAGTCTTCATGCAGATTTGCGGTGGGTAATTATGCACTGTAGCCCGCTGGCAAGGAAGTAACCCCCCAGCACGCTGGTAGATTCCACCAAGCCACGGATGTGCCCCCGAGACAACTGCTCAGTCCACAGACACCACACAAAAATAACAAACATTAACAATGCCCAACATATTCCAAAATGAAACACGTCACTAAGCCTATCAGGGGAAAAAGGTTATAGCTCCGGGTAGTAAGTTTCACTACCCTATCCAAATCTCCCACCAAGGTACACAGCTGATTGTACTCACCTCAGACCAACGTCCCAACAGCAAGTAGAACAAGCGTTTCCAGGCTAGGCAGGGGCCTGGAAACTAACCAATGTATTCTCTCCAACACAGCACACAAACCAAACAAACAAAGGCAACCAATACTGAGCACCAAACTCAAACTAACAAACAAAGCACCTCAATTTAACATACCGCCACGTTTTCTCCCAAACACAAGTTCAAGATCCCGGATGAGCCCCCACTTGTTACGAACCTGTAAGGGCTGTCTTCAGGAAAGGACCAAAATGCAGCAGAGTTAGTATTCATCCTTCAATTTAATTGGAAAGAACACTATACAAAAACAAAAACAAGGAAACTGACAGCCAACAGTCCTGTCAGGTGCAACCACACTAAACAAGAAACAATTACCCACAAAACCCAAAGGAAAAACATGCTCCTTATGTGTGACTCCCAATCAGCAGCAACGAGCACCACCTGTGCCTGATTGGGAGCCACACACATGGCCCAAAACAAAGAAATACCAAAACATAGAAAAAGGAACATAGAACGCCCACCCAATGTAACACCCTGGCCTAACCAAAATAAAGAACAAAAACCCCTCTCTATGGCCAGAGCGTTACAGAACCGGCTCTGAGTTCACAACAAAAGGGAGACAACGTGGAGACAAGGAGTATCAAAATATATATTTATTAACTAAAATAACTAAATAATTAACAATGGCGTGTGTGTAATCAGTAGTGTAAGTGAGTGTTTTGCATACCTGAATGTAATAATGCAGGGTGTTGAAAGGTGCCAAAGGAAATAACCAAAAAGCCACAAAACTACACAACCAAAATCAAAAAAGTGTCTGCATGGAGAGAGTCCTCTCAATAACTGTGGAAGAGGTCTCTTTATCCTGGGACACAGCTGGGCCCAGGTGCTTCCCATTTAGCTGACGACCCTTCCAACTCCGCCCACCGGCATCCTAACAAGGAAACAAGAACAGAGAGAATACGGCAGACAGAGTGGGAGGGTCGTCACACACCCCCCCATAAAACCGGGGACCAACAAGGGCCCCGGAACAACGTACCAGCCTCTGCGTCCCAAATTGACACAGGCCTCTGCGTCCCAAATTGACACAGGCCTCTGCGTCCCAAATTGACACAGGCCTCTGCGTCCCAAATTGACACAGGCCTCTGCGTCCCAAATTGACACAGGCCTCTGCGTCCCAAATTGACACAGGCCTCTGCGTCCCAAATTGACACAGGCCTCTGCGTCCCAAATTGACACAGGCCTCTGCGTCCCAAATTGACGAGAGGTTACATGTTCACCTTCCACTTGCCCCAGCCAACCTCCTTCTCCCCAGACCTCAGCAACCTTTGTGCACAGGAAGCAACATTTAAGAGGAAAGGAGAACACAAGACCAGGAGGGAACAGACAGGAAAGTTAGAACATGATAAAACCAAACAATGGTCAGTCACATAACATTCAGGAACAGGGCGCACAAGAGACCACATCAGCTACAAACGCAAACAACATCTTCCAACGGTTCATAGTCACTTCTCAACGGTTGTCATTTCCCAACGATTCATAGTCACTCCAATGATTCATAGTGACTCCAACGATTCATAGTGACTCCAACGATTCATAGTGACTCCAACGATTCATAGTCACTAAACTCATAACCGAATACGAGTACAGACCAGAGGGTGTAATAAAGGCAAAAATGTCATGTGCCCTACTCGTCAGTGGCACCTGCCAATAGCACAATAACAGGTCAAATTTGCACAAACAGCTGCGCCGACTTGATCAACGCAGTCCTCCATCCGAGGAAGAGGAAATTAATCTGGCTTAGTGACTCCGTTTACCTTACGGTGGTCCGTTCCATCCGGTTTACTGACCAAGATACAGGGAGAAGCCCAACTGGAGAAAGAAGGCTCTGCTATCTTACTCTCCAGCATGTACCTGACCTCAGCATCCAGACAACGCAGTTTCTCTACAGAGACTCTATAGAACCGCTGACGAATGGGGTCAGCATCTCCAATGTCAATATTATGCTCTATCAAGTTTGTACGTTGTAACGGTTTTGACTTGAGGTTATAATTTATAGGGGTGCCAGGTAGGTTGTGCCTACCAGAGAAAATATTAGTTTCTCCTTTTAGTTTGATAGGGAATGAGTCCCATCTGGTCCGTCAAGTCTACACCAATACAAAGGACTCATGTAAAAGTCAGGATGGAAATACACTTTTCATAAACCCTTAAAACAATGGAAATAACTTCAAAACAACTGTATTCTTTTGCGTGGTTGTATTAACAACCTAAATGATCACACACACACACACAACAATATAACAATAATGAGCTTTAAACAGCTCTGGTTCCTCCAGAAATGTCCTGTACCTCGGGCCTAAAAAAAGAGTCCAGCCCGGTAAACAAGTTCAGGGAACTCAAGTGACCTTAGTCACGCAATGGTTGTCCGTTCATACAGTGTAGCGTAAACCCTGTGTCAATCATACAATGAAAAGAACAAATATTTTACCACACATTTCAATAAATCCTCAACTACAACTAACTACCTAAATCATCACAGTATACATCACACCAAAACAAATGAAATACCGTATACAAAAAAGGTTGTAGTCCGTCGGTCAGTCAGAGAAGCCAATCCGCCGACAGATCTCCAGCGGAGAAAGGCCACGAAAACCAACGGAGAGGTGTAGTCCACAGATGCAAGAGTGGAGCCGACCTTGGGTAGATTTTCTATTAGGCTACACAAAGCACACTTTTAAAGCAGCACAACAAACGGAAGAGAGACGCTTCAGAACTGAGGGTCGAACACATCCTCATTCATGTTTCCATCACAACTCCTCTTTTGCACAGCTGATGCTGGCTATTTAATTGGGAATTAAAGGGGAAGCGCCCTATTGGAAGAAGCACTAATTAATTGAGAATTAAAGGGAAAGCGCCCTATTGGAAGGAGAAGCACTGAGACGGTTCAGAAACATTCAGGGCCGTCACAACGTGTAGGTGTCACAGAAAACAAACCTGGAATTTTCCGAATCAGACCAACCAGCTCTTTCCGCCCATCAACAGGTAGCTGAGTAAAAGGGCTATCCAAAATATCCAGTGTCTCTGAATTTTTCAATCTACCCTGCAGTATGCAATCATCGGGACCAGGAACATTTTCGTCCTCATGCACAGACCTAGTATTACAAGAACCAAGGGAAGTAACGGTATCAGCCAAACGAACAGTTTTACCATCCTCTGTAGACTCCCACTTTCTCATCAGAACATCCTCTTGGAGAAAATAACCATGTGCGACATCTCCCAACTGTTCCACAGGCACAATTTGGTCACGCAACTCTTCTAATGTGGGGTCAGTCCGTGGCGCATTGATTAGATCGGAGCGGAATACAGATAACGGGATAACAGGGAAAACAGTGAGAGACTTCTTTGTGGTATTTTCATTTACCGGAGCAGGGACCGGGTCACCATGGCTCATAGACCGCGTCACTGCACCCGCAGAGAACACCGCTGGGAAACTCTGCGCACTCTCATCAGGAATCCCTACAATTGACGGTTTAGTGGAAACCACTAGAGATGGAAACACGACAGGCCACACACGCTCACCAGCCAAGTTATTCCCAAGGATAACGTCGATACCCTCAATAGGCAACGAAGGACGCACCCCCACAACAACGTCACCTTTCACCAGTCCACAATCCAATATCAGTTTATGCAATGGAACTGACAGATTGTTCAAACCTATTCCCCTAATTAGAACACTATTCCCAGAATCAGTCTCAGCAGAGAAAGGTAACACAGATTCCAACACAAACGATTCCGAGGCACCTGTGTCTCGTAGGATCTTCACTGGCACTAGGTTCTTACTTCCTAACATAGACACAAAACCCTCCGTAATGAAAGGTAAATAGCCTGGGTCAATATGGACTTTCACATGCCCCTGGGCCTGAGACAATGTGTCAGGAGTAAACTGATGTGGAACAGACGCAGCTAACGCCGTAGGCCTAGATTTAACGTTAACCTGTTAGGGCTAGGGGGCAGTATTGACACGGCTGGATAAAAAACATACCCGATTTAATCTGGTTACCACTCCTACCCAGTAACTAGAATATGCATATACTTATTACATATGGATAGAAAACACCCTAAATTTTCTAAAACTGTTTGAATGGTGTCTGTGAGTATAACAGAACTCAAATGGCAGGTCAAAACCTGAGAGATTCCTTTACAGGAAGTGGCCTGTCTGACCATTTCTTGAACTTCTTTTCCATCTCTATCATTTACTAAGGATCTCTGCTCTAACGTGACACTTCCCACGTCTTCCATAGGCTCTCAGAGCCCGGGAAAAAACAGAATGTCGTCATTCCAGCCCCAGGCTGAAACACATTATCGCCTTTCTCAAGTGGCCGATCAAGGGACACTGGGCTTATGCGCGTGACCCCGACCGCCCCCGCCTTTGGGATTTTTTCCTCTGTTTGCCGAAAAGGAGATTCCCTGTCGGAATATTATCGCTTTTCTACGAGAAAAATGTCGTAAAAATTGATTTTAAACAGCGGTTGACATGCTTCGAAGTACGGTAATGGAATATTTAGAATTTTATTGTCACGAATTGCGCCATGCGCGCGACACTTCTTTACTATTTCGGATAGTGTCTGGAACGCACGAACAAAACGCCGCTATTCGGATATAACGATGGATTATTTTGGACCAAACCAACATTTGTTATTGAAGTAGCAGTCCTGGGTGTGCATTCTGACGAAGACAACAAAAGGTAATCAAACTTTTATAATAGTAAATATGATTATGGTGAGTGCTAAACTTGCCGGGTGTCTAAATAGCGAGCCCGTGATGCCTGGGCTATGTACTTAGAATATTGCAAAATGTGCTTTCACCAAAAAGCTATTTTAAAATCGGACATATCGAGTGCATAGAGGAGGTCTGTATCTATAATTCTTAAAATAATTGTTATGCTTTTTGTGAACGTTTATCGTGAGTAATTTAGTAAAATGTTAGCGAATTCCCCGGAAGTTTGCGGGGGGTATGCTAGTTCTGAACGTCACATGCTAATGTAAAAAGCTGTTTTTTGATATAAATATGAACTTGATTGAACAAAACATGCATGTATTGTATAACATAATGTCCTAGGGTTGTCATCTGATGAAGATCATCAAAGGTGAGTGCTGCATTTAGCTGTCTTCTGGGTTTTGGTGACATTATATGCTGGCTTGAAAAATGGGTGTCTGATTATTTCTGGCTTGGTACTCTGCTGACATAATCTAATGTTTTGCTTTCGTTGTAAAGCCTTTTTGAAATCGGACAGTGTGGTTAGATTAACGAGAGTCTTGTCTTTAAATGGCTGTAAAATAGTCATATGTTTGAGAAATTGAAGTAATAGGATTTTTAAGGTTTTGAAAATCGCGCCACAGGCTGGCAGTGGCGTCCCACCTAGCCCATAGAGGTTAACACACGTACTGAATTTACCCCTAGACCTGAGAACCGGACATTCGTTTTTCCAATGACCTGAGCCTTGACAGTAGTGACACTCTTGACCAAAGTCAGTTTTACCACGGGAGTCAGGCTCAACCCTAGTTGAATAAAACTCTGCCCGTGAACCAGAGTATCTCGGTGAGCGAGGCCCAAATCTCTCCGAACGCCCCCACTCACTCCAAGTACGGGGTTCTACAAAAATACTTTTGTGAGTCAAAACATATTCGTCCGCCAAAACCGCAGCTTCAGCGACAGTCTGTACTTTTCGTTCGTTAATATACGTCGCTATATGATCAGGGATTGTGTCCTTAAATTGCTCTAGCATAATCAGATCACACAGCCCTTGAAAAGTCATAACCGCAGAGGCGGAACACCAGCGATTAAACTGTGAAGATAATTTTCGCGCAAACTCAACATGAGTCTGCCTATCATCCCTTTCTAAAGTTCTAAATCGTTGGCAGTAAGCCTCAGGAACCAATTCGTAAATCTGTAACACCGCCCTTTTAACCTTATCATAACTGACACTGTCGGCTACACTAAGAGCTGAATATGCTTCCTGCGCTTTACCAGTCAGCACACACTGCAACATTAAAGTGCGGTCAGAATCAGGCCAACTCCTAGCGTCAGCAACACGCTCAAACAACGAAAATAATGTCTCAGGGTCCTTTTCATTAAACTGAGGCAACAACCGTAAATTCCCAACAATGTCAAATGTGTCCGGGGCACACCCAAAAGAGGAACGACTCCTAAGTAAATCTGCGTCACCTTCCCAGAGCAAACTCTCCCCTGAGAGCTTTCCTTCCCTAACCAACTCTAGTCGCTCTTGTTGCAGCTTGATTTTAGCACGCTCCATATCCTGTTTAAATTCCAATTCCTTCTCATATTTTACACGATCGTGCTCTAGCTGTAACAGAAGCAGCTCTTTCTGCTGTTCAAAAAGAAGACTACTAGGACTAACCGATGGAGCGGTAATTGTAACATATCGGGGAGACGGCGAGTCCTCAGCAGAGGCTGCCCCAGTGGTATCTTCAAGAATACCACTCTCCATCAGATTGGCCTTCAATATTAACCTAATAGAATTTTTTTTACATTTATCACTAATTTCAACCTTGTAGTGTTCAGCAACCTTCAACAGCTGTTCTTTAGTACATACATCTAACAGTTCCTTTGATGGAAAGCGAATGAACTCGTCTACATTAGACGCCATAGTCAAAAAAATTCTCACTCAACCCCTCTACTGAGCACACCAGACCACAACAAGAGAAAATACAAATCACACCGGGCACCACAGAAAAGAGATGAGAAATGGAGCTTCCCCAAAATCTACAATAACTCAACCCTAGTCTTCATGCAGATTTGCGGTGGGTAATTATGCACTGTAGCCCGCTGGCAAGGAAGTAACCCCCCAGCACGCTGGTAGATTCCACCAAGCCACGGATGTGCCCCCGAGACAACTGCTCAGTCCACAGACACCACACAAAAATAACAAACATTAACAATGCCCAACATATTCCAAAATGAAACACGTCACTAAGCCTATCAGGGGAAAAAGGTTATAGCTCCGGGTAGTAAGTTTCACTACCCTATCCAAATCTCCCACCAAGGTACACAGCTGATTGTACTCACCTCAGACCAACGTCCCAACAGCAAGTAGAACAAGCGTTTCCAGGCTAGGCAGGGGCCTGGAAACTAACCAATGTATTCTCTCCAACACAGCACACAAACCAAACAAACAAAGGCAACCAATACTGAGCACCAAACTCAAACTAACAAACAAAGCACCTCAATTTAACATACCGCCACGTTTTCTCCCAAACACAAGTTCAAGATCCCGGATGAGCCCCCACTTGTTACGAACCTGTAAGGGCTGTCTTCAGGAAAGGACCAAAATGCAGCAGAGTTAGTATTCATCCTTCAATTTAATTGGAAAGAACACTATACAAAAACAAAAACAAGGAAACTGACAGCCAACAGTCCTGTCAGGTGCAACCACACTAAACAAGAAACAATTACCCACAAAACCCAAAGGAAAAACATGCTCCTTATGTGTGACTCCCAATCAGCAGCAACGAGCACCACCTGTGCCTGATTGGGAGCCACACACATGGCCCAAAACAAAGAAATACCAAAACATAGAAAAAGGAACATAGAACGCCCACCCAATGTAACACCCTGGCCTAACCAAAATAAAGAACAAAAACCCCTCTCTATGGCCAGAGCGTTACAGAACCGGCTCTGAGTTCACAACAAAAGGGAGACAACGTGGAGACAAGGAGTATCAAAATATATATTTATTAACTAAAATAACTAAATAATTAACAATGGCGTGTGTGTAATCAGTAGTGTAAGTGAGTGTTTTGCATACCTGAATGTAATAATGCAGGGTGTTGAAAGGTGCCAAAGGAAATAACCAAAAAGCCACAAAACTACACAACCAAAATCAAAAAAGTGTCTGCATGGAGAGAGTCCTCTCAATAACTGTGGAAGAGGTCTCTTTATCCTGGGACACAGCTGGGCCCAGGTGCTTCCCATTTAGCTGACGACCCTTCCAACTCCGCCCACCGGCATCCTAACAAGGAAACAAGAACAGAGAGAATACGGCAGACAGAGTGGGAGGGTCGTCACACACCCCCCCATAAAACCGGGGACCAACAAGGGCCCCGGAACAACGTACCAGCCTCTGCGTCCCAAATTGACACAGGCCTCTGCGTCCCAAATTGACACAGGCCTCTGCGTCCCAAATTGACACAGGCCTCTGCGTCCCAAATTGACACAGGCCTCTGCGTCCCAAATTGACACAGGCCTCTGCGTCCCAAATTGACACAGGCCTCTGCGTCCCAAATTGACACAGGCCTCTGCGTCCCAAATTGACACAGGCCTCTGCGTCCCAAATTGACGAGAGGTTACATGTTCACCTTCCACTTGCCCCAGCCAACCTCCTTCTCCCCAGACCTCAGCAACCTTTGTGCACAGGAAGCAACATTTAAGAGGAAAGGAGAACACAAGACCAGGAGGGAACAGACAGGAAAGTTAGAACATGATAAAACCAAACAATGGTCAGTCACATAACATTCAGGAACAGGGCGCACAAGAGACCACATCAGCTACAAACGCAAACAACATCTTCCAACGGTTCATAGTCACTTCTCAACGGTTGTCATTTCCCAACGATTCATAGTCACTCCAATGATTCATAGTGACTCCAACGATTCATAGTGACTCCAACGATTCATAGTGACTCCAACGATTCATAGTCACTAAACTCATAACCGAATACGAGTACAGACCAGAGGGTGTAATAAAGGCAAAAATGTCATGTGCCCTACTCGTCAGTGGCACCTGCCAATAGCACAATAACAGGTCAAATTTGCACAAACAGCTGCGCCGACTTGATCAACGCAGTCCTCCATCCGAGGAAGAGGAAATTAATCTGGCTTAGTGACTCCGTTTACCTTACGGTGGTCCGTTCCATCCGGTTTACTGACCAAGATACAGGGAGAAGCCCAACTGGAGAAAGAAGGCTCTGCTATCTTACTCTCCAGCATGTACCTGACCTCAGCATCCAGACAACGCAGTTTCTCTACAGAGACTCTATAGAACCGCTGACGAATGGGGTCAGCATCTCCAATGTCAATATTATGCTCTATCAAGTTTGTACGTTGTAACGGTTTTGACTTGAGGTTATAATTTATAGGGGTGCCAGGTAGGTTGTGCCTACCAGAGAAAATATTAGTTTCTCCTTTTAGTTTGATAGGGAATGAGTCCCATCTGGTCCGTCAAGTCTACACCAATACAAAGGACTCATGTAAAAGTCAGGATGGAAATACACTTTTCATAAACCCTTAAAACAATGGAAATAACTTCAAAACAACTGTATTCTTTTGCGTGGTTGTATTAACAACCTAAATGATCACACACACACACACAACAATATAACAATAATGAGCTTTAAACAGCTCTGGTTCCTCCAGAAATGTCCTGTACCTCGGGCCTAAAAAAAGAGTCCAGCCCGGTAAACAAGTTCAGGGAACTCAAGTGACCTTAGTCACGCAATGGTTGTCCGTTCATACAGTGTAGCGTAAACCCTGTGTCAATCATACAATGAAAAGAACAAATATTTTACCACACATTTCAATAAATCCTCAACTACAACTAACTACCTAAATCATCACAGTATACATCACACCAAAACAAATGAAATACCGTATACAAAAAAGGTTGTAGTCCGTCGGTCAGTCAGAGAAGCCAATCCGCCGACAGATCTCCAGCGGAGAAAGGCCACGAAAACCAACGGAGAGGTGTAGTCCACAGATGCAAGAGTGGAGCCGACCTTGGGTAGATTTTCTATTAGGCTACACAAAGCACACTTTTAAAGCAGCACAACAAACGGAAGAGAGACGCTTCAGAACTGAGGGTCGAACACATCCTCATTCATGTTTCCATCACAACTCCTCTTTTGCACAGCTGATGCTGGCTATTTAATTGGGAATTAAAGGGGAAGCGCCCTATTGGAAGAAGCACTAATTAATTGAGAATTAAAGGGAAAGCGCCCTATTGGAAGGAGAAGCACTGAGACGGTTCAGAAACATTCAGGGCCGTCACAACGTGTAGGTGTCACAGAAAACAAACCTGGAATTTTCCGAATCAGACCAACCAGCTCTTTCCGCCCATCAACAGGTAGCTGAGTAAAAGGGCTATCCAAAATATCCAGTGTCTCTGAATTTTTCAATCTACCCTGCAGTATGCAATCATCGGGACCAGGAACATTTTCGTCCTCATGCACAGACCTAGTATTACAAGAACCAAGGGAAGTAACGGTATCAGCCAAACGAACAGTTTTACCATCCTCTGTAGACTCCCACTTTCTCATCAGAACATCCTCTTGGAGAAAATAACCATGTGCGACATCTCCCAACTGTTCCACAGGCACAATTTGGTCACGCAACTCTTCTAATGTGGGGTCAGTCCGTGGCGCATTGATTAGATCGGAGCGGAATACAGATAACGGGATAACAGGGAAAACAGTGAGAGACTTCTTTGTGGTATTTTCATTTACCGGAGCAGGGACCGGGTCACCATGGCTCATAGACCGCGTCACTGCACCCGCAGAGAACACCGCTGGGAAACTCTGCGCACTCTCATCAGGAATCCCTACAATTGACGGTTTAGTGGAAACCACTAGAGATGGAAACACGACAGGCCACACACGCTCACCAGCCAAGTTATTCCCAAGGATAACGTCGATACCCTCAATAGGCAACGAAGGACGCACCCCCACAACAACGTCACCTTTCACCAGTCCACAATCCAATATCAGTTTATGCAATGGAACTGACAGATTGTTCAAACCTATTCCCCTAATTAGAACACTATTCCCAGAATCAGTCTCAGCAGAGAAAGGTAACACAGATTCCAACACAAACGATTCCGAGGCACCTGTGTCTCGTAGGATCTTCACTGGCACTAGGTTCTTACTTCCTAACATAGACACAAAACCCTCCGTAATGAAAGGTAAATAGCCTGGGTCAATATGGACTTTCACATGCCCCTGGGCCTGAGACAATGTGTCAGGAGTAAACTGATGTGGAACAGACGCAGCTAACGCCGTAGGCCTAGATTTAACGTTAACCTGTTAGGGCTAGGGGGCAGTATTGACACGGCTGGATAAAAAACATACCCGATTTAATCTGGTTACCACTCCTACCCAGTAACTAGAATATGCATATACTTATTACATATGGATAGAAAACACCCTAAATTTTCTAAAACTGTTTGAATGGTGTCTGTGAGTATAACAGAACTCAAATGGCAGGTCAAAACCTGAGAGATTCCTTTACAGGAAGTGGCCTGTCTGACCATTTCTTGAACTTCTTTTCCATCTCTATCATTTACTAAGGATCTCTGCTCTAACGTGACACTTCCCACGTCTTCCATAGGCTCTCAGAGCCCGGGAAAAAACAGAATGTCGTCATTCCAGCCCCAGGCTGAAACACATTATCGCCTTTCTCAAGTGGCCGATCAAGGGACACTGGGCTTATGCGCGTGACCCCGACCGCCCCCGCCTTTGGGATTTTTTCCTCTGTTTGCCGAAAAGGAGATTCCCTGTCGGAATATTATCGCTTTTCTACGAGAAAAATGTCGTAAAAATTGATTTTAAACAGCGGTTGACATGCTTCGAAGTACGGTAATGGAATATTTAGAATTTTATTGTCACGAATTGCGCCATGCGCGCGACACTTCTTTACTATTTCGGATAGTGTCTGGAACGCACGAACAAAACGCCGCTATTCGGATATAACGATGGATTATTTTGGACCAAACCAACATTTGTTATTGAAGTAGCAGTCCTGGGTGTGCATTCTGACGAAGACAACAAAAGGTAATCAAACTTTTATAATAGTAAATATGATTATGGTGAGTGCTAAACTTGCCGGGTGTCTAAATAGCGAGCCCGTGATGCCTGGGCTATGTACTTAGAATATTGCAAAATGTGCTTTCACCAAAAAGCTATTTTAAAATCGGACATATCGAGTGCATAGAGGAGGTCTGTATCTATAATTCTTAAAATAATTGTTATGCTTTTTGTGAACGTTTATCGTGAGTAATTTAGTAAAATGTTAGCGAATTCCCCGGAAGTTTGCGGGGGGTATGCTAGTTCTGAACGTCACATGCTAATGTAAAAAGCTGTTTTTTGATATAAATATGAACTTGATTGAACAAAACATGCATGTATTGTATAACATAATGTCCTAGGGTTGTCATCTGATGAAGATCATCAAAGGTGAGTGCTGCATTTAGCTGTCTTCTGGGTTTTGGTGACATTATATGCTGGCTTGAAAAATGGGTGTCTGATTATTTCTGGCTTGGTACTCTGCTGACATAATCTAATGTTTTGCTTTCGTTGTAAAGCCTTTTTGAAATCGGACAGTGTGGTTAGATTAACGAGAGTCTTGTCTTTAAATGGCTGTAAAATAGTCATATGTTTGAGAAATTGAAGTAATAGGATTTTTAAGGTTTTGAAAATCGCGCCACAGGCTGGCAGTGGCGTCCCACCTAGCCCATAGAGGTTAACACACGTACTGAATTTACCCCTAGACCTGAGAACCGGACATTCGTTTTTCCAATGACCTGAGCCTTGACAGTAGTGACACTCTTGACCAAAGTCAGTTTTACCACGGGAGTCAGGCTCAACCCTAGTTGAATAAAACTCTGCCCGTGAACCAGAGTATCTCGGTGAGCGAGGCCCAAATCTCTCCGAACGCCCCCACTCACTCCAAGTACGGGGTTCTACAAAAATACTTTTGTGAGTCAAAACATATTCGTCCGCCAAAACCGCAGCTTCAGCGACAGTCTGTACTTTTCGTTCGTTAATATACGTCGCTATATGATCAGGGATTGTGTCCTTAAATTGCTCTAGCATAATCAGATCACACAGCCCTTGAAAAGTCATAACCGCAGAGGCGGAACACCAGCGATTAAACTGTGAAGATAATTTTCGCGCAAACTCAACATGAGTCTGCCTATCATCCCTTTCTAAAGTTCTAAATCGTTGGCAGTAAGCCTCAGGAACCAATTCGTAAATCTGTAACACCGCCCTTTTAACCTTATCATAACTGACACTGTCGGCTACACTAAGAGCTGAATATGCTTCCTGCGCTTTACCAGTCAGCACACACTGCAACATTAAAGTGCGGTCAGAATCAGGCCAACTCCTAGCGTCAGCAACACGCTCAAACAACGAAAATAATGTCTCAGGGTCCTTTTCATTAAACTGAGGCAACAACCGTAAATTCCCAACAATGTCAAATGTGTCCGGGGCACACCCAAAAGAGGAACGACTCCTAAGTAAATCTGCGTCACCTTCCCAGAGCAAACTCTCCCCTGAGAGCTTTCCTTCCCTAACCAACTCTAGTCGCTCTTGTTGCAGCTTGATTTTAGCACGCTCCATATCCTGTTTAAATTCCAATTCCTTCTCATATTTTACACGATCGTGCTCTAGCTGTAACAGAAGCAGCTCTTTCTGCTGTTCAAAAAGAAGACTACTAGGACTAACCGATGGAGCGGTAATTGTAACATATCGGGGAGACGGCGAGTCCTCAGCAGAGGCTGCCCCAGTGGTATCTTCAAGAATACCACTCTCCATCAGATTGGCCTTCAATATTAACCTAATAGAATTTTTTTTACATTTATCACTAATTTCAACCTTGTAGTGTTCAGCAACCTTCAACAGCTGTTCTTTAGTACATACATCTAACAGTTCCTTTGATGGAAAGCGAATGAACTCGTCTACATTAGACGCCATAGTCAAAAAAATTCTCACTCAACCCCTCTACTGAGCACACCAGACCACAACAAGAGAAAATACAAATCACACCGGGCACCACAGAAAAGAGATGAGAAATGGAGCTTCCCCAAAATCTACAATAACTCAACCCTAGTCTTCATGCAGATTTGCGGTGGGTAATTATGCACTGTAGCCCGCTGGCAAGGAAGTAACCCCCCAGCACGCTGGTAGATTCCACCAAGCCACGGATGTGCCCCCGAGACAACTGCTCAGTCCACAGACACCACACAAAAATAACAAACATTAACAATGCCCAACATATTCCAAAATGAAACACGTCACTAAGCCTATCAGGGGAAAAAGGTTATAGCTCCGGGTAGTAAGTTTCACTACCCTATCCAAATCTCCCACCAAGGTACACAGCTGATTGTACTCACCTCAGACCAACGTCCCAACAGCAAGTAGAACAAGCGTTTCCAGGCTAGGCAGGGGCCTGGAAACTAACCAATGTATTCTCTCCAACACAGCACACAAACCAAACAAACAAAGGCAACCAATACTGAGCACCAAACTCAAACTAACAAACAAAGCACCTCAATTTAACATACCGCCACGTTTTCTCCCAAACACAAGTTCAAGATCCCGGATGAGCCCCCACTTGTTACGAACCTGTAAGGGCTGTCTTCAGGAAAGGACCAAAATGCAGCAGAGTTAGTATTCATCCTTCAATTTAATTGGAAAGAACACTATACAAAAACAAAAACAAGGAAACTGACAGCCAACAGTCCTGTCAGGTGCAACCACACTAAACAAGAAACAATTACCCACAAAACCCAAAGGAAAAACATGCTCCTTATGTGTGACTCCCAATCAGCAGCAACGAGCACCACCTGTGCCTGATTGGGAGCCACACACATGGCCCAAAACAAAGAAATACCAAAACATAGAAAAAGGAACATAGAACGCCCACCCAATGTAACACCCTGGCCTAACCAAAATAAAGAACAAAAACCCCTCTCTATGGCCAGAGCGTTACAGAACCGGCTCTGAGTTCACAACAAAAGGGAGACAACGTGGAGACAAGGAGTATCAAAATATATATTTATTAACTAAAATAACTAAATAATTAACAATGGCGTGTGTGTAATCAGTAGTGTAAGTGAGTGTTTTGCATACCTGAATGTAATAATGCAGGGTGTTGAAAGGTGCCAAAGGAAATAACCAAAAAGCCACAAAACTACACAACCAAAATCAAAAAAGTGTCTGCATGGAGAGAGTCCTCTCAATAACTGTGGAAGAGGTCTCTTTATCCTGGGACACAGCTGGGCCCAGGTGCTTCCCATTTAGCTGACGACCCTTCCAACTCCGCCCACCGGCATCCTAACAAGGAAACAAGAACAGAGAGAATACGGCAGACAGAGTGGGAGGGTCGTCACACACCCCCCCATAAAACCGGGGACCAACAAGGGCCCCGGAACAACGTACCAGCCTCTGCGTCCCAAATTGACACAGGCCTCTGCGTCCCAAATTGACACAGGCCTCTGCGTCCCAAATTGACACAGGCCTCTGCGTCCCAAATTGACACAGGCCTCTGCGTCCCAAATTGACACAGGCCTCTGCGTCCCAAATTGACACAGGCCTCTGCGTCCCAAATTGACACAGGCCTCTGCGTCCCAAATTGACACAGGCCTCTGCGTCCCAAATTGACGAGAGGTTACATGTTCACCTTCCACTTGCCCCAGCCAACCTCCTTCTCCCCAGACCTCAGCAACCTTTGTGCACAGGAAGCAACATTTAAGAGGAAAGGAGAACACAAGACCAGGAGGGAACAGACAGGAAAGTTAGAACATGATAAAACCAAACAATGGTCAGTCACATAACATTCAGGAACAGGGCGCACAAGAGACCACATCAGCTACAAACGCAAACAACATCTTCCAACGGTTCATAGTCACTTCTCAACGGTTGTCATTTCCCAACGATTCATAGTCACTCCAATGATTCATAGTGACTCCAACGATTCATAGTGACTCCAACGATTCATAGTGACTCCAACGATTCATAGTCACTAAACTCATAACCGAATACGAGTACAGACCAGAGGGTGTAATAAAGGCAAAAATGTCATGTGCCCTACTCGTCAGTGGCACCTGCCAATAGCACAATAACAGGTCAAATTTGCACAAACAGCTGCGCCGACTTGATCAACGCAGTCCTCCATCCGAGGAAGAGGAAATTAATCTGGCTTAGTGACTCCGTTTACCTTACGGTGGTCCGTTCCATCCGGTTTACTGACCAAGATACAGGGAGAAGCCCAACTGGAGAAAGAAGGCTCTGCTATCTTACTCTCCAGCATGTACCTGACCTCAGCATCCAGACAACGCAGTTTCTCTACAGAGACTCTATAGAACCGCTGACGAATGGGGTCAGCATCTCCAATGTCAATATTATGCTCTATCAAGTTTGTACGTTGTAACGGTTTTGACTTGAGGTTATAATTTATAGGGGTGCCAGGTAGGTTGTGCCTACCAGAGAAAATATTAGTTTCTCCTTTTAGTTTGATAGGGAATGAGTCCCATCTGGTCCGTCAAGTCTACACCAATACAAAGGACTCATGTAAAAGTCAGGATGGAAATACACTTTTCATAAACCCTTAAAACAATGGAAATAACTTCAAAACAACTGTATTCTTTTGCGTGGTTGTATTAACCTGTTGGGTCTAGGGGGCAGCATTTGCACGTCTGGATAAAAAAAATGTACCCGATTTAATCTGGTTACTAATCCTACCCAGTAACTAGAATATGCATATACTTATTATATATGGATAGAAAACACTCTAAAGTTTCCAAAACTGTTTGAATGGTGTCTGTGAGTATAACAGAACTCATTTGGCAGGCAAAACCCTGAGACATTTTCTGACAGGAAGTGGATACCTGATGTGTTGTATTGACTTTAAAGCTATCCCATTGAAAGACACAGGGGTTTAGGAATATTTTGGCACTTCCTATTGCTTCCACTAGATGTCACCAGCCTTTACAAAGTGTTTTGAGTCTTCTGGAGGGAGATCTGACCGAACAAGAGCCATGGAACGGTGATGTCCCATTAGACACCTGGCGCGCTACTTCATGTTGGGTACCCTCGTTCCAATACGTTATAAAAGGCTATGCATTCGTCCACCTTGAATATTATTCATGTTCTGGTTAAAAAAGGCCCTAATGATTTATGCTATACAACGTTTGACATGTTTGAACGAACGGAAATATATTTTTTCCCCTCGTTCATGACGAGAAGTCCGGCTGGCTTACATCATGTGCTAACGAGACGGAGATTTTTGGACATAAATGATGAGCTTTTTTGAACAAAACTACATTCGTTATGGACCTGTGATACCTGGAAGTGACATCTGATGAAGAGAATCAAAGGTAATGGATTATTTACATAGTATTTTCGATTTTAGATCTCCCCAACATGACGTCTAGTCTGTATCGCAACGCGTATTTTTCTGGGCACAGTGCTCAGATTATTGCAAAGTGTGATTTCCCAGTAAGGTTATTTTTAAATCTGGCAAGTTGATTGCGTTCAAAAGATGTAAATCTATAATTCTTTAAATGACAATATAATATTTTAACAATGTTTTCTAATTTTAATTATTTAATTTCTGACGCTGACTTGACTGCCGGTTATTGGAGGGAAACGATTTCCTCAACATCAATGCCATAGTAAAACGCTGTTTTTGTATATAAATATGAACTTGATAGAACTAAAAATGCATGCATTGTCTAACATAATGTCCTAGGAGTGTCATCTGATGGAGATTGTAAAAGGTTAGTGTATCATTTTAGCTGGTTTTATGGTTTTGGTGACCCTGTCTTTGACTTGACAAAACATTACACACAACTCTTGTAAATGTACTGTCCTAACATACTCTAAATTTATGCTTTCGCCGTAAAACCTTTTTGAAATCGTAAAACGTGGTTAGATTAAGGAGATGTTTATCTTTCAAATGGTGTAACATAGTTGTATTTTTGAAAAATTTGAATTTTGACATTTATTTGGATTCAAATTTGCCGCTCTTGAAATGCACCTGCTGTTGATGGAGTGCACCACAGGTGGCACGCTAGCGTCCCACCTAGCCCCAAGAGGTTAACAACCTAAATGATCACACACACACACACACACACACACAACAATATAACAATAATGAGCTTTAAACAGCTCTGGTTCCTCCAGAAATGTCCTGTACCTCGGGCCTAAAAAGAGTCCAGCCCGGTAAGCAAGTTCAGGGAACTCAAGTGACCTTAGTCACGCAATGGTTGTCCGTTCATACAGTGTAGCGTAAACCCAGTGTCAATCATACAATGAAAAGAACAAATATTTTACCACACATTTCAATAAATCCTCAACTACAACTAACTACCTAAATCATCACAGTATACATCACACCAAAACAAATGAAATACCGTATACAAAAAAGGTTGTAGTCCGTCGGTCAGTCAGAGAAGCCAATCCGCCGACAGATCTCCAGCGGAGAAAGGCCACGAAAACCAACGGAGAGGTGTAGTCCACAGATGCAAGAGTGGAGCCGACCTTGGGTAGATTTTCTATTAGGCTACACAAAGCACACTTTTAAAGCAGCACAACAAACGGAAGAGAGACGCTTCAGAACTGAGGGTCGAACACATCCTCATTCATGTTTCCATCACAACTCCTCTTTTGCACAGCTGATGCTGGCTATTTAATTGGGAATTAAAGGGGAAGCGCCCTATTGGAAGAAGCACTAATTAATTGAGAATTAAAGGGAAAGCGCCCTATTGGAAGGAGAAGCACTGAGACGGTTCAGAAACATTCAGGGCCGTCACAACGTGTAGGTGTCACAGAAAACAAACCTGGAATTTTCCGAATCAGACCAACCAGCTCTTTCCGCCCATCAACAGGTAGCTGAGTAAAAGGGCTATCCAAAATATCCAGTGTCTCTGAATTTTTCAATCTACCCTGCAGTATGCAATCATCGGGACCAGGAACATTTTCGTCCTCATGCACAGACCTAGTATTACAAGAACCAAGGGAAGTAACGGTATCAGCCAAACGAACAGTTTTTACCATCCTCTGTAGACTCCCACTTTCTCATCAGAACATCCTCTTGGAGAAAATAACCATGTGCGACATCTCCCAACTGTTCCACAGGCACAATTTGGTCACGCAACTCTTCTAATGTGGGGTCAGTCCGTGGCGCATTGATTAGATCGGAGCGGAATACAGATAACGGGATAACAGGGAAAACAGTGAGAGACTTCTTTGTGGTATTCTCATTTACCGGAGCAGGGACCGGGTCACCATGGCTCATAGACCGCGTCACTGCACCCGCAGAGAACACCGCTGGGAAACTCTGCGCACTCTCATCAGGAATCCCTACAATTGACGGTTTAGTGGAAACCACTAGAGATGGAAACACGACAGGCCACACACGCTCACCAGCCAAGTTATTCCCAAGGATAACGTCGATACCCTCAATAGGCAACGAAGGACGCACCCCCACAACAACGTCACCTTTCACCAGTCCACAATCCAATATCAGTTTATGCAATGGAACTGACAGATTGTTCAAACCTATTCCCCTAATTAGAACACTATTCCCAGAATCAGTCTCAGCAGAGAAAGGTAACACAGATTCCAACACAAACGATTCCGAGGCACCTGTGTCTCGTAGGATCTTCACTGGCACTAGGTTCTTACTTCCTAACATAGACACAAAACCCTCCGTAATGAAAGGTAAATAGCCTGGGTCAATATGGACTTTCACATGCCCCTGGGCCTGAGACAATGTGTCAGGAGTAAACTGATGTGGAACAGACGCAGCTAACGCCGTAGGCCTAGATTTAACGTTAACCTGTTAGGGCTAGGGGGCAGTATTGACACGGCTGGATAAAAAACATACCCGATTTAATCTGGTTACCACTCCTACCCAGTAACTAGAATATGCATATACTTATTACATATGGATAGAAAACACCCTAAATTTTCTAAAACTGTTTGAATGGTGTCTGTGAGTATAACAGAACTCAAATGGCAGGTCAAAACCTGAGAGATTCCTTTACAGGAAGTGGCCTGTCTGACCATTTCTTGAACTTCTTTTCCATCTCTATCATTTACTAAGGATCTCTGCTCTAACGTGACACTTCCCACGTCTTCCATAGGCTCTCAGAGCCCGGGAAAAAACAGAATGTCGTCATTCCAGCCCCAGGCTGAAACACATTATCGCCTTTCTCAAGTGGCCGATCAAGGGACACTGGGCTTATGCGCGTGACCCCGACCGCCCCCGCCTTTGGGATTTTTTCCTCTGTTTGCCGAAAAGGAGATTCCCTGTCGGAATATTATCGCTTTTCTACGAGAAAAATGTCGTAAAAATTGATTTTAAACAGCGGTTGACATGCTTCGAAGTACGGTAATGGAATATTTAGAATTTTATTGTCACGAATTGCGCCATGCGCGCGACACTTCTTTACTATTTCGGATAGTGTTTGGAACGCACGAACAAAACGCCGCTATTCGGATATAACGATGGATTATTTTGGACCAAACCAACATTTGTTATTGAAGTAGCAGTCCTGGGTGTGCATTCTGACGAAGACAACAAAAGGTAATCAAACTTTTATAATAGTAAATATGATTATGGTGAGTGCTAAACTTGCCGGGTGTCTAAATAGCGAGCCCGTGATGCCTGGGCTATGTACTTAGAATATTGCAAAATGTGCTTTCACCAAAAAGCTATTTTAAAATCGGACATATCGAGTGCATAGAGGAGGTCTGTATCTATAATTCTTAAAATAATTGTTATGCTTTTTGTGAACGTTTATCGTGAGTAATTTAGTAAAATGTTAGCGAATTCCCCGGAAGTTTGCGGGGGGTATGCTAGTTCTGAACGTCACATGCTAATGTAAAAAGCTGTTTTTTGATATAAATATGAACTTGATTGACGCGAGATTTCATCTGGTGAGAGAGGGGAGAAAGAGGTAAAAGAACAGGGTAGGGCAGTGTGAGCAGGACCAGCGGTGTCGTTTGACTTAGCAAACGAGGATCGGATGTCGTCAACCTTCTTTTAAAAATGGTTGACGAAGTCATCCGCAGAGAGGGAGGGGGGTGGGGGGGGGGGGATTCAGGAGGGAGTGTGTTGTCGGTGTGTGTGTGTGTGTGTTGTCGGTGTGTGTGTGTGTGTGTGTGTTGTCGGTGTGTGTGTGTGTGTTGTCGGTGTGTGTGTGTGTGTTGTCGGTGTGTGTGTGTGTGTGTGTTGTCGGTGTGTGTGTGTTGTCGGTGTGTGTGTGTGTGTTGTCGGTGTGTGTGTGTGTGTTGTCGGTGTGTGTGTGTGTGTTGTGTGTGTGTGTTGTCGGTGTGTGTGTGTTGTCGGTGTGTGTGTGTGTGTGTGTTGTCGGTGTGTGTGTGTTGTCGGTGTGTGTGTGTGTGTGTTGTCGGTGTGTGTGTGTGTGTGTTGCTGGTGTTTGTGTGTGTGTGTGTTGTCGGTGTGTGTGTGTGTGTGTGTGTGTGTGTGTGTTGTCGGTGTGTGTGTGTGTGTGTGTTGTCGGTGTGTGTGTGTGTGTGTTGTCGGTGTGTGTGTGTGTGTGTGTGTTGTCGGTGTGTGTGTGTGTGTTGTCGGTGTTGTTTGTGTGTGTGTTGTCGGTGTGTGTGTGTGTGTTGTCGGTGTGTGTGTGTGTGTGTTGTCGGTGTGTGTGTGTTGTCGGTGTGTGTGTGTGTGTGTGTGTGTGTGTGTGTTGTCGGTGTGTGTGTGTGTGTTGTCGGTGTGTGTGTGTGTGTTGTCAGTGTGTGTGTGTGTGTGTGTGTTGTCAGTGTGTGTGTGTGTGTGTTGTCGGTGTGTGTGTGTGTGTTGTCGGTGTGTGTGTGTGTGTTGTCGGTGTGTGTGTGTGTGTGTGTGTTGGCGGTGTGTGTGTGTGTGTGTGTGTGTGTGTGTGTTGTCGGTGTGTGTGGGTGTGTTGTCAGTGTGTGTGTGTTGTCGGTGTGTGTGTGTGTGTGTGTTGTCGGTGTGTTTGTGTGTGTGTGTGTTGTCGGTGTGTGTGTGTGTTTTGTCGGTGTGTGTGTGTGTGTTGTGTGTGTGTGTGTTGTCGGTGTGTGTGTGTGTGTGTTGTCGGTGTGTGTGTGTTGTCGGTGTGTGTGTGTGTGTGTTGTCGGTGTGTGTGTGTGTGTGTTGTCGGTGTGTGTGTGTGTGTTGTCGGTGTGTGTGTGTGTGTTGTGTGTGTGTGTGTTGTCGGTGTGTGTGTGTGTGTGTGTTGTCGGTGTGTGTGTGTGTGTTGTCGGTGTGTGTGTGTGTGTTGTCTGTGTGTGTGTGTGTGTTGTCGGTGTGTGTGTGTGTGTGTGTGTTGTCTGTGTGTGTGTGTGTGTTGTCGGTGTGTGTGTGTGTGTGTGTGTTGTCGGTGTGTGTGTGTTGTCGGTGTGTGTGTGTGTGTGTGTGTTGTCGGTGTGTGTGTGTTGTCGGTGTGTGTGTGTGTGTGTGTGTTGTCGGTGTGTGTGTTGTCGGTTTGTGTGTGTGTGTGTGTGTTGTCGGTGTGTGTGTGTGTGTGTTGTCGGTGTGTGTGTGTGTTGTCTGTGTGTGTGTGTGTGTTGTCGGTGTGTGTGTGTGTTGTCGGTGTGTGTGTATGAGTGTGTGTGTGTGTTGTCGGTGTGTGTGTGTGTTGTCGGTGTGTGTGTGTGTGTGTTGTCGGTGTGTGTGTGTGTGTGTTGTCGGTGTGTGTGTGTGTGTTGTCGGTGGTTGTGTGTGTTGTCGGTGTGTGTGTGTGTGTGTGTGTGTTGTCGGTGTGTGTGTGTGTGTGTGTGTGTTGTCGGTGTGTGTGTGTGTGTGTTGTCGGTGTGTGTGTGTGTGTGTGTGTTGTCGGTGTGTGTGTGTGTTGTCTGTGTGTGTGTGTGTGTTGTCGGTGTGTGTGTGTGTTGTCGGTGTGTGTGTATGAGTGTGTGTGTGTGTTGTCGGTGTGTGTGTGTGTTGTCGGTGTGTGTGTGTGTTGTCGGTGTGTGTGTGTGTGTGTTGTCGGTGTGTGTGTGTGTGTGTTGTCGGTGTGTGTGTGTGTTGTCGGTGTGTGTGTGTGTGTGTGTGTGTGTGTGTTGTCGGTGTGTGTGTGTGTGTTGTCGGTGTGTGTGTGTGTGTTGTCGGTGTGTGTGTGTGTGTGTTGTCGGTGTGTGTGTGTGTGTTGTCGGTGTGTGTGTGTGTGTGTTGTCGGTGTGTGTGTGTGTGTGTTGTCGGTTTGTGTGTGTGTGTGTGTGTTGTCGGTGTGTGTGTGTGTGTTGTCGGTGTGTGTGTGTGTTGTCGGTGTGTGTGTGTGAGTGTGTGTGTGTGTTGTCGGTGTGTGTGTGTTGTCGGTGTGTGTGTGTGTGTGTGTTGTCGGTGTGTGTGTGTGTTGTCGGTGTGTGTGTGTGTGTGTGTGTGTGTTGTCGGTGTGTGTGTGTGTGTTGTCGGTGTGTGTGTGTGTGTGTGTTGTCGGTGTGTATGTGTGTGTGTTGTCAGTGTGTGTGTGTTTGTGTTGTCGGTGTGTGTGTGTTTATGTGTTGTCGGTGTGTGTGTGTGTGTGTGTTGTCGGTGTGTGTGTGTGTGTGTGTGTGTTGTCGGTGTGTGTGTGTGTGTGTGTTGTCGGTGTGTGTGTGTTGTCGGTGTGTGTGTGTGTTGTCGGTGTGTTGCTGGTGTTTGTGTGTGTGTGTGTTGTCGGTGTGTGTGTGTGTGTTGTCGGTGTGTGTGTGTGTGTGTGTGTGTTGTCGGTGTGTGTGTGTGTGTTGTCGGTGTGTGTGTGTGTGTTGTCGGTGTGTGTGTGTGTGTGTGTGTGTGTGTGTGTGTTGTCGGTGTGTGTGTGTGTTGTCGGTGTTGTTTGTGTGTGTGTTGTCGGTGTGTGTGTGTGTGTTGTCGGTGTGTGTGTGTGTGTGTGTTGTCGGTGTGTGTGTGTTGTCGGTGTGTGTGTGTGTGTGTTGTCGGTGTGTGTGTGTGTGTGTGTTGTCGGTGTGTGTGTGTGTGTTGTCAGTGTGTGTGTGTGTGTGTTGTCAGTGTGTGTGTGTGTGTGTTGTCGGTGTGTGTGTGTGTGTGTTGTCGGTGTGTGTGTGTGTGTGTTGTCGGTGTGTGTGTGTGTGTTGTCGGTGTGTGTGTGTGTGTGTTGGCGGTGTGTGTGTGTGTGTGTGTGTGTGTGTGTGTGTGTTGTCGGTGTGTGTGGGTGTGTTGTCAGTGTGTGTGTGTTGTCGGTGTGTGTGTGTGTGTGTGTTGTCGGTGTGTTTGTGTGTGTGTGTGTTGTCGGTGTGTGTGTGTGTTTTGTCGGTGTGTGTGTGTGTGTTGTGTGTGTGTGTGTTGTCGGTGTGTGTGTGTGTGTGTTGTCGGTGTGTGTGTGTGTGTGTTGTCGGTGTGTGTGTGTGTGTGTTGTCGGTGTGTGTGTGTGTGTTGTCGGTGTGTGTGTGTGTGTTGTGTGTGTGTGTGTTGTCGGTGTGTGTGTGTGTGTTGTCGGTGTGTGTGTGTGTGTTGTCGGTGTGTGTGTGTGTGTGTGTGTTGTCTGTGTGTGTGTGTGTGTGTTGTCGGTGTGTGTGTGTGTGTGTGTGTGTGTTGTCGGTGTGTGTGTGTGTGTGTTGTCGGTGTGTGTGTGTGTGTGTGTGTTGTCGGTGTGTGTGTGTGTGTGTTGTCGGTGTGTGTGTGTGTGTGTGTGTTGTCGGTGTGTGTGTGTGTGTGTGTGTGTGTTGTCGGTGTGTGTGTTGTCGGTTTGTGTGTGTTGTCGGTGTGTGTGTTGTCGGTTTGTGTGTGTGTGTGTTGTCGGTGTGTGTGTGTGTTGTCGGTTTGTGTGTATGAGTGTGTGTGTGTGTTGTCGGTGTGTGTGTGTGTTGTCGGTGTGTGTGTGTGTGTGTTGTCGGTGTGTGTGTGTGTGTGTTGTCGGTGTGTGTGTGTGTTGTCGGTGTGTGTGTGTGTGTGTGTGTGTGTGTTGTCGGTGTGTGTGTGTTGTCGGTGTGTGTGTGTGTGTTGTCGGTGTGTGTGTGTGTTGTCGGTGTGTGTGTGTTGTCGGTGTGTGTGTGTTGTCGGTGTGTGTGTGTTGTCGGTGTGTGTGTGTGTGTGTGTGTTGTCGGTGTGTGTGTGTGTGTGTGTTGTCGGTGTGTGTGTGTGTGTTGTCGGTGTGTGTGTATGTGTGTGTTGTCGGTGTGTATGTGTGTGTGTTGTCAGTGTGTGTGTGTGTGTGTGTTGTCGGTGTGTGTGTGTTTATGTGTTGTCGGTGTGTGTGTGTGTGTGTTGTCGGTGTGTGTGTGTTGTCGGTGTGTGTGTGTGTGTGTTGTCGGTGTGTGTGTGTGTTGTGTGTGTGTGTGTGTGTGTTGTCGGTGTGTGTGTGTGTGTGTTGTCGGTGTGTGTGTGTGTGTGTGTTGTCGGTGTGTGTGTGTGTGTGTGTGTGTGTTGTCGGTGTGTGTGTGTGTGTGTTGTCGGTGTGTGTGTGTGTTGTCGGTGTGTGTGTGTGTTGTCGGTGTGTGTGTGTGTGTGTTGTCGGTGTGTGTGTGTGTGTGTTGTCGGTGTGTGTGTGTGTGTGTGTTGTCGGTGTGTGTGTGTGTGTGTGTTGTCGGTGTGTGTGTGTGTGTGTGTGTTGTCGGTGTGTGTGTGTGTGTTGTCGGTGTGTGTGTGTGTGTGTGTTGTCGGTGTGTGTGTGTTATCGGTGTGTGTGTGTGTGTGTGTTGTCGGTGTGTGTGTGTGTGTTGTCGGTGTGTGTGTGTGTGTGTTGTCGGTGTGTGTGTGTGTGTTGTCGGTGTGTGTGTGTTGTCGGTGTGTGTGTGTGTTGTGGGTGTGTTGTCGGTGTGTGTGTGTGTGTGTTGTCGGTGTGTGCGTGTGTGTTTTGTCGGTGTGTGTGTGTGTGTGTTGTCGGTGTGTGTGTGTGTGTTGTCGGTGTGTGTGTGTGTGTTGTCGGTGTGTGTGTGTGTGTGTTGTCAGTGTGTGTGTGTGTGTGTGTTGTCAGTGTGTGTGTGTGTGTGTGTTGTCGGTGTGTGTGTGTGTGTGTGTGTTGTCGGTGTGTGTGTGTGTGTGTGTGTTGTCGGTGTGTGTGTGTGTGTTGTCGGTGTGTGTGTGTGTGTGTTGTCAGTGTGTGTGTGTGTTGCTGGTGTTTGTGTGTGTGTGTGTTGTCGGTGTGTGTGTGTGTGTTGTCGGTGTGTGTGTGTGTGTTGTCGGTGTGTGTGTGTGTGTGTGTGTGTGTGTGTTGTCGGTGTGTGTGTGTGTGTTGTCGGTGTGTGTGTGTGTTGTCGGTGTGTGTGTGTTGTCGGTGTGTTTGTGTGTGTGTGTTGTCGCTGTGTGTGTGTGTTGTCGGTGTGTGTGTGTGTGTGTTGTGTGTGTGTGTGTTGTCGGTGTGTGTGTGTGTGTTGTCGGTGTGTGTGTGTGTGTATGTGTTGTCGGTGTGTGTGTGTGTGTGTGTGTGTTGTCGGTGTGTGTGTGTGTGTGTTGTCGGTGTGTGTGTGTGTGTGTGTGTGTTGTCGGTATGTGTGTGTGTGTTGCTGGTGTTTGTGTGTGTGTGTGTTGTCGGTGTGTGTGTGTGTGTTGTCGGTGTGTGTGTGTGTGTGTGTGTGTGTTGTCGGTGTGTGTGTGTGTGTTGTCGGTGTGTGTGTGTGTTGTCGGGGTGTGTGTGTGTGTGTTGTCGGTGTGTGTGTGTGTGTTGTCGGTGTGTTTGTGTGTGTGTGTGGTCGGTGTGTGTGTTTGTTGTCGGTGTGTGTGTGTGTGTTGTGTGTGTGTGTGTTGTCGGTGTGTATGTGTGTGTTGTCGGTGTGTGTGTGTGTGTGTGTTGTCGGTGTGTGTGTGTGTGTGTGTTGTGTGTGTGTGTGTTGTCGGTGTGTGTGTGTTTGTCGGTGTGTGTGTGTGTGTGTTGTCGGTGTGTGTGTGTGTGTGTTGTCGGTGTGTGTGTGTGTGTGTGTGTTGTCGGTGTGTGTGTGTGTGTGTGTGTGTGTGTTGTCGGTGTGTGTGTGTGTGTTGTCGGTGTGTGTGTGTGTGTGTGTGTGTGTGTGTGTGTGTTGTAGGTGTGTGTGTGTGTGTGTTGTGTGTGTGTGTGTGTGTTGTCGGTGTGTGTGTGTGTGTGTTGTCGGTGTGTGTGTGTGTGTGTGTTGTCGGTGTGTGTGTGTGTGTGTTGTCGGTGTGTGTGTGTGTTGTCGGTGAGTGTGTGTGTGTTGTCGGTGTGTGTGTGTGTTGTCGGTGTGTGTGTGTGTGTTGTCGGTGTGTGTGTGTGTTATCGGTGTGTGTGTGTGTGTGTGTGTTGTCGGTGTGTGTGTGTTATCGGTGTGTGTGTTGTCGGTGTGTGTGTGTGTGTGTTGTCGGTGTGTGTGTGTGTGTGTTGTCGGTGTGTGTGTGTGTGTTGTCGGTGTGTGTGTGTTGTCGGTGTGTGTGTGTGTGTGTTGTGGGTGTGTTGTCGGTGTGTGTGTGTGTGTGTGTTGTCGGTGTGTGTGTGTGTGTTTTGTCGGTGTGTGTGTGTGTGTGTTGTCGGTGTGTGTGTGTGTGTTGTGTGTGTGTGTGTTGTCGGTGTGTGTTTGTGTTGTCGGTGTGTGTGTGTGTGTGTTGTGTGTGTGTGTGTTGTCGGTGTGTTTGTGTTTGTCGGTGTGTGTGTGTGTGTGTTGTCGGTGTGTGTGTGTGTGTGTTGTCGGTGTGTGTGTGTGTGTGTTGTCGGTGTGTGTGTGTGTGTGTGTGTGTGTTGTCGGTGTGTGTGTGTGTGTTGTCGGTGTGTGTGTGTGTGTTGTCGGTGTGTGTGTGTGTGTTGTCGGTGGTTGTGTGTGTTGTCGGTGTGTGTGTGTGTGTGTGTGTGTTGTCGGTGTGTGTGTGTGTGTGTGTGTGTTGTCGGTGTGTGTGTGTGTGTGTTGTCGGTGTGTGTGTGTGTGTGTGTGTTGTCGGTGTGTGTGTGTGTTGTCTGTGTGTGTGTGTGTGTTGTCGGTGTGTGTGTGTGTTGTCGGTGTGTGTGTATGAGTGTGTGTGTGTGTTGTCGGTGTGTGTGTGTGTTGTCGGTGTGTGTGTGTGTTGTCGGTGTGTGTGTGTGTGTGTTGTCGGTGTGTGTGTGTGTGTGTTGTCGGTGTGTGTGTGTGTTGTCGGTGTGTGTGTGTGTGTGTGTGTGTGTGTGTTGTCGGTGTGTGTGTGTGTGTTGTCGGTGTGTGTGTGTGTGTTGTCGGTGTGTGTGTGTGTGTGTTGTCGGTGTGTGTGTGTGTGTTGTCGGTGTGTGTGTGTGTGTGTTGTCGGTGTGTGTGTGTGTGTGTTGTCGGTTTGTGTGTGTGTGTGTGTGTTGTCGGTGTGTGTGTGTGTGTTGTCGGTGTGTGTGTGTGTTGTCGGTGTGTGTGTGTGAGTGTGTGTGTGTGTTGTCGGTGTGTGTGTGTTGTCGGTGTGTGTGTGTGTGTGTGTTGTCGGTGTGTGTGTGTGTTGTCGGTGTGTGTGTGTGTGTGTGTGTGTGTTGTCGGTGTGTGTGTGTGTGTTGTCGGTGTGTGTGTGTGTGTGTGTTGTCGGTGTGTATGTGTGTGTGTTGTCAGTGTGTGTGTGTTTGTGTTGTCGGTGTGTGTGTGTTTATGTGTTGTCGGTGTGTGTGTGTGTGTGTGTTGTCGGTGTGTGTGTGTGTGTGTGTGTGTTGTCGGTGTGTGTGTGTGTGTGTGTTGTCGGTGTGTGTGTGTTGTCGGTGTGTGTGTGTGTTGTCGGTGTGTTGCTGGTGTTTGTGTGTGTGTGTGTTGTCGGTGTGTGTGTGTGTGTTGTCGGTGTGTGTGTGTTGTCGGTGTGTGTGTGTGTGTTGTCGGTGTGTGTGTGTGTGTTGTCGGTGTGTGTGTGTGTGTGTGTGTGTGTGTGTGTGTTGTCGGTGTGTGTGTGTGTTGTCGGTGTTGTTTGTGTGTGTGTTGTCGGTGTGTGTGTGTGTGTTGTCGGTGTGTGTGTGTGTGTGTGTTGTCGGTGTGTGTGTGTTGTCGGTGTGTGTGTGTGTGTGTTGTCGGTGTGTGTGTGTGTGTGTGTTGTCGGTGTGTGTGTGTGTGTTGTCAGTGTGTGTGTGTGTGTTGTCAGTGTGTGTGTGTGTGTGTTGTCGGTGTGTGTGTGTGTGTGTTGTCGGTGTGTGTGTGTGTGTTGTCGGTGTGTGTGTGTGTGTGTTGGCGGTGTGTGTGTGTGTGTGTGTGTGTGTGTGTGTTGTCGGTGTGTGTGGGTGTGTTGTCAGTGTGTGTGTGTTGTCGGTGTGTGTGTGTGTGTGTGTTGTCGGTGTGTTTGTGTGTGTGTGTGTTGTCGGTGTGTGTGTGTGTTTTGTCGGTGTGTGTGTGTGTGTTGTGTGTGTGTGTGTTGTCGGTGTGTGTGTGTGTGTGTTGTCGGTGTGTGTGTGTGTGTGTTGTCGGTGTGTGTGTGTGTGTGTTGTCGGTGTGTGTGTGTGTGTTGTCGGTGTGTGTGTGTGTGTTGTGTGTGTGTGTGTTGTCGGTGTGTGTGTGTGTGTTGTCGGTGTGTGTGTGTGTGTTGTCGGTGTGTGTGTGTGTGTGTGTGTTGTCTGTGTGTGTGTGTGTGTGTTGTCGGTGTGTGTGTGTGTGTGTGTGTGTGTTGTCGGTGTGTGTGTGTGTGTGTTGTCGGTGTGTGTGTGTGTGTGTGTGTTGTCGGTGTGTGTGTGTGTGTGTTGTCGGTGTGTGTGTGTGTGTGTGTGTTGTCGGTGTGTGTGTGTGTGTGTGTGTGTGTTGTCGGTGTGTGTGTTGTCGGTTTGTGTGTGTTGTCGGTGTGTGTGTTGTCGGTTTGTGTGTGTGTGTGTTGTCGGTGTGTGTGTGTGTTGTCGGTTTGTGTGTATGAGTGTGTGTGTGTGTTGTCGGTGTGTGTGTGTGTTGTCGGTGTGTGTGTGTGTGTGTTGTCGGTGTGTGTGTGTGTGTGTTGTCGGTGTGTGTGTGTGTGTGTTGTCGGTGTGTGTGTGTGTTGTCGGTGTGTGTGTGTGTGTGTGTGTGTGTGTGTGTTGTCGGTGTGTGTGTGTTGTCGGTGTGTGTGTGTGTGTTGTCGGTGTGTGTGTGTGTTGTCGGTGTGTGTGTGTTGTCGGTGTGTGTGTGTTGTCGGTGTGTGTGTGTTGTCGGTGTGTGTGTGTGTGTGTGTGTTGTCGGTGTGTGTGTGTGTGTGTGTTGTCGGTGTGTGTGTGTGTGTTGTCGGTGTGTGTGTGTGTGTGTGTTGTCGGTGTGTATGTGTGTGTGTTGTCAGTGTGTGTGTGTGTGTGTTGTCGGTGTGTGTGTGTTTATGTGTTGTCGGTGTGTGTGTGTGTGTGTTGTCGGTGTGTGTGTGTTGTCGGTGTGTGTGTGTGTGTGTTGTCGGTGTGTGTGTGTGTTGTGTGTGTGTGTGTGTGTGTTGTCGGTGTGTGTGTGTGTGTGTTGTCGGTGTGTGTGTGTGTGTGTGTTGTCGGTGTGTGTGTGTGTGTGTGTGTGTGTTGTCGGTGTGTGTGTGTGTGTGTTGTCGGTGTGTGTGTGTGTTGTCGGTGTGTGTGTGTGTTGTCGGTGTGTGTGTGTGTGTGTTGTCGGTGTGTGTGTGTGTGTGTTGTCGGTGTGTGTGTGTGTTGTCGGTGTGTGTGTGTGTGTGTGTTATCGGTGTGTGTGTGTGTGTGTGTTGTCGGTGTGTGTGTGTGTGTTGTCGGTGTGTGTGTGTGTGTTGTCGGTGTGTGTGTGTGTGTGTTGTCGGTGTGTGTGTGTGTGTTGTCGGTGTGTGTGTGTGTTGTGGGTGTGTTGTCGGTGTGTGTGTGTGTGTGTTGTCGGTGTGTGCGTGTGTGTTTTGTCGGTGTGTGTGTGTGTGTGTTGTCGGTGTGTGTGTGTGTGTTGTCGGTGTGTGTGTGTGTGTTGTCGATGTGTGTGTGTGTGATTTGTCGGTGTGTGTGTGTGTGTGTTGTCAGTGTGTGTGTGTGTGTGTGTTGTCGGTGTGTGTGTGTGTGTGTGTGTTGTCGGTGTGTGTGTGTGTGTGTGTGTTGTCGGTGTGTGTGTGTGTGTTGTCGGTGTGTGTGTGTGTGTGTTGTCAGTGTGTGTGTGTGTTGCTGGTGTTTGTGTGTGTGTGTGTTGTCGGTGTGTGTGTGTGTGTTGTCGGTGTGTGTGTGTGTGTTGTCGGTGTGTGTGTGTGTGTGTGTGTGTGTGTGTTGTCGGTGTGTGTGTGTGTGTTGTCGGTGTGTGTGTGTGTTGTCGGTGTGTGTGTGTTGTCGGTGTGTTTGTGTGTGTGTGTTGTCGCTGTGTGTGTGTGTTGTCGGTGTGTGTGTGTGTGTGTTGTGTGTGTGTGTGTTGTCGGTGTGTGTGTGTGTGTTGTCGGTGTGTGTGTGTGTGTATGTGTTGTCGGTGTGTGTGTGTGTGTGTGTGTGTTGTCGGTGTGTGTGTGTGTGTGTTGTCGGTGTGTGTGTGTGTGTGTGTGTGTTGTCGGTATGTGTGTGTGTGTTGCTGGTGTTTGTGTGTGTGTGTGTTGTCGGTGTGTGTGTGTGTGTTGTCGGTGTGTGTGTGTGTGTGTGTGTGTGTTGTCGGTGTGTGTGTGTGTGTTGTCGGTGTGTGTGTGTGTTGTCGGGGTGTGTGTGTGTGTGTTGTCGGTGTGTGTGTGTGTGTTGTCGGTGTGTTTGTGTGTGTGTGTGGTCGGTGTGTGTGTTTGTTGTCGGTGTGTGTGTGTGTGTTGTGTGTGTGTGTGTTGTCGGTGTGTGTGTGTGTGTTGTCGGTGTGTGTGTGTGTGTGTGTTGTCGGTGTGTGTGTGTGTGTGTGTGTGTTGTGTGTGTGTGTGTTGTCGGTGTGTGTGTGTTTGTCGGTGTGTGTGTGTGTGTGTTGTCGGTGTGTGTGTGTGTGTGTTGTCGGTGTGTGTGTGTGTGTGTGTGTTGTCGGTGTGTGTGTGTGTGTGTGTGTGTGTTGTCGGTGTGTGTGTGTGTGTTGTCGGTGTGTGTGTGTGTGTGTGTGTGTGTGTGTGTTGTAGGTGTGTGTGTGTGTGTGTTGTGTGTGTGTGTGTGTGTTGTCGGTGTGTGTGTGTGTGTGTTGTCGGTGTGTGTGTGTGTGTGTGTTGTCGGTGTGTGTGTGTGTGTGTTGTCGGTGTGTGTGTGTGTTGTCGGTGAGTGTGTGTGTGTTGTCGGTGTGTGTGTGTGTTGTCGGTGTGTGTGTGTGTGTTGTCGGTGTGTGTGTGTGTTATCGGTGTGTGTGTGTGTGTGTGTGTTGTCGGTGTGTGTGTGTTATCGGTGTGTGTGTTGTCGGTGTGTGTGTGTGTGTGTTGTCGGTGTGTGTGTGTGTGTGTTGTCGGTGTGTGTGTGTGTGTTGTCGGTGTGTGTGTGTTGTCGGTGTGTGTGTGTGTGTGTTGTGGGTGTGTTGTCGGTGTGTGTGTGTGTGTGTGTTGTCGGTGTGTGTGTGTGTGTTTTGTCGGTGTGTGTGTGTGTGTGTTGTCGGTGTGTGTGTGTGTGTTGTGTGTGTGTGTGTTGTCGGTGTGTGTTTGTGTTGTCGGTGTGTGTGTGTGTGTGTTGTGTGTGTGTGTGTTGTCGGTGTGTGTGTGTTTGTCGGTGTGTGTGTGTGTGTGTTGTCGGTGTGTGTGTGTGTGTGTTGTCGGTGTGTGTGTGTGTGTGTTGTCGGTGTGTGTGTGTGTGTGTGTGTGTGTTGTCGGTGTGTGTGTGTGTGTTGTCGGTGTGTGTGTGTGTGTTGTCGGTGTGTGTGTGTGTGTTGTGGTGTGTGTGTGTGTGTGTTGTAGGTGTGTGTGTGTGTGTGTTGTGTGTGTGTGTGTGTGTTGTCGGTGGTGTGTGTGTGTGTGTGTTGTCGGTGTGTGTGTGTGTGTGTGTTGTCGGTGTGTGTGTGTGTGTGTTGTCGGTGTGTGTGTGTGTTGTCGGTGTGTGTGTGTGTGTTGTCGGTGTGTGTGTGTGTTGTCGGTGTGTGTGTGTGTGTTGTCGGTGTGTGTGTGTGTTATCGGTGTGTGTGTGTGTGTGTGTGTTGTCGGTGTGTGTGTGTTATCGGTGTGTGTGTTGTCGGTGTGTGTGTGTGTGTGTGTGTTGTCGGTGTGTGTGTGTGTGTGTTGTCGGTGTGTGTGTGTGTGTTGTCGGTGTGTGTGTGTTGTCGGTGTGTGTGTGTGTGTGTTGTGGGTGTGTTGTCGGTGTGTGTGTGTGTGTGTGTGTTGTCGGTGTGTGTGTGTGTGTTTTGTCGGTGTGTGTGTGTGTGTGTTGTCGGTGTGTGTGTGTGTGTTGTGTGTGTGTGTGTTGTCGGTGTGTGTGTGTGTGTTGTCGGTGTGTGTGTTGTCGGTGTGTGTGTGTGTGTGTGTGTGTTGTCGTGTGTGTGTGTGTGTTGTCGGTGTGTGTGTGTGTGTGTTGTCGGTGTGTGTGTGTGTGTGTTGTCGGTGTGTGTGTGTGTGTGTGTTGTCGGTATGTGTGTGTGTGTTTCTGGTGTTTGTGTGTGTGTGTGTTGTCGGTGTGTGTGTGTGTGTTGTCGGTGTGTGTGTGTGTGTGTTGTCGGTGTGTGTGTGTGTGTTGTCGGTGTGTGTGTGTGTGTGTGTTGTCGGGGTGTGTGTGTGTTGTCGGTGTGTGTGTGTGTGTTGTCGGTGTGTTTGTGTGTGTGTGTGGTCGGTGTGTGTGTGTGTGTGTTGTCGGTGTGTGTGTGTGTGTTGTGTGTGTGTGTGTTGTCGGTGTGTGTGTGTGTGTTGTCGGTGTGTGTGTGTGTGTTGTCGGTGTGTGTGTGTGTGTGTGTTGTCGGTGTGTGTGTGTGTGTGTTTGTGTTGTCGGTGTGTGTGTGTGTGTGTGTGTGTTGTCGGTGTGTGTGTGTTTTGTCGGTGTGTGTGTGTGTGTGTTGTAGGTGTGTGTGTGTGTGTGTTGTCGGTGTGTGTGTGTGTGTTGTCGGTGTGTGTGTGTGTGTTGTCGGTGTGTGTGTGTGTGTTGTCGGTGTGTGTGTGTGTGTTGTCGGTGTGTGTGTGTGTGTGTTGTGTGTGTGTGTGTGTGTTGTCGGTGTGTGTGTGTGTGTGTTGTCGTTGTGTGTGTGTGTGTGTGTTGTCGGTGTGTGTGTGTGTGTGTTGTCGGTGTGTGTGTGTGTTGTCGGTGTGTGTGTGTGTGTGTGTTGTCGGTGTGTGTGTGTGTGTGTTGTCGGTGTGTGTGTGTGTGTTGTCGGTGTGTGTGTGTGTTGTCGGTGTGTGTGTGTGTGTGTGTGTTGTCGGTGTGTGAGTGTTATCGGTGTGTGTGTGTGTTGTCGGTGTGTGTGTGTGTGTGTGTGTTGTCGGTGTGTGTGTGTGTGTGTTGTCGGTGTGTGTGTGTGTGTTGTCGGTGTGTGTGTGTGTGTTGTGGGTGTGTTGTCGGTGTGTGTGTGTGTGTGTTGTCGGTGTGTGCGTGTGTGTTTTGTCGGTGTGTGTGTGTGTGTGTTGTCGGTGTGTGTGTGTGTGTTGTGTGTGTGTGTGTTGTCGGTGTGTGTGTGTGTTGTCGGTGTGTGTGTGTGTGTGTGTGTGTTGTCGGTGTGTGTGTTTGTGTTGATGGTGTGTGTGTGTGTTGTCGGTGTGTGTGTGTGTGTGTTGTCAGTGTGTGTGTGTGTGTGTGTTGTCGGTGTGTGTGTGTGTGTGTGTTGTCGGTGTGTGTGTGTGTGTGTGTTGTCGGTGTGTGTGTGTGTGTGTGTTGTCGGTGTGTGTGTGTGTGTGTTGTCAGTGTGTGTGTGTGTTGCTGGTGTTTGTGTGTGTGTGTGTTGTCGGTGTGTGTGTGTGTGTGTGTGTGTGTTGTCGGTGTGTGTGTGTGTGTTGTCGGTGTGTGTGTGTGTGTTGTCGGTGTGTTTGTGTGTGTGTGTTGTCGCTGTGTGTGTGTGTGTGTGTTGTCGGTTTGTGTGTGTGTGTGTTGTGTGTGTGTGTGTTGTCGGTGTGTGTGTGTGTGTTGTCGGTGTGTGTGTGTATGTGTTGTCGGTGTGTGTGTGTGTGTGTTGTCGGTGTGTGTGTGTGTGTGTTGTCGGTGTGTGTGTGTGTGTTGTCGGTATGTGTGTGTGTGTTGCTGGTGTTTGTGTGTGTGTGTGTTGTCGGTGTGTGTGTGTGTGTTGTCGGTGTGTGTGTGTGTGTGTGTGTGTGTGTGTTGTCGGTGTGTGTGTGTGTGTGTTGTCGGTGTGTGTGTGTGTGTGTTGTCGGGGTGTGTGTGTGTGTGTTGTCGGTGTGTGTGTGTGTGTTGTCGGTGTGTTTGTGTGTGTGTGTGGTCGGTGTGTGTGTGTGTGTGTTGTCGGTGTGTGTGTGTGTGTGTTGTGTGTGTGTGTGTTGTCGGTGTGTGTGTGTGTTGTCGGTGTGTGTGTGTGTGTTCTCGGTGTGTTTGTGTGTGTGTGTGGTCGGTGTGTGTGTGTGTGTGTTGTCGGTGTGTGTGTGTGTGTGTTGTGTGTGTGTGTGTTGTCGGTGTGTGTGTGTGTGTTGTCGGTGTGTGTGTGTGTGTGTGTTGTCGGTGTGTGTGTGTGTGTGTGTTGTCGGTGTGTGTGTGTGTGTGTGTGTTGTCGGTGTGTGTGTGTGTGTGTGTGTTGTCGGTGTGTGTGTGTGTGTGTTGTGTTGTCGGTGTGTGTGTGTGTGTGTTGTGTGTGTGTGTGTTGTCGGTGTGTGTGTGTGTGTTGTCGGTGTGTGTGTGTGTTGTCGGTGTGTGTGTGTGTGTGTGTGTGTGTGTTGTCGGTGTGTGTGTGTGTGTGTTGTCGGGGTGTGTGTGTGTGTGTTGTCGGTGTGTGTGTGTGTGTTGTCGGTGTGTTTGTGTGTGTGTGTGGTCGGTGTGTGTGTGTGTGTGTTGTCGGTGTGTGTGTGTGTGTTGTGTGTGTGTGTGTTGTCGGTGTGTGTGTGTGTGTTGTCGGTGTGTGTGTGTGTGTTCTCGGTGTGTTTGTGTGTGTGTGTGGTCGGTGTGTGTGTGTGTGTGTTGTCGGTGTGTGTGTGTGTGTTGTGTGTGTGTGTTGTCGGTGTGTGTGTGTGTGTTGTCGGTGTGTGTGTGTGTGTGTGTTGTCGGTGTGTGTGTGTGTGTGTGTTGTCGGTGTGTGTGTGTGTGTTTGTGTTGTCGGTGTGTGTGTGTGTGTGTGTGTTGTCGGTGTGTGTGTGTGTTGTCGGTGTGTGTGTGTGTGTGTGTGTGTTGTAGGTGTGTGTGTGTGTTGTCGGTGTGTGTGTGTGTGTTGTCGGTGTGTGTGGTGTGTGTGTGTTGTCGGTGTGTGTGTGTGTGTTGTCGGTGTGTGTGTGTGTGTGTTGTCGGGGTGTGTGTGTGTGTGTTGTCGGTGTGTGTGTGTGTGTTGTCGGTGTGTTTGTGTGTGTGTGTGGTCGGTGTGTGTGTGTGTGTGTTGTCGGTGTGTGTGTGTGTGTTGTGTGTGTGTGTGTTGTCGGTGTGTGTGTGTGTGTTGTCGGTGTGTGTGTGTGTGTTGTCGGTGTGTGTGTGTGTGTGTGTGGTCGGTGTGTGTGTGTGTGTGTTGTCGGTGTGTGTGTGTGTGTTGTGTGTGTGTGTTGTCGGTGTGTGTGTGTGTGTTGTCGGTGTGTGTGTGTGTGTGTGTTGTCGGTGTGTGTGTGTGTGTGTGTGTGTTGTCGGTGTGTGTGTGTGTGTTTGTGTTGTCGGTGTGTGTGTGTGTGTGTTGTCGGTGTGTGTGTGTGTTGTCGGTGTGTGTGTGTGTGTGTGTTGTCGGTGTGTGTGTGTGTGTGTTGTCGGTGTGTGTGTGTGTTGTCGGTGTGTGTGTGTGTGTGTGTGTGTGTTGTCGGTGTGTGTGTGTGTGTGTGTGTGTGTGTGTGTTGTCGGTGTGTGTGTGTGTGTTGTCGGTGTGTGTGTGTTGTCGGTGTGTGTGTGTGTGTGTGTTGTCGGTGTGTGTGTGTGTGTGTTGTCGGTGTGTGTGTGTGTGTGTGTTGTCGGTGTGTGTGTGTTTGTGTTGTCGGTGTGTGTGTGTGTGTGTGTTGTCGGTGTGTGTGTGTGTTGTCGGTGTGTGTGTGTGTGTGTTGTCGGTTTGTGTGTGTGTGTGTGTGTTGTCGGTGTGTGTGTGTGTTGTCGGTGTGTGTGTGTGTGTTGTCGGTGTGTGTGTGTGTTGTCGGTGTGTGTGTGTGTGTTGTCGGTGTGTTTGTGTGTGTGTGTGGTCGGTGTGTGTGTGTGTGTGTTGTCGGTTGTGTGTGTGTGTGTGTGTTGTCGGTGTGTGTGTGTGTTGTCGGTGTGTGTGTGTGTGTTGTCGGTGTGTGTGTGTGTGTTGTCGGTGTGTTTGTGTGTGTGTGTGGTCGGTGTGTGTGTGTGTGTGTTGTCGGTGTGTGTGTGTGTGTGTTGTGTGTGTGTGTGTTGTCGGTGTGTGTGTGTGTTGTCGGTGTGTGTGTGTGTGTTCTCGGTGTGTTTGTGTGTGTGTGTGGTCGGTGTGTGTGTGTGTGTGTTGTAGGTGTGTGTGTGTGTGTGTTGTGTGTGTGTGTGTTGTGTGTGTGTGTGTTGTCGGTGTGTGTGTGTGTGTTGTCGGTGTGTGTGTGTGTGTGTGTTGTCGGTGTGTGTGTGTGTGTGTGTGTTGTCGGTGTGTGTGTGTGTGTGTTTGTGTTGTCGGTGTGTGTGTGTGTGTGTTGTGTGTGTGTGTGTTGTCGGTGTGTGTGTGTGTTGTCGGTGTGTGTGTGTGTGTTGTCGGTGTGTGTGTGTGTGTGTTGTCGGTGTGTGTGTGTGTTGTCGGTGTGTGTGTGTGTGTGTGTGTGTGTGTGTTGTCGGTGTGTGTGTGTGTGTGTTGTCGGGGTGTGTGTGTGTGTGTTGTCGGTGTGTGTGTGTGTGTTGTCGGTGTGTTTGTGTGTGTGTGTGGTCGGTGTGTGTGTGTGTGTGTTGTCGGTGTGTGTGTGTGTGTGTGTGTGTGTGTGTGTTGTCGGTGTGTGTGTGTGTGTTGTCGGTGTGTGTGTGTGTGTTCTCGGTGTGTTTGTGTGTGTGTGTGGTCGGTGTGTGTGTGTGTGTGTTGTCGGTGTGTGTGTGTGTGTTGTGTGTGTGTGTTGTCGGTGTGTGTGTGTGTGTTGTCGGTGTGTGTGTGTGTGTGTGTTGTCGGTGTGTGTGTGTGTGTGTGTTGTCGGTGTGTGTGTGTGTGTTTGTGTTGTCGGTGTGTGTGTGTGTGTGTGTGTTGTCGGTGTGTGTGTGTGTTGTCGGTGTGTGTGTGTGTGTGTGTTGTAGGTGTGTGTGTGTGTTGTCGGTGTGTGTGTGTGTGTTGTCGGTGTGTGTGAGTGTGTGTGTGTTGTCGGTGTGTGTGTGTGTGTTGTCGGTGTGTGTGTGTGTGTTGTCGGGGTGTGTGTGTGTGTGTTGTCGGTGTGTGTGTGTGTGTTGTCGGTGTGTTTGTGTGTGTGTGTGGTCGGTGTGTGTGTGTGTGTGTTGTCGGTGTGTGTGTGTGTGTTGTGTGTGTGTGTGTTGTCGGTGTGTGTGTGTGTGTTGTCGGTGTGTGTGTGTGTGTTCTCGGTGTGTGTGTGTGTGTGTGTGGTCGGTGTGTGTGTGTGCGTGTTGTCGGGTGTGTGTGTGTGTGTTGTGTGTGTGTGTTGTCGGTGTGTGTGTGTGTGTTGTCGGTGTGTGTGTGTGTTGTCGGTGTGTGTGTGTGTGTGTGTGTGTGTGTTGTCGGTGTGTGTGTGTGTGTTTGTGTTGTCGGTGTGTGTGTGTGTGTGTTGTCGGTGTGTGTGTGTGTTGTCGGTGTGTGTGTGTGTGTGTGTTGTAGGTGTGTGTGTGTGTGTGTTGTCGGTGTGTGTGTGTGTTGTCGGTGTGTGTGTGTGTGTGTGTGTGTGTGTGTTGTCGGTGTGTGTGTGTGTGTTGTCGGTGTGTGTGTGTTGTCGGTGTGTGTGTGTGTGTGTGTGTTGTCGGTGTGTATGTGTGTGTGTTGTCGGTGTGTGTGTGTGTGTGTTGTCGGTGTGTGTGTGTGTGTGTTGTCGGTGTGTGTGTGTGTGTGTGTGTGTGTGTGTGTTGTCGGTGTGTGTGTGTGTTGTCGGTGTGTGTGTGTGTGTGTTGTCGGTTTGTGTGTGTGTGTGTGTGTTGTCGGTGTGTGTGTGTGTTGTCGGTGTGTGTGTGTGTGTGTGTCGGTGTGTGTGTGTGTTGTCGGTGTGTGTGTGTGTGTTGTCGGTGTGTGTGTGTGTGAGTGTTGTGAGTGTGTTGTCGGTGTGTGTGTGTGTGTGTTGTCGGTGTGTGTGTGTGAGTGTGTGTGTTGTCGGTGTGTGTGTGTGTGTTGTCGGTGTGTGTGTGTGTTGTCGGTGTGTGTGTGTGTGTGTTGTCGGTTGTGTGTGTGTGTGTGTGTTGTCGGTGTGTGTGTGTGTTGTCGGTGTGTGTGTGTGTGTTGTCGGTGTGTGTGTGTGTTGTCGGTGTGTGTGTGTGTGTTGTCGGTGTGTGTGTGTGTGTGTGTTGTGAGTGTGTTGTCGGTGTGTGTGTGTGTGTGTTGTCGGTGTGTGCGTGTGTGTGTTGTCGGTGTGTGTGTGTGTGTGTTGTCGGTGTGTGTGTGTGTGTTGTGTGTGTGTGTGTGTGTCGGTGTGTGTGTGTGTGTGTGTGTGTTGTCGGTGTGTGTGTGTGTGTTGTCGGTGTGTGTGTGTGTGTTGTCGGTGTGTGTGTGTGTGTTGTCGGTGTGTGTGTGTGTGTTGTCGGTGTGTGTGTGTGTGTGTTGTCGGTGTGTATGTGTGTGTGTTGTCGGTGTGTGTGTGTGTGTGTTGTCGGTGTGTGTGTGTTTATGTGTTGTCGGGGTGTGTGTGTGTGTGTTGTCGGTGTGTGTGTGTGTGTTGTCGGTGTGTGTGTGTGTTGTCGGTGTGTGTGTGTGTGTTGTCGGTGTGTGTGTGTGTGTGTGTTGTCGGTGTGTGTGTGTGTTGTCGGTGTGTGTGTGTGTGTGTGTGTTGTCGGTGTGTGTGTGTGTGTGTGTGTGTTGTCGGTGTGTGTGTGGGTGTGTGTGTGTTGTGTGTGTGTTGTCGGTGTGTGTGTGTGTGTGTTGTCGGTGTGTGTGTGTTGTCGGTGTGTGTGTGTGTGTGTTGTCGGTGTGTGTGTGTGTGTGTGTGTTGTCGGTGTGTGTGTGTTGTCGGTGTGTGTGTGTGTGTGTGTTGTCGGTGTGTGTGTGTGTGTGTTGTCGGTGTGTGTGTGTGTTGTCGGTGTGTGTGTGTGTGTGTGTTGTCGGTGTGTGTGTGTTGTCGGTGTGTGTGTGTGTGTGTTGTGGGTGTGTTGTCGGTGTGTGTGTGTGTGTGTGTTGTCGGTGTGTGTGTGTGTGTTTTGTCGGTGTGTGTGTTGTCGGTGTGTGTGTGTGTTGTCGGTGTGTGTGTGTGTTGTCGGTGTGTGTGTGTGTGTGTGTGTGTTGTCGGTGTGTGTGTGTGTGTTGTCGGTGTGTGTGTGTGTGTGTGTTGTCGGTGTGTGTGTGTGTGTGTGTTGTCGGTGTGTGTGTGTGTGTTGTCGGTGTGTGTGTGTGTGTTGTCGGTGTGTGTGTGTGTGTGTGTGTGTGTGTGTTGTCGGTGTGTGTGTGTGTGTGTGTGTGTGTGTTGTCGGTGTGTGTGTGTGTGTTGTCGGTGTGTGTGTGTGTGTTGTCGGTGTGTGTGTGTGTTGTCGGTGTGTGTGTGTGTGTGTTGTCGGTGTGTGTGTGTGTGTGTGTGTTGTCGGTGTGTGTGTGTGTTGTCGGTGTGTGTGTGTGTGTTGTCGGTGTGTGTGTGTGTTGTCGGTGTGTGTGTGTGTGTTGTCGGTGTGTGTGTGTGTGTGTGGTCGGTGTGTGTGTGTGTGTGTTGTCGGTTGTGTGTGTGTGTGTGTGTGTTGTCGGTGTGTGTGTGTGTTGTCGGGTGTGTGTGTGTGTGTTGTCGGTGTGTGTGTGTGTGTTGTCGGTGTGTTTGTGTGTGTGTGTGGTCGGTGTGTGTGTGTGTGTGTTGTCGGTGTGTGTGTGTGTGTGTTGTGTGTGTGTGTGTTGTCGGTGTGTGTGTGTGTTGTCGGTGTGTGTGTGTGTGTTCTCGGTGTGTTTGTGTGTGTGTGTGGTCGGTGTGTGTGTGTGTGTTGTGGTGTGTGTGTGTGTTGTGTGTGTGTGTGTTGTGTGTGTGTGTGTTGTCGGTGTGTGTGTGTGTGTTGTCGGTGTGTGTGTGTGTGTGTGTTGTCGGTGTGTGTGTGTGTGTGTGTGTTGTCGGTGTGTGTGTGTGTGTGTTTGTGTTGTCGTGTGTGTGTGTGTGTGTTGTGTGTGTGTGTGTTGTCGGTGTGTGTGTGTGTTGTCGGTGTGTGTGTGTGTGTTGTCGGTGTGTGTGTGTGTGTGTTGTCGGTGTGTGTGTGTGTTGTCGGTGTGTGTGTGTGTGTGTGTGTGTGTGTGTTGTCGGTGTGTGTGTGTGTGTGTTGTCGGGGTGTGTGTGTGTGTGTTGTCGGTGTGTGTGTGTGTGTTGTCGGTGTGTTTGTGTGTGTGTGTGGTCGGTGTGTGTGTGTGTGTGTTGTCGGTGTGTGTGTGTGTGTTGTGTGTGTGTGTGTTGTCGGTGTGTGTGTGTGTGTTGTCGGTGTGTGTGTGTGTGTTCTCGGTGTGTTTGTGTGTGTGTGTGGTCGGTGTGTGTGTGTGTGTGTTGTCGGTGTGTGTGTGTGTGTTGTGTGTGTGTGTTGTCGGTGTGTGTGTGTGTGTTGTCGGTGTGTGTGTGTGTGTGTGTTGTCGGTGTGTGTGTGTGTGTGTGTTGTCGGTGTGTGTGTGTGTGTTTGTGTTGTCGGTGTGTGTGTGTGTGTGTGTGTTGTCGGTGTGTGTGTGTGTTGTCGGTGTGTGTGTGTGTGTGTGTTGTAGGTGTGTGTGTGTGTTGTCGGTGTGTGTGTGTGTGTTGTCGGTGTGTGTGAGTGTGTGTGTGTTGTCGGTGTGTGTGTGTGTGTTGTCGGTGTGTGTGTGTGTGTGTTGTCGGGGTGTGTGTGTGTGTGTTGTCGGTGTGTGTGTGTGTGTTGTCGGTGTGTTTGTGTGTGTGTGTGGTCGGTGTGTGTGTGTGTGTGTTGTCGGTGTGTGTGTGTGTGTTGTGTGTGTGTGTGTTGTCGGTGTGTGTGTGTGTGTTGTCGGTGTGTGTGTGTGTGTTCTCGGTGTGTTTGTGTGTGTGTGTGGTCGGTGTGTGTGTGTGTGTGTTGTCGGTGTGTGTGTGTGTGTTGTGTGTGTGTTGTCGGTGTGTGTGTGTGTGTTGTCGGTGTGTGTGTGTGTGTGTGTTGTCGGTGTGTGTGTGTGTGTGTGTGTGTTGTCGGTGTGTGTGTGTGTGTTTGTGTTGTCGGTGTGTGTGTGTGTTGTGTTGTCGGTGTGTGTGTGTGTTGTCGGTGTGTGTGTGTGTGTGTGTTGTAGGTGTGTGTGTGTGTGTGTTGTCGGTGTGTGTGTGTGTTGTCGGTGTGTGTGTGTGTGTGTGTGTGTGTGTGTTGTCGGTGTGTGTGTGTGTGTTGTCGGTGTGTGTGTGTGTGTGTGTTGTCGGTGTGTATGTGTGTGTGTTGTCAGTGTGTGTGTGTGTGTGTTGTCGGTGTGTGTGTGTTTGTGTTGTCGGTGTGTGTGTGTGTGTGTGTTGTCGGTGTGTGTGTGTGTTGTCGGTGTGTGTGTGTGTGTGTTGTCGGTTTGTGTGTGTGTGTGTGTGTTGTCGGTGTGTGTGTGTGTTGTCGGTGTGTGTGTGTGTGTTGTCGGTGTGTGTGTGTGTTGTCGGTGTGTGTGTGTTGTCGGTGTGTGTGTGTGTGAGTGTTGTGAGTGTGTTGTCGGTGTGTGTGTGTGTGTGTTGTCGGTGTGTGCGTGTGTGTGTTGTCGGTGTGTGTGTGTGTGTGTTGTCGGTGTGTGTGTGTGTGTTGTGTGTGTGTGTGTTGTCGGTGTGTGTGTGTGAGTGTGTGTGTTGTCGGTGTGTGTGTGTGTGTTGTCGGTGTGTGTGTGTGTTGTCGGTGTGTGTGTGTGTGTGTTGTCGGTTTGTGTGTGTGTGTGTGTGTTGTCGGTGTGTGTGTGTGTTGTCGGTGTGTGTGTGTGTGTTGTCGGTGTGTGTGTGTGTTGTCGGTGTGTGTGTGTGTGTTGTCGGTGTGTGTGTGTGTGAGTGTTGTGAGTGTGTTGTCGGTGTGTGTGTGTGTGTGTTGTCGGTGTGTGCGTGTGTGTTTTGTCGGTGTGTGTGTGTGTGTGTTGTCGGTGTGTGTGTGTGTGTTGTGTGTGTGTGTGTTGTCGGTGTGTGTGTGTGAGTGTGTGTGTTGTCGGTGTGTGTGTGTGTGTTGTCGGTGTGTGTGTGTGTGTGTGTTGTCGGTGTGTGTGTGTGTGTTGTCGGTGTGTGTGTGTGTGTTGTCGGTGTGTGTGTGTGTGTGTTGTCGGTGTGTATGTGTGTGTGTTGTCGGTGTGTGTGTGTGTGTGTTGTCGGTGTGTGTGTGTTTATGTGTTGTCGGGGTGTGTGTGTGTGTGTTGTCGGTGTGTGTGTGTGTGTTGTCGGTGTGTGTGTGTGTTGTCGGTGTGTGTGTGTGTGTTGTCGGTGTGTGTGTGTGTGTGTGTTGTCGGTGTGTGTGTGTGTTGTCGGTGTGTGTGTGTGTGTGTGTGTTCTCGGTGTGTGTGTGTGTGTGTGTGTGTTGTCGGTGTGTGTGTGGGTGTGTGTGTGTTGTGTGTGTGTTGTCGGTGTGTGTGTGTGTGTGTTGTCGGTGTGTGTGTGTTGTCGGTGTGTGTGTGTGTGTGTTGTCGGTGTGTGTGTGTGTGTGTGTGTTGTCGGTGTGTGTGTGTTATCGGTGTGTGTGTGTGTGTGTGTTGTCGGTGTGTGTGTGTGTGTGTTGTCGGTGTGTGTGTGTGTTGTCGGTGTGTGTGTGTGTGTGTGTTGTCGGTGTGTGTGTGTTGTCGGTGTGTGTGTGTGTGTGTTGTGGGTGTGTTGTCGGTGTGTGTGTGTGTGTGTGTTGTCGGTGTGTGCGTGTGTGTTTTGTCGGTGTGTGTGTGTTGTGTGTGTGTGTGTTGTCGGTGTGTGTGTGTGTTGTCGGTGTGTGTGTGTGTGTGTGTGTGTTGTCGGTGTGTGTGTGTGTGTTGTCGGTGTGTGTGTGTGTGTGTGTTGTCGGTGTGTGTGTGTGTGTGTGTTGTCGGTGTGTGTGTGTGTGTTGTCGGTGTGTGTGTGTGTGTTGTCGGTGTGTGTGTGTGTGTGTGTGTGTGTGTGTTGTCGGTGTGTGTGTGTGTGTGTGTGTGTGTGTGTTGTCGGTGTGTGTGTGTGTGTTGTCGGTGTGTGTGTGTGTGTTGTCGGTGTGTGTGTGTGTGTGTTGTTGGTGTGTGTGTGTGTGTTGTCGGTGTGTTTGTGTGTGTGTGTTGTCGCTGTCTGTGTGTGTTGTCGGTGTGTGTGTGTGTGTTGTCGGTGTGTGTGTGTGTGTGTGTGTGTGTGTTGTCGGTGTGTGTGTGTGTGTGTTGTCGGTGTGTGTGTGTGTGTGTTGTCGGTATGTGTGTGTGTGTGTTGTCGGTGTGTGTGTGTGTGTGTGTGTGTGTGTGTGTGTGTGTGTGTTGTCGGTGTGTGTGTGTGTGTTGTCGGTGTGTGTGTGTGTGTGTTGTCGGTGTGTGTGTGTGTGTTGTCGGTGTGTGTGTGTGTGTTGTCGGTGTGTTTGTGTGTGTGTGTGGTCGGTGTGTGTGTGTGTGTGTTGTCGGTGTGTGTGTGTTGTGTGTGTGTGTGTTGTCGGTGTGTGTGTTTGTTGTCGGTGTGTGTGTGTGTGTGTGTGTTGTCGGTGTGTGTGTGTGTGTGTGTGTTGTCGGTGTGTGTGTGTGTGTGTGTTTGTGTTGTCGGTGTGTGTGTGTGTGTGTGTGTTGTGTGTGTGTGTGTTGTCGGTGTGTGTGTGTGTTGTCGGTGTGTGTGTGTGTGTGTTTTGTCGGTGTGTGTGTGTGTGTGTTGTCGGTGTGTGTGTGTGTTGTCGGTGTGTGTGTGTGTGTGTGTGTGTGTTGTCGGTGTGTGTGTGTGTGTTGTCGGTGTGTGTGTGTGTGTGTTGTCGGTGTGTGTGTGTGTGTTGTCGGTGTGTATGTGTGTGTGTTGTCAGTGTGTGTGTGTGTGTGTTGTCGGTGTGTGTGTGTTTATGTGTTGTCGGTGTGTGTGTGTGTGTTGTCGGTGTGTGTGTGTGTGTTGTCGGTGTGTGTGTGTGTGTGTTGTCGGTGTGTGTGTGTTGTCGGTGTGTGTGTGTGTGTGTGTGTTGTCGGTGTGTGTGTGTTGTCGGTGTGTGTGTGTTGTCGGTGTGTGTGTGTGTTGTCGGTGTGTTGTCGGTGTGTGTTGTCGGTGTGTGTGTGTGTGTTGTGTGTGTGTGTGTTTTCGGTGTGTGTGTGTGTTGTCGGTGTGTGTGTGTGTGTGTTGTCGGTGTGTGTGTGTGTGTTGTCGGTGTGTGTGTGTGTGTGTTGTCGGTGTGTGTGTGTGTGTGTGTTGTCGGTGTGTGTGTGTGTGTTGTCGGTGTGTGTGTGTGTGTTGTCGGTGTGTGTGTGTGTGTTGTGTGTGTGTGTGTTGTCGGTGTGTGTGTTTGTGTGTTGTCGGTGTGTGTGTGTGTGTGTGTGTTGTCGGTGTGTGTGTGTTGTCGGTGTGTGTGTGTGTGTGTGTGTTGTCAGTGTGTGTGTGTGTGTGTGTGTTGTCGGTGTGTGTGTGTGTGTTGTCGTTGTGTGTGTGTGTGTTGTCGGTGTTGTGAGTGTGTGTGTTGTCGGTGTGTGTGTGTGTTGTCGGTGTGTTTGTGTGTGTGTGTTCTCGGTGTGTTTGTGTGTGTGTGTGGTCGGTGTGTGTGTGTGTGTGTTGTAGGTGTGTGTGTGTGTGTGTTGTGTGTGTGTGTGTTGTCGGTGTGTGTGTGTGTGTTGTCGGTGTGTGTGTGTGTGTGTGTGTGTTGTCGGTGTGTGTGTGTGTGTGTGTTGTCGGTGTGTGTGTGTGTGTGTTTGTGTTGTCGGTGTGTGTGTGTGTGTGTGTTGTGTGTGTGTGTGTTGTCGGTGTGTGTGTGTGTTGTCGGTGTGTGTGTGTGTGTTGTCGGTGTGTGTGTGTGTGTGTGTTGTCGGTGTGTGTGTGTGTTGTCGGTGTGTGTGTGTGTGTGTGTGTGTGTGTGTGTGTGTGTTGTCGGTGTGTGTGTGTGTGTGTTGTCGGGGTGTGTGTGTGTGTGTTGTCGGTGTGTGTGTGTGTGTTGTCGGTGTGTTTGTGTGTGTGTGTGGTCGGTGTGTTTGTGTGTGTGTGTGGTCGGTGTGTGTGTGTGTGTGTTGTCGGTGTGTGTGTGTGTGTTGTGTGTGTGTGTGTTGTCGGTGTGTGTGTGTGTGTTGTCGGTGTGTGTGTGTGTGTTCTCGGTGTGTTTGTGTGTGTGTGTGGTCGGTGTGTGTGTGTGTGTGTTGTCGGTGTGTGTGTGTGTGTTGTGTGTGTGTGTTGTCGGTGTGTGTGTGTGTGTGTTGTCGGTGTGTGTGTGTGTGTGTGTTGTCGGTGTGTGTGTGTGTGTGTGTGTGTTGTCGGTGTGTGTGTGTGTGTTTGTGTTGTCGGTGTGTGTGTGTGTGTGTGTGTTGTCGGTGTGTGTGTGTGTTGTCGGTGTGTGTGTGTGTGTGTGTGTTGTAGGTGTGTGTGTGTGTGTGTTGTCGGTGTGTGTGTGTGTGTTGTCGGTGTGTGTGAGTGTGTGTGTGTTGTCGGTGTGTGTGTGTGTGTGTTGTCGGTGTGTGTGTGTGTGTGTGTTGTCGGGGTGTGTGTGTGTGTGTTGTCGGTGTGTGTGTGTGTGTTGTCGGTGTGTTTGTGTGTGTGTGTGGTCGGTGTGTGTGTGTGTGTGTTGTCGGTGTGTGTGTGTGTGTTGTCGGTGTGTGTGTGTGTGTGTGTGTGTGTGTGTGTGTGTTGTCGGTGTGTGTGTGTGTGTGTTGTCGGGGTGTGTGTGTGTGTGTTGTCGGTGTGTGTGTGTGTGTTGTCGGTGTGTTTGTGTGTGTGTGTGGTCGGTGTGTGTGTGTGTGTGTGGTCGGTGTGTGTGTGTGTGTTGTGTGTGTGTGTGTTGTCGGTGTGTGTGTGTGTGTTGTCGGTGTGTGTGTGTGTGTTCTCGGTGTGTTTGTGTGTGTGTGTGGTCGGTGTGTGTGTGTTGTCGGTGTGTGTGTGTGTGTTGTGTGTGTGTGTTGTCGGTGTGTGTGTGTGTGTTGTCGGTGTGTGTGTGTGTGTGTGTTGTCGGGTGTGTGTGTGTGTGTTGTCGCTGTGTGTGTGTGTGTTGTCGGTGTGTTTGTGTGTGTGTGTGGTCGGTGTGTGTGTGTGTGTGTTGTCGGTGTGTGTGTGTGTGTGTGTGTGTGTGTGTTGTCGGTGTGTGTGTGTGTGTTGTCGGTGTGTGTGTGTGTGTTGTCGGTGTGTGTGTGTGTGTGTGTTGTCGGTGTGTGTGTGTGTGTGTGTGTTGTCGGTGTGTGTGTGTGTGTTTGTGTTGTCGGTGTGTGTGTGTGTGTGTGTGTTGTCGGTGTGTGTGTGTGTTGTCGGTGTGTGTGTGTGTGTGTGTTGTAGGTGTGTGTGTGTGTGTGTTGTCGGTGTGTGTGTGTGTTGTCGGTGTGTGTGTGTGTGTGTGTTGTCGGTGTGTGTGTGTGTGTTGTCGGTGTGTGTGTGTGTGTGTGTTGTCGGTGTGTATGTGTGTGTGTTGTCAGTGTGTGTGTGTGTGTGTTGTCGGTGTGTGTGTGTTTATGTGTTGTCGGTGTGTGTGTGTGTGTGTTGTCGGTGTGTGTGTGTGTTGTCGGTGTGTGTGTGTGTGTGTTGTCGGTTTGTGTGTGTGTGTGTGTGTTGTCGGTGTGTGTGTGTGTGTTGTCGGTGTGTGTGTGTGTTGTCGGTGTGTGTGTGTGTGTTGTCGGTGTGTGTGTGTGTTGTCGGTGTGTGTGTGTGTGAGTGTTGTGAGTGTGTTGTCGGTGTGTGTGTGTGTGTGTTGTCGGTGTGTGCGTGTGTGTTTTGTCGGTGTGTGTGTGTGTGTGTGTGTTGTCGGTGTGTGTGTGTGTGTTGTGTGTGTGTGTGTTGTCGGTGTGTGTGTGTGAGTGTGTGTGTTGTCGTGTGTGTGTGTGTGTGTTGTCGGTGTGTGTGTGTGTGTGTGTTGTCGGTGTGTGTGTGTGTGTTGTCGGTGTGTGTGTGTGTGTTGTCGGTGTGTATGTGTGTGTGTTGTCAGTGTGTGTGTGTGTGTGTTGTCGGTGTGTGTGTGTTTATGTGTTGTCGGTGTGTGTGTGTGTTGTCGGTGTGTGTGTGTGTGTTGTCGGTGTGTGTGTGTGTGTGTGTGTTGTCGGTGTGTGTGTGTGTTGTCGGTGTGTGTGTGTGTGTGTGTGTTGTCGGTGTGTGTGTGTGTGTGTGTGTGTGTCGGTGTGTGTGTGGGTGTGTGTGTGTTGTGTGTGTGTTGTCGGTGTGTGTGTGTGTGTGTTGTCGGTGTGTGTGTGTGTGTTGTCGGTGTGTGTGTGTGTGTGTTGTCGGAGTGTGTGTGTGTGTGGTGTTGTCGGTGTGTGTGTGTTATCGGTGTGTGTGTGTGTGTTGTCGGTGTGTGTGTGTGTGTGTTGTCGGTGTGTGTGTGTGTGTGTGTGTTGTCGGTGTGTGTGTGTTGTCGGTGTGTGTGTGTGTGTGTTGTGGGTGTGTTGTCGGTGTGTGTGTGTGTGTGTGTTGTCGGTGTGTGCGTGTGTGTGTGTGTTGTCGGTGTGTGTGTGTGTTGTCGGTGTGTGTGTGTGTGTGTGTGTTGTCGGTGTGTGTGTGTGTGTGTGTGTTGTCGGTGTGTGTGTGGGTGTGTGTGTGTTGTGTGTGTGTTGTCGGTGTGTGTGTGTGTGTGTTGTCGGTGTGTGTGTGTGTGTTGTCGGTGTGTGTGTGTGTGTGTGTTGTCGGTGTGTGTGTGTGTGTGTGTGTTGTCGGTGTGTGTGTGTTATCGGGTGTGTGTGTGTGTGTGTGTTGTCGGTGTGTGTGTGTGTGTGTTGTCGGTGTGTGTGTGTGTGTGTGTTGTCGGTGTGTGTGTGTTGTCGGTGTGTGTGTGTGTGTGTTGTGGGTGTGTTGTCGGTGTGTGTGTGTGTGTGTGTTGTCGGTGTGTGCGTGTGTGTTTTGTCGGTGTGTGTGTGTTGTGTGTGTGTGTGTTGTCGGTGTGTGTGTGTGTTGTCGGTGTGTGTGTGTGTGTGTGTGTGTGTTGTCGGTGTGTGTGTGTGTGTTGTCGGTGTGTGTGTGTGTGTGTGTTGTCGGTGTGTGTGTGTGTGTGTGTTGTCGGTGTGTGTGTGTGTGTTGTCGGTGTGTGTGTGTGTGTTGTCGGTGTGTGTGTGTGTGTGTGTGTGTGTGTGTTGTCGGTGTGTGTGTGTGTGTTGTCGGTGTGTGTGTGTGTGTGTTGTTGGTGTGTGTGTGTGTGTTGTCGGTGTGTTTGTGTGTGTGTGTTGTCGCTGTCTGTGTGTGTTGTCGGTGTGTGTGTGTGTGTTGTCGGTGTGTGTGTGTGTGTGTGTGTGTGTTGTCGGTGTGTGTGTGTGTGTTGTCGGTGTGTGTGTGTGTATGTGTTGTCGGTGTGTGTGTGTGTGTGTGTTGTCGGTGTGTGTGTGTGTGTGTTGTCGGTGTGTGTGTGTGTGTGTTGTCGGTATGTGTGTGTGTGTTGCTGGTGTTTGTGTGTGTGTGTGTTGTCGGTGTGTGTGTGTTGTCGGTGTGTGTGTGTGTGTGTGTGTGTGTGTGTGTGTTGTCGGTGTGTGTGTGTGTGTTGTCGGTGTGTGTGTGTGTGTGTTGTCGGTGTGTGTGTGTGTGTTGTCGGTGTGTGTGTGTGTGTTGTCGGTGTGTTTGTGTGTGTGTGTGGTCGGTGTGTGTGTGTGTGTGTTGTCGGTGTGTGTGTGTTGTGTGTGTGTGTGTTGTCGGTGTGTGTGTTTGTTGTCGGTGTGTGTGTGTGTGTGTGTGTTGTCGGTGTGTGTGTGTGTGTGTGTGTTGTCGGTGTGTGTGTGTGTGTGTGTTTGTGTTGTCGGTGTGTGTGTGTGTGTGTTGTGTGTGTGTGTGTTGTCGGTGTGTGTGTGTGTGTGTTGTCGGTGTGTGTGTGTGTTGTCGGTGTGTGTGTGTGTGTGTGTGTGTGTGTGTGTTGTCGGTGTGTGTGTGTGTGTTGTCGGTGTGTGTGTGTGTGTTGTCGGTGTGTGTGTGTGTGTTGTCGGTGTGTATGTGTGTGTGTTGTCAGTGTGTGTGTGTGTGTGTTGTCGGTGTGTGTGTGTTTATGTGTTGTCGGTGTGTGTGTGTGTGTTGTCGGTGTGTGTGTGTGTGTGTTGTCGGTGTGTGTGTGTGTGTGTTGTCGGTGTGTGTGTGTGTGTGTGTGTTGTCGGTGTGTGTGTGGGTGTGTGTGTGTTGTGTGTGTGTTGTCGGTGTGTGTGTGTGTGTGTTGTCGGTGTGTGTGTGTGTGTTGTCGGTGTGTTTGTGTGTGTGTTGTCGGTGTGTGTGTGTGTGTGTGTGTGTTGTCGGTGTGTGTGTGTTATCGGTGTGTGTGTGTGTGTGTGTTGTCGGTGTGTGTGTGTGTGTGTTGTCGGTGTGTGTGTGTGTGTGTGTTGTCGGTGTGTGTGTGTTGTCGGTGTGTGTGTGTGTGTGTTGTGGGTGTGTTGTCGGTGTGTGTGTGTGTGTGTGTTGTCGGTGTGTGCGTGTGTGTTTTGTCGGTGTGTGTGTGTTGTGTGTGTGTGTGTTGTCGGTGTGTGTGTGTGTTGTCGGTGTGTGTGTGTGTGTGTGTGTGTGTGTTGTCGGTGTGTGTGTGTGTGTTGTCGGTGTGTGTGTGTGTGTGTGTTGTCGGTGTGTGTGTGTGTGTGTGTTGTCGGTGTGTGTGTGTGTGTGTTGTCGGTGTGTGTGTGTGTGTGTGTGTGTGTGTGTTGTCGGTGTGTGTGTGTGTGTTGTCGGTGTGTGTGTGTGTGTGTTGTTGGTGTGTGTGTGTGTGTTGTCGGTGTGTTTGTGTGTGTGTGTTGTCGCTGTCTGTGTGTGTTGTCGGTGTGTGTGTGTGTGTGTGTGTGTGTGTGTTGTCGGTGTGTGTGTGTGTGTTGTCGGTGTGTGTGTGTGTGTGTTGTCGGTGTGTGTGTGTGTGTGTTGTCGGTGTGTGTGTGTGTGTTGTCGGTGTGTGTGTGTGTGTGTGTCGGTGTGTGTGTGTGTGTGTGTGGTCGGTGTGTGTGTGTGTGTGTTGTCGGTGTGTGTGTGTTGTGTGTGTGTGTGTTGTCGGTGTGTGTGTTTGTTGTCGGTGTGTGTGTGTGTGTGTGTGTCGGTGTGTGTGTGTGTGTGTGTGTGTTGTCGGTGTGTGTGTGTGTGTGTGTTTGTGTTGTCGGTGTGTGTGTGTGTGTGTTGTGTGTGTGTGTGTTGTCGGTGTGTGTGTGTGTGTGTTGTCGGTGTGTGTGTGTGTTGTCGGTGTGTGTGTGTGTGTGTGTGTGTGTGTGTGTTGTCGGTGTGTGTGTGTGTGTTGTCGGTGTGTGTGTGTGTGTTGTCGGTGTGTGTGTGTGTGTTGTCGGTGTGTATGTGTGTGTGTTGTCAGTGTGTGTGTGTGTGTGTTGTCGGTGTGTGTGTGTTTATGTGTTGTCGGTGTGTGTGTGTGTGTTGTCGGTGTGTGTGTGTGTGTTGTCGGTGTGTGTGTGTGTGTTGTCGGTGTGTGTGTGTGTGTGTGTGTTGTCGGTGTGTGTGTGGGTGTGTGTGTGTTGTGTGTGTGTTGTCGGTGTGTGTGTGTGTGTGTTGTCGGTGTGTGTGTGTGTGTTGTCGGTGTGTTTGTGTGTGTGTTGTCGGTGTGTGTGTGTGTGTGTGTGTGTTGTCGGTGTGTGTGTGTTATCGGTGTGTGTGTGTGTGTGTGTTGTCGGTGTGTGTGTGTGTGTGTTGTCGGTGTGTGTGTGTGTGTGTGTTGTCGGTGTGTGTGTGTTGTCGGTGTGTGTGTGTGTGTGTTGTGGGTGTGTTGTCGGTGTGTGTGTGTGTGTGTGTTGTCGGTGTGTGCGTGTGTGTTTTGTCGGTGTGTGTGTGTTGTGTGTGTGTGTGTTGTCGGTGTGTGTGTGTGTTGTCGGTGTGTGTGTGTGTGTGTGTGTGTGTGTTGTCGGTGTGTGTGTGTGTGTTGTCGGTGTGTGTGTGTGTGTGTGTTGTCGGTGTGTGTGTGTGTGTGTGTTGTCGGTGTGTGTGTGTGTGTGTTGTCGGTGTGTGTGTGTGTGTTGTCGGTGTGTGTGTGTGTGTGTGTGTGTGTGTGTTGTCGGTGTGTGTGTGTGTGTTGTCGGTGTGTGTGTGTGTGTGTTGTTGGTGTGTGTGTGTGTGTTGTCGGTGTGTTTGTGTGTGTGTGTTGTCGCTGTCTGTGTGTGTTGTCGGTGTGGTGTGTGTGTGTGTGTGTGTGTGTGTGTGTGTGTTGTCGGTGTGTGTGTGTGTGTTGTCGGTGTGTGTGTGTGTATGTGTTGTCGGTGTGTGTGTGTGTGTGTGTTGTCGGTGTGTGTGTGTGTGTGTTGTCGGTGTGTGTGTGTGTGTGTTGTCGGTATGTGTGTGTGTGTTGCTGGTGTTTGTGTGTGTGTGTGTTGTCGGTGTGTGTGTGTTGTCGGTGTGTGTGTGTGTGTGTGTGTGTGTGTGTGTTGTCGGTGTGTGTGTGTGTGTTGTCGGTGTGTGTGTGTGTGTGTTGTCGGTGTGTGTGTGTTGTCGGTGTGTGTGTGTGTGTTGTCGGTGTGTTTGTGTGTGTGTGTGGTCGGTGTGTGTGTGTGTGTGTTGTCGGTGTGTGTGTGTTGTGTGTGTGTGTGTTGTCGGTGTGTGTGTTTGTTGTCGGTGGTGTGTGTGTGTGTGTTGTCGGTGTGTGTGTGTGTGTGTGTGTTGTCGGTGTGTGTGTGTGTGTGTGTTTGTGTTGTCGGTGTGTGTGTGTGTGTGTGTGTTGTGTGTGTGTGTGTTGTCGGTGTGTGTGTGTGTTGTCGGTGTGTGTGTGTGTGTGTTTTGTCGGTGTGTGTGTGTGTGTGTTGTCGGTGTGTGTGTGTGTTGTCGGTGTGTGTGTGTGTGTGTGTGTGTGTTGTCGGTGTGTGTGTGTGTGTTGTCGGTGTGTGTGTGTGTGTTGTCGGTGTGTGTGTGTGTGTTGTCGGTGTGTATGTGTGTGTGTTGTCAGTGTGTGTGTGTGTGTGTTGTCGGTGTGTGTGTGTTTATGTGTTGTCGGTGTGTGTGTGTGTGTTGTCGGTGTGTGTGTGTGTGTTGTCGGTGTGTGTGTGTGTGTGTTGTCGGTGTGTGTGTGTGTGTGTTGTCGGTGTGTGTGTGTGTGTGTGTGTTGTCGGTGTGTGTGTGTTGTCGGTGTGTATGTGTTGTCGGTGTGTGTGTGTGTTGTCGGTGTGTTGTCGGTGTGTGTTGTCGGTGTGTGTGTGTGTGTTGTGTGTGTGTGTGTTTTCGGTGTGTGTGTGTGTTGTCGGTGTGTGTGTGTGTGTGTTGTCGGTGTGTGTGTGTGTGTTGTCGGTGTGTGTGTGTGTGTGTTGTCGGTGTGTGTGTGTGTGTTGTCGGTGTGTGTGTGTGTGTGTTGTCGGTGTGTGTGTGTTGTCGGTGTGTGTGTGTGTGTTGTGTGTGTGTGTGTTGTCGGTGTGTGTGTTTGTGTGTTGTCGGTGTGTGTGTGTGTGTGTGTGTTGTCGGTGTGTGTGTGTTGTCGGTGTGTGTGTGTGTGTGTGTTGTCAGTGTGTGTGTGTGTGTGTGTGTTGTCGGTGTGTGTGTGTGTGTTGTCGGTGTGTGTGTGTGTGTTGTCGGTGTTGTGTGTGTGTGTTGTCGGTGTGTGTGTGTGTTGTCGGTGTGTGTGTGTGTGTGTGTGTGTGTTGTCGGTGTGTGTGTGTTGTCGGTGTGTGTGTGTGTGTGTTGTCGGTATGTGTGTGTGTGTTGCTGGTGTTTGTGTGTGTGTGTGTTGTCGGTGTGTGTGTGTTGTCGGTGTGTGTGTGTGTGTGTGTGTGTGTGTGTGTTGTCGGTGTGTGTGTGTGTGTTGTCGGTGTGTGTGTGTGTGTGTTGTCGGTGTGTGTGTGTGTGTTGTCGGTGTGTGTGTGTGTGTTGTCGGTGTGTTTGTGTGTGTGTGTGGTCGGTGTGTGTGTGTGTGTGTGTTGTCGGTGTGTGTGTGTTGTGTGTGTGTGTGTTGTCGGTGTGTGTGTTTGTTGTCGGGTGTGTGTGTGTGTGTGTGTTGTCGGTGTGTGTGTGTGTGTGTGTGTTGTCGGTGTGTGTGTGTGTGTGTGTTTGTGTTGTCGGTGTGTGTGTGTGTGTGTCTGTTGTGTGTGTGTGTGTTGTCGGTGTGTGTGTGTGTTGTCGGTGTGTGTGTGTGTGTGTTTTGTCGGTGTGTGTGTGTGTGTGTTGTCGGTGTGTGTGTGTGTTGTCGGTGTGTGTGTGTGTGTGTGTGTGTGTGTTGTCGGTGTGTGTGTGTGTGTTGTCGGTGTGTGTGTGTGTGTTGTCGGTGTGTGTGTGTGTGTTGTCGGTGTGTATGTGTGTGTGTTGTCAGTGTGTGTGTGTGTGTGTTGTCGGTGTGTGTGTGTTTATGTGTTGTCGGTGTGTGTGTGTGTGTTGTCGGTGTGTGTGTGTGTGTTGTCGGTGTGTGTGTGTGTGTGTTGTCGGTGTGTGTGTGTGTGTGTTGTCGGTGTGTGTGTGTGTGTGTGTGTTGTCGGTGTGTGTGTGTGTGTGTTGTGTTGTCGGTGTGTGTGTGTGTTGTCGGTGTGTTGTCGGTGTGTGTTGTCGGTGTGTGTGTGTGTGTTGTGTGTGTGTGTGTTTTCGGTGTGTGTGTGTGTTGTCGGTGTGTGTGTGTGTGTGTTGTCGGTGTGTGTGTGTGTGTTGTCGGTGTGTGTGTGTGTGTGTTGTCGGTGTGTGTGTGTGTGTGTGTTGTCGGTGTGTGTGTGTGTGTTGTCGGTGTGTGTGTGTGTGTGTTGTCGGTGTGTGTGTGTGTGTTGTGTGTGTGTGTGTTGTCGGTGTGTGTGTTTGTGTGTTGTCGGTGTGTGTGTGTGTGTGTGTGTTGTCGGTGTGTGTGTGTTGTCGGTGTGTGTGTGTGTGTGTGTGTTGTCAGTGTGTGTGTGTGTGTGTGTGTTGTCGGTGTGTGTGTGTGTGTTGTCGTTGTGTGTGTGTGTGTTGTCGGTGTTGTGAGTGTGTGTGTTGTCGGTGTGTGTGTGTGTTGTCGGTGTGTGTGTGTGTGTTCTCGGTGTGTTTGTGTGTGTGTGTGGTCGGTGTGTGTGTGTGTGTGTTGTAGGTGTGTGTGTGTGTGTGTTGTGTGTGTGTGTGTTGTCGGTGTGTGTGTGTGTGTTGTCGGTGTGTGTGTGTGTGTGTGTGTGTTGTCGGTGTGTGTGTGTGTGTGTTGTCGGTGTGTGTGTGTGTGTGTGTTTGTGTTGTCGGTGTGTGTGTGTGTGTGTTGTGTGTGTGTGTGTTGTCGGTGTGTGTGTGTGTTGTCGGTGTGTGTGTGTGTGTTGTCGGTGTGTGTGTGTGTGTGTTGTCGGTGTGTGTGTGTGTTGTCGGTGTGTGTGTGTGTGTGTGTGTGTGTGTGTGTTGTCGGTGTGTGTGTGTGTGTGTTGTCGGGGTGTGTGTGTGTGTGTTGTCGGTGTGTGTGTGTGTGTTGTCGGTGTGTTTGTGTGTGTGTGTGGTCGGTGTGTGTGTGTGTGTGTTGTCGGTGTGTGTGTGTGTGTTGTGTGTGTGTGTGTTGTCGGTGTGTGTGTGTGTGTTGTCGGTGTGTGTGTGTGTGTTCTCGGTGTGTTTGTGTGTGTGTGTGGTCGGTGTGTGTGTGTGTGTGTTGTCGGTGTGTGTGTGTGTGTTGTGTGTGTGTGTTGTCGGTGTGTGTGTGTGTGTTGTCGGTGTGTGTGTGTGTGTGTGTTGTCGGTGTGTGTGTGTGTGTGTGTGTGTTGTCGGTGTGTGTGTGTGTGTTTGTGTTGTCGGTGTGTGTGTGTGTGTGTGTGTTGTCGGTGTGTGTGTGTGTTGTCGGTGTGTGTGTGTGTGTGTGTTGTAGGTGTGTGTGTGTGTGTGTTGTCGGTGTGTGTGTGTGTGTGTGTGTTGTCGGTGTGTGTGAGTGTGTGTGTGTTGTCGGTGTGTGTGTGTGTGTTGTCGGTGTGTGTGTCTGTGTGTGTTGTCGGGGTGTGTGTGTGTGTGTGTTGTCGGTGTGTGTGTGTGTGTTGTCGGTGTGTTTGTGTGTGTGTGTGGTCGGTGTGTGTGTGTGTGTGTGTTGTCGGTGTGTGTGTGTGTCTTGTGTGTGTGTGTGTTGTCGGTGTGTGTGTGTGTGTTGTCGGTGTGTGTGTGTGTGTTCTCGGTGTGTTTGTGTGTGTGTGTGGTCGGTGTGTGTGTGTGTGTGTTGTCGGTGTGTGTGTGTGTGTTGTGTGTGTGTGTTGTCGGTGTGTGTGTGTTGTCGGTGTGTGTGTGTGTGTGTGTTGTCGGTGTGTGTGTGTGTGTGTGTGTGTGTTGTCGGTGTGTGTGTGTGTGTTTGTGTTGTCGGTGTGTGTGTGTGTGTGTGTGTTGTCGGTGTGTGTGTGTGTTGTCGGTGTGTGTGTGTGTGTGTGTTGCAGGTGTGTGTGTGTGTGTGTTGTCGGTGTGTGTGTGTGTTGTCGGTGTGTGTGTGTGTGTGTGTGTGTCTGTGTGTGTGTGTGTGTGTGTGTGTTGTCGGTGTGTGTGTGTGTGTTGTCGTTGTGTGTGTGTGTGTTGTCGGTGTTGTGAGTGTGTGTGTTGTCGGTGTGTGTGTGTGTTGTCGGTGTGTGTGTGTGTGTTCTCGGTGTGTTTGTGTGTGTGTGTGGTCGGTGTGTGTGTGTGTGTGTTGTAGGTGTGTGTGTGTGTGTGTTGTGTGTGTGTGTGTTGTCGGTGTGTGTGTGTGTGTTGTCGGTGTGTGTGTGTGTGTGGTGTGTGTTGTCGGTGTGTGTGTGTGTGTGTGTGTTGTCGGTGTGTGTGTGTGTGTGTGTTTGTGTTGTCGGTGTGTGTGTGTGTGTGTTGTGTGTGTGTGTGTTGTCGGTGTGTGTGTGTGTTGTCGGTGTGTGTGTGTGTGTTGTCGGTGTGTGTGTGTGTGTGTTGTCGGTGTGTGTGTGTGTGTGTTGTCGGGGTGTGTGTGTGTGTGTTGTCGGTGTGTGTGTGTGTGTTGTCGGTGTGTTTGTGTGTGTGTGTGGTCGGTGTGTGTGTGTGTGTGTTGTCGGTGTGTGTGTGTGTGTTGTGTGTGTGTGTGTTGTCGGTGTGTGTGTGTGTGTTGTCGGTGTGTGTGTGTGTGTTCTCGGTGTGTTTGTGTGTGTGTGTGGTCGGTGTGTGTGTGTGTGTGTTGTCGGTGTGTGTGTGTGTGTTGTGTGTGTGTGTTGTCGGTGTGTGTGTGTGTGTTGTCGGTGTGTGTGTGTGTGTGTGTTGTCGGTGTGTGTGTGTGTGTGTGTGTGTGTTGTCGGTGTGTGTGTGTGTGTTTGTGTTGTCGGTGTGTGTGTGTGTGTGTGTGTTGTCGGTGTGTGTGTGTGTTGTCGGTGTGTGTGTGTGTGTGTGTTGTAGGTGTGTGTGTGTGTGTGTTGTCGGTGTGTGTGTGTGTGTGTGTGTTGTCGGTGTGTGTGAGTGTGTGTGTGTTGTCGGTGTGTGTGTGTGTGTTGTCGGTGTGTGTGTCTGTGTGTGTTGTCGGGGTGTGTGTGTGTGTGTGTTGTCGGTGTGTGTGTGTGTGTTGTCGGTGTGTTTGTGTGTGTGTGTGGTCGGTGTGTGTGTGTGTGTGTGTTGTCGGTGTGTGTGTGTGTGTTGTGTGTGTGTGTGTTGTCGGTGTGTGTGTGTGTGTTGTCGGTGTGTGTGTGTGTGTTCTCGGTGTGTTTGTGTGTGTGTGTGGTCGGTGTGTGTGTGTGTGTGTTGTCGGTGTGTGTGTGTGTGTTGTGTGTGTGTGTTGTCGGTGTGTGTGTGTTGTCGGTGTGTGTGTGTGTGTGTGTTGTCGGTGTGTGTGTGTGTGTGTGTGTGTGTTGTCGGTGTGTGTGTGTGTGTTTGTGTTGTCGGTGTGTGTGTGTGTGTTGTCGGTGTGTGTGTGTGTTGTCGGTGTGTGTGTGTGTGTGTGTTGCAGGTGTGTGTGTGTGTGTGTTGTCGGTGTGTGTGTGTGTTGTCGGTGTGTGTGTGTGTGTGTGTGTGTCTGTGTTGTCGGTGTGTGTGTGTGTGTTGTCGGTGTGTGTGTGTGTGTTGTCGGTGTGTGTGTGTGTTGTCGGTGTGTATGTGTGTGTGTTGTCAGTGTGTGTGTGTGTGTTGTCGGTGTGTGTGTGTTTATGTGTTGTCGGTGTGTGTGTGTGTGTGTTGTCGGTGTGTGTGTGTGTTGTCGGTGTGTGTGTGTGTGTGTTGTCGGTTTGTGTGTGTGTGTGTGTGTTGTCGGTGTGTGTGTGTGTGTTGTCGGTGTGTGTGTGTGTTGTCGGTGTGTGTGTGTGTGTGTGTGTGTGTGTGTTGTCGGTGTGTGTGTGTGTGAGTGTTGTGAGTGTGTTGTCGGTGTGTGTGTGTGTGTGTTGTCGGTGTGTGCGTGTGTGTTTTGTCGGTGTGTGTGTGTGTGTGTGTGTTGTCGGTGTGTGTGTGTGTGTTGTGTGTGTGTGTGTTGTCGGTGTGTGTGTGTGAGTGTGTGTGTTGTCGGTGTGTGTGTGTGTGTTGTCGGTGTGTGTGTGTGTGTGTGTTGTCGGTGTGTGTGTGTGTGTTGTCGGTGTGTGTGTGTGTGTTGTCGGTGTGTGTGTGTGTGTGTGTTGTCGGTGTGTATGTGTGTGTGTTGTCAGTGTGTGTGTGTGTGTGTTGTCGGTGTGTGTGTGTTTATGTGTTGTCGGTGTGTGTGTGTGTGTGTTGTCGGTGTGTGTGTGTGTGTTGTCGGTGTGTGTGTGTGTTGTCGGTGTGTGTGTGTGTGTTGTCGGTGTGTGTGTGTGTGTGTGTGTTGTCGGTGTGTGTGTGTGTTGTCGGTGTGTGTGTGTGTGTGTGTGTTGTCGGTGTGTGTGTGTGTGGTGTGTGTTGTCGGTGTGTGTGTGGGTGTGTGTGTGTTGTGTGTGTGTTGTCGGTGTGTGTGTGTGTGTGTTGTCGGTGTGTGTGTGTGTGTTGTCGGTGTGTGTGTGTGTGTGTTGTCGGTGTGTGTGTGTGTGTGTGTGTTGTCGGTGTGTGTGTGTTATCGGTGTGTGTGTGTGTGTGTGTTGTCGGTGTGTGTGTGTGTGTGTTGTCGGTGTGTGTGTGTGTGTGTGTTGTCGGTGTGTGTGTGTTGTCGGTGTGTGTGTGTGTGTGTTGTGGGTGTGTTGTCGGTGTGTGTGTGTGTGTGTGTTGTCGGTGTGTGCGTGTGTGTGTGTGTTGTCGGTGTGTGTGTGTGTTGTCGGTGTGTGTGTGTGTGTGTGTGTTGTCTGTGTGTGTGTGTGTGTGTGTGTTGTCGGTGTGTGTGTGGGTGTGTGTGTGTTGTGTGTGTGTTGTCGGTGTGTGTGTGTGTGTGTTGTCGGTGTGTGTGTGTGTGTTGTCGGTGTGTGTGTGTGTGTGTGTTGTCGGTGTGTGTGTGTGTGTGTGTGTTGTCGGTGTGTGTGTGTTATCGGTGTGTGTGTGTGTGTGTGTTGTCGGTGTGTGTGTGTGTGTGTTGTCGGTGTGTGTGTGTGTGTGTGTGTTGTCGGTGTGTGTGTGTTGTCGTTGTGTGTGTGTGTGTGTTGTGGGTGTGTTGTCGGTGTGTGTGTGTGTGTGTGTTGTCGGTGTGTGCGTGTGTGTTTTGTCGGTGTGTGTGTGTTGTGTGTGTGTGTGTTGTCGGTGTGTGTGTGTGTTGTCGGTGTGTGTGTGTGTGTGTGTGTGTGTTGTCGGTGTGTGTGTGTGTGTTGTCGGTGAGTGTGTGTGTGTGTTGTCGGTGTGTGTGTGTGTGTGTGTTGTCGGTGTGTGTGTGTGTGTGTGTTGTCGGTGTGTGTGTGTGTGTGTTGTCGGTGTGTGTGTGTGTGTGTGTGTGTGTGTGTTGTCGGTGTGTGTGTGTGTGTTGTCGGTGTGTGTGTCTGTGTGTTGTTGGTGTGTGTGTGTGTGTTGTCGGTGTGTTTGTGTGTGTGTGTTGTCGCTGTCTGTGTGTGTTGTCGGTGTGTGTGTGTGTGTTGTCGGTGTGTGTGTGTGTGTGTGTGTGTGTGTTGTCGGTGTGTGTGTGTGTGTTGTCGGTGTGTGTGTGTGTATGTGTTGTCGGTGTGTGTGTGTGTGTGTGTTGTCGGTGTGTGTGTGTGTGTGTTGTCGGTGTGTGTGTGTGTGTGTGTTGTCGGTATGTGTGTGTGTGTTGCTGGTGTTTGTGTGTGTGTGTGTTGTCGGTGTGTGTGTGTTGTCGGTGTGTGTGTGTGTGTGTGTGTGTGTGTGTGTGTGTGTCGTTGTGTGTGTGTGTGTTGTCGGTGTGTGTGTGTGTGTGTTGTCGGTGTGTGTGTGTGTGTTGTCGGTGTGTGTGTGTGTGTTGTCGGTGTGTTTGTGTGTGTGTGTGGTCGGTGTGTGTGTGTGTGTGTTGTCGGTGTGTGTGTGTTGTGTGTGTGTGTGTTGTCGGTGTGTGTGTTTGTTGTCGGTGTGTGTGTGTGTGTGTGTGTTGTCGGTGTGTGTGTGTGTGTGTGTGTTGTCGGTGTGTGTGTGTGTGTGTGTTTGTGTTGTCGGTGTGTGTGTGTGTGTGTGTGTTGTGTGTGTGTGTGTTGTCGGTGTGTGTGTGTGTTGTCGGTGTGTGTGTGTGTGTGTTTTGTCGGTGTGTGTGTGTGTGTGTTGTCGGTGTGTGTGTGTGTTGTCGGTGTGTGTGTGTGTGTGTGTGTGTTGTCGGTGTGTGTGTGTGTGTTGTCGGTGTGTGTGTGTGTGTTGTCGGTGTGTGTGTGTGTGTTGTCGGTGTGTATGTGTGTGTGTTGTCAGTGTGTGTGTGTGTGTGTTGTCGGTGTGTGTGTGTTTATGTGTTGTCGGTGTGTGTGTGTGTGTTGTCGGTGTGTGTGTGTGTGTTGTCGGTGTGTGTGTGTGTGTGTGTGTTGTCTGTGTGTGTGTGTGTGTGTGTGTTGTCGGTGTGTGTGTGGGTGTGTGTGTGTTGTGTGTGTGTTGTCGGTGTGTGTGTGTGTGTGTTGTCGGTGTGTGTGTGTGTGTTGTCGGTGTGTGTGTGTGTGTGTGTTGTCGGTGTGTGTGTGTGTGTGTGTGTTGTCGGTGTGTGTGTGTTATCGGTGTGTGTGTGTGTGTGTGTTGTCGGTGTGTGTGTGTGTGTGTTGTCGGTGTGTGTGTGTGTGTGTGTGTTGTCGGTGTGTGTGTGTTGTCGTTGTGTGTGTGTGTGTGTTGTGGGTGTGTTGTCGGTGTGTGTGTGTGTGTGTGTTGTCGGTGTGTGCGTGTGTGTTTTGTCGGTGTGTGTGTGTTGTGTGTGTGTGTGTTGTCGGTGTGTGTGTGTGTTGTCGGTGTGTGTGTGTGTGTGTGTGTGTGTTGTCGGTGTGTGTGTGTGTGTTGTCGGTGTGTGTGTGTGTGTGTGTTGTCGGTGTGTGTGTGTGTGTGTGTTGTCGGTGTGTGTGTGTGTGTGTGTTGTCGGTGTGTGTGTGTGTGTTGTCGGTGTGTGTGTGTGTGTGTGTGTGTGTGTGTGTTGTCGGTGTGTGTGTGTGTGTTGTCGGTGTGTGTGTCTGTGTGTTGTTGGTGTGTGTGTGTGTGTTGTCGGTGTGTTTGTGTGTGTGTGTTGTCGCTGTCTGTGTGTGTTGTCGGTGTGTGTGTGTGTGTTGTCGGTGTGTGTGTGTGTGTGTGTGTGTGTGTTGTCGGTGTGTGTGTGTGTGTTGTCGGTGTGTGTGTGTGTATGTGTTGTCGGTGTGTGTGTGTGTGTGTTGTCGGTGTGTGTGTGTGTGTGTTGTCGGTGTGTGTGTGTGTGTGTGTTGTCGGTATGTGTGTGTGTGTTGCTGGTGTTTGTGTGTGTGTGTGTTGTCGGTGTGTGTGTGTTGTCGGTGTGTGTGTGTGTGTGTGTGTGTGTGTGTGTGTGTGTGTGTTGTCGTTGTGTGTGTGTGTGTTGTCGGTGTGTGTGTGTGTGTGTGTTGTCGGTGTGTGTGTGTGTGTTGTCGGTGTGTGTGTGTGTGTTGTCGGTGTGTTTGTGTGTGTGTGTGGTCGGTGTGTGTGTGTGTGTGTTGTCGGTGTGTGTGTGTTGTGTGTGTGTGTGTTGTCGGTGTGTGTGTTTGTTGTCGGTGTGTGTGTGTGTGTGTGTGTTGTCGGTGTGTGTGTGTGTGTGTGTGTTGTCGGTGTGTGTGTGTGTGTGTGTTTGTGTTGTCGGTGTGTGTGTGTGTGTGTGTGTGTGTGTGTGTGTGTGTTGTCGGTGTGTGTGTGTGTTGTCGGTGTGTGTGTGTGTGTGTTTTGTCGGTGTGTGTGTGTGTGTGTTGTCGGTGTGTGTGTGTGTTGTCGGTGTGTGTGTGTGTGTGTGTGTGTTGTCGGTGTGTGTGTGTGTGTTGTCGGTGTGTGTGTGTGTGTTGTCGGTGTGTGTGTGTGTGTTGTCGGTGTGTATGTGTGTGTGTTGTCAGTGTGTGTGTGTGTGTGTTGTCGGTGTGTGTGTGTTTATGTGTTGTCGGTGTGTGTGTGTGTGTTGTCGGTGTGTGTGTGTGTGTTGTCGGTGTGTGTGTGTGTGTGTTGTCGGTGTGTGTGTGTGTGTGTGTGTTGTCGGTGTGTGTGTGGGTGTGTGTGTGTTGTGTGTGTGTTGTCGGTGTGTGTGTGTGTGTGTTGTCGGTGTGTGTGTGTGTGTTGTCGGTGTGTGTGTGTGTGTGTTGTCGGTGTGTGTGTGTGTGTGTGTGTTGTCGGTGTGTGTGTGTTATCGGTGTGTGTGTGTGTGTGTGTTGTCGGTGTGTGTGTGTGTGTGTTGTCGGTGTGTGTGTGTGTGTGTTGTCGGTGTGTGTGTGTTGTCGGTGTGTGTGTGTGTGTGTTGTGGGTGTGTTGTCGGTGTGTGTGTGTGTGTGTGTTGTCGGTGTGTGCGTGTGTGTTTTGTCGGTGTGTGTGTGTTGTGTGTGTGTGTGTTGTCGGTGTGTGTGTGTGTTGTCGGTGTGTGTGTGTGTGTGTGTGTGTGTGTTGTCGGTGTGTGTGTGTGTGTTGTCGGTGTGTGTGTGTGTGTGTGTTGTCGGTGTGTGTGTGTGTGTGTGTTGTCGGTGTGTGTGTGTGTGTTGTCGGTGTGTGTGTGTGTGTTGTCGGGTGTGTGTGTGTGTGTGTGTGTGTGTGTGTGTTGTCGGTGTGTGTGTGTGTGTTGTCGGTGTGTGTGTGTGTGTGTTGTTGGTGTGTGTGTGTGTGTTGTCGGTGTGTTTGTGTGTGTGTGTTGTCGCTGTCTGTGTGTGTTGTCGGTGTGTGTGTGTGTGTTGTCGGTGTGTGTGTGTGTGTGTGTGTGTGTTGTCGGTGTGTGTGTGTGTGTGTGTTGTCGGTGTGTGTGTGTGTATGTGTTGTCGGTGTGTGTGTGTGTGTGTGTGTTGTCGGTGTGTGTGTGTGTGTGTTGTCGGTGTGTGTGTGTGTGTGTTGTCGGTATGTGTGTGTGTGTTGCTGGTGTTTGTGTGTGTGTGTGTTGTCGGTGTGTGTGTGTTGTCGGTGTGTGTGTGTGTGTGTGTGTGTGTGTGTGTGTGTTGTCGGTGTGTGTGTGTGTGTTGTCGGTGTGTGTGTGTGTGTTGTCGGTGTGTGTGTGTGTGTTGTCGGTGTGTTTGTGTGTGTGTGTGGTCGGTGTGTGTGTGTGTGTGTTGTCGGTGTGTGTGTGTTGTGTGTGTGTGTGTTGTCGGTGTGTGTGTTTGTTGTCGGTGTGTGTGTGTGTGTGTGTGTTGTCGGTGTGTGTGTGTGTGTGTGTGTTGTCGGTGTGTGTGTGTGTTTGTGTTGTCGGTGTGTGTGTGTGTGTGTGTGTTGTGTGTGTGTGTGTTGTCGGTGTGTGTGTGTGTTGTCGGTGTGTGTGTGTGTGTGTTGTCGGTGTGTGTGTGTGTTGTCGGTGTGTGTGTGTGTGTGTGTGTGTGTGTTGTCGGTGTGTGTGTGTGTGTTGTCGGTGTGTGTGTGTGTGTTGTCGGTGTGTGTGTGTGTGTTGTCGGTGTGTATGTGTGTGTGTTGTCAGTGTGTGTGTGTGTGTGTTGTCGGTGTGTGTGTGTTTATGTGTTGTCGGTGTGTGTGTGTGTGTGTTGTCGGTGTGTGTGTGTGTGTTGTCGGTGTGTGTGTGTGTGTGTTGTCGGTGTGTGTGTGTGTGTGTTGTCGGTGTGTGTGTGTGTGTGTGTGTTGTCGGTGTGTGTGTGTTGTCGGTGTGTGTGTGTTGTCGGTGTGTGTGTGTGTGTTGTCGGTGTGTTGTCGGTGTGTGTTGTCGGTGTGTGTGTGTGTGTTGTGTGTGTGTGTGTTTTCGGTGTGTGTGTGTGTTGTCGGTGTGTGTGTGTGTGTGTTGTCGGTGTGTGTGTGTGTGTTGTCGGTGTGTGTGTGTGTGTGTGTTGTCGGTGTGTGTGTGTGTGTGTGTTGTCGGTGTGTGTGTGTGTGTGTTGTCGGTGTGTGTGTGTGTGTTGTCGGTGTGTGTGTGTGTGTGTTGTCGGTGTGTGTGTGTGTGTTGTCGGTGTGTGTGTGTGTGTGTTGTCGGTGTGTGTGTGTGTGTGTGTTGTCGGTGTGTGTTTGTGTGTTGTCGGTGTGTGTGTGTGTGTGTGTGTTGTCGGTGTGTGTGTGTTGTCGGTGTGTGTGTGTGTGTGTGTGTTGTCAGTGTGTGTGTGTGTGTGTGTGTTGTCGGTGTGTGTGTGTGTGTGTTGTCGGTGTTGTGTGTGTGTGTGTTGTCGGTGTGTGTGTGTGTTGTCGGTGTCGTGTGTGTGTGTGTGTGTGTGTTGTCGGTGTGTGTGTGTTGTCGGTGTGTGTGTGTGTGTGTTGTCGGTGTGTGTGTGTGTGTGTTGTCGGTGTGTGTGTGTTGTCAGTGTGTGTGTGTGTGTGTGTTGTCGGTGTGTGTGTGTGTGTTGCTGGTGTTTGTGTGTGTGTGTGTTGTCGGTGTGTGTGTGTGTGTGTGTGTGTTGTCGGTGTGTGCGTGTGTGTTTTGTCGGTGTGTGTGTGTGTGTTGTGTGTGTGTGTGTTGTCGGTGTGTGTGTGTGTTGTCGGTGTGTGTGTGTGTTGTCGGTGTGTGTGTGTGTGTGTGTGTGTGTGTGTGTGTGTTGTCGGTGTGTGTGTGTGTGTGTTGTCGGTGTGTGTGTGTGTGTTGCTGGTGTTTGTGTGTGTGTGTGTTGTCGGTGTGTGTGTGTTGTCGGTGTGTGTGTGTGTGTGTGTGTGTGTGTGTGTGTGTTGTCGGTGTGTGTGTGTGTGTTGTCGGTGTGTGTGTGTGTGTTGTCGGTGTGTGTGTGTGTGTTGTCGGTGTGTTTGTGTGTGTGTGTGGTCGGTGTGTGTGTGTGTGTGTTGTCGGTGTGTGTGTGTGTGTGTGTGTGTGTGTGTGTCGGTGTGTGTGTGTGTGTTGTCGGTGTGTGTGTGTGTGTGTGTGTTGTCGGTGTGTGTGTGTGTGTGTGTTGTCGGTGTGTGTGTGTGTTTGTGTTGTCGGTGTGTGTGTGTGTGTGTGTGTGTGTGTGTGTGTGTGTTGTCGGTGTGTGTGTGTGTTGTCGGTGTGTGTGTGTGTGTGTTGTCGGTGTGTGTGTTTGTGTTGTCGGTGTGTGTGTGTGTGTGTGTGTGTGTGTGTGTGTGTGTTGTCGGTGTGTGTGTGTGTTGTCGGTGTGTGTGTGTGTGTTGTCGGTGTGTGTGTGTGTGTTGTCGGTGTGTGTGTGTGTGTTGTCGGTGTGTGTGTGTGTGTGTTGTCGGTGTGTGTGTGTGTGTGTTGTCGGTGTGTGTGTGTTTTGTGTTGTCGGTGTGTGTGTGTGTGTGTGTTGTCGGTGTGTGTGTGTGTGTTGTCGGTGTGTGTGTGTGTGTGTTGTCGGTGTGTGTGTGTGTGTGTTGTCGGTGTGTGTGTGTGTGTGTGTGTTGTCGGTGTGTGTGTGTTGTCGGTGTGTGTGTGTTGTCGGTGTGTGTGTGTGTGTTGTCGGTGTGTTGTCGGTGTGTGTTGTCGGTGTGTGTGTGTGTGTGTGTGTGTGTGTGTGTGTTGTCGGTGTGTGTGTGTGTTGTCGGTGTGTGTGTGTGTGTGTTGTCGGTGTGTGTGTGTGTGTTGTCGGTGTGTGTGTGTGTGTGTGTGTCGGTGTGTGTGTGTGTGTGTGTTGTCGGTGTGTGTGTGTGTGTTGTCGGTGTGTGTGTGTGTGTGTTGTCGGTGTGTGTGTGTGTGTTGTCGGTGTGTGTGTGTGTGTGTTGTCGGTGTGTGTGTGTGTGTGTGTTGTCGGTGTGTGTGTTGTGTGTTGTCGGTGTGTGTGTGTGTGTGTGTGTTGTCGGTGTGTGTGTGTTGTCGGTGTGTGTGTGTGTGTGTGTGTTGTCAGTGTGTGTGTGTGTGTGTGTGTTGTCGGTGTGTGTGTGTGTGTTGTCGGTGTGTGTGTGTGTGTGTTGTCGGTGTTGTGTGTGTGTGTGTTGTCGGTGTGTGTGTGTGTTGTCGGTGTCTGTGTGTGTGTGTGTGTGTGTTGTCGGTGTGTGTGTGTTGTCGGTGTGTGTGTGTGTGTGTTGTCGGTGTGTGTGTGTGTGTGTTGTCGGTGTGTGTGTGTTGTCGTGTGTGTGTGTGTGTGTGTTGTCGGTGTGTGTGTGTGTGTTGCTGGTGTTTGTGTGTGTGTGTGTTGTCGGTGTGTGTGTGTGTGTGTGTGTGTTGTCGGTGTGTGCGTGTGTGTTTTGTCGGTGTGTGTGTGTGTGTTGTGTGTGTGTGTGTTGTCGGTGTGTGTGTGTGTTGTCGGTGTGTGTGTGTGTTGTCGGTGTGTGTGTGTGTGTGTGTGTGTGTGTGTGTGTTGTCGGTGTGTGTGTGTGTGTGTTGTCGGTGTGTGTGTGTGTGTTGTCGGTGTGTGTGTGTGTGTGTGTGTTGTCGGTGTGTATGTGTGTGTGTTGTCAGGTGTGTGTGTGTGTGTGTTGTCGGTGTGTGTGTGTTTATGTGTTGTCGGTGTGTGTGTGTGTGTGTTGTCGGTGTGTGTGTGTGTTGTCGGTGTTTGTGTGTGTGTGTTGTCGGTTTGTGTGTGTGTGTGTGTGTTGTCGGTGTGTGTGTGTGTTGTCGGTGTGTGTGTGTGTGTTGTCGGTGTGTGTGTGTGTTGTCGGTGTGTGTGTGTGTGAGTGTTGTGGGTGTGTTGTCGGTGTGTGTGTGGGTTTGTTGTCGGTGTGTGCGTGTGTGTTTTGTCGGTGTGTGTGTGTGTTGTCGGTGTGTGTGTGTGTGTGTTGTCGGTGTGTGTGTGTGTGTGTTGTCGGTATGTGTGTGTGTGTTGCTGGTGTTTGTGTGTGTGTGTGTTGTCGGTGTGTGTGTGTTGTCGGTGTGTGTGTGTGTGTGTGTGTGTGTGTGTGTGTGTGTTGTCGGTGTGTGTGTGTGTGTGTTGTCGGTGTGTGTGTGTGTGTGTTGTCGGTGTGTGTGTGTGTGTTGTCGGTGTGTGTGTGTGTGTTGTCGGTGTGTTTGTGTGTGTGTGTGGTCGGTGTGTGTGTGTGTGTGTTGTCGGTGTGTGTGTGTTGTGTGTGTGTGTGTTGTCGATGTGTGTGTTTGTTGTCGGTGTGTGTGTGTGTGTGTGTGTTGTCGGTGTGTGTGTGTGTGTGTGTGTGTTGTCGGTGTGTGTGTGTGTGTGTGTGTTTGTGTTGTCGGTGTGTGTGTGTGTGTGTGTGTTGTGTGTGTGTGTGTTGTCGGTGTGTGTGTGTGTTGTCGGTGTGTGTGTGTGTGTGTTTTGTCGGTGTGTGTGTGTGTGTGTTGTCGGTGTGTGTGTGTGTTGTCGGTGTGTGTGTGTGTGTGTGTGTGTGTGTTGTCGGTGTGTGTGTGTGTGTTGTCGGTGTGTGTGTGTGTGTTGTCGGTGTGTGTGTGTGTGTTGTCGGTGTGTATGTGTGTGTGTTGTCAGTGTGTGTGTGTGTGTGTTGTCGGTGTGTGTGTGTTTATGTGTTGTCGGTGTGTGTGTGTGTGTTGTCGGTGTGTGTGTGTGTGTTGTCGGTGTGTGTGTGTGTGTGTTGTCGGTGTGTGTGTGTGTGTGTTGTCGGTGTGTGTGTGTGTGTGTGTGTTGTCGGTGTGTGTGTGTTGTCGGTGTGTGTGTGTTGTCGGTGTGTGTGTGTTGTCGGTGTGTGTGTGTGTTGTCGGTGTGTTGTCGGTGTGTGTTGTCGGTGTGTGTGTGTGTGTTGTGTGTGTGTGTGTTTTCGGTGTGTGTGTGTGTTGTCGGTGTGTGTGTGTTGTCGGTGTGTGTGTGTGTGTTGTCGGTGTGTGTGTGTGTGTGTTGTCGGTGTGTGTGTGTGTGTTGTGTGTGTGTGTGTTGTCGGTGTGTGTGTTTGTGTGTTGTCGGTGTGTGTGTGTGTGTGTGTGTTGTCGGTGTGTGTGTGTTGTCGGTGTGTGTGTGTGTGTGTGTTGTCAGTGTGTGTGTGTGTGTGTGTGTTGTCGGTGTGTGTGTGTGTGTTGTCGGTGTTGTGTGTGTGTGTGTTGTCGGTGTGTGTGTGTGTTGTCGGTGTGTGTGTGTGTGTGTGTGTGTGTTGTCGGTGTGTGTTTGTTGTCGGTGTGTGTGTGTGTGTGTTGTCGGTGTGTGTGTGTGTGTGTTGTCGGTGTGTGTGTGTTGTCAGTGTGTGTGTGTGTGTGTGTTGTCGGTGTGTGTGTGTGTGTTGCTGGTGTTTGTGTGTGTGTGTGTTGTCGGTGTGTGTGTGTGTGTGTGTGTGTTGTCGGTGTGTGCGTGTGTGTTTTGTCGGTGTGTGTGTGTGTGTTGTGTGTGTGTGTGTTGTCGGTGTGTGTGTGTGTTGTCGGTGTGTGTGTGTGTTGTCGGTGTGTGTGTGTGTGTGTGTGTGTGTGTGTGTTGTCGGTGTGTGTGTGTGTGTGTTGTCGGTGTGTGTGTGTGTGTTGTCGGTGTGTGTGTGTGTGTGTTGTCGGTGTGTATGTGTGTGTTGTCAGTGTGTGTGTGTGTGTGTTGTCGGTGTGTGTGTGTTTATGTGTTGTCGGTGTGTGTGTGTGTGTGTTGTCGGTGTGTGTGTGTGTTGTCGGTGTTTGTGTGTGTGTGTTGTCGGTTTGTGTGTGTGTGTGTGTGTTGTCGGTGTGTGTGTGTGTTGTCGGTGTGTGTGTGTGTGTTGTCGGTGTGTGTGTGTGTTGTCGGTGTGTGTGTGTGTGAGTGTTGTGGGTGTGTTGTCGTGTGTGTGTGGGTTTGTTGTCGGTGTGTGCGTGTGTGTTGTCGGTGTGTGTGTGTGTGTGTTGTCGGTGTGTGTGTGTGTGTGTGTGTGTGTTGTCGGTGTGTGTGTGTGTGTGTGTGTGTTGTGTGTGTGTTGTCGGTGTGTGTGTGTGTGTGTTGTCGGTGTGTGTGTGTGTGTTGTCGGTGTGTGTGTGTGTGTGTTGTCGGTGTGTGTGTGTGTGTGTGTGTTGTCGGTGTGTGTGTGTTGTCGGTGTGTGTGTGTGTGTGTGTTGTCGGTGTGTGTGTGTGTGTGTTGTCGGTGTGTGTGTGTGTGTGTTGTCGGTGTGTGTGTGTTGTCGGTGTGTGTGTGTGTGTGTTGTGGGTGTGTTGTCGGTGTGTGTGTGTGTGTGTGTTGTCGGTGTGTGCGTGTGTGTTTTGTCGGTGTGTGTGTGTTGTGTGTGTGTGTGTTGTCGGTGTGTGTGTGTGTTGTCGGTGTGTGTGTGTGTTGTCGGTGTGTGTGTGTGTGTGTGTGTGTTGTCGGTGTGTGTGTGTGTGTTGTCGGTGTGTGTGTGTGTGTGTTGTCGGTGTGTGTGTGTGTGTGTGTTGTCGGTGTGTGTGTGTGTGTTGTCGGTGTGTGTGTGTGTGTTGTCGGTGTGTGTGTGGGTTTGTTGTCGGTGTGTGCGTGTGTGTTTTGTCGGTGTGTGTGTGTGTTGTCGGTGTGTGTGTGTGTGTGTTGTCGGTGTGTGTGTGTGTGTGTTGTCGGTATGTGTGTGTGTGTTGCTGGTGTTTGTGTGTGTGTGTGTTGTCGGTGTGTGTGTGTTGTCGGTGTGTGTGTGTGTGTGTGTGTGTGTGTGTGTGTGTGTTGTCGGTGTGTGTGTGTGTGTTGTCGGTGTGTGTGTGTGTGTGTTGTCGGTGTGTGTGTGTGTGTTGTCGGTGTGTGTGTGTGTGTTGTCGGTGTGTTTGTGTGTGTGTGTGGTCGGTGTGTGTGTGTGTGTGTTGTCGGTGTGTGTGTGTTGTGTGTGTGTGTGTTGTCGATGTGTGTGTTTGTTGTCGGTGTGTGTGTGTGTGTGTGTGTTGTCGGTGTGTGTGTGTGTGTGTGTGTGTTGTCGGTGTGTGTGTGTGTGTGTGTTTGTGTTGTCGGTGTGTGTGTGTGTGTGTGTGTTGTGTGTGTGTGTGTTGTCGGTGTGTGTGTGTGTTGTCGGTGTGTGTGTGTGTGTGTTTTGTCGGTGTGTGTGTGTGTGTGTTGTCGGTGTGTGTGTGTGTGTGTTGTCGGTGTGTGTGTGTGTGTGTGTGTGTGTGTTGTCGGTGTGTGTGTGTGTGTTGTCGGTGTGTGTGTGTGTGTTGTCGGTGTGTGTGTGTGTGTTGTCGGTGTGTATGTGTGTGTGTTGTCAGTGTGTGTGTGTGTGTGTTGTCGGTGTGTGTGTGTTTATGTGTTGTCGGTGTGTGTGTGTGTGTTGTCGGTGTGTGTGTGTGTGTTGTCGGTGTGTGTGTGTGTGTGTTGTCGGTGTGTGTGTGTGTGTGTTGTCGGTGTGTGTGTGTGTGTGTGTGTTGTCGGTGTGTGTGTGTTGTCGGTGTGTGTGTGTTGTCGGTGTGTGTGTGTTGTCGGTGTGTGTGTGTGTTGTCGGTGTGTTGTCGGTGTGTGTTGTCGGTGTGTGTGTGTGTGTTGTGTGTGTGTGTGTTTTCGGTGTGTGTGTGTGTTGTCGGTGTGTGTGTGTGTGTGTTGTCGGTGTGTGTGTGTGTGTTGTCGGTGTGTGTGTGTGTGTGTTGTCGGTGTGTGTGTGTGTGTTGTCGGTGTGTGTGTGTGTGTTGTCGGTGTGTGTGTGTGTGTGTTGTCGGTGTGTGTGTGTGTGTTGTGTGTGTGTGTGTTGTCGGTGTGTGTGTTTGTGTGTTGTCGGTGTGTGTGTGTGTGTGTGTGTTGTCGGTGTGTGTGTGTTGTCGGTGTGTGTGTGTGTGTGTGTTGTCAGTGTGTGTGTGTGTGTGTGTGTTGTCGGTGTGTGTGTGTGTGTTGTCGGTGTTGTGTGTGTGTGTGTTGTCGGTGTGTGTGTGTGTTGTCGGTGTGTGTGTGTGTGTGTGTGTGTGTTGTCGGTGTGTGTTTGTTGTCGGTGTGTGTGTGTGTGTGTTGTCGGTGTGTGTGTGTGTGTGTTGTCGGTGTGTGTGTGTTGTCAGTGTGTGTGTGTGTGTGTGTTGTCGGTGTGTGTGTGTGTGTTGCTGGTGTTTGTGTGTGTGTGTGTTGTCGGTGTGTGTGTGTGTGTGTGTGTGTTGTCGGTGTGTGCGTGTGTGTTTTGTCGGTGTGTGTGTGTGTGTTGTGTGTGTGTGTGTTGTCGGTGTGTGTGTGTGTTGTCGGTGTGTGTGTGTGTTGTCGGTGTGTGTGTGTGTGTGTGTGTGTGTGTGTGTTGTCGGTGTGTGTGTGTGTGTGTTGTCGGTGTGTGTGTGTGTGTTGTCGGTGTGTGTGTGTGTGTGTTGTCGGTGTGTATGTGTGTGTGTTGTCAGTGTGTGTGTGTGTGTGTTGTCGGTGTGTGTGTGTTTATGTGTTGTCGGTGTGTGTGTGTGTGTGTTGTCGGTGTGTGTGTGTGTTGTCGGTGTTTGTGTGTGTGTGTTGTCGGTTTGTGTGTGTGTGTGTGTGTTGTCGGTGTGTGTGTGTGTTGTCGGTGTGTGTGTGTGTGTTGTCGGTGTGTGTGTGTGTTGTCGGTGTGTGTGTGTGTGAGTGTTGTGGGTGTGTTGTCGGTGTGTGTGTGGGTTTGTTGTCGGTGTGTGCGTGTGTGTTTTGTCGGTGTGTGTGTGTGTTGTCGGGGTGTGTGTGTGTGTGTTGTCGGTGTGTGTGTGTGTGTGTTGTCGGTATGTGTGTGTGTGTTGCTGGTGTTTGTGTGTGTGTGTGTTGTCGGTGTGTGTGTGTTGTCGGTGTGTGTGTGTGTGTGTGTGTGTGTGTGTGTGTGTGTGTGTGTGTGTGTTGTCGGTGTGTGTGTGTGTGTTGTCGGTGTGTGTGTGTGTGTGTTGTCGGTGTGTGTGTGTGTGTTGTCGGTGTGTGTGTGTGTGTTGTCGGTGTGTTTGTGTGTGTGTGTGGTCGGTGTGTGTGTGTGTGTGTTGTCGGTGTGTGTGTGTTGTGTGTGTGTGTGTTGTCGATGTGTGTGTTTGTTGTCGGTGTGTGTGTGTGTGTGTGTGTTGTCGGTGTGTGTGTGTGTGTGTGTGTGTGTTGTCGGTGTGTGTGTGTGTGTGTGTTTGTGTTGTCGGTGTGTGTGTGTGTGTGTGTGTTGTGTTGTCGGTGTGTGTGTGTGTGTGTGTTTGTGTTGTCGGTGTGTGTGTGTGTGTGTGTGTTGTGTGTGTGTGTGTTGTCGGTGTGTGTGTGTGTTGTCGGTGTGTGTGTGTGTGTGTTTTGTCGGTGTGTGTGTGTGTGTGTTGTCGGTGTGTGTGTGTGTTGTCGGTGTGTGTGTGTGTGTGTGTTGTCGGTGTGTGTGTGTGTGTTGTCGGTGTGTGTGTGTGTGTCGGTGTGTGTGTGTGTGTTGTCGGTGTGTATGTGTGTGTGTTGTCAGTGTGTGTGTGTGTGTGTTGTCGGTGTGTGTGTGTTTATGTGTTGTCGGTGTGTGTGTGTGTGTTGTCGGTGTGTGTGTGTGTGTTGTCGGTGTGTGTGTGTGTGTGTTGTCGGTGTGTGTGTGTGTGTGTTGTCGGTGTGTGTGTGTGTGTGTGTGTTGTCGGTGTGTGTGTGTTGTCGGTGTGTGTGTGTTGTCGGTGTGTGTGTGTGTTGTCGGTGTGTTGTCGGTGTGTGTTGTCGGTGTGTGTGGGTGTGTGTGTGTGTGTGTGTGTGTTGTCGGTGTGTGTGTGTGTGTGTTGTCGGTGTGTGTGTGTGTGTGTGTGTTGTCGGTGTGTGTGTGTTGTCGGTGTGTGTGTGTTGTCGGTGTGTGTGTGTGTTGTCGGTGTGTTGTCGGTGTGTGTTGTCGGTGTGTGTGTGTGTGTTGTGTGTGTGTGTGTTTTCGGTGTGTGTGTGTGTTGTCGGTGTGTGTGTGTGTGTGTTGTCGGTGTGTGTGTGTGTGTTGTCGGTGTGTGTGTGTGTGTGTTGTCGGTGTGTGTGTGTGTGTTGTCGGTGTGTGTGTGTGTGTGTTGTCGGTGTGTGTGTGTGTGTGTTGTCGGTGTGTGTGTGTGTGTTGTGTGTGTGTGTGTTGTCGGTGTGTGTGTTTGTGTGTTGTCGGTGTGTGTGTGTGTGTGTGTGTTGTCGGTGTGTGTGTGTTGTCGGTGTGTGTGTGTGTGTGTGTTGTCAGTGTGTGTGTGTGTGTGTGTGTTGTCGGTGTGTGTGTGTGTGTTGTCGGTGTGTGTGTGTGTGTTGTCGGTGTTGTGTGTGTGTGTGTTGTCGGTGTGTGTGTGTGTTGTCGGTGTGTGTGTGTGTGTGTGTGTGTGTGTTGTCGGTGTGTGTGTGTTGTCGGTGTGTGTGTGTGTGTGTTGTCGGTATGTGTGTGTGTGTTGCTGGTGTTTGTGTGTGTGTGTGTTGTCGGTGTGTGTGTGTTGTCGGTGTGTGTGTGTGTGTGTGTGTGTGTTGTCGGTGTGTGTGTGTGTGTTGTCGGTGTGTGTGTGTGTGTGTTGTCGGTGTGTGTGTGTGTGTTGTCGGTGTGTGTGTGTGTGTTGTCGGTGTGTTTGTGTGTGTGTGTGGTCGGTGTGTGTGTGTGTGTGTGTTGTCGGTGTGTGTGTGTTGTGTGTGTGTGTGTTGTCGGTGTGTGTGTTTGTTGTCGGTGTGTGTGTGTGTGTGTGTGTTGTCGGTGTGTGTGTGTGTGTGTGTGTTGTCGGTGTGTGTGTGTGTGTGTGTGTTTGTGTTGTCGGTGTGTGTGTGTGTGTGTCTGTTGTGTGTGTGTGTGTTGTCGGTGTGTGTGTGTGTTGTCGGTGTGTGTGTGTGTGTGTTTTGTCGGTGTGTGTGTGTGTGTGTTGTCGGTGTGTGTGTGTGTTGTCGGTGTGTGTGTGTGTGTGTGTGTGTTGTCGGTGTGTGTGTGTGTGTTGTCGGTGTGTGTGTGTGTTGTCGGTGTGTGTGTGTGTGTTGTCGGTGTGTATGTGTGTGTGTTGTCAGTGTGTGTGTGTGTGTGTTGTCGGTGTGTGTGTGTTTGTGTTGTCGGTGTGTGTGTGTGTGTTGTCGGTGTGTGTGTGTGTGTTGTCGGTGTGTGTGTGTGTGTGTTGTCGGTGTGTGTGTGTGTGTGTTGTCGGTGTGTGTGTGTGTGTGTGTGTTGTCGGTGTGTGTGTGTTGTCGGTGTGTGTGTGTTGTCGGTGTGTGTGTGTGTTGTCGGTGTGTTGTCGGTGTGTGTTGTCGGTGTGTGTGTGTGTGTTGTGTGTGTGTGTGTTTTCGGTGTGTGTGTGTGTTGTCGTGTGTGTGTGTGTGTGTTGTCGGTGTGTGTGTGTGTGTTGTCGGTGTGTGTGTGTGTGTGTTGTCGGTGTGTGTGTGTGTGTGTGTTGTCGGTGTGTGTGTGTGTGTTGTCGGTGTGTGTGTGTGTGTGTTGTCGGTGTGTGTGTGTGTGTTGTGTGTGTGTGTGTTGTCGGTGTGTGTGTTTGTGTGTTGTCGGTGTGTGTGTGTGTGTGTGTGTTGTCGGTGTGTGTGTGTTGTCGGTGTGTGTGTGTGTGTGTGTGTTGTCAGTGTGTGTGTGTGTGTGTGTGTTGTCGGTGTGTGTGTGTGTGTTGTCGTTGTGTGTGTGTGTGTTGTCGGTGTTGTGAGTGTGTGTGTTGTCGGTGTGTGTGTGTGTTGTCGGTGTGTGTGTGTGTGTTGTCGGTGTGTGTGTGTGTGTGTTGTCGGTGTGTGTGTGTGTGTGTGTTGTCGGTGTGTGTGTGTGTGTTGTCGGTGTGTGTGTGTGTGTGTTGTCGGTGTGTGTGTGTGTGTTGTGTGTGTGTGTGTTGTCGGTGTGTGTGTTGTGTGTTGTCGGTGTGTGTGTGTGTGTGTGTGTTGTCGGTGTGTGTGTGTTGTCGGTGTGTGTGTGTGTGTGTGTGTTGTCGGTGTGTGTGTGTGTGTTGTCGTTGTGTGTGTGTGTGTTGTCGGTGTTGTGAGTGTGTGTGTTGTCGGTGTGTGTGTGTGTTGTCGGTGTGTGTGTGTGTGTTGTCGGTGTGTTTGTGTGTGTGTGTGGTCGGTGTGTGTGTGTGTGTGTGTTGTAGGTGTGTGTGTGTGTGTGTTGTGTGTGTGTGTGTTGTCGGTGTGTGTGTGTGTGTTGTCGGTGTGTGTGTGTGTGTGTGTGTGTTGTCGGTGTGTGTGTGTGTGTGTGTGTTGTCGGTGTGTGTGTGTGTGTGTTTGTGTTGTCGGTGTGTGTGTGTGTGTGTTGTGTGTGTGTGTGTTGTCGGTGTGTGTGTGTGTTGTCGGTGTGTGTGTGTGTGTTGTCGGTGTGTGTGTGTGTGTGTTGTCGGTGTGTGTGTGTGTTGTCGGTGTGTGTGTGTGTGTGTGTGTGTGTGTGTGTTGTCGGTGTGTGTGTGTGTGTGTTGTCGGGTGTGTGTGTGTGTGTTGTCGGTGTGTGTGTGTGTGTTGTCGGTGTGTTTGTGTGTGTGTGTGGTCGGTGTGTGTGTGTGTGTGTTGTCGGTGTGTGTGTGTGTGTTGTGTGTGTGTGTGTTGTCGGTGTGTGTGTGTGTGTTGTCGGTGTGTGTGTGTGTGTTCTCGGTGTGTTTGTGTGTGTGTGTGGTCGGTGTGTGTGTGTGTGTGTTGTCGGTGTGTGTGTGTGTGTTGTGTGTGTGTGTTGTCGGTGTGTGTGTGTGTGTTGTCGGTGTGTGTGTGTGTGTGTGTTGTCGGTGTGTGTGTGTGTGTGTGTGTTGTCGGTGTGTGTGTGTTGTCGGTGTGTGTGTGTTGTCGGTGTGTGTGTGTGTTGTCGGTGTGTTGTCGGTGTGTGTTGTCGGTGTGTGTGTGTGTGTTGTGTGTGTGTGTGTTTTCGGTGTGTGTGTGTGTTGTCGGTGTGTGTGTGTGTGTGTTGTCGGTGTGTGTGTGTGTGTTGTCGGTGTGTGTGTGTGTGTGTTGTCGGTGTGTGTGTGTGTGTGTGTTGTCGGTGTGTGTGTGTGTGTTGTCGGTGTGTGTGTGTGTGTGTTGTCGGTGTGTGTGTGTGTGTTGTGTGTGTGTGTGTTGTCGGTGTGTGTGTTTGTGTGTTGTCGGTGTGTGTGTGTGTGTGTGTGTTGTCGGTGTGTGTGTGTTGTCGGTGTGTGTGTGTGTGTGTGTGTTGTCAGTGTGTGTGTGTGTGTGTGTGTTGTCGGTGTGTGTGTGTGTGTTGTCGTTGTGTGTGTGTGTGTTGTCGGTGTGTGTGTGTGTGTGTTGTCGGTGTGTGTGTGTGTTGTCGGTGTGTGTGTGTGTGTTGTCGGTGTGTGTGTGTGTGTGTTGTCGGTGTGTGTGTGTGTGTGTGTTGTCGGTGTGTGTGTGTGTGTTGTCGGTGTGTGTGTGTGTGTGTTGTCGGTGTGTGTGTGTGTGTTGTGTGTGTGTGTGTTGTCGGTGTGTGTGTTTGTGTGTTGTCGGTGTGTGTGTGTGTGTGTGTGTTGTCGGTGTGTGTGTGTTGTCGGTGTGTGTGTGTGTGTGTGTGTTGTCGTGTGTGTGTGTGTGTGTGTGTTGTCGGTGTGTGTGTGTGTGTTGTCGTTGTGTGTGTGTGTGTTGTCGGTGTGTGAGTGTGTGTGTTGTCGGTGTGTGTGTGTGTTGTCGGTGTGTGTGTGTGTGTTGTCGGTGTGTTTGTGTGTGTGTGTGGTCGGTGTGTGTGTGTGTGTGTTGTCGGTGTGTGTGTGTGTGTGTTGTGTGTGTGTGTGTTGTCGGTGTGTGTGTGTGTGTTGTCGGTGTGTGTGTGTGTGTGTGTGTTGTCGGTGTGTGTGTGTGTGTGTGTGTGTCGGTGTGTGTGTGTGTGTGTTTGTGTTGTCGGTGTGTGTGTGTGTGTGTTGTGTGTGTGTGTGTTGTCGGTGTGTGTGTGTGTTGTCGGTGTGTGTGTGTGTGTTGTCGGTGTGTGTGTGTGTGTGTTGTCGGTGTGTGTGTGTGTTGTCGGTGTGTGTGTGTGTGTGTGTGTGTGTGTGTGTTGTCGGTGTGTGTGTGTGTGTGTTGTCGGGGTGTGTGTGTGTGTGTTGTCGGTGTGTGTGTGTGTGTTGTCGGTGTGTTGTGTGTGTGTGTGGTCGGTGTGTGTGTGTGTGTGTTGTCGGTGTGTGTGTGTGTGTTGTGTGTGTGTGTGTTGTCGGTGTGTGTGTGTGTGTTGTCGGTGTGTGTGTGTGTGTTGTCGGTGTGTTTGTGTGTGTGTGTGGTCGGTGTGTGTGTGTGTGTGTTGTCGGTGTGTGTGTGTGTGTTGTGTGTGTGTGTTGTCGGTGTGTGTGTGTGTGTTGTCGGTGTGTGTGTGTGTGTTGTCGGTGTGTGTGTGTGTGTGTGTGTGTTGTCGGTGTGTGTGTGTGTGTTGTGTTGTCGGTGTGTGTGTGTGTGTGTGTGTTGTCGGTGTGTGTGTGTGTTGTCGGTGTGTGTGTGTGTGTGTGTTGTCGGTGTGTGTGTGTGTGTGTTGTCGGTGTGTGTGTGTGTGTTGTCGGTGTGTGTGGTGTGTGTGTGTTGTCGGTGTGTGTGTGTGTGTTGTCGGTGTGTGTGTGTGTGTGTTGTCGGGGTGTGTGTGTGTGTGTGTTGTCGGTGTGTGTGTGTGTGTTGTCGGTGTGTGTGTGTGTGTGTGGTCGGTGTGTGTGTGTGTGTGTTGTCGGTGTGTGTGTGTGTGTGTGTGTGTGTGTGTTGTCGGTGTGTGTGTGTGTTGTCGGTGTGTGTGTGTGTGTGTGTGTGTGTGTGTGTGTGTGTGTGTTGTCGGTGTGTGTGTGTGTGTTGTCGGTGTGTGTGTGTGTGTGTTGTCGGTGTGTGTGTGTGTGTTGTCGGTGTGTGTGTGTGTGTTGTCGGTGTGTGTGTGTGTGTGTGTGTCGGTGTGTGTGTGTGTGTGTTGTCGGTGTGTGTGTGTTGTGTGTGTGTGTGTTGTCGGTGTGTGTGTGTGTTGTCGGTGTGTGTGTGTGTGTGTGTGTTGTCGGTGTGTGTGTGTGTGTGTGTTTGTGTTGTCGGTGTGTGTGTGTGTGTGTGTGTGTGTGTGTGTGTGTGTTGTCGGTGTGTGTGTGTGTTGTCGGTGTGTGTGTGTGTGTGTTTGTCGGTGTGTGTGTGTGTGTGTTGTCTGTGTGTGTGTTGTCGGTGTGTGTGTGTGTGTGTTGTCGGTGTGTGTGTGTGTGTTGTCGGTGTGTGTGTGTGTGTTGTCGGTGTGTGTGTGTGTGTTGTCGGTGTGTGTGTGTGTGTGTTGTCGTGTGTGTGTGTGTTGTCGGTGTGTGTGTGTGTTGTCGGTGTGTGTGTGTTTGTGTTGTCGGTGTGTGTGTGTGTGTTGTCGGTGTGTGTGTGTGTGTTGTCGGTGTGTGTGTGTGTGTGTGTGTTGTCGGTGTGTGTGTGTGTGTGTGTGTGTGTGTGTGTGTGTTGTCGGTGTGTGTGTGTGTGTGTTGTCGGTGTGTGTGTGTGTGTTGTCGGTGTGTGTGTGTGTGTGTTGTCGGTGTGTGTGTGTGTGTGTGTGTTGTCGGTGTGTGTGTGTTGTCGGTGTGTGTGTGTGTGTGTGTTGTCGGTGTGTGTGTGTGTGTGTTGTCGGTGTGTGTGTGTTGTCGGTGTGTGTGTGTGTGTGTGTGGGTGTGTTGTCGGTGTGTGTGTGTGTGTGTGTTGTCGGTGTGTGTGTGTGTGTGTTGTCGGTGTGTGTGTGTTGTGTGTGTGTGTGTTGTCGGTGTGTGTGTGTGTTGTCGTGTGTGTGTGTGTGTGTGTGTGTGTGTTGTCGGTGTGTGTGTGTGTGTGTGTGTGTGTGTTGTCGGTGTGTGTGTTTGTGTGTTGTCGGTGTGTGTGTGTGTGTGTGTGTTGTCGGTGTGTGTGTGTTGTCGGTGTGTGTGTGTGTGTGTGTGTGTCGTGTGTGTGTGTGTGTGTGTGTTGTCGGTGTGTGTGTGTGTGTTGTCGTTGTGTGTGTGTGTGTTGTCGGTGTTGTGTGTGTGTGTGTTGTCGGTGTGTGTGTGTGTTGTCGGTGTGTGTGTGTGTGTTGTCGGTGTGTGTGTGTGTGTGTGTGGTCGGTGTGTGTGTGTGTGTGTGTTGTGGTGTGTGTGTGTGTGTGTTGTGTGTGTGTGTGTTGTCGGTGTGTGTGTGTGTGTTGTCGGTGTGTGTGTGTGTGTGTGTGTTGTCGGTGTGTGTGTGTGTGTGTGTTGTCGGTGTGTGTGTGTGTGTGTTGTGTTGTCGGTGTGTGTGTGTGTGTGTTGTGTGTGTGTGTGTTGTCGGTGTGTGTGTGTGTTGTCGGTGTGTGTGTGTGTGTTGTCGGTGTGTGTGTGTGTGTGTTGTCGTGTGTGTGTGTGTGTTGTCGGTGTGTGTGTGTGTGTGTGTGTGTGTGTGTGTTGTCGGTGTGTGTGTGTGTGTGTTGTCGGTGTGTGTGTGTGTGTGTTGTCGGTGTGTGTGTGTGTGTTGTCGGTGTGTGTGTGTGTGTGTTGTCGGTGTGTGTGTGTGTGTGTTGTCGGTGTGTGTGTGTGTGTTGTGTGTGTGTGTGTTGTCGGTGTGTGTGTGTGTGTTGTCGGTGTGTGTGTGTGTGTTGTCGGTGTGTGTGTGTGTGTGTGTGTCGGTGTGTGTGTGTGTGTGTTGTCGGTGTGTGTGTGTGTGTGTGTGTGTGTGTGTTGTCGGTGTGTGTGTGTGTGTTGTCGGTGTGTGTGTGTGTGTGTGTTGTCGGTGTGTGTGTGTGTGTGTGTGTTGTCGGTGTGTGTGTGTTGTCGGTGTGTGTGTGTTGTCGTGTGTGTGTGTGTGTTGTCGGTGTGTGTGTCGGTGTGTGTTGTCGGTGTGTGTGTGTGTGTTGTGTGTGTGTGTGTTGTCGGTGTGTGTGTGTGTTGTCGGTGTGTGTGTGTGTGTGTTGTCGGTGTGTGTGTGTGTGTTGTCGGTGTGTGTGTGTGTGTGTTGTCGGTGTGTGTGTGTGTGTGTGTTGTCGGTGTGTGTGTGTGTGTTGTCGGTGTGTGTGTGTGTGTGTTGTCGGTGTGTGTGTGTGTGTTGTGTGTGTGTGTGTTGTCGGTGTGTGTGTGTGTGTGTTGTCGGTGTGTGTGTGTGTGTGTGTGTTGTCGGTGTGTGTGTGTTGTCGGTGTGTGTGTGTGTGTGTGTGTTGTCGTGTGTGTGTGTGTGTGTGTGTTGTCGGTGTGTGTGTGTGTGTTGTCGTTGTGTGTGTGTGTGTTGTCGGTGTTGTGTGTGTGTGTGTTGTCGGTGTGTGTGTGTGTTGTCGGTGTGTGTGTGTGTGTTGTCGGTGTGTGTGTGTGTGTGTTGTCGGTGTGTGTGTGTGTGTGTGTTGTCGGTGTGTGTGTGTGTGTTGTCGGTGTGTGTGTGTGTGTGTTGTCGGTGTGTGTGTGTGTGTGTGTGTGTGTGTGTGTTGTCGGTGTGTGTGTTTGTGTGTTGTCGGTGTGTGTGTGTGTGTGTGTGTTGTCGGTGTGTGTGTGTTGTCGGTGTGTGTGTGTGTGTGTGTGTTGTCGTGTGTGTGTGTGTGTGTGTGTTGTCGGTGTGTGTGTGTGTGTTGTCGGTGTGTGTGTGTGTGTTGTCGGTGTTGTGTGTGTGTGTGTTGTCGGTGTGTGTGTGTGTTGTCGGTGTGTGTGTGTGTGTTGTCGGTGTGTGTGTGTGTGTGTGTCGGTGTGTGTGTGTGTGTGTTGTGGTGTGTGTGTGTGTGTGTTGTGTGTGTGTGTGTTGTCGGTGTGTGTGTGTGTGTTGTCGGTGTGTGTGTGTGTGTGTGTGTGTTGTCGGTGTGTGTGTGTGTGTGTGTGTTGTCGGTGTGTGTGTGTGTGTGTTTGTGTTGTCGGTGTGTGTGTGTGTGTGTTGTGTGTGTGTGTGTTGTCGGTGTGTGTGTGTGTTGTCGGTGTGTGTGTGTGTGTTGTCGGTGTGTGTGTGTGTGTGTTGTCGGTGTGTGTGTGTGTTGTCGGTGTGTGTGTGTGTGTGTGTGTGTGTGTGTGTTGTCGGTGTGTGTGTGTGTGTGTTGTCGGTGTGTGTGTGTGTGTGTTGTCGGTGTGTGTGTGTGTGTTGTCGGTGTGTGTGTGTGTGTGTGTGGTCGGTGTGTGTGTGTGTGTGTTGTCGGTGTGTGTGTGTGTGTTGTGTGTGTGTGTGTTGTCGGTGTGTGTGTGTGTGTTGTCGGTGTGTGTGTGTGTGTTGTCGGTGTGTGTGTGTGTGTGTGGTCGGTGTGTGTGTGTGTGTGTTGTCGGTGTGTGTGTGTGTGTTGTGTGTGTGTGTTGTCGGTGTGTGTGTGTGTGTTGTCGGTGTGTGTGTGTGTGTGTGTTGTCGGTGTGTGTGTGTGTGTGTGTGTGTGTCGGTGTGTGTGTGTGTGTTGTGTTGTCGGTGTGTGTGTGTGTGTGTGTGTTGTCGGTGTGTGTGTGTGTTGTCGGTGTGTGTGTGTGTGTGTGTTGTCGGTGTGTGTGTGTGTGTGTTGTCGGTGTGTGTGTGTGTGTTGTCGGTGTGTGTGTGTGTGTGTGTTGTCGGTGTGTGTGTGTGTGTTGTCGGTGTGTGTGTCTGTGTGTGTTGTCGGGGTGTGTGTGTGTGTGTGTTGTCGGTGTGTGTGTGTGTGTTGTCGGTGTGTGTGTGTGTGTGTGTGGTCGGTGTGTGTGTGTGTGTGTTGTCGGTGTGTGTGTGTGTGTTGTGTGTGTGTGTGTTGTCGGTGTGTGTGTGTGTTGTCGGTGTGTGTGTGTGTGTGTGTGTGTGTGTGTGTGTGTGTGTGTTGTCGTGTGTGTGTGTGTGTGTTGTCGGTGTGTGTGTGTGTGTGTTGTCGGTGTGTGTGTGTGTGTTGTCGGTGTGTGTGTGTGTGTTGTCGGTGTGTGTGTGTGTGTGTGTGGTCGGTGTGTGTGTGTGTGTGTTGTCGGTGTGTGTGTGTTGTGTGTGTGTGTGTTGTCGGTGTGTGTGTTTGTTGTCGGTGTGTGTGTGTGTGTGTGTTGTCGGTGTGTGTGTGTGTGTGTGTTTGTGTTGTCGGTGTGTGTGTGTGTGTGTGTGTGTGTGTGTGTGTGTGTTGTCGGTGTGTGTGTGTGTTGTCGGTGTGTGTGTGTGTGTGTTTTGTCGGTGTGTGTGTGTGTGTGTTGTCTGTGTGTGTGTTGTCGGTGTGTGTGTGTGTGTGTTGTCGGTGTGTGTGTGTGTGTTGTCGGTGTGTGTGTGTGTGTTGTCGGTGTGTGTGTGTGTGTTGTCGGTGTGTGTGTGTGTGTGTTGTCGGTGTGTGTGTGTGTGTTGTCGGTGTGTTGTGTGTGTTGTCGGTGTGTGTGTGTGTTGTGTTGTCGGTGTGTGTGTGTGTGTTGTCGGTGTGTGTGTGTGTGTTGTCGGTGTGTGTGTGTGTGTGTGTTGTCGGTGTGTGTGTGTGTGTGTGTGTGTGTGTGTGTGTTGTCGGTGTGTGTGTGTGTGTGTTGTCGGTGTGTGTGTGTGTGTTGTCGGTGTGTGTGTGTGTGTGTTGTCGGTGTGTGTGTGTGTGTGTGTGTTGTCGGTGTGTGTGTGTTGTCGGTGTGTGTGTGTGTGTGTGTGTTGTCGGTGTGTGTGTGTGTGTGTTGTCGGTGTGTGTGTGTTGTCGGTGTGTGTGTGTGTGTGTTGTGGGTGTGTTGTCGGTGTGTGTGTGTGTGTGTGTTGTCGGTGTGTGTGTGTGTGTGTTGTCGTGTGTGTGTGTGTGTGTGTGTGTGTTGTCGGTGTGTGTGTGTGTTGTCGGTGTGTGTGTGTGTGTGTGTGTGTGTGTTGTCGGTGTGTGTGTGTGTGTTGTCGGTGTGTGTGTGTGTGTGTGTTGTCGTGTGTGTGTGTGTGTGTGTTGTCGGTGTGTGTGTGTGTGTGTGTTGTCGGTGTGTGTGTGTGTGTTGTCGGTGTGTGTGTGTGTGTGTGTGTGTGTGTTGTCGGTGTGTGTGTGTGTGTTGTCGGTGTGTGTGTGTGTGTGTTGTCGGTGTGTGTGTGTGTGTTGTCGGTGTGTTTGTGTGTGTGTGTTGTCGGTGTGTGTGTGTGTTGTCGGTGTGTGTGTGTGTGTTGTCGGTGTGTGTGTGTGTGTGTGTGTGTGGTGTGGTGTGTGTGTGTTGTCGGTGTGTGTGTGTGTGTGTTGTCGGTGTGTGTGTGTGTGTGTTGTCGGTGTGTGTGTGTGTTGTCGTGTGTGTGTGTGTGTGTGTTGTCGGTGTGTGTGTGTGTGTTGCTGGTGTGTGTGTGTGTGTGTGTTGTCGGTGTGTGTGTGTGTGTGTGTGTGTTGTCGGTGTGTGGTGTGTGTGTTGTCGGTGTGTGTGTGTGTGTGTGGTGTGTGTGTGTGTGTGTCGGTGTGTGTGTGTGTGTGTCGTGTGTGTGTGTGTGTTGTCGGTGTGTGTGTGTGTGTGTGTGTGTGTGTGTGTGTTGTCGGTGTGTGTGTGTGTGTGTTGTCGTGTGTGTGTGTGTGTGTTGTCGGTGTGTGTGTGTGTGTGTTGTCGGTGTGTTGTGTGTGTGTTGTCGGTGTGTGTGTGTGTGTGTTGTCGGTGTGTGTGTGTGTGTGTTGTCGGTGTGTGTGTGTGTGTGTTGTCGGTGTGTGTGTGTGTTGTCGGTGTGTTGTGTGTGTGTGTTGTCGGTGTGTGTGTGTGTGTGTGTTGTCGGTGTGTGTGTGTGTTGTCGGTGTGTGTGTGTGTGTTGTCGGTGTGTGTGTGTGTTGTCGGTGTGTGTGTGTGTGTGTGTTGTGGGTGTGTTGTCGGTGTGTGTGTGTGTGTGTTGTCGGTGTGTGTGTGTGTGTGTTGTCGGTGTGTGTGTGTGTTGTCGGTGTGTGTGTGTGTGTGTTGTCGGTGTGTGTGTGTGTGTGTTGTCGGTGTGTGTGTGTGTGTTGTCGGTGTGTGTGTGTGTGTGTGTTGTCGGTGTGTGTGTGTTGTCGGTGTGTGTGTGTGTGTGTGTGTGTGTGTGTGTGTGTGTGTTGTCGGTGTGTGTGTGTGTGTTGTCGTGTGTGTGTGTGTGTTGTCGGTGTGTGTGTGTGTGTTGTCGGTGTGTGTGTGTGTGTTGTCGGTGTGTGTGTGTGTGTGTGTGTCGGTGTGTGTGTGTGTGTGTTGTCGGTGTGTGTGTGTGTGTGTGTGTGTGTGTGTGTGTGTGTGTGTTGTCGGTGTGTGTGTGTGTGTGTGTGTTGTCGGTGTGTGTGTGTGTGTGTGTGTGTGTCGTGTGTGTGTGTGTGTGTGTGTTGTCGGTGTGTGTGTGTGTGTGTGTGTGTGTGTGTGTGTGTGTTGTCGGTGTGTGTGTGTGTTGTCGGTGTGTGTGTGTGTGTGTTGTCGGTGTGTGTGTGTGTGTGTTGTCGGTGTGTGTGTGTGTGTGTCGGTGTGTGTGTGTGTGTGTGTGTGTGTGTGTTGTCGGTGTGTGTGTGTGTGTTGTCGGTGTGTGTGTGTGTGTTGTCGGTGTGTGTGTGTGTGTGTGTCGGTGTGTGTGTGTGTGTGTTGTCGGTGTGTGTGTGTGTGTGTTGTCGGTGTGTGTGTGTTTGTGTTGTCGGTGTGTGTGTGTGTGTTGTCGGTGTGTGTGTGTGTGTTGTCGGTGTGTGTGTGTGTGTGTTGTCGGTGTGTGTGTGTGTGTGTTGTCGGTGTGTGTGTGTGTGTGTGTGTTGTCGGTGTGTGTGTGTTGTGGTGTGTGTGTGTTGTCGGTGTGTGTGTGTGTGTTGTCGGTGTGTGTGTGTGTGTGTGTTGTCGGTGTGTGTGTGTGTGTCGGTGTGTGTGTGTGTGTGTTGTCGGTGTGTGTGTGTGTGTTGTCGGTGTGTGTGTGTGTGTGTTGTCGGTGTGTGTGTGTGTGTTGTCGGTGTGTGTGTGTGTGTGTTGTCGGTGTGTGTGTGTGTGTTGTCGGTGTGTGTGTGTGTTGTCGGTGTGTGTGTGTGTGTGTTGTCGGTGTGTGTGTGTGTGTGTTGTCGGTGTGTGTGTGTGTTGTCGGTGTGTGTGTGTGTGTGTGTGTCGTGTGTGTGTGTGTGTGTGTGTTGTCGGTGTGTGTGTGTGTGTGTTGTCGGTGTGTGTGTGTGTGTTGTCGGTGTGTGTGTGTGTGTGTTGTCGGTGTGTGTGTGTGTTGTCGGTGTGTGTGTGTGTGTGTGTTGTCGTGTGTGTGTGTGTGTTGTCGGTGTGTGTGTGTGTGTGTTGTCGGTGTGTGTGTGTGTGTGTTGTCGGTGTGTGTGTGTGTGTCGTGTGTGTGTGTGTGTGTGTTGTCGGTGTGTGTGTGTGTGTGTGGTGTGTGTGTGTGTGTGTGTTGTCGTGTGTGTGTGTGTGTGTGTGTGTGTGTTGTCGGTGTGTGTGTGTGTGTGTTGTCGGTGTGTGTGTGTGTGTGTGTGTGTGTGTGTGTGTGTTGTCGGTGTGTGTGTGTGTGTTGTCGGTGTGTGTGTGTGTGTCGGTTGTGTGTGTGTGTGTGTGTGTGTTGTCGGTGTGTGTGTGTGTTGTCGGTGTGTGTGTGTGTGTTGTCGGTGTGTGTGTGTGTGTGTGTCGTGTGTGTGTGTGTGTTGTCGGTGTGTGTGTGTGTGTTGTCGGTGTGTGTGTGTGTGTGTGTTGTCGGTGTGTGTGTGTGTGTGTTGTCGGTGTGTGTGTGTGTGTTGTCGGTGTGTGTGTGTGTGTGTTGTCGGTGTGTGTGTGTGTGTGTTGTCGGTGTGTGTGTGTGTGTTGTCGGTGTGTGTGTGTGTGTGTGTTGTCGGTGTGTGTGTGTTGTCGGTGTGTGTGTGTGTGTGTGTGTGTGTGTGTGTGTGTGTTGTCGGTGTGTGTGTGTGTGTTGTCGGTGTGTGTGTGTGTGTGTTGTCGGTGTGTGTGTGTGTGTTGTCGGTGTGTGTGTGTGTGTTGTCGGTGTGTGTGTGTGTGTGTTGTCGGTGTGTGTGTGTGTGTGTTGTCGGTGTGTGTGTGTGTGTGTGTGTGTGTTGTCGTGTGTGTGTGTGTTGTCGGTGTGTGTGTGTGTGTGTTGTCGGTGTGTGTGTGTGTGTGTTGTCGGTGTGTGTGTGTGTGTGTGTGTGTGTTGTCGGTGTGTGTGTGTGTGTGTGTGTGTGTGTGTGTGTGTGTTGTCGGTGTGTGTGTGTGTTGTCGGTGTGTGTGTGTGTGTGTTGTCGGTGTGTGTGTGTGTGTTGTCGGTGTGTGTGTGTGTGTGTTGTCGGTGTGTGTGTGTGTGTTGTCGGTGTGTGTGTGTGTGTGTTGTGTGTGTGTGTGTGTGTTGTCGGTGTGTGTGTGTGTGTGTTGTCGGTGTGTGTGTGTGTGTGTGTGTTGTCGTGTGTGTGTGTGTGTTGTCGGTGTGTGTGTGTGTGTTGTCGGTGTGTGTGTGTGTGTGTCGGTGTGTGTGTGTGTGTGTGTGTGGTGTGTTGTCGGTGTGTGTGTGTGTGTGTTGTCGGTGTGTGTGTGTGTGTGTTGTCGGTGTGTGTGTGTGTTGTCGGTGTGTGTGTGTGTGTGTTGTCGGTGTGTGTGTGTGTGTGTTGTCGGTGTGTGTGTGTGTGTTGTCGGTGTGTGTGTGTGTGTGTGTGTGTGTGTGTGTGTGTTGTCGGTGTGTGTGTGTGTGTGTGTGTGTGTGTGTGTGTGTGTGTTGTCGGTGTGTGTGTGTGTGTTGTCGGTGTGTGTGTGTGTGTGTTGTCGGTGTGTGTGTGTGTGTTGTCGGTGTGTGTGTGTGTGTTGTCGGTGTGTGTGTGTGTGTGTGTGTCGGTGTGTGTGTGTGTGTGTTGTCGGTGTGTGTGTGTGTGTGTGTGTGTGTGTTGTCGGTGTGTGTGTGTGTTGTCGGTGTGTGTGTGTGTGTGTGTGTGTGTGTGTGTGTGTGTGTGTGTGTGTGTTGTCGGTGTGTGTGTGTGTGTGTGTTGTCGGTGTGTGTGTGTGTGTGTGTGTGTGTGTGTGTGTGTGTTGTCGGTGTGTGTGTGTGTTGTCGGTGTGTGTGTGTGTGTGTGTTGTCGGTGTGTGTGTGTGTGTGTTGTCGGTGTGTGTGTGTGTTGTCGTGTGTGTGTGTGTGTGTGTGTGTGTGTGTGTGTTGTCGGTGTGTGTGTGTGTGTTGTCGGTGTGTGTGTGTGTGTTGTCGTGTGTGTGTGTGTGTGTTGTCGGTGTGTGTGTGTGTGTGTTGTCGGTGTGTGTGTGTGTGTTGTCGGTGTGTGTGTGTGTGTGTGTTGTCGGTGTGTGTGTGTGTGTTGTCGGTGTGTGTGTGTGTGTTGTCGGTGTGTGTGTGTGTGTGTTGTCGGTGTGTGTGTGTGTGTGTTGTCGGTGTGTGTGTGTGTGTGTGTGTTGTCGGTGTGTGTGTGTTGTCGGTGTGTGTGTGTTGTCGGTGTGTGTGTGTGTTGTCGGTGTGTGTGTGTGTGTGTTGTCGGTGTGTGTGTGTGTGTGTGTGTGTGTGTGTGTGTTGTCGTGTGTGTGTGTGTGTTGTCGGTGTGTGTGTGTGTGTTGTCGGTGTGTGTGTGTGTGTTGTCGGTGTGTGTGTGTGTGTGTTGTCGGTGTGTGTGTGTGTGTGTGTGTGTGTGTGTGTGTTGTCGGTGTGTGTGTGTGTGTTGTCGGTGTGTGTGTGTGTGTGTTGTCGGTGTGTGTGTGTGTGTGTCGGTGTGTGTGTGTGTGTGTGTTGTCGGTGTGTGTGTGTGTGTGTTGTCGGTGTGTGTGTGTGTGTTGTCGGTGTGTGTGTGTGTGTTGTCGGTGTGTGTGTGTGTGTGTTGTCGGTGTGTGTGTGTGTTGTCGTGTGTGTGTGTGTGTGTGTTGTCGGTGTGTGTGTGTTGTCGGTGTGTGTGTGTGTGTTGTCGGTGTGTGTGTGTGTGTGTTGTCGGTGTGTGTGTGTGTGTGTGTGTGTGTGTGTGTGTGTGTTGTCGGTGTGTGTGTGTGTGTGTGTCGTGTGTGTGTGTGTGTGTTGTCGGTGTGTGTGTGTGTGTGTGTTGTCGGTGTGTGTGTGTGTGTGTTGTCGGTGTGTGTGTGTGTGTGTGTGTGTGTGTGTGTTGTCGGTGTGTGTGTGTGTTGTCGGTGTGTGTGTGTGTTGTCGGTGTGTGTGTGTGTGTGTGTGTGTGTGTGTGTTGTCGGTGTGTGTGTGTGTGTGTTGTCGGTGTGTGTGTGTGTGTTGTCGGTGTGTGTGTGTGTGTGTTGTCGGTGTGTGTGTGTGTGTTGTCGGTGTGTGTGTGTGTGTTGTCGGTGTGTGTGTGTGTTGTGTTGTCGGTGTGTGTGTGTGTGTGTTGTCGGTGTGTGTGTGTGTGTTGTCGGTGTGTGTGTGTGTGTGTTGTCGGTGTGTGTGTGTGTGTGTGTGTCGGTGTGTGTGTGTGTTGTCGGTGTGTGTGTGTGTGTTGTCGGTGTGTGTGTGTGTTGTCGGTGTGTGTGTGTGTGTGTGTGTGGTGTGTTGTCGTGTGTGTGTGTGTGTGTTGTCGGTGTGTGTGTGTGTGTGTGTGTGTGTGTGTGTGTGTGTTGTCGGTGTGTGTGTGTGTGTGTTGTCGGTGTGTGTGTGTGTGTGTTGTCGGTGTGTGTGTGTGTGTTGTCGGTGTGTGTGTGTGTGTGTTGTCGGTGTGTGTGTGTGTTGTCGGTGTGTGTGTGTGTGTGTGTGTCGGTGTGTGTGTGTGTGTGTTGTCGGTGTGTGTGTGTGTGTTGTCGGTGTGTGTGTGTGTGTGTTGTCGGTGTGTGTGTGTGTGTGTTGTCGGTGTGTGTGTGTGTGTTGTCGGTGTGTGTGTGTGTGTGTTGTCGGTGTGTGTGTGTGTGTGTTGTCGGTGTGTGTGTGTGTGTGTGTGTGTGTTGTCGGTGTGTGTGTGTGTGTGTGTCGTGTGTGTGTGTGTGTGTTGTCGGTGTGTGTGTGTGTGTGTGTTGTCGGTGTGTGTGTGTGTGTGTGTGTTGTCGGTGTGTGTGTGTGTGTTGTGTTGTGTGTGTGTGTGTTGTCGTGTGTGTGTGTGTGTTGTCGGTGTGTGTGTGTGTGTGTTGTCGGTGTGTGTGTGTGTGTGTTGTCGGTGTGTGTGTGTGTTGTCGGTGTGTGTGTGTGTGTGTGTGTGTGTGTGTTGTCGGTGTGTGTGTGTGTGTTGTCGGTGTGTGTGTGTGTGTTGTCGGTGTGTGTGTGTGTGTTGTCGGTGTGTGTGTGTGTGTGTTGTCGTGTGTGTGTGTGTGTGTTGTCGGTGTGTGTGTGTGTGTGTGTTGTCGGTGTGTGTGTGTGTGTTGTCGGTGTGTGTGTGTGTGTTGTCGGTGTGTGTGTGTGTGTGTTGTCGGTGTGTGTGTGTGTGTGTTGTCGGTGTGTGTGTGTGTGTGTGTGTTGTCGGTGTGTGTGTGTTGTCGGTGTGTGTGTGTTGTCGGTGTGTGTGTGTGTTGTCGGTGTGTGTGTGTGTGTGTTGTCGGTGTGTGTGTGTGTGTGTGTGTGTGTGTGTGTGTGTTGTCGGTGTGTGTGTGTGTGTTGTCGGTGTGTGTGTGTGTGTGTTGTCGGTGTGTGTGTGTGTGTGTTGTCGGTGTGTGTGTGTGTGTGTTGTCGGTGTGTGTGTGTGTGTTGTCGGTGTGTGTGTGTGTGTGTTGTCGGTGTGTGTGTGTGTGTTGTCGGTGTGTGTGTGTGTGTTGTCGTGTGTGTGTGTGTGTGTTGTCGGTGTGTGTGTGTGTGTGTCGTGTGTGTGTGTGTGTGTGTTGTCGGTGTGTGTGTGTGTGTGTGTCGTGTGTGTGTGTGTTGTCGGTGTGTGTGTGTGTGTGTTGTCGGTGTGTGTGTGTGTGTTGTCGGTGTGTGTGTGTGTGTGTTGTCGGTGTGTGTGTGTGTGTGTGTTGTCGGTGTGTGGTGTGTGTGTTGTCGGTGTGTGTGTGTGTGTTGTCGGTGTGTGTGTGTGTGTGTGTGTGTGTGTGTGTGTGTGTGTGTGTGTGTGTGTTGTGTGTGTGTGTGTGTGTGTTGTCGGTGTGTGTGTGTGTGTGTTGTCGGTGTGTGTGTGTGTGTTGTCGGTGTGTGTGTGTGTGTGTTGTCGGTGTGTGTGTGTGTGTGTTGTCGGTGTGTGTGTGTGTGTGTTGTCGGTGTGTGTGTGTGTGTGTTGTCGGTGTGTGTGTGTGTGTGTTGTCGGTGTGTGTGTGTGTGTTGTCGGTGTGTGTGTGTGTGTGTTGTCGGTGTGTGTGTGTGTGTGTGTGTGTCGGTGTGTGTGTGTGTTGTCGGTGTGTGTGTGTGTGTTGTCGTGTGTGTGTGTGTGTTGTCGGTGTGTGTGTGTGTGTGTGTGTGTGTGTGTGTGTGTGTGTTGTCGGTGTGTGTGTGTGTGTGTGTTGTCGGTGTGTGTGTGTGTGTGTCGGTGTGTGTGTGTGTGTGTTGTCGGTGTGTGTGTGTGTGTGTTGTCGGTGTGTGTGTGTGTGTGTTGTCGGTGTGTGTGTGTGTGTGTTGTCGGTGTGTGTGTGTGTGTTGTCGGTGTGTGTGTGTGTGTGTGTGTGTGTGTGTGTGTGTGTGTGTGTGTGTTGTCGTGTGTGTGTGTGTGTGTTGTCGGTGTGTGTGTGTGTGTGTTGTCGTGTGTGTGTGTGTGTGTTGTCGGTGTGTGTGTGTGTGTTGTCGGTGTGTGTGTGTGTGTGTTGTCGGTGTGTGTGTGTGTGTGTTGTCGGTGTGTGTGTGTGTGTGTGTCGTGTGTGTGTGTGTGTGTGTGTGTGTGTGTGTGTGTGTGTGTGTTGTCGGTGTGTGTGTGTGTGTGTTGTCGGTGTGTGTGTGTGTGTGTGGTGTGTGTGTTGTCGGTGTGTGTGTGTGTGTGTTGTCGGTGTGTGTGTGTGTGTGTTGTCGGTGTGTGTGTGTGTGTTGTCGGTGTGTGTGTGTGTGTGTTGTCGGTGTGTGTGTGTGTGTGTTGTCGGTGTGTGTGTGTGTGTTGTCGGTGTGTGTGTGTGTGTGTGTGTGTGTGTGTGTGTGTGTGTGTGTGTGTGTGTTGTCGGTGTGTGTGTGTGTGTTGTCGGTGTGTGTGTGTGTGTGTGTCGTGTGTGTGTGTGTGTGTTGTCGTGTGTGTGTGTGTGTGTTGTCGGTGTGTGTGTGTGTGTGTGTTGTCGGTGTGTGTGTGTGTGTTGTCGGTGTGTGTGTGTGTGTTGTCGGTGTGTGTGTGTGTGTGTTGTCGGTGTGTGTGTGTGTGTGTTGTCGGTGTGTGTGTGTGTGTGTGTGTGTCGGTGTGTGTGTGTGTGTTGTCGTGTGTGTGTGTGTGTGTTGTCGGTGTGTGTGTGTGTTGTCGGTGTGTGTGTGTGTGTGTTGTCGGTGTGTGTGTGTGTGTGTGTGTGTGTGTGTGTGTGTGTGTGTGTGTGTGTGTGTGTGTGTGTTGTCGTGTGTGTGTGTGTGTTGTCGGTGTGTGTGTGTGTGTGTTGTCGGTGTGTGTGTGTGTGTTGTGTGTGTGTGTGTGTGTGTGTGTGTGTGTGTTGTCGGTGTGTGTGTGTGTGTTGTCGGTGTGTGTGTGTGTGTTGTCGGTGTGTGTGTGTGTGTGTTGTCGGTGTGTGTGTGTGTGTGTGTGTGTGTGTGTGTGTTGTCGGTGTGTGTGTGTGTGTTGTCGGTGTGTGTGTGTGTGTGTTGTCGGTGTGTGTGTGTGTGTCGTGTGTGTGTGTGTGTGTGTTGTCGGTGTGTGTGTGTGTGTGTTGTCGGTGTGTGTGTGTGTGTTGTCGTGTGTGTGTGTGTGTGTTGTCGGTGTGTGTGTGTGTGTGTTGTCGGTGTGTGTGTGTGTGTTGTCGTGTGTGTGTGTGTGTGTGTGTGTCGTGTGTGTGTGTGTTGTCGGTGTGTGTGTGTGTGTGTTGTCGGTGTGTGTGTGTGTGTGTTGTCGGTGTGTGTGTGTGTGTTGTCGTGTGTGTGTGTGTGTGTTGTCGGTGTGTGTGTGTGTGTGTGTGTGTGTGTGTGTGTGTGTGTTGTCGGTGTGTGTGTGTGTGTGTGTTGTCGGTGTGTGTGTGTGTGTGTTGTCGGTGTGTGTGTGTGTGTGTGGTGTGTGTGTGTGTTGTCGGTGTGTGTGTGTGTTGTCGGTGTGTGTGTGTGTGTTGTCGGTGTGTGTGTGTGTGTGTGTGTGTGTGTGTGTGTTGTCGGTGTGTGTGTGTGTGTGTGTGTCGGTGTGTGTGTGTGTGTTGTCGTGTGTGTGTGTGTGTGTTGTCGGTGTGTGTGTGTGTGTGTTGTCGGTGTGTGTGTGTGTGTGTTGTCGGTGTGTGTGTGTGTGTTGTCGGTGTGTGTGTGTGTGTGTTGTCGTGTGTGTGTGTGTGTGTTGTCGGTGTGTGTGTGTGTGTGTTGTCGGTGTGTGTGTGTGTGTGTGTTGTCGGTGTGTGTGTGTGTGTTGTCGGTGTGTGTGTGTGTGTTGTCGGTGTGTGTGTGTGTGTTGTCGGTGTGTGTGTGTGTGTTGTCGGTGTGTGTGTGTGTGTTGTCGGTGTGTGTGTGTGTGTGTTGTCGGTGTGTGTGTGTGTGTGTTGTCGGTGTGTGTGTGTGTTGTCGGTGTGTGTGTGTGTGTGTTGTCGGTGTGTGTGTGTGTGTGTTGTCGGTGTGTGTGTGTGTGTTGTCGGTGTGTGTGTGTGTGTGTGTTGTCGTGTGTGTGTGTGTTGTCGGTGTGTGTGTGTGTGTGTGTGTGTGTGTGTGTGTGTGTGTTGTCGGTGTGTGTGTGTGTGTTGTCGTGTGTGTGTGTGTGTGTGTTGTCGGTGTGTGTGTGTGTGTGTTGTCGGTGTGTGTGTGTGTGTTGTCGGTGTGTGTGTGTGTGTGTTGTCGGTGTGTGTGTGTGTGTGTTGTCGGTGTGTGTGTGTGTGTGTGTGTGTGTGTGTCGTGTGTGTGTGTGTGTTGTCGGTGTGTGTGTGTGTGTGTGTTGTCGGTGTGTGTGTGTGTGTGTTGTCGGTGTGTGTGTGTGTGTGTGTGTGTGTTGTCGGTGTGTGTGTGTGTGTGTGTGGTGTGTGTGTGTGTGTTGTCGGTGTGTGTGTGTGTTGTCGGTGTGTGTGTGTGTGTGTTGTCGGTGTGTGTGTGTGTGTGTTGTCGGTGTGTGTGTGTGTGTGTGTGTGTGTGTGTGTGTGTGTGTGTGTGTGTTGTCGGTGTGTGTGTGTGTGTTGTCGGTGTGTGTGTGTGTGTTGTCGGTGTGTGTGTGTGTGTGTGTCGGTGTGTGTGTGTGTGTGTTGTCGGTGTGTGTGTGTGTGTGTTGTCGGTGTGTGTGTGTGTTGTGTTGTCGGTGTGTGTGTGTGTGTTGTCGGTGTGTGTGTGTGTGTTGTCGGTGTGTGTGTGTGTGTGTTGTCGGTGTGTGTGTGTGTGTGTTGTCGGTGTGTGTGTGTGTGTGTGTGTGTGTGTGTGTGTGTGTGTGTGTGTGTGTGTGTGTGTTGTCGGTGTGTGTGTGTGTGTGTCGGTGTGTGTGTGTGTGTGTTGTCGGTGTGTGTGTGTGTGTGTGTGTGTGTGTGTGTGTTGTGTGTGTGTGTGTGTGTTGTCGGTGTGTGTGTGTGTGTGTTGTCGGTGTGTGTGTGTGTGTTGTCGGTGTGTGTGTGTGTGTGTTGTCGGTGTGTGTGTGTGTGTGTGTTGTCGGTGTGTGTGTGTGTGTGTTGTCGGTGTGTGTGTGTGTGTTGTCGGTGTGTGTGTGTGTGTTGTCGGTGTGTGTGTGTGTGTGTTGTCGTGTGTGTGTGTGTGTTGTCGGTGTGTGTGTGTGTGTGTGTTGTCGTGTGTGTGTGTGTGTGTTGTCGGTGTGTGTGTGTGTGTGTGTGTGTGTGTGTGTGTGTTGTCGGTGTGTGTGTGTGTGTGTGTCGTGTGTGTGTGTGTGTGTGTTGTCGGTGTGTGTGTGTGTGTGTGTGTGTGTGTGTGTGTGTGTGTGTGTGTGTTGTGTGTGTGTGTGTGTGTGTTGTCGGTGTGTGTGTGTGTGTTGTCGGTGTGTGTGTGTGTGTTGTCGGTGTGTGTGTGTGTGTGTTGTCGGTGTGTGTGTGTGTTGTCGGTGTGTGTGTGTGTGTGTTGTCGGTGTGTGTGTGTGTGTTGTCGGTGTGTGTGTGTGTGTGTTGTCGGTGTGTGTGTGTGTGTGTTGTCGTGTGTGTGTGTGTGTGTTGTCGGTGTGTGTGTGTGTGTGTGTTGTCGGTGTGTGTGTGTGTGTGTTGTCGGTGTGTGTGTGTGTGTTGTCGGTGTGTGTGTGTGTGTGTTGTCGGTGTGTGTGTGTGTGTGTGTGTGTGTGTGTGTGTGTGTGTTGTCGGTGTGTGTGTGTGTGTGTTGTCGGTGTGTGTGTGTGTTGTCGGTGTGTGTGTGTGTGTGTTGTGGTGTGTGTGTGTGTGTGTGTGTGTGTGTGTTGTCGGTGTGTGTGTGTGTGTGTTGTCGGTGTGTGTGTGTGTGTGTCGTGGTGTGTGTGTGTGTGTTGTCGGTGTGTGTGTGTGTGTGTTGTCGGTGTGTGTGTGTGTGTTGTCGTGTGTGTGTGTGTGTGTGTTGTCGGTGTGTGTGTGTGTTGTCGGTGTGTGTGTGTGTGTGTGTGTGTGTGTGTGTGTGTGTGTGTGTGTGTTGTCGGTGTGTGTGTGTGTGTTGTCGGTGTGTGTGTGTGTGTGTTGTCGGTGTGTGTGTGTGTGTTGTCGGTGTGTGTGTGTGTGTTGTCGGTGTGTGTGTGTGTGTGTGTTGTCGGTGTGTGTGTGTGTGTGTTGTCGGTGTGTGTGTGTGTGTTGTCGGTGTGTGTGTGTGTGTGTTGTCGGTGTGTGTGTGTGTGTGTTGTCGGTGTGTGTGTGTGTGTGTGTGTGTGTGTGTGTGTGTGTGTGTGTGTGTTGTCGGTGTGTGTGTGTGTGTTGTCGGTGTGTGTGTGTGTGTGTTGTCGGTGTGTGTGTGTGTGTGTGTCGTGTGTGTGTGTGTGTGTTGTCGGTGTGTGTGTGTGTGTTGTCGGTGTGTGTGTGTGTGTTGTCGTGTGTGTGTGTGTGTGTGTTGTCGGTGTGTGTGTGTGTGTGTTGTCGGTGTGTGTGTGTGTGTGTGTGTGTGTGTGTGTGTGTGTGTGTGTGTTGTCGGTGTGTGTGTGTGTGTGTTGTCGGTGTGTGTGTGTGTGTTGTCGGTGTGTGTGTGTGTGTTGTCGGTGTGTGTGTGTGTGTGTTGTCGTGTGTGTGTGTGTGTGTTGTCGGTGTGTGTGTGTGTGTGTTGTCGGTGTGTGTGTGTGTGTTGTCGTGTGTGTGTGTGTGTTGTCGGTGTGTGTGTGTGTGTGTTGTCGGTGTGTGTGTGTGTGTGTTGTCGGTGTGTGTGTGTGTGTGTGTCGTGTGTGTGTGTGTGTGTTGTCGGTGTGTGTGTGTGTGTTGTCGGTGTGGTGTGTGTGTGTTGTCGGTGTGTTGTGTGTGTGTGTTGTCGGTGTGTGTGTGTGTGTTGTGTGTGTGTGTGTTGTCGGTGTGTGTGTGTGTTGTCGGTGTGTGTGTGTGTGTGTTGTCGGTGTGTGTGTGTGTGTTGTCGGTGTGTGTGTGTGTGTGTTGTCGGTGTGTGTGTGTGTGTGTTGTCGGTGTGTGTGTGTGTGTGTTGTCGGTGTGTGTGTGTGTGTGTTGTCGGTGTGTGTGTGTGTGTTGTGGTGTGTGTGTGTGTGTTGTCGGTGTGTGTGTGTGTGTGTTGTCGGTGTGTGTGTGTGTGTGTGTGGTGTGTGTGTGTGTGTTGTCGGTGTGTGTGTGTGTGTGTGTGTGTGTGTGTGTGTGTGTGTGTGTGTTGTCGGTGTGTGTGTGTGTGTTGTCGGTGTGTGTGTGTGTGTTGTCGGTGTGTGTGTGTGTGTGTTGTCGGTGTGTGTGTGTGTGTTGTCGGTGTGTGTGTGTGTGTGTGTGTGTGTGTGTGTGTGTGTGTGTTGTCGGTGTGTGTGTGTGTGTGTTGTCGGTGTGTGTGTGTGTGTGTTGTCGGTGTGTGTGTGTGTTGTCGGTGTGTGTGTGTGTGTGTTGTCGGTGTGTGTGTGTGTGTTGTCGGTGTGTGTGTGTGTGTGTGTGTGGTGTGTGTGTGTGTGTGTGTGTGTTGTCGGTGTGTGTGTGTGTGTTGTCGGTGTGTGTGTGTGTGTGTGTGTGTGTGTGTGTGTGTTGTCGTGTGTGTGTGTGTGTTGTCGTGTGTGTGTGTGTGTTGTCGGTGTGTGTGTGTGTGTGTGTGTGTGTGTGTGTGTTGTCGGTGTGTGTGTGTGTGTGTTGTCGGTGTGTGTGTGTGTGTTGTCGGTGTGTGTGTGTGTGTGTTGTCGGTGTGTGTGTGTGTGTTGTCGTGTGTGTGTGTGTGTGTTGTCGGTGTGTGTGTGTGTGTGTTGTCGGTGTGTGTGTGTGTGTGTTGTCGGTGTGTGTGTGTGTGTTGTCGGTGTGTGTGTGTGTGTGTTGTCGGTGTGTGTGTGTGTGTGTTGTCGGTGTGTGTGTGTGTGTGTCGTGTGTGTGTGTGTGTGTTGTCGGTGTGTGTGTGTGTGTGTTGTCGGTGTGTGTGTGTGTGTGTTGTCGGTGTGTGTGTGTGTGTGTTGTCGGTGTGTGTGTGTGTGTGTTGTCGGTGTGTGTGTGTGTTGTCGGTGTGTGTGTGTGTGTTGTCGGTGTGTGTGTGTGTGTGTTGTCGGTGTGTGTGTGTGTGTTGTCGGTGTGTGTGTGTGTGTGTGTTGTCGGTGTGTGTGTGTGTGTGTTGTCGGTGTGTGTGTGTGTGTGTTGTCGGTGTGTGTGTGTGTGTGTTGTCGGTGTGTGTGTGTGTGTTGTCGGTGTGTGTGTGTGTGTGTTGTCGGTGTGTGTGTGTGTGTGTTGTCGGTGTGTGTGTGTGTGTGTTGTCGGTGTGTGTGTGTGTGTTGTCGGTGTGTGTGTGTGTTGTCGGTGTGTGTGTGTGTGTGTGTCGGTGTGTGTGTGTGTGTTGTCGGTGTGTGTGTGTGTGTTGTCGTGTGTGTGTGTGTGTGTTGTCGGTGTGTGTGTGTGTGTTGTCGGTGTGTGTGTGTGTGTGTGTGTGTGTGTGTGTGTGTGTGTGTTGTCGGTGTGTGTGTGTGTGTGTTGTCGGTGTGTGTGTGTGTGTTGTCGGTGTGTGTGTGTGTGTGTTGTCGGTGTGTGTGTGTGTGTGTGTGTGTCGGTGTGTGTGTGTTGTCGGTGTGTGTGTGTGTGTGTGTGTCGTGTGTGTGTGTGTGTGTGTTGTCGGTGTGTGTGTGTGTGTGTTGTCGGTGTGTGTGTGTGTGTGTGTTGTCGGTGTGTGTGTGTTGTCGTGTGTGTGTGTGTGTGTGTGTGTGTGTGTGTGTTGTCGGTGTGTGTGTGTGTGTGTGTTGTCGGTGTGTGTGTGTGTGTGTTGTCGGTGTGTGTGTGTGTGTGTTGTCGGTGTGTGTGTGTGTGTTGTCGGTGTGTGTGTGTGTGTGTTGTCGGTGTGTGTGTGTGTGTGTGTTGTCGGTGTGTGTGTGTGTGTTGTCGGTGTGTGTGTGTGTGTTGTCGGTGTGTGTGTGTGTGTTGTCGGTGTGTGTGTGTGTGTGTTGTCGGTGTGTGTGTGTGTGTGTTGTCGGTGTGTGTGTGTGTGTGTTGTCGGTGTGTGTGTGTGTGTGTGTGTGTGTGTGTTGTCGGTGTGTGTGTGTGTGTTGTCGGTGTGTGTGTGTGTGTGTTGTCGGTGTGTGTGTGTGTGTGTTGTCGGTGTGTGGTGTGTGTGTGTTGTCGGTGTGTGTGTGTGTGTGTTGTCGGTGTGTGTGTGTGTGTGTTGTCGGTGTGTGTGTGTGTGTGTTGTCGGTGTGTGTGTGTGTGTGTGTTGTCGGTGTGTGTGTGTGTGTTGTCGGTGTGTGTGTGTGTGTGTTGTCGGTGTGTGTGTGTGTTGTCGTGTGTGTGTGTGTGTGTTGTCGGTGTGTGTGTGTGTGTTGTCGGTGTGTGTGTGTGTGTGTGTGTGTGTGTGTGTGTTGTCGGTGTGTGTGTGTGTGTTGTCGGTGTGTGTGTGTGTGTGTGTGTGTGTGTGTGTGTGTGTTGTCGGTGTGTGTGTGTGTGTGTTGTCGGTGTGTGTGTGTGTGTTGTCGGTGTGTGTGTGTGTGTGTTGTCGGTGTGTGTGTGTGTGTGTGTGTTGTCGGTGTGTGTGTGTTGTCGGTGTGTGTGTGTGTGTGTGTTGTCGGTGTGTGTGTGTGTGTGTTGTCGGTGTGTGTGTGTGTGTGTCGGTGTGTGTGTGTGTGTGTGTTGTCGGTGTGTGTGTGTTGTCGGTGTGTGTGTGTGTGTGTGTGGGTGTGTTGTCGGTGTGTGTGTGTGTGTGTGTTGTCGGTGTGTGTGTGTGTGTTTTGTCGGTGTGTGTGTGTGTGTGTTGTCGGTGTGTGTGTGTGTGTTGTCGGTGTGTGTGTGTGTGTGTTGTCGGTTGTGTGTGTGTGTGTGTGTGTTGTCGGTGTGTGTGTGTGTTGTCGGTGTGTGTGTGTGTGTTGTCGGTGTGTGTGTGTGTGTTGTCGGTGTGTGTGTGTGTGTTGTCGGTGTGTGTGTGTGTGTGTTGTCGGTGTGTGTGTGTGTGTGTTGTCGGTGTGTGTGTGTGTGTGTTGTCGGTGTGTGTGTGTGTGTGTGTGTGTGTGTGTGTGTGTGTTGTCGGTGTGTGTGTGTGTGTGTGTTGTCGGTGTGTGTGTGTGTGTTGTCGGTGTGTGTGTGTGTGTGTTGTCGGTGTGTGTGTGTGTTGTCGGTGTGTGTGTGTGTGTGTCGTGTGTGTGTGTGTGTTGTCGGTGTGTGTGTGTGTGTGTTGTCGGTGTGTGTGTGTGTGTGTTGTCGGTGTGTGTGTGTGTGTGTGTGTGTGTGTGTGTGTTGTCGGTGTGTGTGTGTGTGTGTGTGTGTGTGTGTGTTGTCGGTGTGTGTGTGTGTGTGTTGTCGGTGTGTGTGTGTGTGTTTGTCGGTGTGTGTGTGTGTTGTCGGTGTGTGTGTGTGTGTGTTGTCGGTGTGTGTGTGTGTGTGTTGTCGGTGTGTGTGTGTGTGTTGTCGTGTGTGTGTGTGTGTGTTGTCGGTGTGTGTGTGTGTTGTCGGTGTGTGTGTGTGTGTGTGTGTGTGTGTGTGTGTGTTGTCGGTGTGTGTGTGTGTGTTGTCGGTGTGTGTGTGTGTGTGTTGTCGGTGTGTGTGTGTGTGTTGTCGGTGTGTGTGTGTGTGTGTTGTCGGTGTGTGTGTGTGTGTGTGTGTCGGTGTGTGTGTGTGTGTGTTGTCGGTGTGTGTGTGTGTGTGTGTTGTCGTGTGTGTGTGTGTTGTCGGTGTGTGTGTGTGTGTGTGTCGGTGTGTGTGTGTGTGTGTGTGTGTGTGTTGTCGGTGTGTGTGTGTGTGTTGTCGGTGTGTGTGTGTGTGTGTGTGTTGTCGGTGTGTGTGTGTGTGTGTTGTCGGTGTGTGTGTGTGTGTTGTCGGTGTGTGTGTGTGTGTGTTGTCGGTGTGTGTGTGTGTTGTCGGTGTGTGTGTGTGTGTGTGTCGGTGTGTGTGTGTGTGTGTGTGTGTGTGTGTGTGTGTGTGTGTGTGTTGTCGGTGTGTGTGTGTGTGTGTTGTCGGTGTGTGTGTGTGTGTGTGTGTGTGTGTCGGTGTGTGTGTGTGTGTGTGTGGTGTGTGTGTGTGTGTGTTGTCGGTGTGTGTGTGTGTGTGTTGTCGGTGTGTGTGTGTGTGTGTTGTCGGTGTGTGTGTGTGTGTGTGTTGTCGGTGTGTGTGTGTTGTCGGTGTGTGTGTGTTGTCGGTGTGTGTGTGTGTTGTCGGTGTGTTGTCGGTGTGTGTTGTCGGTGTGTGTGTGTGTGTTGTGTGTGTGTGTGTTGTTCGGTGTGTGTGTGTGTTGTCGGTGTGTGTGTGTGTGTGTTGTCGGTGTGTGTGTGTGTGTTGTCGGTGTGTGTGTGTGTGTGTTGTCGGTGTGTGTGTGTGTGTGTTGTCGGTGTGTGTGTGTGTGTTGTCGGTGTGTGTGTGTGTGTGTTGTCGGTGTGTGTGTGTGTGTGTTGTGTGTGTGTGTGTTGTCGGTGTGTGTGTTTGTGTGTTGTCGGTGTGTGTGTGTGTGTGTGTTGTCGGTGTGTGTGTGTTGTCGGTGTGTGTGTGTGTGTGTGTTGTCGGTGTGTGTGTGTGTGTGTGTTGTCGGTGTGTGTGTGTGTGTTGTCGGTGTGTGTGTGTGTGTTGTCGGTGTTGTGTGTGTGTGTGTTGTCGGTGTGTGTGTGTGTTGTCGGTGTGGTGTGTGTGTGTGTGTGTGTGTTGTCGGTGTGTGTGTGTTGTCGGTGTGTGTGTGTGTGTGTTGTCGGTGTGTGTGTGTGTGTGTTGTCGGTGTGTGTGTGTGTTGTCAGTGTGTGTGTGTGTGTGTGTTGTCGGTGTGTGTGTGTGTGTTGTGGTGTTGTGTGTGTGTGTGTTGTCGGTGTGTGTGTGTGTGTGTGTGTGTTGTCGGTGTGTGCGTGTGTGTTTTGTCGGTGTGTGTGTGTGTGTTGTGTGTGTGTGTGTTGTCGGTGTGTGTGTGTGTTGTCGTGTGTGTGTGTGTGTTGTCGGTGTGTGTGTGTGTGTGTGTGTGTGTGTGTTGTCGGTGTGTGTGTGTGTGTGTTGTCGGTGTGTGTGTGTGTGTGTGTGTGTGTTGTCGGTGTGTGTGTGTTGTCGGTGTGTGTGTGTGTGTGTTGTCGGTGTGTGTGTGTGTTGTCGGTGTGTGTGTGTGTTGTCGGTGTGTGTGTGTGTGTGTTGTCGGTGTGTGTGTGTGTGTGTGTGTGTTGTCGGTGTGTGTGTGTTGTCGGTGTGTGTGTGTTGTCGGTGTGTGTGTGTGTTGTCGGTGTGTGTCGGTGTGTGTTGTCGGTGTGTGTGTGTGTGTGTGTGTGTGTGTGTTGTCGGTGTGTGTGTGTGTTGTCGGTGTGTGTGTGTGTGTGTTGTCGGTGTGTGTGTGTGTGTTGTCGGTGTGTGTGTGTGTGTGTTGTCGGTGTGTGTGTGTGTGTTGTCGGTGTGTGTGTGTGTGTTGTCGGTGTGTGTGTGTGTGTGTTGTCGGTGTGTGTGTGTGTGTGTGTGTGTGTGTGTCGGTGTGTGTGTGTGTGTTGTCGGTGTGTGTGTGTGTGTGTGTGTGGTGTCGTGTGTGTGTGTGTTGTCGGTGTGTGTGTGTGTGTGTGTGTCGGTGTGTGTGTGTGTGTGTGTGTGTGTGTGTGTGTGTGTGTTGTCGGTGTGTGTGTGTGTGTTGTCGGTGTGTGTGTGTGTGTGTTGTCGGTGTGTGTGTGTGTGTGTTGTGGGTGTGTGTGTGTGTGTGTCGGTGTGTGTGTGTTGTCGGTGTGTGTGGTGTGTGTTGTCGGTGTGTGTGTGTGTGTGTTGTCGGTGTGTGTGTGTTGTCAGTGTGTGTGTGTGTGTGTGTTGTCGGTGTGTGTGTGTGTGTTGCTGGTGTTTGTGTGTGTGTGTGTTGTCGGTGTGTGTGTGTGTGTGTGTGTGTTGTCGGTGTGTGCGTGTGTGTTTTGTCGGTGTGTGTGTGTGTGTTGTGTGTGTGTGTGTTGTCGGTGTGTGTGTGTGTTGTCGGTGTGTGTGTGTGTTGTCGGTGTGTGTGTGTGTGTGTGTGTGTGTGTGTGTGTGTGTGTGTGTTGTCGGTGTGTGTGTGTGTGTGTTGTCGGTGTGTGTGTGTGTGTTGTCGGTGTGTGTGTGTGTGTGTTGTCGGTGTGTATGTGTGTGTGTTGTCAGTGTGTGTGTGTGTGTGTTGTCGGTGTGTGTGTGTGTGTGTGTTGTCGGTGTGTGTGTGTTTATGTGTTGTCGGTGTGTGTGTGTGTGTGTTGTCGGTGTGTGTGTGTGTTGTCGGTGTTTGTGTGTGTGTGTTGTCGGTTTGTGTGTGTGTGTGTGTGTTGTCGGTGTGTGTGTGTGTTGTCGGTGTGTGTGTGTGTGTTGTCGGTGTGTGTGTGTGTTGTCGGTGTGTGTGTGTGTGAGTGTTGTGGGTGTGTTGTCGGTGTGTGTGTGGGTTTGTTGTCGGTGTGTGCGTGTGTGTTTTGTCGGTGTGTGTGTGTGTTGTCGGGGTGTGTGTGTGTGTGTTGTCGGTGTGTGTGTGTGTTGTCGGTATGTGTGTGTGTGTTGCTGGTGTTTGTGTGTGTGTGTGTTGTCGGTGTGTGTGTGTTGTCGGTGTGTGTGTGTGTGTGTGTGTGTGTGTGTGTGTGTGTGTGTGTGTGTGTGTGTGTGTTGTCGGTGTGTGTGTGTGTGTTGTCGGTGTGTGTGTGTGTGTGTTGTCGGTGTGTGTGTGTGTGTTGTCGGTGTGTGTGTGTGTGTTGTCGGTGTGTTTGTGTGTGTGTGTGGTCGGTGTGTGTGTGTGTGTGTTGTCGGTGTGTGTGTGTTGTGTGTGTGTGTGTTGTCGATGTGTGTGTTTGTTGTCGGTGTGTGTGTGTGTGTGTGTGTTGTCGGTGTGTGTGTGTGTGTGTGTGTGTTGTCGGTGTGTGTGTGTGTGTGTGTTTGTGTTGTCGGTGTGTGTGTGTGTGTGTGTGTTGTGTGTGTGTGTGTTGTCGGTGTGTGTGTGTGTTGTCGGTGTGTGTGTGTGTGTGTTTTGTCGGTGTGTGTGTGTGTGTGTTGTCGGTGTGTGTGTGTGTTGTCGGTGTGTGTGTGTGTGTGTGTGTGTGTGTTGTCGGTGTGTGTGTGTGTGTTGTCGGTGTGTGTGTGTGTGTTGTCGGTGTGTGTGTGTGTGTTGTCGGTGTGTATGTGTGTGTGTTGTCAGTGTGTGTGTGTGTGTGTTGTCGGTGTGTGTGTGTTTATGTGTTGTCGGTGTGTGTGTGTGTGTTGTCGGTGTGTGTGTGTGTGTTGTCGGTGTGTGTGTGTGTGTGTTGTCGGTGTGTGTGTGTGTGTGTTGTCGGTGTGTGTGTGTGTGTGTGTGTTGTCGGTGTGTGTGTGTTGTCGGTGTGTGTGTGTTGTCGGTGTGTGTGTGTGTTGTCGGTGTGTTGTCGGTGTGTGTTGTCGGTGTGTGTGTGTGTGTTGTGTGTGTGTGTGTTTTCGGTGTGTGTGTGTGTTGTCGGTGTGTGTGTGTGTGTTGTCGGTGTGTGTGTGTGTGTTGTCGGTGTGTGTGTGTGTGTGTTGTCGGTGTGTGTGTGTGTGTGTGTTGTCGGTGTGTGTGTGTGTGTTGTCGGTGTGTGTGTGTGTGTGTTGTCGGTGTGTGTGTGTGTGTTGTGTGTGTGTGTGTTGTCGGTGTGTGTGTTTGTGTGTTGTCGGTGTGTGTGTGTGTGTGTGTGTTGTCGGTGTGTGTGTGTTGTCGGTGTGTGTGTGTGTGTGTGTTGTCAGTGTGTGTGTGTGTGTGTGTGTTGTCGGTGTGTGTGTGTGTGTTGTCGGTGTGTGTGTGTGTGTTGTCGGTGTTGTGTGTGTGTGTGTTGTCGGTGTGTGTGTGTGTTGTCGGTGTGTGTGTGTGTGTGTGTGTGTGTGTTGTCGGTGTGTGTGTGTTGTCGGTGTGTGTGTGTGTGTGTTGTCGGTGTGTGTGTGTGTGTGTTGTCGGTGTGTGTGTGTGTTGTCAGTGTGTGTGTGTGTGTGTGTTGTCGGTGTGTGTGTGTGTGTTGCTGGTGTTTGTGTGTGTGTGTGTTGTCGGTGTGTGTGTGTGTGTGTGTTGTCGGTGTGTGCGTGTGTGTTTTGTCGGTGTGTGTGTGTGTGTTGTGTGTGTGTGTGTTGTCGGTGTGTGTGTGTGTTGTCGGTGTGTGTGTGTGTTGTCGGTGTGTGTGTGTGTGTGTGTGTGTGTGTGTTGTCGGTGTGTGTGTGTGTGTGTTGTCGGTGTGTGTGTGTGTGTTGTCGGTGTGTGTGTGTGTGTGTTGTCGGTGTGTATGTGTGTGTGTTGTCAGTGTGTGTGTGTGTGTGTTGTCGGTGTGTGTGTGTTTATGTGTTGTCGGTGTGTGTGTGTGTGTTGTCGGTGTGTGTGTGTGTTGTCGGTGTGTGTGTGTGTTGTCGGTTTGTGTGTGTGTGTGTGTGTTGTCGGTGTGTGTGTGTGTTGTCGGTGTGTGTGTGTGTGTTGTCGGTGTGTGGGTGTGTTGTCGGTGTGTGTGTGGGTTTGTTGTCGGTGTGTGCGTGTGTGTTTTGTCGGTGTGTGTGTGTGTGTGTTGTCGGTGTGTGTGTGTGTGTTGTGTGTGTGTGTGTTGTCGGTGTGTGTGTGTGAGTGTGTGTGTTGTCGGTGAGTGTGTGTGTTGTCGGTGTGTGTGTGTGAGTGTGTGTGTTGTCGGTGTGTGTGTGTGTGTGTTGTCGGTGTGTGTGTGTGTGTGTGTTGTCGGTGTGTATGTGTGTGTGTTGTCAGTGTGTGTGTGTGTGTGTTGTCGGTGTGTGTGTGTTTATGTGTTGTCGGTGTGTGTGTGTGTGTGTTGTCGGTGTGTGTGTGTGTGTTGTCGGTGTGTATGTGTGTTGTCGGTGTGCGTGTGTGTGTTGTCGGTGTGTGTGTGTGTGTGTGTTGTCGGTGTGTGTGTGTTGTCGGTGTGTGTGTGTGTGTGTGTGTTGTCGGTGTGTGTGTGTGTGTGTGTTGTCGGTGTGTGTGTGGGTGTGTGTGTGTTGTGTGTGTGTGTTGTCGGTGTGTGTGTGTGTGTGTTGTCGGTGTGTGTGTGTGTGTTGTCGGTGTGTGTGTGTGTGTGTGTGTTGTCGGTGTGTGTGTGTGTGTGTGTGTTGTCGGTGTGTGTGTGTTATCGGTGTGTGTGTGTGTGTGTGTTGTCGGTGTGTGTGTGTGTGTGTGTTGTCGGTGTGTGTGTGTGTTGTCGGTGTGTGTGTGTGTGTGTGTTGTCGGTGTGTGTGTGTTGTCGGTGTGTGTGTGTGTGTGTTGTGGGTGTGTTGTCGGTGTGTGTGTGTGTGTGTGTTGTCGGTGTGTGTGTGTGTTGTCGGTGTGTGTGTGTGTGAGTGTTGTGGGTGTGTTGTCGGTGTGTGTGTGGGTTTGTTGTCGGTGTGTGTGTGTGTGTGTGTTGTCGGTGTGTGTGTGTTATCGGTGTGTGTGTGTGTGTGTTTGTTGTCGGTGTGTGTGTGTGTGTGTGTGTTGTCGGTGTGTGTGTGTGTGTGTTGTCGGTGTGTGTGTGTGTGTGTGTTGTCGGTGTGTGTGTGTTGTCGGTGTGTGTGTGTGTGTGTTGTGGGTGTGTTGTCGGTGTGTGTGTGTGTTTGTGTTGTCGGTGTGTGCGTGTGTGTTTTGTCGGTGTGTGTGTGTGTGTTGTGTGTGTGTGTGTTGTCGGTGTGTGTGTGTGTTGTTGGTGTGTGTGTGTGTGTGTGTGTGTGTGTGTGTGTGTTTTGTCGGTGTGTGTGTGTGTGTTGTCGGTGTGTGTGTGTGTTGTCGGTGTGTGTGTGTGTGTGTGTTGTCGGTGTGTGTGTGTGTGTGTTGTCGGTGTGTGTGTGTGTGTGTGTTGTCGGTGTGTGTGTGTTGTCGGTGTGTGTGTGTGTGTGTTGTGGGTGTGTTGTCGGTGTGTGTGTGTGTTTGTGTTGTCGGTGTGTGCGTGTGTGTTTTGTCGGTGTGTGTGTGTGTGTTGTGTGTGTGTGTGTTGTCGGTGTGTGTGTGTGTTGTTGGTGTGTGTGTGTGTGTGTGTTGTCGGTGTGTGTGTGTGTGTGTTGTCGGTGTTGTGTGTGTGTGTGTTGTCGGTGTGTGTGTGTTGTCGGTGTGTGTGTGTGTGTGTTGTGGGTGTGTTGTCGGTGTGTGTGTGTGTTTGTGTTGTCGGTGTGTGCGTGTGTGTTTTGTCGGTGTGTGTGTTGTGTGTGTGTGTGTTGTCGGTGTGTGTGTGTGTTGTTGGTGTGTGTGTGTGTGTGTGTGTGTGTGTTTTGTCGGTGTGTGTGTGTGTGTTGTCGGTGTGTGTGTGTTTTGTCGGTGTTTGTGTGTGTGTGTTGTCGGTTTGTGTGTGTGTGTGTGTGTTGTCGGTGTGTGTGTGTGTGTTGTGTGTGTGTGTGTTGTCGGTGTGTGTGTGTGTTGTCGGTGTGTGTGTGTGTTGTCGGTGTGTGTGTGTGTGTGTGTGTGTGTGTGTGTTGTCGGTGTGTGTGTGTGTGTGTTGTCGGTGTGTGTGTGTGTGTTGTCGGTGTGTGTGTGTGTGTGTTGTCGGTGTGTATGTGTGTGTGTTGTCAGTGTGTGTGTGTGTGTGTTGTCGGTGTGTGTGTGTTTATGTGTTGTCGGTGTGTGTGTGTGTGTTGTCGGTGTGTGTGTGTGTTGTCGGTGTGTGTGTGTGTTGTCGGTTTGTGTGTGTGTGTGTGTGTTGTCGGTGTGTGTGTGTGTTGTCGGTGTGTGTGTGTGTGTTGTCGGTGTGTGGGTGTGTTGTCGGTGTGTGTGTGGGTTTGTTGTCGGTGTGTGCGTGTGTGTTTTGTCGGTGTGTGTGTGTGTGTGTTGTCGGTGTGTGTGTGTGTGTTGTGTGTGTGTGTGTTGTCGGTGTGTGTGTGTGAGTGTGTGTGTTGTCGGTGAGTGTGTGTGTTGTCGGTGTGTGTGTGTGAGTGTGTGTGTTGTCGGTGTGTGTGTGTGTGTGTTGTCGGTGTGTGTGTGTGTGTGTGTTGTCGGTGTGTATGTGTGTGTGTTGTCAGTGTGTGTGTGTGTGTGTTGTCGGTGTGTGTGTGTTTATGTGTTGTCGGTGTGTGTGTGTGTGTGTTGTCGGTGTGTGTGTGTGTGTTGTCGGTGTGTATGTGTGTTGTCGGTGTGCGTGTGTGTGTTGTCGGTGTGTGTGTGTGTGTGTGTTGTCGGTGTGTGTGTGTTGTCGGTGTGTGTGTGTGTGTGTGTGTTGTCGGTGTGTGTGTGTGTGTGTGTTGTCGGTGTGTGTGTGGGTGTGTGTGTGTTGTGTGTGTGTGTTGTCGGTGTGTGTGTGTGTGTGTTGTCGGTGTGTGTGTGTGTGTTGTCGGTGTGTGTGTGTGTGTGTGTGTTGTCGGTGTGTGTGTGTGTGTGTGTGTTGTCGGTGTGTGTGTGTTATCGGTGTGTGTGTGTGTGTGTGTGTTGTCGGTGTGTGTGTGTGTGTGTGTTGTCGGTTGTGTGTGTGTGTTGTCGGTGTGTGTGTGTGTGTGTGTTGTCGGTGTGTGTGTGTTGTCGGTGTGTGTGTGTGTGTGTTGTGGGTGTGTTGTCGGTGTGTGTGTGTGTGTGTGTTGTCGGTGTGTGGTGTGTGTTGTCGGTGTGTGTGTGTGTGAGTGTTGTGGGTGTGTTGTCGGTGTGTGTGTGGGTTTGTTGTCGTGTGTGTGTGTGTGTGTGTGTGTTGTCGGTGTGTGTGTGTTATCGGTGTGTGTGTGTGTGTGTTTGTTGTCGGTGTGTGTGTGTGTGTGTGTGTTGTCGGTGTGTGTGTGTGTGTGTTGTCGGTGTGTGTGTGTGTGTGTGTTGTCGGTGTGTGTGTGTTGTCGGTGTGTGTGTGTGTGTGTTGTGGGTGTGTTGTCGGTGTGTGTGTGTGTTTGTGTTGTCGGTGTGTGCGTGTGTGTTTTGTCGGTGTGTGTGTGTGTGTTGTGTGTGTGTGTGTTGTCGGTGTGTGTGTGTGTTGTTGGTGTGTGTGTGTGTGTGTGTGTGTGTGTGTGTGTGTGTTTTGTCGGTGTGTGTGTGTGTGTTGTCGGTGTGTGTGTGTGTTGTCGGTGTGTGTGTGTGTGTGTGTTGTCGGTGTGTGTGTGTGTGTGTTGTCGGTGTGTGTGTGTGTGTGTGTTGTCGGTGTGTGTGTGTTGTCGGTGTGTGTGTGTGTGTGTTGTGGGTGTGTTGTCGGTGTGTGTGTGTGTTGTGTTGTCGGTGTGTGTTTTGTCGGTGTGTGTGTGTGTGTTGTGTGTGTGTGTGTTGTCGGTGTGTGTGTGTGTTGTTGGTGTGTGTGTGTGTGTGTGTGTGTGTGTGTGTTTTGTCGGTGTGTGTGTGTGTGTTGTCGGTGTGTGTGTGTGTGTGTGTTGTCGGTGTGTGTGTGTTGTCGGTGTGTGTGTGTGTGTGTTGTGGGTGTGTTGTCGGTGTGTGTGTGTGTTTGTGTTGTCGGTGTGTGCGTGTGTGTTTTGTCGGTGTGTGTGTGTGTGTTGTGTGTGTGTGTGTTGTCGGTGTGTGTGTGTGTTGTTGGTGTGTGTGTGTGTGTGTGTGTGTGTGTTTTGTCGGTGTGTGTGTGTGTGTTGTCGGTGTGTGTGTGTTTTGTCGGTGTTTGTGTGTGTGTGTTGTCGGTTTGTGTGTGTGTGTGTGTGTTGTCGGTGTGTGTGTGTGTTGTCGGTGTGTGTGTGTGTGTTGTCGGTGTGTGTGTGTTGTCGGTGTGTGTGTGTGTGAGTGTTGTGGGTGTGTTGTCGGTGTGTGTGTGGGTTTGTTGTCGGTGTGTGTGTGTGTGTGTGTGTTGTCGGTGTGTGTGTGTTATCGGTGTGTGTGTGTGTGTGTGTTGTCGGTGTGTGTGTGTGTGTGTTGTCGGTGTGTGTGTGTGTGTGTTGTCGGTGTGTGTGTGTGTGTGTGTTGTCGGTGTGTGTGTGTTGTCGGTGTGTGTGTGTGTGTGTTGTGGGTGTGTTGTCGGTGTGTGTGTGTGTTTGTGTTGTCGGTGTGTGCGTGTGTGTTTTGTCGGTGTGTGTGTGTGTGTTGTGTGTGTGTGTGTTGTCGGTGTGTGTGTGTGTTGTTGGTGTGTGTGTGTGTGTGTGTGTGTGTGTGTGTGTTTTGTCGGTGTGTGTGTGTGTGTTGTCGGTGTGTGTGTGTTTTGTCGGTGTTTGTGTGTGTGTGTTGTCGGTTTGTGTGTGTGTGTGTGTGTTGTCGGTGTGTGTGTGTGTTGTCGGTGTGTGTGTGTGTGTTGTCGGTGTGTGTGTGTGTTGTCGGTGTGTGTGTGTGTGAGTGTTGTGGGTGTGTTGTCGGTGTGTGTGTGGGTTTGTTGTCGGTGTGTGCGTGTGTGTTTTGTCGGTGTGTGTGTGTGTTGTCGGTGTGTGTGTGTGTGTGTTGTCGGTGTGTGTGTGTGTGTGTTGTCGGTATGTGTGTGTGTGTTGCTGGTGTTTGTGTGTGTGTGTGTGTGTTGTCGGTGTGTGTGTGTTGTCGGTGTGTGTGTGTGTGTGTGTGTGTGTGTGTGTGTGTGTGTGTGTGTTGTCGGTGTGTGTGTGTGTGTTGTCGGTGTGTGTGTGTGTGTGTGTGTTGTCGGTGTGTGTGTGTGTGTTGTCGGTGTGTGTGTGTGTGTTGTCGGTGTGTTTGTGTGTGTGTGTGGTCGGTGTGTGTGTGTGTGTGTTGTCGGTGTGTGTGTGTTGTGTGTGTGTGTGTTGTCGATGTGTGTGTTTGTTGTCGGTGTGTGTGTGTGTGTGTGTGTTGTCGGTGTGTGTGTGTGTGTGTTGTCGGTGTGTGTGTGTGTGTGTGTTTGTGTTGTCGGTGTGTGTGTGTGTGTGTGTGTGTTGTGTGTGTGTGTGTTGTCGGTGTGTGTGTGTTGTCGGTGTGTGTGTGTGTGTGTTGTCGGTGTGTGTGTGTGTGTGTGTGTGTTGTCGGTGTGTGTGTGTTGTCGGTGTGTGTGTGTTGTCGGTGTGTGTGTGTGTTGTCGGTGTGTTGTCGGTGTGTGTTGTCGGTGTGTGTGTGTGTGTTGTGTGTGTGTGTGTTTTCGGTTTGTGTGTGTGTTGTCGGTGTGTGTGTGTGTGTGTTGTCGGTGTGTGTGTGTGTGTTGTCGGTGTGTGTGTGTGTGTGTTGTCGGTGTGTGTGTGTGTGTTGTCGGTGTGTATGTGTGTGTTGTCGGTGTGTGTGTGTGTGTGTTGTCGGTGTGTGTGTGTGTGTTGTGTGTGTGTGTGTTGTCGGTGTGTGTGTTTGTGTGTTGTCGGTGTGTGTGTGTGTGTGTGTGTTGTCGGTGTGTGTGTGTTGTCGGTGTGTGTGTGTGTGTGTGTTGTCAGTGTGTGTGTGTGTGTGTGTGTTGTCGGTGTGTGTGTGTGTGTTGTCGGTGTGTGTGTGTGTGTTGTCGGTGTTGTGTGTGTGTGTGTTGTCGGTGTGTGTGTGTGTTGTCGGTGTGTGTGTGTGTGTGTGTGTGTGTGTGTTGTCGGTGTGTGTGTGTTGTCGGTGTGTGTGTGTGTGTGTTGTCGGTGTGTGTGTGTGTGTGTTGTCGGTGTGTGTGTGTTGTCAGTGTGTGTGTGTGTGTGTGTTGTCGGTGTGTGTGTGTGTGTTGCTGGTGTTTGTGTGTGTGTGTGTTGTCGGTGTGTGTGTGTGTGTGTGTGTGTTGTCGGTGTGTGCGTGTGTGTTTTGTCGGTGTGTGTGTGTGTGTTGTGTGTGTGTGTGTTGTCGGTGTGTGTGTGTGTGTGTTGTCGGTGTGTGTGTGTGTTGTCGGTGTGTGTGTGTGTGTGTGTGTGTGTGTGTTGTCGGTGTGTGTGTGTGTGTGTTGTCGGTGTGTGTGTGTGTGTTGTCGGTGTGTGTGTGTGTGTGTTGTCGGTGTGTATGTGTGTGTGTTGTCAGTGTGTGTGTGTGTGTGTTGTCGGTGTGTGTGTGTTTATGTGTTGTCGGTGTGTGTGTGTGTGTGTGTTGTCGGTGTGTGTGTGTGTTGTCGGTGTTTGTGTGTGTGTGTTGTCGGTTTGTGTGTGTGTGTGTGTGTTGTCGGTGTGTGTGTGTGTTGTCGGTGTGTGTGTGTGTGTTGTCGGTGTGTGTGTGTGTTGTCGGTGTGTGTGTGTGTGAGTGTTGTGGGTGTGTTGTCGGTGTGTGTGTGGGTTTGTTGTCGGTGTGTGCGTGTGTGTTTTGTCGGTGTGTGTGTGTGTTGTCGGGGTGTGTGTGTGTGTGTTGTCGGTGTGTGTGTGTGTGTGTTGTCGGTATGTGTGTGTGTGTTGCTGGTGTTTGTGTGTGTGTGTGTTGTCGGTGTGTGTGTGTTGTCGGTGTGTGTGTGTGTGTGTGTGTGTGTGTGTGTGTGTGTGTGTGTGTTGTCGGTGTGTGTGTGTGTGTTGTCGGTGTGTGTGTGTGTGTGTTGTCGGTGTGTGTGTGTGTGTTGTCGGTGTGTGTGTGTGTGTTGTCGGTGTGTTTGTGTGTGTGTGTGGTCGGTGTGTGTGTGTGTGTGTTGTCGGTGTGTGTGTGTTGTGTGTGTGTGTGTTGTCGATGTGTGTGTTTGTTGTCGGTGTGTGTGTGTGTGTGTGTGTTGTCGGTGTGTGTGTGTGTGTGTGTGTGTTGTCGGTGTGTGTGTGTGTGTGTGTTTGTGTTGTCGGTGTGTGTGTGTGTGTGTTGTGTGTGTGTGTGTTGTCGGTGTGTGTGTGTGTTGTCGGTGTGTGTGTGTGTGTGTTTTGTCGGTGTGTGTGTGTGTGTGTTGTCGGTGTGTGTGTGTGTTGTCGGTGTGTGTGTGTGTGTGTGTGTGTTGTCGGTGTGTGTGTGTGTGTTGTCGGTGTGTGTGTGTGTGTTGTCGGTGTGTGTGTGTGTGTTGTCGGTGTGTATGTGTGTGTGTTGTCAGTGTGTGTGTGTGTGTGTGTTGTCGGTGTGTGTGTGTTTATGTGTTGTCGGTGTGTGTGTGTGTGTTGTCGGTGTGTGTGTGTGTGTTGTCGGTGTGTGTGTGTGTGTGTTGTCGGTGTGTGTGTGTGTGTGTTGTCGGTGTGTGTGTGTGTGTGTGTGTTGTCGGTGTGTGTGTGTTGTCGGTGTGTGTGTGTTGTCGGTGTGTGTGTGTGTTGTCGGTGTGTTGTCGGTGTGTGTTGTCGGTGTGTGTGTGTGTGTTGTGTGTGTGTGTGTTTTCGGTGTGTATGTGTGTTGTCGGTGTGTGTGTGTGTGTGTTGTCGGTGTGTGTGTGTGTGTTGTCGGTGTGTGTGTGTGTGTGTTGTCGGTGTGTGTGTGTGTGTGTGTTGTCGGTGTGTGTGTGTGTGTTGTCGGTGTGTGTGTGTGTGTGTTGTCGGTGTGTGTGTGTGTGTGTTGTGTGTGTGTGTGTTGTCGGTGTGTGTGTTTGTGTGTTGTCGGTGTGTGTGTGTGTGTGTGTGTTGTCGGTGTGTGTGTGTTGTCGGTGTGTGTGTGTGTGTGTGTTGTCAGTGTGTGTGTGTGTGTGTGTTGTCGGTGTGTGTGTGTGTGTTGTCGGTGTGTGTGTGTGTGTTGTCGGTGTTGTGTGTGTGTGTGTTGTCGGTGTGTGTGTGTGTTGTCGGTGTGTGTGTGTGTGTGTGTGTGTGTGTTGTCGGTGTGTGTGTGTTGTCGGTGTGTGTGTGTGTGTGTTGTCGGTGTGTGTGTGTGTGTGTTGTCGGTGTGTGTGTGTGTTGTCAGTGTGTGTGTGTGTGTGTGTTGTCGGTGTGTGTGTGTGTGTTGCTGGTGTTTGTGTGTGTGTGTGTTGTCGGTGTGTGTGTGTGTGTGTGTGTGTTGTCGGTGTGTGCGTGTGTGTTTTGTCGGTGTGTGTGTGTGTGTTGTGTGTGTGTGTGTTGTCGGTGTGTGTGTGTGTTGTCGGTGTGTGTGTGTGTTGTCGGTGTGTGTGTGTGTGTGTGTGTGTGTGTGTTGTCGGTGTGTGTGTGTGTGTGTTGTCGGTGTGTGTGTGTGTGTTGTCGGTGTGTGTGTGTGTGTGTTGTCGGTGTGTATGTGTGTGTGTTGTCAGTCTGTGTGTGTGTGTGTTGTCGGTGTGTGTGTGTTTATGTGTTGTCGGTGTGTGTGTGTGTGTGTTGTCGGTATGTGTGTGTGTTGTCGGTGTGTGTGTGTGTGTGTTGTCGGTTTGTGTGTGTGTGTGTGTGTTGTCGGTGTGTGTGTGTGTTGTCGGTGTGTGTGTGTGTGTTGTCGGTGTGTGGGTGTGTTGTCGGTGTGTGTGTGGGTTTGTTGTCGGTGTGTGCGTGTGTGTTTTGTCGGTGTGTGTGTGTGTGTGTTGTCGGTGTGTGTGTGTGTGTTGTGTGTGTGTGTGTTGTCGGTGTGTGTGTGTGAGTGTGTGTGTTGTCGTGGTGTGTGTGTTGTCGGTGTGTGTGTGTGGTGTGTGTGTTGTCGGTGTGTGTGTGTGTGTGTTGTCGGTGTGTGTGTGTGTGTGTGTTGTCGGTGTGTGTGTGTGTGTGTTGTCGGTGTGTGTGTGTGTGTGTTGTCGGTGTGTGTGTGTTTGTGTTGTCGGTGTGTGTGTGTGTGTGTTGTCGGTGTGTGTGTGTGTGTTGTCGGTGTGTGTGTGTTGTCGGTGTGTGTGTGTGTGTGTGTCGGTGTGTGTGTGTGTGTGTGTTGTCGGTGTGTGTGTGTGTGTTGTGTGTGTGTGTGTGTGTGTTGTCGTGTGTGTGTGTGTGTGTGTTGTCGGTGTGTGTGTGTGTGTGTCGGTGTGTTGTGTGTGTGTGTTGTCGGTGTGTGTGTGTGTGTGTTGTCGGTGTGTGTGTGTGTGTTGTCGTGTGTGTGTGTGTGTGTGTGTTGTCGGTGTGTGTGTGTGTGTGTGTGTTGTCGGTGTGTGTGTGTTTCGGTGTGTGTGTGTGTGTGTGTTGTCGGTGTGTGTGTGTGTGTGTGTTGTCGGTGTGTGTGTGTGTGTGTTGTCGGTGTGTGTGTGTGTGTTGTCGTGTGTGTGTGTGTTGTCGGTGTGTGTGTGTGTGTGTTGTGGGTGTGTTGTCGGTGTGTGTGTGTGTTTGTGTTGTCGGTGTGTGCGTGTGTGTTTGTCGGTGTGTGTGTGTGTGTGTGTGTGTGTGTGTTGTCGGTGTGTGTGTGTGTTGTCGGTGTGTGTGTGTGTGTTGTCGTGTGTGTGTGTGTGTGTTGTCGGTGTGTGTGTGTGTGTTGTCGGTGTGTGTGTGTTTTGTCGGTGTGTGTGTGTGTGTGTTGTCGGTGTGTGTGTGTGTGTGTGTTGTCGGTGTGTGTGTGTGTTGTCGGTGTGTGTGTGTGTGTTGTCGGTGTGTGGTGTGTGTTGTCGGTGTGTGTGTGTGTGGTGTTGTGGGTGTGTTGTCGGTGTGTGTGTGTGTGTGTTGTCGGTGTGTGTGTGTGTGTGTGTTGTCGGTGTGTGTGTGTGTGTTGTCGGTGTGTGTGTGTGTGTGTTGTCGGTGTGTGTGTGTGTGTGTGTGTGTCGGTGTGTGTGTGTGTGTGTTGTCGGTGTGTGTGTGTGTGTGTGTTGTCGGTGTGTGTGTGTGTGTGTCGGTGTGTGTGTGTGTGTGTGTGTGTGTGTGTGTGTGTCGGTGTGTGTGTGTGTGTGTGTTGTCGGTGTGTGTGTGTGTGTGTTGTCGGTGTGTGTGTGTGTGTGTGTGTGTGTGTGTGTTGTCGGTGTGTGTGTGTGTGTTGTCGGTGTGTGTGTGTGTGTTGTCGGTGTGTGTGTGTGTGTGTTGTCGGTGTGTGTGTGTGTGTGTGTTGTCGGTGTGTGTGTGTGTTGTCGGTGTGTGTGTGTGTGTTGTCGTGTGTGTGTGTGTGTTGTCGGTGTGTGTGTGTGTGTGTGTGGTGTGTGTGTGTGTGTTGTCGGTGTGTGTGTGTGTGTGTTGTCGGTGTGTGTGTGTGTGTGTGTGTCGTGTGTGTGTGTGTGTTGTCGGTGTGTGTGTGTGTGTGTTGTCGGTGTGTGTGTGTGTGTGTTGTCGGTGTGTGTGTGTGTTGTCGTGTGTGTGTGTGTGTGTGTTGTCGGTGTGTGTGTGTTGTCGGTGTGTGTGTGTGTGTGTGTGTGTGTGTGTGTGTGTGTGTTGTCGGTGTGTGTGTGTGTGTTGTCGGTGTGTGTGTGTGTGTGTTGTCGGTGTGTGTGTGTGTGTTGTCGGTGTGTGTGTGTGTGTTGTCGGTGTGTGTGTGTGTGTGTGTGTCGGTGTGTGTGTGTGTGTGTTGTCGGTGTGTGTGTGTGTGTGTGTGTGTGTTGTCGTGTGTGTGTGTGTTGTCGGTGTGTGTGTGTGTGTGTTGTCGGTGTGTGTGTGTGTGTGTGTGTGTTGTCGGTGTGTGTGTGTGTGTGTGTGTGTTGTCGGTGTGTGTGTGTGTGTGTGTGTGTGTGTGTGTGTGTGTTGTCGTGTGTGTGTGTGTGTTGTCGGTGTGTGTGTGTGTGTGTTGTCGGTGTGTGTGTGTGTGTGTTGTCGGTGTGTGTGTGTGTGGTGTGTGTGTGTGTGTGTGTGTGTGTTGTCGGTGTGTGTGTGTGTGTTGTCGGTGTGTGTGTGTGTGTTGTCGGTGTGTGTGTGTGTGTTGTCGGTGTGTGTGTGTGTGTTGTCGTGTGTGTGTGTGTGTGTTGTCGGTGTGTGTGTGTTGTGTGTTGTCGGTGTGTGTGTGTGTGTTGTCGGTGTGTGTGTGTGTGTTGTCGGTGTGTGTGTGTGTGTGTTGTCGGTGTGTGTGTGTGTGTGTTGTCGGTGTGTGTGTGTGTGTGTGTGTTGTCGGTGTGTGTGTGTTGTCGGTGTGTGTGTGTTGTCGGTGTGTGTGTGTGTTGTCGGTGTGTTGTCGGTGTGTGTTGTCGGTGTGTGTGTGTGTGTTGTGTGTGTGTGTGTTGTCGGTGTGTGTGTGTGTTGTCGGTGTGTGTGTGTGTGTGTTGTCGGTGTGTGTGTGTGTGTTGTCGGTGTGTGTGTGTGTGTGTTGTCGGTGTGTGTGTGTGTGTGTGTTGTCGGTGTGTGTGTGTGTGTTGTCGGTGTGTGTGTGTGTGTGTTGTCGGTGTGTGTGTGTGTGTTGTGTGTGTGTGTGTTGTCGGTGTGTGTGTGTGTGTTGTCGGTGTGTGTGTGTGTGTGTGTGTTGTCGGTGTGTGTGTGTTGTCGGTGTGTGTGTGTGTGTGTGTTGTCGTGTGTGTGTGTGTGTGTGTGTTGTCGGTGTGTGTGTGTGTGTTGTCGGTGTGTGTGTGTGTGTTGTCGGTGTTGTGTGTGTGTGTGTTGTCGGTGTGTGTGTGTGTTGTCGGTGTGTGTGTGTGTGTGTGTGTGTGTGTGTGTGTGTGTGTGTGTTGTCGGTGTGTGTGTGTGTGTGTTGTCGGTGTGTGTGTGTGTGTGTTGTCGGTGTGTGTGTGTTGTCGTGTGTGTGTGTGTGTGTGTTGTCGGTGTGTGTGTGTGTGTTGTGGTGTTTGTGTGTGTGTGTGTTGTCGGTGTGTGTGTGTGTGTGTGTGTGTTGTCGGTGTGTGCGTGTGTGTGTTGTCGGTGTGTGTGTGTGTGTTGTGTGTGTGTGTGTTGTCGTGTGTGTGTGTGTGTGTTGTCGGTGTGTGTGTGTGTTGTCGGTGTGTGTGTGTGTGTGTTGTGGTGTGTGTGTGTGTTGTCGGTGTGTGTGTGTGTGTGTTGTCGGTGTGTGTGTGTGTGTTGTCGGTGTGTGTGTGTGTGTGTTGTCGGTGTGTGTGTGTGTGTGTTGTCGGTGTGTGTGTGTGTGTGTTGTCGGTGTGTGTGTGTTTGTGTTGTCGGTGTGTGTGTGTGTGTGTTGTCGGTGTGTGTGTGTGTTGTCGGTGTGTGTGTGTGTGTGTTGTCGGTTGTGTGTGTGTGTGTGTGTTGTCGGTGTGTGTGTGTGTTGTCGGTGTGTGTGTGTGTGTTGTCGGTGTGTGTGTGTGTTGTCGGTGTGTGTGTGTGTGTGTGTTGTGGGTGTGTTGTCGGTGTGTGTGTGGGTGTGTTGTCGGTGTGTGTGTGTGTGTGTTGTCGGTGTGTGTGTGTGTTGTCGGTGTGTGTGTGTGTGTGTTGTCGGTGTGTGTGTGTGTGTGTTGTCGGTGTGTGTGTGTGTGTTGCTGGTGTTTGTGTGTGTGTGTGTTGTCGGTGTGTGTGTGTTGTCGGTGTGTGTGTGTGTGTGTGTGTGTGTGTGTGTGTGTGTGTGTGTGTGTGTGTGTTGTCGGTGTGTGTGTGTGTGTTGTCGGTGTGTGTGTGTGTGTGTTGTCGGTGTGTGTGTGTGTGTTGTCGGTGTGTGTGTGTGTGTTGTCGGTGTGTTTGTGTGTGTGTGTGGTCGGTGTGTGTGTGTGTGTGTTGTCGGTGTGTGTGTGTTGTGTGTGTGTGTGTTGTCGGTGTGTGTGTTTGTTGTCGGTGTGTGTGTGTGTGTGTGTGTTGTCGGTGTGTGTGTGTGTGTGTGTGTTGTCGGTGTGTGTGTGTGTGTGTGTGTGTGTTGTCGGTGTGTGTGTGTGTGTGTTGTGTGTGTGTGTGTGTTGTCGGTGTGTGTGTGTGTTGTCGGTGTGTGTGTGTGTGTGTTTTGTCGGTGTGTGTGTGTGTGTGTTGTCGGTGTGTGTGTGTGTTGTCGGTGTGTGTGTGTGTGTGTGTGTGTGTTGTCGGTGTGTGTGTGTGTGTTGTCGGTGTGTGTGTGTGTGTTGTCGGTGTGTGTGTGTGTGTGTGGTGTGTGTGTGTGTGTTGTCGGTGTGTGTGTGTGTGTGTTGTCGGTGTGTGTGTGTGTGTGTTGTCGGTGTGTGTGTGTGTGTTGTCGGTGTGTGTGTGTGTGTGTTGTCGGTGTGTGTGTGTGTGTGTTGTCGGTGTGTGTGTGTGTGTTGTCGTGTGTGTGTGTGTGTGTGTTGTCGGTGTGTGTGTGTTGTCGGTGTGTGTGTGTGTGTGTTGTCGTGTGTGTGTGTGTGTGTGTTGTCGGTGTGTGTGTGTGTGTTGTCGGTGTGTGTGTGTGTGTGTTGTCGGTGTGTGTGTGTGTGTTGTCGGTGTGTGTGTGTGTGTTGTCGGTGTGTGTGTGTGTGTTGTCGGTGTGTGTGTGTGTGTGTTGTCGGTGTGTGTGTGTGTGTGTGTGTGTGTGTGTCGGTGTGTGTGTGTGTTGTCGGTGTGTGTGTGTGTGTGTTGTCGGTGTGTGTGTGTGTGTGTGTGTGTGTCGGTGTGGTGTGTGTGTGTGTGTGTTGTCGGTGTGTGTGTGTGTGTGTTGTCGGTGTGTGTGTGTGTGTTGTCGGTGTGTGTGTGTGTGTTGTCGGTGTGTGTGTGTGTGTGTGTTGTCGGTGTGTGTGTGTGTGTGTTGTCGGTGTGTGTGTGTGTGTTGTCGTGTGTGTGTGTGTGTGTGTTGTCGGTGTGTGTGTGTGTGTTGTCGGTGTGTGTGTGTGTGTGTTGTCGGTGTGTGTGTGTGTGTTGTCGGTGTGTGTGTGTGTGTGTGTGTGTGTGTGTGTGTGTGTTGTCGGTGTGTGTGTGTGTGTGTTGTCGGTGTGTGTGTGTGTGTGTTGTCGGTGTGTGTGTGTGTTGTCGGTGTGTGTGTGTGTGTGTTGTCGGTGTGTGTGTGTGTGTGTTGTCGGTGTGTGTGTGTGTGTGTGTGGTGTGTGTGTGTGTGTGTTGTCGGTGTGTGTGTGTGTGTGTTGTCGGTGTGTGTGTGTGTGTGTTGTCGGTGTGTGTGTGTTGTCGGTGTGTGTGTGTGTGTTGTCGGTGTGTGTGTGTGTTGTCGGTGTGTGTGTGTGTGTGTGTGTGTGTGTGTGTTGTCGGTGTGTGTGTGTGTGTGTTGTCGGTGTGTGTGTGTGTGTGTTGTCGGTGTGTGTGTGTGTGTGTTGTCGGTGTGTGTGTGTGTGTGTTGTCGGTGTGTGTGTGTGTGTGTTGTCGGTGTGTGTGTGTGTGTGTTGTCGGTGTGTGTGTGTGTGTGTTGTCGTGTGTGTGTGTGTGTTGTCGGTGTGTGTGTGTGTGTGTGTGTGTGTGTGTGTGTGTGTGTTGTCGGTGTGTGTGTGTGTGTTGTCGGTGTGTGTGTGTGTGTTGTCGGTGTGTGGTGTGGTGTGTGTGTGTGTGTTGTCGGTGTGTGTGTGTGTGTTGTCGGTGTGTGTGTGTGTGTGTTGTCGGTGTGTGTGTGTTGTCGGTGTGTGTGTGTGTGTGTTGTCGGTGTGTGTGTGTGTGTGTGTGTGTGTGTGTGTGTGTTGTCGGTGTGTGTGTGTGTGTGTGTTGTCGGTGTGTGTGTGTGTGTGTTGTCGTGTGTGTGTGTGTGTGTTGTCGTGTGTGTGTGTGTGTGTGTGTTGTCGGTGTGTGTGTGTGTGTTGTCGGTGTGTGTGTGTGTGTGTTGTCGGTGTGTGTGTGTGTGTGTTGTCGGTGTGTGTGTGTGTTGTCGGTGTGTGTGTGTGTGTTGTCGTGTGTGTGTGTGTGTGTGTTGTCGGTGTGTGTGTGTGTGTTGTCGGTGTGTGTGTGTGTGTGTTGTCGGTGTGTGTGTGTGTGTTGTCGGTGTGTGTGTGTGTGTGTGTCGTGTGTGTGTGTGTGTGTTGTCGGTGTGTGTGTGTGTGTGTTGTCGGTGTGTGTGTGTGTGTGTGTGTGTGTGTGTGTGTGTGTGTGTTGTCGGTGTGTGTGTGTGTGTGTGTCGGTGTGGTGTGTGTGTGTTGTCGGTGTGTGTGTGTGTGTGTGTTGTCGGTGTGTGTGTGTGTGTGTGTTGTCGGTGTGTGTGTGTGTGTGTTGTCGGTGTGTGTGTGTGTGTTGTGTGTGTGTGTGTTGTCGGTGTGTGTGTGTGTGTGTGTGTGTCGTGTGTGTGTGTGTGTGTGTTGTCGGTGTGTGTGTGTGTGTGTGTCGGTGTGTGTGTGTGTGTGTTGTCGGTGTGTGTGTGTGTGTTGTCGGTGTGTGTGTGTGTGTTGTCGGTGTGTGTGTGTGTGTGTGTGTGGTGTGTGTGTGTGTGTGTTGTCGGTGTGTGTGTGTGTGTGTGTTGTCGGTGTGTGTGTGTGTGTGTTGTCGGTGTGTGTGTGTGTGTGTGTTGTCGGTGTGTGTGTGTTGTCGGTGTGTGTGTGTGTGTGTGTGTGTGTGTCGGTGTGTGTGTGTGTGTGTTGTCGGTGTGTGTGTGTGTGTTGTCGGTGTGTGTGTGTGTGTGTGTGTGTGTGTGTGTGTTGTCGGTGTGTGTGTGTGTGTGTCGGTGTGTGTGTGTGTGTGTGTGTGTGTGTGTGTGTGTTGTCGGTGTGTGTGTGTGTGTTGTCGGTGTGTGTGTGTGTGTGTGTCGTGTGTGTGTGTGTGTGTGTTGTCGGTGTGTGTGTGTGTGTGTGTGTGTGTGTGTGTGTGTGTGTTGTCGGTGTGTGTGTGTGTGTGTGTGTGTGTGTGTGTGTGTGTGTGTTGTCGGTGTGTGTGTGTGTGTGTGTGTGTTGTCGGTGTGTGTGTGTGTGTGTTGTCGGTGTGTGTGTGTGTGTCGGTGTGTGTGTGTGTTGTCGGTGTGTGTGTGTGTGTGTTGTCGTGTGTGTGTGTGTGTGTTGTCGGTGTGTGTGTGTGTTGTCGGTGTGTGTGTGTGTGTGTGTGTTGTCGGTGTGTGTGTGTGTGTGTTGTCGGTGTGTGTGTGTGTGTTGTCGGTGTGTGGTGTGTGTGTTGTCGGTGTGTGTGTGTGTGTGTTGTCGGTGTGTGTGTGTGTGTGTTGTCGGTGTGTGTGTGTGTGTGTTGTCGTGTGTGTGTGTGTGTGTGTGTGTTGTCGGTGTGTGTGTGTGTTGTCGGTGTGTGTGTGTGTGTGTTGTCGGTGTGTGTGTGTGTGTGTTGTCGGTGTGTGTGTGTGTGTGTGTGTGTGTGTGTTGTCGGTGTGTGTGTGTGTTGTCGGTGTGTGTGTGTGTGTGTGGTGTGTGTGTGTGTGTTGTCGGTGTGTGTGTGTGTTGTCGGTGTGTGTGTGTGTGTGTGTCGGTGTGTGTGTGTGTGTTGTCGGTGTGTGTGTGTGTGTTGTCGGTGTGTGTGTGTGTGTGTTGTCGTGTGTGTGTGTGTGTGGTGTGTGTGTGTGTGTGTTGTCGGTGTGTGTGTGTGTGTGTGTGTGTGTGTGTGTGTGTGTGTTGTCGGTGTGTGTGTGTGTGTGTTGTCGGTGTGTGTGTGTGTGGTTGTCGGTGTGTGTGTGTGTGTGTTGTCGGTGTGTGTGTGTGTGTTGTCGGTGTGTGTGTGTGTGTGTGTTGTCGGTGTGTGTGTGTGTGTGTGTCGGTGTGTGTGTGTGTGTGTTGTCGGTGTGTGTGTGTGTGTGTGTGTGTGTGTGTGTCGGTGTGTGTGTGTGTTGTCGGTGTGTGTGTGTGTGTGTTGTCGGTGTGTGTGTGTGTGTGTTGTCGGTGTGTGTGTGTGTGTGTGTGTGTTGTCGGTGTGTGTGTGTGTGTTGTCGTGTGTGTGTGTGTGTGTTGTCGGTGTGTGTGTGTGTGTTGTCGGTGTGTGTGTGTGTGTTGTCGTGTGTGTGTGTGTGTGTTGTCGGTGTGTGTGTGTGTTGTCGGTGTGTGTGTGTGTGTGTGTGTGTGTTGTCGGTGTGTGTGTGTGTGTTGTCGGTGTGTGTGTGTGTGTGTTGTCGGTGTGTGTGTGTGTGTGTTGTCGGTGTGTGTGTGTGTGTGTGTGTGTGTGTGTGTGTGTGTGTGTTGTCGGTGTGTGTGTGTGTGTGTTGTCGGTGTGTGTGTGTGTGTTGTCGGTGTGTGTGTGTGTGTGTGTGTGTGTGTGTGTGTGTGTGTGTGTTGTCGGTGTGTGTGTGTGTGTGTCGTGTGTGTGTGTGTGTGTGTTGTCGGTGTGTGTGTGTGTGTGTGTGTGTGTGTGTGTGTGTGTGTTGTCGGTGTGTGTGTGTGTGTTGTCGGTGTGTGTGTGTGTGTTGTCGGTGTGTGTGTGTGTGTTGTCGGTGTGTGTGTGTGTGTTGTCGGTGTGTGTGTGTGTGTGTGTTGTCGGTGTGTGTGTGTGTGTGTGTGTGTGTGTGTGTGTGTGTGTGTGTTGTCGGTGTGTGTGTGTGTGTTGTCGGTGTGTGTGTGTGTGTGTTGTCGGTGTGTGTGTGTGTGTGTGTGTCGGTGTGTGTGTGTGTGTGTGTTGTCGGTGTGTGTGTGTGTGTGTTGTCGGTGTGTGTGTGTGTGTTGTCGGTGTGTGTGTGTGTGTTGTCGGTGTGTGTGTGTGTGTGTTGTCGGTGTGTGTGTGTGTGTGTGTGTGTCGTGTGTGTGTGTGTGTGTGTTGTCGGTGTGTGTGTGTGTGTGTTGTCGGTGTGTGTGTGTTGTCGTGTGTGTGTGTGTGTGTGTGTTGTCGGTGTGTGTGTGTGTGTTGTCGGTGTGTGTGTGTGTGTTGTCGTGTGTGTGTGTGTGTGTTGTCGGTGTGTGTGTGTGTGTTGTGTGTGTGTGTGTTGTCGGTGTGTGTGTGTGTTGTCGGTGTGTGTGTGTGTGTGTGTGTTGTCGGTGTGTGTGTGTGTGTGTTGTCGGTGTGTGTGTGTGTGTGTTGTCGGTGTGTGTGTGTGTGTGTTGTCGGTGTGTGTGTGTGTGTTGTCGGTGTGTGTGTGTGTGTGTTGTCGGTGTGTGTGTGTGTGTTGTGTGTGTGTGTGTTGTCGGTGTGTGTGTGTGTGTGTTGTCGGTGTGTGTGTGTGTGTGTTGTCGGTGTGTGTGTGTGTGGTGTCGTGTGTGTGTGTGTGTGTTGTCGTGTGTGTGTGTGTGTGTGTTGTCGGTGTGTGTGTGTGTGTGTGTTGTCGGTGTGTGTGTGTGTGTGTTGTCGGTGTGTGTGTGTGTGTGTTGTCGGTGTGTGTGTGTGTGTTGTCGGTGTGTGTGTGTGTGTGTTGTCGGTGTGTGTGTGTGTGTTGTCGGTGTGTGTGTGTGTGTTGTCGGTGTGTGTGTGTGTGTGTTGTCGGTGTGTGTGTGTGTGTGTTGTCGGTGTGTGTGTGTGTGTGTTGTCGTGTGTGTGTGTGTGTTGTCGGTGTGTGTGTGTGTGTTGTCGGTGTGTGTGTGTGTGTGTTGTCGGTGTGTGTGTGTGTGTGTTGTCGGTGTGTGTGTGTGTGTTGTCGGTGTGTGTGTGTGTGTGTTGTCGGTGTGTGTGTGTGTGTTGTCGGTGTGTGTGTGTGTGTGTTGTCGGTGTGTGTGTGTGTGTGTTGTCGGTGTGTGTGTGTTTGTGTTGTCGGTGTGTGTGTGTGTGTGTTGTCGGTGTGTGTGTGTGTGTTGTCGGTGTGTGTGTGTGTGTTGTCGGTGTGTGTGTGTGTGTGTTGTCGGTGTGTGTGTGTGTGTGTGTGTTGTCGGTGTGTGTGTGTGTGTTGTCGGTGTGTGTGTGTTGTCGGTGTGTGTGTGTGTTGTCGGTGTGTTGTCGTGTGTGTGTGTGTGTGTGTGTGTGGTGTGTGTGTGTGTTGTCGGTGTGTGTGTGTGTGTTGTGTGTGTGTGTGTGTTGTCGGTGTGTGTGTGTGTTGTCGGTGTGTGTGTGTGTGTGTTGTCGGTGTGTGTGTGTGTGTGTTGTCGGTGTGTGTGTGTGTTGTCGGTGTGTGTGTGTGTGTGTTGTCGGTGTGTGTGTGTGTGTTGTCGGTGTGTGTGTGTGTGTGTGTGTGTGTGTGTGTTGTCGGTGTGTGTGTGTGTGTGTTGTCGGTGTGTGTGTGTGTGTGTTGTCGGTGTGTGTGTGTTGTCGGGGTGTGTGTGTGTGTGTTGTCGTGTGTGTGTGTGTGTGTGTTGTCGGTGTGTGTGTGTGTGTGTTGTCGGTGTGTGTGTGTGTGTTGTCGGTGTGTGTGTGTGTGTGTGTTGTCGGTGTGTGTGTGTGTTGTCGGTGTTGTGTGTGTGTGTGTTGTCGGTGTGTGTGTGTGTTGTCGGTGTGTGTGTGTGTGTGTGTTGTCGGTGTGTGTGTGTGTGTGTCGGTGTTGTGTGTGTGTGTGTTGTCGGTGTGTGTGTGTGTTGTCGGTGTTGTGTGTGTGTGTGTTGTCGGTGTGTGTGTGTGTTGTCGTGTGTGTGTGTGTGTGTGTGTGTTGTCGGTGTGTGTGTGTTGTCGGTGTGTGTGTGTGTGTGTTGTCGGTGTGTGTGTGTGTGTGTTGTCGGTGTGTGTGTGTTGTCGTGTGTGTGTGTGTGTGTGTTGTCGGTGTGTGTGTGTGTGTGTGTTGTCGGTGTGTGTGTGTGTGTGTTGTGTTGTCGGTGTGTGTGTGTGTTGTGTGTGTGTGTGTTGTCGGTGTGTGTGTGTGTTGTCGGTGTGTGTGTGTGTGTGTTGTCGGTGTGTGTGTGTGTGTGTTGTCGGTGTGTGTGTGTGTTGTCGGTGTGTGTGTGTTGTCGGTGTGTGTGTGTGTGTTGTCGGTGTGTGTGTGTGTGTTGTCGGTGTGTATGTGTGTGTGTTGTCAGTGTGTGTGTGTGTGTGTTGTCGGTGTGTGTGTGTTTATGTGTTGTCGGTGTGTGTGTGTGTGTGTTGTCGGTGTGTGTGTGTGTGTTGTCGGTGTGTGTGTGTGTGTTGTCGGTGTGTGTGTGTGTGTGTTGTCGGTGTGTGTGTGTGTGTGTGTGTTGTCGGTGTGTGTGTGTGTGTGTGTTGTCGGTGTGTGTGTGTTGTCGGTGTGTGTGTGTGTGTGTTGTCGGTGTGTTGTCGGTGTGTGTGTGTGTGTTGTCGGTGTGTGTGTGTGTGTTGTTGGTGTGTGTGTGTGTGTGTTGTCGGTGTGTGTGTGTGTGTTGTGTGTGTGTGTGTTGTCGGTGTGTGTGTGTGTTGTCGGTGTGTGTGTGTGTGTGTTGTCGGTGTGTGTGTGTGTGTTGTCGGTGTGTGTGTGTGTGTGTTGTCGGTGTGTGTGTGTGTGTTGTCGGTGTGTGTGTGTGTGTTGTCGGTGTGTGTGTGTGTGTTGTCGGTGTGTGTGTGTGTGTTGTGTGTGTGTGTGTTGTCGGTGTGTGTGTGTGTGTGTTGTCGGTGTGTGTGTGTGTGTGTGTGTTGTCGGTGTGTGTGTGTTGTCGGTGTGTGTGTGTGTGTGTTGTCGTGTGTGTGTGTGTGTGTGTTGTCGGTGTGTGTGTGTGTGTGTGTTGTCGGTGTGTGTGTGTGTGTTGTCAGTGTTGTGTGTGTGTGTGTTGTCGGTGTGTGTGTGTGTTGTCGGTGTTGTGTGTGTGTGTGTTGTCGGTGTGTGTGTGTGTTGTCGGTGTGTGTGTGTGTGTGTGTGTGTTGTCGGTGTGTGTGTGTTGTCGGTGTGTGTGTGTGTGTGTTGTCGGTGTGTGTGTGTGTGTGTTGTCGGTGTGTGTGTGTTGTCAGTGTGTGTGTGTGTGTGTGTTGTCGGTGTGTGTGTGTGTGTGTGTTGTCGGTGTGTGTGTGTGTGTGTGTGTTGTCGGTGTGTGTGTGTGTGTGTGTGTTGTGTGTGTGTGTGTTGTCGGTGTGTGTGTGTGTTGTCGGTGTGTGTGTGTGTGTGTTGTCGGTGTGTGTGTGTGTGTGTTGTCGGTGTGTGTGTGTGTTGTCGGTGTGTGTGTGTTGTCGGTGTGTGTGTGTGTGTTGTCGGTGTGTGTGTGTGTGTGTTGTCGGTGTGTGTGTGTGTGTGTTGTCGGTGTGTGTGTGTTTATGTGTTGTCGGTGTGTGTGTGTGTGTGTTGTCGGTGTGTGTGTGTTGTCGGTGTGTGTGTGTGTGTTGTCGGTGTGTGTGTGTGTGTGTTGTCGGTGTGTGTGTGTGTGTGTGTGTGTTGTCGGTGTGTGTGTGTGTGTGTGTTGTCGGTGTGTGTGTGTGTGTGTGTTGTCGGTGTGTGTGTGTTGTCGGTGTGTGTGTGTGTTGTCGGTGTGTTGTCGGTGTGTGTGTGTGTGTTGTCGGTGTGTGTGTGTGTGTTGTCGGTGTGTGTGTGTGTGTGTTGTCGGTGTGTGTGTGTGTGTGTTGTGTGTGTGTGTGTTGTCGGTGTGTGTGTGTGTTGTCGTGTGTGTGTGTGTGTGTGTTGTCGGTGTGTGTGTGTGTGTTGTCGGTGTGTGTGTGTGTTGTCGGTGTGTGTGTGTGTGTGTGTTGTCGGTGTGTGTGTGTGTGTGTGTTGTCGGTGTGTGTGTGTGTGTTGTCGGTGTGTGTGTGTGTGTGTTGTCGGTGTGTGTGTGTGTGTTGTGTGTGTGTGTGTTGTCGGTGTGTGTGTGTGTGTGTTGTCGGTGTGTGTGTGTGTGTGTGTGTTGTCGGTGTGTGTGTGTTGTCGGTGTGTGTGTGTGTGTGTGTTGTCGGTGTGTGTGTGTGTGTGTGTGTTGTCGGTGTGTGTGTGTGTGTTGTCGGTGTTGTGTGTGTGTGTGTTGTCGGTGTGTGTGTGTGTTGTCGGTGTGTGTGTGTGTGTGTGTGTGTTGTCGGTGTGTGTGTGTTGTCGGTGTGTGTGTGTGTGTGTTGTCGGTGTGTTTGTGTGTGTGTGTGTGTTGTCGGTGTGTGTGTGTTGTCAGTGTGTGTGTGTGTGTGTGTTGTCGGTGTGTGTGTGTGTTGCTGGTGTTTGTGTGTGTGTGTGTTGTCGGTGTGTGTGTGTGTGTGTGTGTTGTCGGTGTGTGCGTGTGTGTGTTGTCGGTGTGTGTGTGTGTGTTGTGTGTGTGTGTGTTGTCGGTGTGTGTGTGTGTGTTGTCGGTGTGTGTGTGTGTGTGTGTGTGTGTTGTCGGTGTGTGTGTGTGTGTTGTCGGTGTGTGTGTGTGTGTGTGTTGTTGGTGTGTGTGTGTGTTGTCGGTGTGTTTGTGTGTGTGTGTTGTCGCTGTGTGTGTGTGTGTGTTGTCGGTGTGTGTGTGTGTGTTGTGTTTGTGTGTGTTGTCGGTGTGTGTGTGTGTGTGTTGTCGGTATGTGTGTGTGTGTTGCTGGTGTTTGTGTGTGTGTGTGTGTGTGTGTGTGTGTTGTCGGTGTGTGTGTGTGTGTTGTCGGTGTGTGTGTGTGTGTGTTGTCGGTGTGTGTGTGTGTGTTGTCGGTGTGTGTGTGTGTGTTGTCGGTGTGTTTGTGTGTGTGTGTGGTCGGTGTGTGTGTGTGTGTGTTGTCGGTGTGTGTGTGTTGTGTGTGTGTGTGTTGTCGGTGTGTGTTTGTTGTCGGTGTGTGTGTGTGTGTGTGTTGTCGGTGTGTGTGTGTGTGTGTTGTCGGTGTGTGTGTGTGTGTGTGTTTGTGTTGTCGGTGTGTGTGTGTGTGTGTTGTGTCTGTGTGTGTTGTCGGTGTGTGTGTGTGTTGTCGGTGTGTGTGTGTGTGTGTTGTCGGTGTGTGTGTGTGTGTGTTGTCGGTGTGTGTGTGTGTTGTCGGTGTGTGTGTGTGTGTGTGTGTTGTCGGTGTGTGTGTGTGTGTTGTCGGTGTGTGTGTGTGTGTTGTCGGTGTGTGTGTGTGTGTTGTCGGTGTGTATGTGTGTGTGTTGTCAGTGTGTGTGTGTGTGTGTTGTCGGTGTGTGTGTGTTTATGTGTTGTCGGTGTGTGTGTGTGTGTGTGTGTGTTGTCGGTGTGTGTGTGAGTTGTCGGTGTGTGTGTGTGTGTTGTCGGTGTGTGTGTGTGTGTGTTGTCGGTGTGTGTGTGTGTGTGTGTGTTGTCGGTGTGTGTGTGTGTGTGTTGTCGGTGTGTGTGTGTGTGTGTGTTGTCGGTGTGTGTGTGTTGTCGGTGTGTGTGTGTGTTGTCGGTGTGTTGTCGGTGTGTGTGTGTGTGTTGTCGGTGTGTGTGTGTGTGTTGTTGGTGTGTGTGTGTGTTGTCGGTGTGTGTGTGTGTGTTGTGTGTGTGTGTGTTGTCGGTGTGTGTGTGTGTTGTCGGTGTGTGTGTGTGTGTGTGTGTGTTGTCGGTGTGTGTGTGTGTGTGTTGTCGGTGTGTGTGTGTGTGTGTTGTCGGTGTGTGTGTGTGTGTGTGTTGTCGGTGTGTGTGTGTGTGTTGTCGGTGTGTGTGTGTGTGTGTTGTCGGTGTGTGTGTGTGTGTTGTGTGTGTGTGTGTTGTCGGTGTGTGTGTGTGTGTGTTGTCGGTGTGTGTGTGTGTGTGTTGTCGGTGTGTGTGTGTTGTCGGTGTGTGTGTGTGTGTGTTGTCAGTGTGTGTGTGTGTGTGTGTTGTCGGTGTGTGTGTGTGTGTGTGTGTGTTGTCGGTGTGTGTGTGTGTGATGTCGGTGTTGTGTGTGTGTGTGTTGTCGGTGTGTGTGTGTGTTGTCGGTGTTGTGTGTGTGTGTGTTGTCGGTGTGTGTGTGTGTTGTCGGTGTGTGTGTGTGTGTGTGTGTGTGTTGTCGGTGTGTGTGTGTTGTCGGTGTGTGTGTGTGTGTGTTGTCGGTGTGTGTGTGTGTGTGTTGTCGGTGTGTGTGTGTTGTCAGTGTGTGTGTGTGTGTGTTGTCGGTGTGTGTGTGTGTGTGTGTGTTGTCGGTGTGTGTGTGTGTGTGTGTTTGTGTTGTCGGTGTGTGTGTGTGTGTGTGTGTTGTGTGTGTGTGTGTTGTCGGTGTGTGTGTGTGTTGTCGGTGTGTGTGTGTGTGTGTTGTCGGTGTGTGTGTGTGTGTGTTGTCGGTGTGTGTGTGTGTTGTCGGTGTGTGTGTGTGTGTTGTCGGTGTGTGTGTGTGTGTTGTCGGTGTGTGTGTGTGTGTTGTCGGTGTGTATGTGTGTGTGTTGTCGGTGTGTGTGTGTGTGTTGTCGGTGTGTGTGTGTTTATGTGTTGTCGGTGTGTGTGTGTGTGTGTTGTCGGTGTGTGTGTGTGTGTTGTCGGTGTGTATGTGTGTGTGTTGTCAGTGTGTGTGTGTGTGTGTTGTCGGTGTGTGTGTGTTTATGTGTTGTCGGTGTGTGTGTGTGTGTGTTGTCGGTGTGTGTGTGTGAGTTGTCGGTGTGTGTGTGTGTGTTGTCGGTGTGTGTGTGTGTGTGTTGTCGGTGTGTGTGTGTGTGTGTGTGTTGTCGGTGTGTGTGTGTGTGTGTGTTGTCGGTGTGTGTGTGTGTGTGTTGTCGGTGTGTGTGTGTTGTCGGTGTGTGTGTGTGTTGTCGGTGTGTTGTCGGTGTGTGTGTGTGTGTTGTCGGTGTGTGTGTGTGTGTTGTTGGTGTGTGTGTGTGTTGTCGGTGTGTGTGTGTGTGTTGTGTGTGTGTGTGTTGTCGGTGTGTGTGTGTGTTGTCGGTGTGTGTGTGTGTGTGTGTGTTGTCGGTGTGTGTGTGTGTGTGTGTTGTCGGTGTGTGTGTGTGTGTGTTGTCGGTGTGTGTGTGTGTGTGTGTTGTCGGTGTGTGTGTGTGTGTTGTCGGTGTGTGTGTGTGTGTGTTGTCGGTGTGTGTGTGTGTGTTGTGTGTGTGTGTGTTGTCGGTGTGTGTGTGTGTGTGTTGTCGGTGTGTGTGTGTGTGTGTTGTCGGTGTGTGTGTGTTACCGGGGTGTGTGTGTGTGTGTGTGTGTTGTCAGTGTGTGTGTGTGTGTGTGTTGTCGGTGTGTGTGTGTGTGTGTGTTGTCGGTGTGTGTGTGTGTGATGTCGGTGTTGTGTGTGTGTGTGTTGTCGGTGTGTGTGTGTGTTGTCGGTGTTGTGTGTGTGTGTGTTGTCGGTGTGTGTGTGTGTTGTCGGTGTGTGTGTGTGTGTGTGTGTGTCGGTGTGTGTGTGTGTGATGTCGGTGTGGTGTGTGTGTTGTCGGGTGTGTGTGTCGGTGTGTGTGTGTGTGTGTTGTCGGTGTGTGTGTGTGTTGTCGGTGTGTGTGTGTGTGTGTGTTGTCGGTGTGTGTGTGTTGTCGGTGTGTGTGTGTGTGTGTTGTCGGTGTGTGTGTGTGTGTGTTGTCGGTGTGTGTGTGTTGTCAGTGTGTGTGTGTGTGTGTGTTGTCGGTGTGTGTGTGTGTGTGTGTTGTCGGTGTGTGTGTGTGTTTGTGTTGTCGGTGTGTGTGTGTGTGTGTGTGTTGTGTGTGTGTGTGTTGTCGGTGTGTGTGTGTGTTGTCGGTGTGTGTGTGTTGTCGGTGTGTGTGTGTGTGTGTTGTCGGTGTGTGTGTGTGTTGTCGGTGTGTGTGTGTGTTGTCGGTGTGTGTGTGTGTGTTGTCGGTGTGTGTGTGTGTGTTGTCGGTGTGTATGTGTGTGTGTTGTCAGTGTGTGTGTGTGTGTGTTGTCGGTGTGTGTGTGTTTATGTGTTGTCGGTGTGTGTGTGTGTGTGTTGTCGGTGTGTGTGTGTGTGTTGTCGGTGTGTATGTGTGTGTGTTGTCAGTGTGTGTGTGTGTGTGTTGTCGGTGTGTGTGTGTTTATGTGTTGTCGGTGTGTGTGTGTGTGTGTTGTCGGTGTGTGTGTGTGAGTTGTCGGTGTGTGTGTGTGTGTTGTCGGTGTGTGTGTGTGTGTGTTGTCGGTGTGTGTGTGTGTGTGTGTGTTGTCGGTGTGTGTGTGTGTGTGTGTTGTCGGTGTGTGTGTGTGTGTGTTGTCGGTGTGTGTGTGTTGTCGGTGTGTGTGTGTGTTGTCGGTGTGTTGTCGGTGTGTGTGTGTGTGTTGTCGGTGTGTGTGTGTGTGTTGTTGGTGTGTGTGTGTGTTGTCGGTGTGTGTGTGTGTGTGTGTGTGTCGTGTGTGTGTGTGTGTCGGTGTGTGTGTGTGTGTGTGTCGGTGTGTGTGTCGGTGTGTGTGTGTGTGTGTTGTCGGTGTGTGTGTGTGTGTGTGTTGTCGGTGTGTGTGTGTGTGTTGTCGGTGTGTGTGTGTGTGTGTTGTCGGTGTGTGTGTGTGTGTTGTGTGTGTGTGTGTTGTCGGTGTGTGTGTGTGTGTGTTGTCGGTGTGTGTGTGTGTGTGTTGTCGGTGTGTGTGTGTTACCGGGGTGTGTGTGTGTGTGTGTTGTCGGTGTGTGTGTGTGTGATGTCGGTGTTGTGTGTGTGTGTGTTGTCGGTGTGTGTGTGTGTTGTCGGTGTTGTGTGTGTGTGTGTTGTCGGTGTGTGTGTGTGTTGTCGGTGTTGTGTGTGTGTGTGTTGTCGGTGTGTGTGTGTGTGTGTCGGTGTGTGTGTGTGTGTGTGTGTGTTGTCGGTGTGTGTGTGTTGTCGGTGTGTGTGTGTGTGTGTTGTCGGTGTGTGTGTGTGTGTGTTGTCGGTGTGTGTGTGTGTGTGTGTGTGTGTGTGTGTGTGTGTTGTCGGTGTGTGTGTGTGTGTGTGTTGTCGGTGTGTGTGTGTGTGTGTTTGTGTTGTCGGTGTGTGTGTGTGTGTGTGTGTTGTGTGTGTGTGTGTTGTCGGTGTGTGTGTGTGTTGTCGGTGTGTGTGTGTGTGTGTTGTCGTGTGTGTGTGTGTGTTGTCGGTGTGTGTGTGTTGTCGGTGTGTGTGTGTGTGTTGTCGGTGTGTGTGTGTGTGTTGTCGGTGTGTATGTGTGTGTGTTGTCAGTGTGTGTGTGTGTGTGTTGTCGGTGTGTGTGTGTTTATGTGTTGTCGGTGTGTGTGTGTGTGTGTTGTCGGTGTGTGTGTGTGTGTTGTCGGTGTGTGTGTGTGTGTTGTCGGTGTGTGTGTGTGTGTGTTGTCGGTGTGTGTGTGTGTGTGTGTGTGTTGTCGGTGTGTGTGTGTGTGTGTGTTGTCGGTGTGTGTGTGTGTGTGTTGTCGGTGTGTGTGTGTTGTCGGTGTGTGTGTGTGTTGTCGGTGTGTTGTCGTGTGTGTGTGTGTGTGTTGTCGGTGTGTGTGTGTGTGTTGTTGGTGTGTGTGTGTGTGTGTTGTCGGTGTGTGTGTGTGTGTTGTGTGTGTGTGTGTTGTCGGTGTGTGTGTGTGTTGTCGGTGTGTGTGTGTGTGTGTTGTCGGTGTGTGTGTGTGTGTTGTCGGTGTGTGTGTGTGTGTGTTGTCGGTGTGTGTGTGTGTGTGTGTTGTCGGTGTGTGTGTGTGTGTGTGTTGTCGGTGTGTGTGTGTGTGTGTTGTCGGTGTGTGTGTGTGTGTGTTGTCGGTGTGTGTGTGTGTGTTGTGTGTGTGTGTGTTGTCGGTGTGTGTGTGTGTGTGTTGTCGGTGTGTGTGTGTGTGTGTTGTCGGTGTGTGTGTGTTGTCGGTGTGTGTGTGTGTGTGTTGTCGGTGTGTGTGTGTGTGTGTGTTGTCGGTGTGTGTGTGTTGTCGGTGTTGTGTGTGTGTGTGTTGTCGGTGTGTGTGTGTGTTGTCGGTGTGTGTGTGTGTGTGTGTGTGTTGTCGGTGTGTGTGTGTTGTCGGTGTGTGTGTGTGTGTGTTGTCGGTGTGTTTGTGTGTGTGTGTGTGTTGTCGGTGTGTGTGTGTTGTCAGTGTGTGTGTGTGTGTGTGTTGTCGGTGTGTGTGTGTGTGTTGCTGGTGTTTGTGTGTGTGTGTGTTGTCGGTGTGTGTGTGTGTGTGTGTGTGTTGTCGGTGTGTGCGTGTGTGTTTTGTCGGTGTGTGTGTGTGTGTTGTGTGTGTGTGTGTTGTCGGTGTGTGTGTGTGTTGTCGGTGTGTGTGGTGTGTGTGTGTGTGTGTTGTCGGTGTGTGTGTGTGTGTTGTCGTGTGTGTGTGTGTGTGTGTGTGTGTGTGTTGTCGGTGTGTGTGTGTGTGTTGTCGGTGTGTGTGTGTGTGTTGTCGGTGTGTGTGTGTGTGTGTGGTGTGTGTGTGTGTGTGTTGTCGGTGTGTGTGTGTGTGTTGTCGGTGTGTGTGTGTGTGTGTGTGGTGTGTGTGTGTGTGTTGTCGGTGTGTGTGTGTGTGTGTTGTCGTGTGTGTGTGTGTGTGTTGTCGGTGTGTGTGTGTGTGTGTTGTGTTGTGTGTGTTGTCGGTGTGTGTGTGTGTGTTGTCGGTGTGTGTGTGTGTATGTGTTGTCGGTGTGTGTGTGTGTGTGTTGTCGGTGTGTGTGTGTGTGTGTTGTCGGTGTGTGTGTGTGTGTGTTGTCGGTATGTGTGTGTGTGTTGCTGGTGTTTGTGTGTGTGTGTGGTGTGTGTGTGTGTGTGTTGTCGGTGTGTGTGTGTGTGTTGTCGGTGTGTGTGTGTGTGTGTTGTCGGTGTGTGTGTGTGTGTGTTGTCGGTGTGTGTGTGTGTGTGTGTCGGTGTGTGTGTGTGTGTGTGTGGTCGTGTGTGTGTGTGTGTGTGTGTTGTCGGTGTGTGTTTGTTGTCGGTGTGTGTGTGTGTGTGTTGTCGGTGTGTGTGTGTGTGTGTTGTCGGTGTGTGTGTGTGTGTGTGTTTGTGTTGTCGGTGTGTGTGTGTGTGTGTTGTGTGTGTGTGTGTTGTCGGTGTGTGTGTGTGTTGTCGGTGTGTGTGTGTGTGTGTTGTCGGTGTGTGTGTGTGTGTGTTGTCGGTGTGTGTGTGTGTTGTCGGTGTGTGTGTGTGTGTGTGTGTGTGTGTGTTGTCGGTGTGTGTGTGTGTGTTGTCGGTGTGTGTGTGTGTGTTGTCGGTGTGTGTGTGTGTGTTGTCGGTGTGTATGTGTGTGTGTTGTCAGTGTGTGTGTGTGTGTGTTGTCGGTGTGTGTGTGTTTATGTGTTGTCGGTGTGTGTGTGTGTGTGTGTGTGTTGTCGGTGTGTGTGTGTGAGTTGTCGGTGTGTGTGTGTGTGTTGTCGGTGTGTGTGTGTGTGTGTTGTCGGTGTGCGTGTGTGTGTGTGTGTTGTCGGTGTGTGTGTGTGTGTGTTGTCGGTGTGTGTGTGTGTGTGTGTTGTCGGTGTGTGTGTGTTGTCGGTGTGTGTGTGTGTTGTCGGTGTGTTGTCGGTGTGTGTGTGTGTGTTGTCGGTGTGTGTGTGTGTGTTGTTGGTGTGTGTGTGTGTTGTCGGTGTGTGTGTGTGTGTTGTGTGTGTGTGTGTTGTCGGTGTGTGTGTGTGTTGTCGGTGTGTGTGTGTGTGTGTGTGTGTTGTCGGTGTGTGTGTGTGTGTGTTGTCGGTGTGTGTGTGTGTGTGTTGTCGGTGTGTGTGTGTGTGTGTGTTGTCGGTGTGTGTGTGTGTGTTGTCGGTGTGTGTGTGTGTGTGTTGTCGGTGTGTGTGTGTGTGTTGTGTGTGTGTGTGTTGTCGGTGTGTGTGTGTGTGTGTTGTCGGTGTGTGTGTGTGTGTGTTGTCGGTGTGTGTGTGTTGTCGGTGTGTGTGTGTGTGTGTTGTCAGTGTGTGTGTGTGTGTGTGTTGTCGGTGTGTGTGTGTGTGTGTGTTGTCGGTGTGTGTGTGTGTGATGTCGGTGTTGTGTGTGTGTGTGTTGTCGGTGTGTGTGTGTGTTGTCGGTGTTGTGTGTGTGTGTGTTGTCGGTGTGTGTGTGTGTTGTCGGTGTGTGTGTGTGTGTGTGTGTGTGTGTGTGTGTGTGTGTTGTCGGTGTGTGTGTGTGTGTTGTCGGTGTGTGTGTGTGTGTGTGTTGTCGGTGTGTGTGTGTTGTCAGTGTGTGTGTGTGTGTGTGTTGTCGGTGTGTGTGTGTGTGTGTGTTGTCGGTGTGTGTGTGTGTGTGTGTTGTCGGTGTGTGTGTGTGTGTGTGTGTGTGTGTGTGTGTGTGTTGTCGGTGTGTGTGTGTGTTGTCGGTGTGTGTGTGTGTGTGTTGTCGGTGTGTGTGTGTGTGTGTTGTCGGTGTGTGTGTGTGTGTTGTCGGTGTGTGTGTGTGTGTTGTCGGTGTGTGTGTGTGTGTTGTCGGTGTGTGTGTGTGTGTTGTCGGTGTGTGTGTGTGTGTGTTGTCGTGTGTGTGTGTGTGTGTTGTCGGTGTGTGTGTGTGTGTTGTCGGTGTGTGTGTGTGTGTGTTGTCGGTGTGTGTGTGTGTTGTGTTGTCGGTGTGTGTGTGTGTGTGTTGTCGGTGTGTGTGTGTGTGTTGTCGGTGTGTTGTGTGTGTGTTGTCGGTGTGTGTGTGTGTGTTGTCGGTGTGTGTGTGTGTGTGTGTTGTCGGTGTGTGTGTGTGTGTGTTGTCGGTGTGTGTGTGTGTGTTGTCGGTGTGTGTGTGTGTGTTGTCGGTGTGTGTGTGTGTGTTGTCGGTGTGTGTGTGTGTGTGTTGTCGGTGTGTGTGTGTGTTGTCGGTGTGTGTGTGTGTGTTGTCGTGTGTGTGTGTGTGTGTGTTGTCGGTGTGTGTGTGTGTGTGTTGTCGGTGTGTGTGTGTGTTGTCGGTGTGTGTGTGTGTGTGTTGTCGGTGTGTGTGTGTGTGTGTTGTCGGTGTGTGTGTGTGTGTGTGTTTGTGTTGTCGGTGTGTGTGTGTGTGTGTGTGTGTGTGTGTGTGTGTTGTCGGTGTGTGTGTGTGTTGTCGTGTGTGTGTGTGTGTGTTGTCGGTGTGTGTGTGTGTGTGTTGTCGGTGTGTGTGTGTGTTGTCGGTGTGTGTGTGTGTGTGTGTGTGTGTTGTCGGTGTGTGTGTGTGTGTTGTCGGTGTGTGTGTGTGTGTTGTCGGTGTGTGTGTGTGTGTTGTCGGTGTGTGTGTGTGTGTGTTGTCGGTGTGTGTGTGTGTGTGTTGTCGGTGTGTGTGTGTGTTGTGTTGTGTGTGTGTGTGTTGTCGGTGTGTGTGTGTGTGTTGTCGGTGTGTGTGTGTGTGTTGTCGGTGTGTGTGTGTGTGTGTTGTCGGTGTGTGTGTGTGTGTTGTCGTGTGTGTGTGTGTGTGTTGTCGGTGTGTGTGTGTGTGTTGTCGTGTGTGTGTGTGTGTTGTCGGTGTGTGTGTGTGTTGTCGGTGTGTGTGTGTGTGTTGTCGGTGTGTATGTGTGTGTGTTGTCAGTGTGTGTGTGTGTGTGTTGTCGGTGTGTGTGTGTTTATGTGTTGTCGGTGTGTGTGTGTGTGTGTTGTCGGTGTGTGTGTGTGAGTTGTCGGTGTGTGTGTGTGTGTTGTCGGTGTGTGTGTGTGTGTGTTGTCGGTGTGTGTGTGTGTGTGTGTGTTGTCGGTGTGTGTGTGTGTGTGTGTTGTCGGTGTGTGTGTGTGTGTGTTGTCGGTGTGTGTGTGTTGTCGGTGTGTGTGTGTGTTGTCGGTGTGTTGTCGGTGTGTGTGTGTGTGTTGTCGGTGTGTGTGTGTGTGTTGTTGGTGTGTGTGTGTGTTGTCGGTGTGTGTGTGTGTGTTGTGTGTGTGTGTGTTGTCGGTGTGTGTGTGTGTTGTCGGTGTGTGTGTGTGTGTGTGTGTGTTGTCGGTGTGTGTGTGTGTGTTGTCGGTGTGTGTGTGTGTGTGTTGTCGGTGTGTGTGTGTGTGTGTGTTGTCGGTGTGTGTGTGTGTGTTGTCGGTGTGTGTGTGTGTGTTGTCGGTGTGTGTGTGTGTGTTGTCGGTGTGTGTGTGTGTGTCGGTGTGTGTGTGTGTGTGTTGTCGGTGTGTGTGTGTGTGTGTTGTCGGTGTGTGTGTGTTACCGGGGTGTGTGTGTGTGTGTTGTCAGTGTGTGTGTGTGTGTGTGTTGTCGGTGTGTGTGTGTGTGTGTTGTCGGTGTGTGTGTGTGTGATGTCGGTGTTGTGTGTGTGTGTGTTGTCGGTGTGTGTGTGTGTTGTCGGTGTTGTGTGTGTGTGTGTTGTCGGTGTGTGTGTGTGTTGTCGGTGTGTGTGTGTGTGTGTGTGTGTGTTGTCGGTGTGTGTGTGTTGTCGGTGTGTGTGTGTGTGTGTTGTCGGTGTGTGTGTGTGTGTGTGTTGTCGGTGTGTGTGTGTTGTCAGTGTGTGTGTGTGTGTGTGTTGTCGGTGTGTGTGTGTGTGTGTGTTGTCGGTGTGTGTGTGTGTGTGTGTTTGTGTTGTTGGTGTGTGTGTGTGTGTGTGTGTTGTGTGTGTGTGTGTTGTCGGTGTGTGTGTGTGTTGTCGGTGTGTGTGTGTGTGTGTTGTCGGTGTGTGTGTGTGTGTGGTGTCGGTGTGTGTGTGTGTGTGTTGTCGGTGTGTGTGTGTGTGTTGTCGGTTTGTGTGTGTGTGTTGTCGGTGTGTGTGTGTGTGTTGTCGGTGTGTATGTGTGTGTGTTGTCAGTGTGTGTGTGTGTGTGTTGTCGGTGTGTGTGTGTTTATGTGTTGTCGGTGTGTGTGTGTGTGTGTTGTCGGTGTGTGTGTGTGTGTTGTCGGTGTGTATGTGTGTGTGTTGTCAGTGTGTGTGTGTGTGTGTTGTCGGTGTGTGTGGTAATGTGTTGTCGGTGTGTGTGTGTGTGTGTTGTCGGTGTGTGTGTGTGAGTTGTCGGTGTGTGTGTGTGTGTTGTCGGTGTGTGTGTGTGTGTGTTGTCGGTGTGTGTGTGTGTGTGTGTTGTCGGTGTGTGTGTGTGTGTGTGTTGTCGGTGTGTGTGTGTGTGTGTTGTCGGTGTGTGTGTGTTGTCGGTGTGTGTGTGTGTTGTCGGTGTGTTGTCGGTGTGTGTGTGTGTGTTGTCGGTGTGTGTGTGTGTGTTGTTGGTGTGTGTGTGTGTTGTCGGTGTGTGTGTGTGTGTTGTGTGTGTGTGTGTTGTCGGTGTGTGTGTGTGTGTTGTCGGTGTGTGTGTGTGTGTGTGTTGTCGGTGTGTGTGTGTGTGTTGTCGGTGTGTGTGTGTGTGTGTCGGTGTGTGTGTGTGTGTCGTGTGTGTGTGTGTGTTGTCGGTGTGTGTGTGTGTGTGTGTTGTCGGTGTGTGTGTGTGTGTGTTGTCGGTGTGTGTGTGTTACCGGGGTGTGTGTGTGTGTGTTGTCAGTGTGTGTGTGTGTGTGTGTTGTCGGTGTGTGTGTGTGTGTGTGTTGTCGGTGTGTGTGTGTGTGATGTCGGTGTTGTGTGTGTGTGTGTTGTCGGTGTGTGTGTGTGTTGTCGGTGTTGTGTGTGTGTGTGTTGTCGGTGTGTGTGTGTGTTGTCGGTGTGTGTGTGTGTGTGTGTGTGTGTTGTCGGTGTGTGTGTGTGTGTGTTGTCGGTGTGTGTGTGTGTGTTGTCAGTGTGTGTGTGTGTGTGTTGTCGGTGTGTGTGTGTTTATGTGTTGTCGGTGTGTGTGTGTGTGTGTTGTCGGTGTGTGTGTGTGAGTTGTCGGTGTGTGTGTGTGTGTTGTCGGTGTGTGTGTGTGTGTGTTGTCGGTGTGTGTGTGTGTGTGTGTTGTCGGTGTGTGTGTGTGTGTGTGTTGTCGGTGTGTGTGTGTGTGTGTTGTCGGTGTGTGTGTGTTGTCGGTGTGTGTGTGTGTTGTCGGTGTGCTGTCGGTGTGTGTGTGTGTGTTGTCGGTGTGTGTGTGTGTGTTGTTGGTGTGTGTGTGTGTTGTCGGTGTGTGTGTGTGTGTTGTGTGTGTGTGTGTTGTCGGTGTGTGTGTGTGTTGTCGGTGTGTGTGTGTGTGTGTGTGTGTTGTCGGTGTGTGTGTGTGTGTGTTGTCGGTGTGTGTGTGTGTGTGTTGTCGGTGTGTGTGTGTGTGTGTGTTGTCGGTGTGTGTGTGTGTGTTGTCGGTGTGGGTGTGTGTGTGTTGTCGGTGTGTGTGTGTGTGTTGTGTGTGTGTGTGTTGTCGGTGTGTGTGTGTGTGTGTTGTCGGTGTGTGTGTGTGTGTGTTGTCGGTGTGTGTGTGTTACCGGGGTGTGTGTGTGTGTGTTGTCAGTGTGTGTGTGTGTGTGTGTTGTCGGTGTGTGTGTGTGTGTGTGTTGTCGGTGTGTGTGTGTGTGATGTCGGTGTTGTGTGTGTGTGTGTTGTCGGTGTGTGTGTGTGTTGTCGGTGTTGTGTGTGTGTGTGTTGTCGGTGTGTGTGTGTGTTGTCGGTGTGTGTGTGTGTGTGTGTGTGTGTTGTCGGTGTGTGTGTGTTGTCGGTGTGTGTGTGTGTGTGTTGTCGGTGTGTGTGTGTGTGTGTGTGTTGTCGGTGTGTGTGTGTTGTCAGTGTGTGTGTGTGTGTGTGTTGTCGGTGTGTGTGTGTGTGTGTGTTGTCGGTGTGTGTGTGTGTGTGTGTTTGTGTTGTTGGTGTGTGTGTGTGTGTGTGTGTTGTGTGTGTGTGTGTTGTCGGTGTGTGTGTGTGTTGTCGGTGTGTGTGTGTGTGTGTTGTCGGTGTGTGTGTGTGTGTGTTGTCGGTGTGTGTGTGTGTGTGTTGTCGGTGTGTGTGTGTGTGTTGTCGGTTTGTGTGTGTGTGTTGTCGGTGTGTGTGTGTGTGTTGTCGGTGTGTATGTGTGTGTGTTGTCAGTGTGTGTGTGTGTGTGTTGTCGGTGTGTGTGTGTTTATGTGTTGTCGGTGTGTGTGTGTGTGTGTTGTCGGTGTGTGTGTGTGTGTTGTCGGTGTGTATGTGTGTGTGTTGTCAGTGTGTGTGTGTGTGTGTTGTCGGTGTGTGTGGTAATGTGTTGTCGGTGTGTGTGTGTGTGTGTTGTCGGTGTGTGTGTGTGAGTTGTCGGTGTGTGTGTGTGTGTTGTCGGTGTGTGTGTGTGTGTGTTGTCGGTGTGTGTGTGTGTGTGTGTTGTCGGTGTGTGTGTGTGTGTGTGTTGTCGGTGTGTGTGTGTGTGTGTTGTCGGTGTGTGTGTGTTGTCGGTGTGTGTGTGTGTTGTCGGTGTGTTGTCGGTGTGTGTGTGTGTGTTGTCGGTGTGTGTGTGTGTGTTGTTGGTGTGTGTGTGTGTTGTCGGTGTGTGTGTGTGTGTTGTGTGTGTGTGTGTTGTCGGTGTGTGTGTGTGTTGTCGGTGTGTGTGTGTGTGTGTGTGTTGTCGGTGTGTGTGTGTGTGTGTTGTCGGTGTGTGTGTGTGTGTGTTGTCGGTGTGTGTGTGTGTGTGTGTTGTCGGTGTGTGTGTGTGTGTTGTCGGTGTGTGTGTGTGTGTGTTGTCGGTGTGTGTGTGTGTGTTGTGTGTGTGTGTGTTGTCGGTGTGTGTGTGTGTGTGTGTTGTCGGTGTGTGTGTGTGTGTGTTGTCGGTGTGTGTGTGTTACCGGGGTGTGTGTGTGTGTGTTGTCAGTGTGTGTGTGTGTGTCTGTTGTCGGTGTGTGTGTGTGTGTGTGTTGTCGGTGTGTGTGTGTGTGATGTCGGTGTTGTGTGTGTGTGTGTTGTCGGTGTGTGTGTGTGTTGTCGGTGTTGTGTGTGTGTGTGTTGTCGGTGTGTGTGTGTGTTGTCGGTGTGTGTGTGTGTGTGTGTGTGTGTTGTCGGTGTGTGTGTGTGTTGTCGGTGTGTTGTCGGTGTGTGTGTGTGTGTTGTCGGTGTGTGTGTGTGTGTTGTTGGTGTGTGTGTGTGTTGTCGGTGTGTGTGTGTGTGTGTGTGTGTGTGTTGTCGGTGTGTGTGTGTGTTGTCGGTGTGGTGTGTGTGTGTGTGTGTTGTCGGTGTGTGTGTGTGTGTGTTGTCGGTGTGTGTGTGTGTGTTGTCGGTGTGTGTGTGTGTGTGTGTTGTCGGTGTGTGTGTGTGTGTTGTCGGTGTGTGTGTGTGTGTGTTGTCGGTGTGTGTGTGTGTGTTGTGTGTGTGTGTGTTGTCGGTGTGTGTGTGTGTGTGTTGTCGGTGTGTGTGTGTGTGTGTTGTCGGTGTGTGTGTGTTACCGGGGTGTGTGTGTGTGTGTTGTCAGTGTGTGTGTGTGTGTGTGTTGTCGGTGTGTGTGTGTGTGTGTGTTGTCGGTGTGTGTGTGTGTGATGTCGGTGTTGTGTGTGTGTGTGTTGTCGGTGTGTGTGTGTGTTGTCGGTGTTGTGTGTGTGTGTGTTGTCGGTGTGTGTGTGTGTTGTCGGTGTGTGTGTGTGTGTGTGTGTGTGTTGTCGGTGTGTGTGTGTTGTCGGTGTGTGTGTGTGTGTGTTGTCGGTGTGTGTGTGTGTGTGTGTTGTCGGTGTGTGTGTGTTGTCAGTGTGTGTGTGTGTGTGTGTTGTCGGTGTGTGTGTGTGTGTGTGTTGTCGGTGTGTGTGTGTGTGTGTGTTTGTGTTGTTGGTGTGTGTGTGTGTGTGTGTGTTGTGTGTGTGTGTGTTGTCGGTGTGTGTGTGTGTTGTCGGTGTGTGTGTGTGTGTGTTGTCGGTGTGTGTGTGTGTGTGTTGTCGGTGTGTGTGTGTGTTGTCGGTGTGTGTGTGTGTGTTGTCGGTTTGTGTGTGTGTGTTGTCGGTGTGTGTGTGTGTGTTGTCGGTGTGTATGTGTGTGTGTTGTCAGTGTGTGTGTGTGTGTGTTGTCGGTGTGTGTGTGTTTATGTGTTGTCGGTGTGTGTGTGTGTGTGTTGTCGGTGTGTGTGTGTGTGTTGTCGGTGTGTATGTGTGTGTGTTGTCGGTGTGTGTGTGTGTGTGTTGTCGGTGTGTGTGTGTTTATGTGTTGTCGGTGTGTGTGTGTGTGTGTTGTCGGTGTGTGTGTGTGAGTTGTCGGTGTGTGTGTGTGTGTTGTCGGTGTGTGTGTGTGTGTGTTGTCGGTGTGTGTGTGTGTGTGTGTTGTCGGTGTGTGTGTGTGTGTGTGTTGTCGGTGTGTGTGTGTGTGTGTTGTCGGTGTGTGTGTGTTGTCGGTGTGTGTGTGTGTTGTCGGTGTGTTGTCGGTGTGTGTGTGTGTGTTGTCGGTGTGTGTGTGTGTGTTGTTGGTGTGTGTGTGTGTTGTCGGTGTGTGTGTGTGTGTTGTGTGTGTGTGTGTTGTCGGTGTGTGTGTGTGTTGTCGGTGTGTGTGTGTGTGTGTGTGTTGTCGGTGTGTGTGTGTGTGTGTTGTCGGTGTGTGTGTGTGTGTGTTGTCGGTGTGTGTGTGTGTGTGTGTTGTCGGTGTGTGTGTGTGTGTTGTCGGTGTGTGTGTGTGTGTGTTGTCGGTGTGTGTGTGTGTGTTGTGTGTGTGTGTGTTGTCGGTGTGTGTGTGTGTGTTGTCGGTGTGTGTGTGTGTGTGTTGTCGGTGTGTGTGTGTTACCGGGGTGTGTGTGTGTGTGTTGTCAGTGTGTGTGTGTGTGTGTGTTGTCGGTGTGTGTGTGTGTGTGTGTTGTCGGTGTGTGTGTGTGTTGTCGGTGTTGTGTGTGTGTGTGTTGTCGGTGTGTGTGTGTGTTGTCGGTGTGTGTGTGTGTGTGTGTGTGTGTTGTGTGTGTGTGTGTTGTCGGTGTGTGTGTGTGTGTGTTGTCGGTGTGTGTGTGTGTGTGTGTTGTCGGTGTGTGTGTGTTGTCAGTGTGTGTGTGTGTGTGTGTTGTCGGTGTGTGTGTGTGTGTGTGTTGTCGGTGTGTGTGTGTGTGTGTGTTTGTGTTGTCGGTGTGTGTGTGTGTGTGTGTGTTGTGTGTGTGTGTGTTGTCGGTGTGTGTGTGTGTTGTCGGTGTGTGTGTGTGTGTGTTGTCGGTGTGTGTGTGTGTGTGTTGTCGGTGTGTGTGTGTGTTGTCGGTGTGTGTGTGTGTGTTGTCGGTTTGTGTGTGTGTGTTGTCGGTGTGTGTGTGTGTGTTGTCGGTGTGTATGTGTGTGTGTTGTCAGTGTGTGTGTGTGTGTGTTGTCGGTGTGTGTGTGTTTATGTGTTGTCGGTGTGTGTGTGTGTGTGTTGTCGGTGTGTGTGTGTTTATGTGTTGTCGGTGTGTGTGTGTGTGTTGTCGGTGTGTGTGTGTGTGTGTTGTCGGTGTGTGTGTGTGTGTGTGTTGTCGGTGTGTGTGTGTGTGTGTGTTGTCGGTGTGTGTGTGTGTGTGTGTTGTCGGTGTGTGTGTGTTGTCGGTGTGTGTGTGTGTTGTCGGTGTGTTGTCGGTGTGTGTGTGTGTGTTGTCGGTGTGTGTGTGTGTGTTGTCGGTGTGTGTGTGTGTGTGTTGTCGGTGTGTGTGTGTTGTCGGTGTGTGTGTGTGTTGTCAGTGTGTGTGTGTGTGTGTGTTGTCGGTGTGTGTGTGTGTGTGTGTTGTCGGTGTGTGTGTGTGTGTGTCGGTGTGTGTGTGTGTGTGTTGTCGGTGTGTGTGTGTGTGTGTGTTTGTGTTGTCGGTGTGTGTGTGTGTGTGTGTGTGTGTGTGTTGTCGGTGTGTGTGTGTGTTGTCGGTGTGTGTGTGTGTGTGTTGTCGATGTGTGTGTGTGTGTTGTCGGTGTGTGTGTGTGTGTGTTGTCGGTGTGTGTGTGTGTGTTGTCGGTGTGTGTGTGTGTGTGTTGTCGGTGTGTGTGTGTGTGTTGTCGGTGTGTATGTGTGTGTGTTGTCAGTGTGTGTGTGTGTGTGTTGTCGGTGTGTGTGTGTTTATGTGTTGTCGGTGTGTGTGTGTGTGTGTTGTCGGTGTGTGTGTGTGTGTTGTCGGTGTGTATGTGTGTGTGTTGTCAGTGTGTGTGTGTGTGTGTTGTCGGTGTGTGTGTGTTTATGTGTTGTCGGTGTGTGTGTGTGTGTGTTGTCGGTGTGTGTGTGTGTGTTGTCGGTGTGTATGTGTGTGTGTTGTCAGTGTGTGTGTGTGTGTGTTGTCGGTGTGTGTGTGTTTATGTGTTGTCGGTTGTGTGTGTGTGTGTTGTCGGTGTGTGTGTGTGAGTTGTCGGTGTGTGTGTGTGTGTTGTCGGTGTGTGTGTGTGTGTGTTGTCGGTGTGTGTGTGTGTGTGTTGTCGGTGTGTGTGTGTGTGTGTGTTGTCGGTGTGTGTGTGTGTGTGTGTCGGTGTGTGTGTGTTGTCGGTGTGTGTGTGTGTTGTCGGTGTGTTGTCGGTGTGTGTGTGTGTGTTGTCGGTGTGTGTGTGTGTGTTGTTGGTGTGTGTGTGTGTTGTCGGTGTGTGTGTGTGTGTTGTGTGTGTGTGTGTGTTGTCGGTGTGTGTGTGTGTTGTCGGTGTGTGTGTGTGTGTGTGTGTTGTCGGTGGTGTGTGTGTGTGTGTGTTGTCGGTGTGTGTGTGTGTGTGTTGTCGGTGTGTGTGTGTGTGTGTTGTCGGTGTGTGTGTGTGTGTGTTGTCGGTGTGTGTGTGTGTGTTGTCGGTGTGTGTGTGTGTGTGTTGTCGGTGTGTGTGTGTGTGTGTGTTGTGTGTGTGTGTGTTGTCGGTGTGTGTGTGTGTGTGTTGTCGGTGTGTGTGTGTGTGTGTTGTCGGTGTGTGTGTGTTACCGGGGTGTGTGTGTGTGTGTTGTCAGTGTGTGTGTGTGTGTGTGTTGTCGGTGTGTGTGTGTGTGTGTGTTGTCGGTGTGTGTGTGTGTGATGTCGGTGTGTGTGTGTGTGTGTTGTCGGTGTGTGTGTGTGTTGTCGGTGTTGTGTGTGTGTGTGTTGTCGGTGTGTGTGTGTGTTGTCGGTGTGTGTGTGTGTGTGTGTTGTCGGTGTGTGTGTGTGTGATGTCGGTGTTGTGTGTGTGTGTGTTGTCGGTGTGTGTGTGTGTTGTCGGTGTTGTGTGTGTGTGTGTTGTCGGTGTGTGTGTGTGTTGTCGTTGTGTGTGTGTGTGTGTGTGTGTTGTCGGTGTGTGTGTGTTGTCGGTGTGTGTGTGTGTGTGTTGTCGGTGTGTGTGTGTGTGTGTTGTCGGTGTGTGTGTGTTGTCAGTGTGTGTGTGTGTGTGTGTTGTCGGTGTGTGTGTGTGTGTGTGTTGTCGGTGTGTGTGTGTGTGTGTTTGTGTTGTCGGTGTGTGTGTGTGTTGTGTGTGTGTGTGTTGTCGGTGTGTGTGTGTGTTGTCGGTGTGTGTGTGTGTGTGTTGTCGGTGTGTGTGTGTGTGTGTTGTCGGTGTGTGTGTGTGTGTGTCGGTGTGTATGTGTGTGTGTTGTCAGTGTGTGTGTGTGTGTGTTGTCGGTGTGTGTGTGTTTGTGTTGTCGGTGTGTGTGTGTGTGTTGTCGGTGTGTGTGTGTGTGTTGTCGGTGTGTATGTGTGTGTGTTGTCGGTGTGTGTGTGTGTGTGTTGTCGGTGTGTGTGTGTTTATGTGTTGTCGGTGTGTGTGTGTGTGTGTTGTCGGTGTGTGTGTGTGTGTTGTCGGTGTGTGTGTGTGTGTTGTCGGTGTGTGTGTGTGTGTGTTGTCGGTGTGTGTGTGTGTGTGTGTGTTGTCGGTGTGTGTGTGTGTGTGTGTTGTCGGTGTGTGTGTGTGTGTGTTGTCGGTGTGTGTGTGTTGTCGGTGTGTGTGTGTGTTGTCGGTGTGTTGTCGGTGTGTGTGTGTGTGTTGTCGGTGTGTGTGTGTGTGTTGTTGGTGTGTGTGTGTGTTGTCGGTGTGTGTGTGTTGTGTTGTGTGTGTGTGTGTTGTCGGTGTGTGTGTGTGTTGTCGGTGTGTGTGTGTGTGTGTTGTCGTGTGTGTGTGTGTGTGTGTTGTCGGTGTGTGTGTGTGTGTGTTGTCGGTGTGTGTGTGTGTGTGTTGTCGGTGTGTGTGTGTGTGTGTTGTCGGTGTGTGTGTGTGTGTTGTCGGTGTGTGTGTGTGTGTGTTGTCGGTGTGTGTGTGTGTGTGTGTGTGTGGTGTGTGTTGTCGGTGTGTGTGTGTGTGTGTTGTCGGTGTGTGTGTGTGTGTGTTGTCGGTGTGTGTGTGTTGTCGGTGTGTGTGTGTGTGTGTTGTCAGTGTGTGTGTGTGTGTGTGTTGTCGGTGTGTGTGTGTGTGTTGTCGGTGTGTGTGTGTGTGTGTCGGTGTGTGTGTGTGTGTGTTGTCGGTGTGTGTGTGTGTGTTGTCGGTGTGTGTGTGTGTGTTGTCGGTGTGTGTGTGTGTGTGTTGTCGGTGTGTGTGTGTGTGTGTGTTGTCGGTGTGTGTGTGTGTGTGTCGTGTGTGTGTGTGTGTGTTGTCGGTGTGTGTGTGTGTTGTCGGTGTTGTGTGTGTGTGTGTTGTCGGTGTGTGTGTGTGTTGTCGGTGTGTGTGTGTGTGTGTGTGTGTGTTGTCGGTGTGTGTGTGTTGTCGGTGTGTGTGTGTGTGTGTTGTCGGTGTGTGTGTGTGTGTGTTGTCGGTGTGTGTGTGTTGTCAGTGTGTGTGTGTGTGTGTGTTGTCGGTGTGTGTGTGTGTGTGTGTTGTCGGTGTGTGTGTGTGTGTGTGTTGTCGGTGTGTGTGTGTGTGTGTGTGTTGTGTGTGTGTGTGTTGTCGGTGTGTGTGTGTGTTGTCGGTGTGTGTGTGTGTGTGTTGTCGGTGTGTGTGTGTGTGTGTTGTCGGTGTGTGTGTGTGTTGTCGTGTGTGTGTGTGTGTTGTCGGTGTGTGTGTGTGTGTTGTCGGTGTGTGTGTGTGTGTTGTCGGTGTGTATGTGTGTGTGTTGTCAGTGTGTGTGTGTGTGTGTTGTCGGTGTGTGTGTGTTTATGTGTTGTCGGTGTGTGTGTGTGTGTGTTGTCGGTGTGTGTGTGTGTGTTGTCGGTGTGTGTGTGTGTGTTGTCGGTGTGTGTGTGTGTGTGTTGTCGGTGTGTGTGTGTGTGTGTGTTGTCGGTGTGTGTGTGTGTGTGTGTTGTCGGTGTGTGTGTGTGTGTGTTGTCGGTGTGTGTGTGTTGTCGGTGTGTGTGTGTGTTGTCGGTGTGTTGTCGGTGTGTGTGTGTGTGTTGTCGGTGTGTGTGTGTGTGTTGTCGGTGTGTGTGTGTGTGTGTTGTCGGTGTGTGTGTGTGTGTTGTGTGTGTGTGTGTTGTCGGTGTGTGTGTGTGTTGTCGTGTGTGTGTGTGTGTGTGTTGTCGGTGTGTGTGTGTGTGTTGTCGGTGTGTGTGTGTGTTGTCGGTGTGTGTGTGTGTGTGTGTTGTCGGTGTGTGTGTGTGTGTGTGTTGTCGGTGTGTGTGTGTGTGTTGTCGGTGTGTGTGTGTGTGTGTTGTCGGTGTGTGTGTGTGTGTGTGTGTGTGTGTGTGTTGTCGGTGTGTGTGTGTGTGTGTTGTCGGTGTGTGTGTGTGTGTGTGTGTGTCGGTGTGTGTGTGTGTGTGTCGGTGTGTGTGTGTGTGTTGTCGGTGTGTGTGTGTGTGTGTGTTGTCGGTGTGTGTGTGTGTGTTGTCGGTGTGTGTGTGTGTGTGTTGTCGGTGTGTGTGTGTGTGTTGTCGGTGTGTGTGTGTGTGTGTGTCGTGTGTGTGTGTGTGTGTGTTGTCGGTGTGTGTGTGTGTGTGTTGTCGGTGTGTGTGTGTGTGTGTGTGTTGTCGGTGTGTGTGTGTGTGTCGTGTGTGTGTGTGTGTGTGTTGTCGGTGTGTGTGTGTGTGTTGTCGGTGTGTGTGTGTGTGTGTTGTCGGTGTGTGTGTGTGTGTGTGTGTTGTCGGTGTGTGTGTGTGTGTGTTGTCGGTGTGTGTGTGTGTGTTGTCGGTGTGTGTGTGTGTGTGTGTGTTGTCGGTGTGTGTGTGTGTGTGTTGTCGGTGTGTGTGTGTGTGTTGTCGGTGTGTGTGTGTGTGTGTTGTCGGTGTGTGTGTGTGTGTGTGTGTGTTGTCGGTGTGTGTGTGTGTTGTCGGTGTGTGTGTGTGTGTGTTGTCGGTGTGTGTGTGTGTGTTGTCGGTGTGTGTGTGTGTGTGTGTGTGTGTGTGTGTGTGTGTGTTGTCGGTGTGTGTGTGTGTGTTGTCGGTGTGTGTGTGTGTGTGTTGTCGGTGTGTGTGTGTGTGTGTGTGTGTGTGTGTGTTGTCGGTGTGTGTGTGTGTGTGTTGTCGGTGTGTGTGTGTGTGTTGTCGGTGTGTGTGTGTGTGTGTTGTCGGTGTGTGTGTGTGTGTGTTGTCGGTGTGTGTGTGTGTGTGTTGTCGGTGTGTGTGTGTGTGTGTTGTCGGTGTGTGTGTGTGTGTTGTCGGTGTGTGTGTGTGTGTGTTGTCGGTGTGTTGTGTGTGTGTGTGTTGTCGGTGTGTGTGTGTGTGTGTTGTCGGTGTGTGTGTGTGTGTGTGTGTGTGTGTGTGTGTGTGTTGTCGGTGTGTGTGTGTGTGTGTTGTCGGTGTGTGTGTGTGTGTGTGTTGTCGGTGTGTGTGTGTGTGTTGTCGGTGTTGTGTGTGTGTGTGTTGTCGGTGTGTGTGTGTGTGTGTCGGTGTGTGTGTGTGTGTGTTGTCGGTGTGTGTGTGTGTGTCGGTGTGTGTGTGTGTGTGTTGTCGGTGTGTGTGTGTGTGTGTTGTCGGTGTGTGTGTGTGTGTCGTGTGTGTGTGTGTGTGTGTTGTCGGTGTGTGTGTGTGTGTTGTCGTGTGTGTGTGTGTGTGTGTTGTCGGTGTGTGTGTGTGTGTGTGTGTGTCGGTGTGTGTGTGTGTGTGTTGTCGGTGTGTGTGTGTTGTGTGTGTGTGTGTGTGTGTTGTCGGTGTGTGTGTGTGTTGTCGGTGTGTGTGTGTGTGTGTGTGTGTGTGTTGTCGGTGTGTGTGTGTGTGTTGTCGGTGTGTGTGTGTGTGTGTTGTCGTGTGTGTGTGTGTGTGTTGTCGGTGTGTGTGTGTGTGTTGTCGGTGTGTGTGTGTGTGTGTTGTCGGTGTGTGTGTGTGTGTTGTCGGTGTGTGTGTGTGTGTGTTGTCGGTGTGTGTGTGTGTGTGTTGTCGGTGTGTGTGTGTGTGTGTGTGTGTTTGTGTGTGTTGTCGGTGTGTGTGTGTGTGTTGTCGGTGTGTGTGTGTGTATGTGTTGTCGGTGTGTGTGTGTGTGTGTTGTCGGTGTGTGTGTGTGTGTGTTGTCGGTGTGTGTGTGTGTGTGTTGTCGGTGTGTGTGTGTGTGTTGTGGTGTGTGTGTGTGTGTGTGTGTGTGTGTGTGTGTGTGTGTTGTCGGTGTGTGTGTGTGTGTTGTCGGTGTGTGTGTGTGTGTGTTGTCGGTGTGTGTGTGTGTGTTGTCGGTGTGTGTGTGTGTGTTGTCGGTGTGTGTGTGTGTGTGTGTGGTCGGTGTGTGTGTGTGTGTGTTGTCGGTGTGTGTGTGTTGTGTGTGTGTGTGTTGTCGGTGTGTGTGTGTTGTCGGTGTGTGTGTGTGTGTGTGTTGTCGGTGTGTGTGTGTGTGTGTTGTCGTGTGTGTGTGTGTGTGTGTGTGTTGTCGGTGTGTGTGTGTGTGTGTTGTGTGTGTGTGTGTTGTCGGTGTGTGTGTGTGTTGTCGGTGTGTGTGTGTGTGTGTTGTCGGTGTGTGTGTGTGTGTGTTGTCGGTGTGTGTGTGTGTTGTCGGTGTGTGTGTGTGTGTGTGTGTGTGTGTGTGTTGTCGGTGTGTGTGTGTGTGTTGTCGGTGTGTGTGTGTGTGTGTTGTCGGTGTGTGTGTGTGTGTTGTCGGTGTGTGTGTGTGTGTGTTGTCGGTGTGTGTGTGTGTGTGTTGTCGGTGTGTGTGTGTGTGTGTGTTGTCGTGTGTGTGTGTGTTGTCGGTGTGTGTGTGTGTGTGTGTCGTGTGTGTGTGTGTGTGTTGTCGGTGTGTGTGTGTGTGTGTTGTCGGTGTGTGTGTGTGTGTGTTGTCGGTGTGTGTGTGTGTGTGTGTTGTCGGTGTGTGTGTGTGTGTGTTGTCGGTGTGTGTGTGTGTGTGTTGTCGGTGTGTGTGTGTGTGTGTGTGTGTGTGTGTGTTGTCGGTGTGTGTGTGTGTGTTGTCGGTGTGTGTGTGTGTGTGTTGTCGGTGTGTGTGTGTTGTCGGTGTGTGTGTGTGTGTTGTCGGTGTGTGTGTGTGTGTGTGTTGTCGGTGTGTGTGTGTGTGTGTTGTCGGTGTGTGTGTGTGTGTGTGTCGGTGTTGTGTGTGTGTGTGTTGTCGGTGTGTGTGTGTGTTGTCGGTGTGTGTGTGTGTGTGTTGTCGGTGTGTGTGTGTGTTGTCGGTGTGTGTGTGTGTGTGTGTGTGTGTGTGTGTGTGTGTGTTGTCGGTGTGTGTGTGTGTGTGTTGTCGGTGTGTGTGTGTGTGTGTTGTCGGTGTGTGTGTGTTGTCGTGTGTGTGTGTGTGTGTGTTGTCGGTGTGTGTGTGTGTGTGTTGTCGGTGTGTGTGTGTGTGTGTGTGTTGTCGGTGTGTGTGTGTGTGTGTGTCGGTGTGTGTGTGTGTGTTGTCGGTGTGTGTGTGTGTGTTGTCGGTGTGTGTGTGTGTGTGTTGTCGGTGTGTGTGTGTGTGTGTTGTCGGTGTGTGTGTGTGTGTTGTCGGTGTGTGTGTGTGTGTTGTCGGTGTGTGTGTGTGTGTGTTGTCGGTGTGTGTGTGTGTGTTGTCGGTGTGTATGTGTGTGTGTTGTCAGTGTGTGTGTGTGTGTGTTGTCGGTGTGTGTGTGTTTTGTGTTGTCGGTGTGTGTGTGTGTGTGTTGTCGGTGTGTGTGTGTGTGTTGTCGGTGTGTGTGTGTGTGTTGTCGGTGTGTGTGTGTGTGTGTTGTCGGTGTGTGTGTGTGTGTGTGTTGTCGGTGTGTGTGTGTGTGTGTGTTGTCGGTGTGTGTGTGTGTGTGTGTTGTCGTGTGTGTGTGTGTTGTCGGTGTGTGTGTGTGTTGTCGTGTGTTGTCGGTGTGTGTGTGTGTGTTGTCGGTGTGTGTGTGTGTGTTGTCGGTGTGTGTGTGTGTGTGTTGTCGGTGTGTGTGTGTTGTCGGTGTGTGTGTGTGTTGTCGTGTGTGTGTGTGTGTGTGTTGTCGGTGTGTGTGTGTGTGTGTTGTCGGTGTGTGTGTGTGTGTTGTCGGTGTGTGTGTGTGTGTGTTGTCGGTGTGTGTGTGTGTGTGTGTGTGTGTGTGTGTGTGTGTGTGTGTGTGTGTGTGTGTGTTGTCGGTGTGTGTGTGTGTGTTGTCGGTGTGTGTGTGTGTGTGTTGTCGGTGTGTGTGTGTGTGTGTTGTCGGTGTGTGTGTGTGTGTGTTGTCGGTGTGTGTGTGTGTGTGTTGTCGGTGTGTGTGTGTGTGTTGTCGGTGTGTGTGTGTGTGTTGTCGGTGTGTGTGTGTGTGTGTTGTCGGTGTGTGTGTGTGTGTGTTGTCGGTGTGTGTGTGTGTGTGTGTTGTCGGTGTGTGTGTGTGTGTGTTGTCGTGTGTGTGTGTGTGTGTTGTCGGTGTGTGTGTGTGTGTTGTCGGTGTGTGTGTGTGTGTGTTGTCGGTGTGTGTGTGTGTGTGTTGTCGGTGTGTGTGTGTGTGTGTGTTGTCGGTGTGTGTGTGTGTGTGTGTGTGTGTGTGTGTGTGTGTTGTCGGTGTGTGTGTGTGTTGTGTTGTCGGTGTGTGTGTGTGTGTGTTGTCGGTGTGTGTGTGTGTGTTGTCGGTGTGTGTGTGTGTGTGTTGTCGGTGTGTGTGTGTGTGTGTTGTCGGTGTGTGTGTGTGTGTGTTGTCGGTGTGTGTGTGTGTGTGTGTTGTCGGTGTGTGTGTGTGTGTGTTGTCGGTGTGTGTGTGTTGTCGGTGTGTGTGTGTGTTGTCGGTGTGTTGTCGGTGTGTGTGTGTGTGTTGTCGGTGTGTGTGTGTGTGTTGTCTGTGTGTGTGTGTGTGTTGTCGGTGTGTGTGTGTGTGTGTGTGTGTGTGTGTGTTGTCGGTGTGTGTGTGTGTGTGTGTCGTGTGTGTGTGTGTGTGTGTTGTCGGTGTGTGTGTGTGTGTGTTGTCGGTGTGTGTGTGTGTGTGTTGTCGGTGTGTGTGTGTGTGTGTTGTCGGTGTGTGTGTGTGTGTTGTCGGTGTGTGTGTGTGTGTGTTGTCGGTGTGTGTGTGTGTGTTGTCGGTGTGTGTGTGTGTGTTGTCGGTGTGTGTGTGTGTGTGTTGTCGGTGTGTGTGTGTGTGTGTTGTCGTGTGTGTGTGTGTTGTCGGTGTGTGTGTGTGTGTTGTCGGTGTGTGTGTGTTGTGTTGTCGGTGTGTGTGTGTGTGTGTGTTGTCGGTGTGTGTGTGTGTGTTGTCGGTGTGTGTGTGTGTGTGTTGTCGGTGTGTGTGTGTGTTGTCGGTGTGTGTGTGTGTGTGTTGTCGTGTGTGTGTGTGTGTTGTCGGTGTGTGTGTGTGTGTGTTGTCGTGTGTGTGTGTGTGTGTTGTCGGTGTGTGTGTGTGTGTTGTCGGTGTGTGTGTGTGTGTGTGTTGTCGGTGTGTGTGTGTGTGTTGTCGGTGTGTGTGTGTGTGTGTGTGTGTGTGTGTGTGTGTGTGTGTGTGTGTTGTGTGTGTGTGTGTTGTCGGTGTGTGTGTGTGTGTGTTGTCGGTGTGTGTGTGTGTGTGTGTGTGTGTGTGTGTGTGTTGTCGGTGTGTGTGTGTGTGTGTGTGTTGTCGTGTGTGTGTGTGTGTGTTGTCGGTGTGTGTGTGTGTGTGTGTGTTGTCGTGTGTGTGTGTGTGTGTGGTGTGTGTGTGTGTTGTCGGTGTGTGTGTGTGTTGTCGGTGTGTGTGTGTGTGTGTTGTCGGTGTGTGTGTGTGTGTGTTGTCGGTGTGTGTGTGTGTGTTGTCGGTGTGTGTGTGTTGTCGTGGTGTGTGTGTGTGTGTTGTCGGTGTGTGTGTGTGTGTTGTCGGTGTGTGTGTGTGTGTGTTGTCGTGTGTGTGTGTGTGTGTTGTCGGTGTGTGTGTGTGTGTGTTGTCGGTGTGTGTGTGTGTGTGTTGTCGGTGTGTGTGTGTGTGTTGTCGGTGTGTGTGTGTGTGTTGTCGGTGTGTGTGTGTGTGTGTGGTGTGTGTGTGTGTGTGTTGTCGGTGTGTGTGTGTGTGTTGTGTGTGTGTGTGTTGTCGGTGTGTGTGTGTGTGTTGTCGGTGTGTGTGTGTGTGTGTTGTCGGTGTGTGTGTGTGTGTTGTCGTGTGTGTGTGTGTGTGTTGTCGTGTGTGTGTGTGTGTGTGTTGTCGGTGTGTGTGTGTGTGTGTGTTGTCGGTGTGTGTGTGTGTGTTGTCGGTGTGTGTGTGTGTGTGTTGTCGGTGTGTGTTTGTGTGTTGTCGTGTGTGTGTGTGTGTGTTGTCGGTGTGTGTGTGTGTGTGTTGTCGGTGTGTGTGTGTGTGTGTTGTGTGTGTGTGTGTGTTGTCGGTGTGTGTGTGTGTGTTGTCGGTGTGTGTGTGTGTGTGTGTTGTCGGTGTGTGTGTGTGTGTTGTCGGTGTGTGTGTGTGTGTGTTGTCGGTGTGTGTGTGTGTGTGTTGTCGGTGTGTGTGTGTGTGTGTGTGTGTGTGTGTGTGTGTGTGTCGGTGTGTGTGTGTGTGTGTTGTCGGTGTGTGTGTGTGTGTGTGTGTGTGTTGTGTGTGTGTGTGTTGTCGGTGTGTGTGTGTGTGTGTTGTCGGTGTGTGTGTGTGTGTGTGTGTGTGTGTGTGTGTGTGTGTTGTCGTGTGTGTGTGTGTGTGTGTGTGTGTTGTCGGTGTGTGTGTGTGTGTGTTGTCGGTGTGTGTGTGTGTGTTGTCGGTGTGTGTGTGTGTGTGTTGTCGGTGTGTGTGTGTGTGTTGTCGGTGTGTGTGTGTGTGTTGTCGGTGTGTGTGTGTGTGTGTTGTCGGTGTGTGTGTGTGTGTGTGTGTCGGTGTGTGTGTGTGTGTGTGTGTGTCGGTGTGTGTGTGTGTGTGTGTTGTCGGTGTGTGTGTGTGTGTTGTCGGTGTGTGTGTGTGTTGTCGGTGTGTGTGTGTGTGTTGTCGGTGTGTGTGTGTGTGTTGTCGGTGTGTGTGTGTGTGTGTTGTCGGTGTGTGTGTGTGTGTGTTGTGGTGTGTGTGTGTTGTCGGTGTGTGTGTGTGTTGTCGGTGTGTGTGTGTGTGTGTTGTCGGTGTGTGTGTGTGTGTGTTGTCGGTGTGTGTGTGTGTGTGTTGTCGGTGTGTGTGTGTGTGTGTTGTCGGTGTGTGTGTGTGTGTGTGTTGTCGGTGTGTGTGTGTTGTGTGGTGTGTGTGTGTTGTCGGTGTGTGTGTGTGTGTTGTGTGTGTGTGTGTGTGTCGGTGGTGTGTGTGTGTGTTGTCGGTGTGTGTGTGTGTGTGTGTGTGTGTCGTGTGTGTGTGTGTTGTCGGTGTGTGTGTGTGTGTGTTGTCGGTGTGTGTGTGTGTGTGTGTGTCGGTGTGTGTGTGTGTGTGTGTTGTCGGTGTGTGTGTGTGTGTTGTCGGTGTGTGTGTGTGTGTTGTCGGTGTGTGTGTGTGTGTGTTGTCGGTGTTGTGTGTGTGTGTGTTGTCGGTGTGTGTGTGTGTGTGTTGTCGGTGTGTGTGTGTGTGTGTTGTCGGTGTGTGTGTGTTGTCGGTGTGTGTGTGTGTGTGTTGTCGGTGTGTGTGTGTGTGTGTTGTCGGTGTGTGTGTGTGTGTGTGTTGTCGGTGTGTGTGTGTGTGTGTTGTCGTGTGTGTGTGTGTGTGTGTGTGGTGTGTGTCGGTGTGTGTGTGTGTGTGTGTCGGTGTGTGTGTGTGTGTGTGTTGTCGGTGTGTGTGTGTTGTCGGTGTGTGTGTGTGTGTGTGTGTGTTGTCGGTGTGTGTGTGTGTGTCGGTGTGTGTGTGTGTGTGTTGTCGGTGTGTGTGTGTGTGTGTTGTCGGTGTGTGTGTGTTGTCGGTGTGGTGTGTGTGTGTGTGTTGTCGGTGTGTGTGTGTGTGTGTTGTCGGTGTGTGTGTGTGTGTGTTGTGTGTGTGTGTGTTGTCGGTGTGTGTGTGTGTGTGTGTGTGTGTGTGTGTGTGTGTTGTCGGTGTGTGTGTGTGTGTTGTCGGTGTGTGTGTGTGTGTGTTGTCGGTGTGTGTGTGTGTGTGTTGTCGGTGTGTGTGTGTGTGTTGTCGGTGTGTGTGTGTGTGTGTGTCGGTGTGTGTGTGTGTGTTGTCGGTGTGTGTGTGTGTGTTGTCGGTGTGTGTGTGTGTGTGTTGTCAGTGTGTGTGTGTGTGTGTTGTCGGTGTGTGTGTGTTTGTGTTGTCGGTGTGTGTGTGTGTGTGTTGTCGGTGTGTGTGTGTGTGTTGTCGGTGTGTATGTGTGTGTGTTGTCAGTGTGTGTGTGTGTGTGTTGTCGGTGTGTGTGTGTTTATGTGTTGTCGGTGTGTGTGTGTGTGTGTTGTCGGTGTGTGTGTGTGAGTTGTCGGTGTGTGTGTGTGTGTTGTCGGTGTGTGTGTGTGTGTGTTGTCGGTGTGTGTGTGTGTGTGTGTGTTGTCGGTGTGTGTGTGTGTGTGTGTTGTCGGTGTGTGTGTGTGTGTGTTGTCGGTGTGTGTGTGTGTTGTCGGTGTGTGTGTGTGTTGTCGGTGTGTGTGTGTGTGTTGTCGGTGTGTGTGTGTGTGTTGTCGGTGTGTGTGTGTGTGTTGTCGGTGTGTATGTGTGTGTGTTGTCAGGTGTGTGTGTGTGTGTGTTGTCGGTGTGTGTGTGTTTATGTGTTGTCGGTGTGTGTGTGTGTGTGTTGTCGGTGTGTGTGTGTGTGTTGTCGGTGTGTGTGTGTGTGTTGTCGGTGTGTGTGTGTGTGTGTTGTCGGTGTGTGTGTGTGTGTGTGTTGTCGGTGTGTGTGTGTGTGTGTGTTGTCGGTGTGTGTGTGTGTGTGTGTTGTCGGTGTGTGTGTGTTGTCGGTGTGTGTGTGTGTTGTCGGTGTGTTGTCGGTGTGTGTGTGTGTGTGTTGTCGGTGTGTGTGTGTGTGTGTTGTCGGTGTGTGTGTGTGTGTGTTGTCGGTGTGTGTGTGTTGTCGGTGTGTGTGTGTGTGTGTTGTCAGTGTGTGTGTGTGTGTGTGTTGTCGGTGTGTGTGTGTGTGTGTGTTGTCGGTGTGTGTGTGTGTGTGATGTCGGTGTTGTGTGTGTGTGTGTGTGTTGTCGGTGTGTGTGTGTGTGTGTTGTCGGTGTGTGTGTGTGTGTGTTGTCGGTGTGTGTGTGTGTGTGTGTTGTCGGTGTGTGTGTGTGTGTTGTCGGTGTGTGTGTGTGTGTGTTGTCGGTGTGTGTGTGTGTGTGTTGTGTGTGTGTGTGTTGTCGGTGTGTGTGTGTGTGTGTTGTCGGTGTGTGTGTGTGTGTGTTGTCGGTGTGTGTGTGTTACCGGGGTGTGTGTGTGTGTGTTGTCAGTGTGTGTGTGTGTGTGTGTTGTCGGTGTGTGTGTGTGTGTGTGTGTTGTCGGTGTGTGTGTGTGTGATGTCGGTGTTGTGTGTGTGTGTTGTCGGTGTGTGTGTGTGTTGTCGGTGTTGTGTGTGTGTGTGTTGTCGGTGTGTGTGTGTGTTGTCGGTGTGTGTGTGTGTGTGTGTGTGTGTTGTCGGTGTGTGTGTGTTGTCGGTGTGTGTGTGTGTGTGTTGTCGGTGTGTGTGTGTGTGTGTTGTCGGTGTGTGTGTGTTGTCAGTGTGTGTGTGTGTGTGTGTTGTCGGTGTGTGTGTGTGTGTGTGTTGTCGGTGTGTGTGTGTGTGTGTGTGTTTGTGTTGTCGGTGTGTATGTGTGTGTGTGTGTTGTGTGTGTGTGTGTTGTCGGTGTGTGTGTGTGTTGTCGGTGTGTGTGTGTGTGTGTTGTCGGTGTGTGTGTGTGTGTGTTGTCGGTGTGTGTGTGTGTTGTCGGTGTGTGTGTGTGTGTTGTCGGTTTGTGTGTGTGTGTTGTCGGTGTGTGTGTGTGTGTTGTCGGTGTGTATGTGTGTGTGTTGTCAGTGTGTGTGTGTGTGTGTTGTCGGTGTGTGTGTGTTTATGTGTTGTCGGTGTGTGTGTGTGTGTGTTGTCGGTGTGTGTGTGTGTGTTGTCGGTGTGTGTGTGTGTGTTGTCGGTGTGTGTGTGTGTGTGTTGTCGGTGTGTGTGTGTGTGTGTGTTGTCGGTGTGTGTGTGTGTGTGTGTTGTCGGTGTGTGTGTGTGTGTGTGTTGTCGGTGTGTGTGTGTTGTCGGTGTGTGTGTGTGTTGTCGGTGTGTTGTCGGTGTGTGTGTGTGTGTGTTGTCGGTGTGTGTGTGTGTGTGTTGTCGGTGTGTGTGTGTGTGTGTTGTCGGTGTGTGTGTGTTGTCGGTGTGTGTGTGTGTGTGTTGTCAGTGTGTGTGTGTGTGTGTTGTCGGTGTGTGTGTTTGTGTGTGTTGTCGGTGTGTGTGTGTGTGTGATGTCGGTGTTGTGTGTGTGTGTGTTGTCGGTGTGTGTGTGTGTGTGTGTTGTGTTGTCGGTGTGTGTGTGTGTGTGTGTGTGTGTGTGTGTGTGTGTTGTCGGTGTGTGTGTGTGTTGTCGGTGTGTGTGTGTGTGTGTTGTCGGTGTGTGTGTGTGTGTGTTGTCGGTGTGTGTGTGTGTTGTCGGTGTGTGTGTGTGTGTTGTCGGTGTGTTTGTGTGTGTGTGTTGTCGCTGTGTGTGTGTGTGTGTTGTCGGTGTGTGTGTGTGTGTGTTGTGTTTGTGTGTGTTGTCGGTGTGTGTGTGTGTGTTGTCGGTGTGTGTGTGTGTATGTGTTGTCGGTGTGTGTGTGTGTGTGTTGTCGGTGTGTGTGTGTGTGTGTTGTCGGTGTGTGTGTGTGTGTGTTGTCGGTATGTGTGTGTGTGTTGCTGGTGTTTGTGTGTGTGTGTGTGTGTGTGTGTGTGTGTTGTCGGTGTGTGTGTGTGTGTTGTCGGTGTGTGTGTGTGTGTGTTGTCGGTGTGTGTGTGTGTGTTGTCGGTGTGTGTGTGTGTGTTGTCGGTGTGTTTGTGTGTGTGTGTGGTCGGTGTGTGTGTGTGTGTGTTGTCGGTGTGTGTGTGTTGTGTGTGTGTGTGTTGTCGGTGTGTGTTTGTTGTCGGTGTGTGTGTGTGTGTGTGTTGTCGGTGTGTGTGTGTGTGTGTTGTCGGTGTGTGTGTGTGTGTGTGTTTGTGTTGTCGGTGTGTGTGTGTGTGTGTTGTGTGTGTGTGTGTTGTCGGTGTGTGTGTGTGTTGTCGGTGTGTGTGTGTGTGTGTTGTCGGTGTGTGTGTGTGTGTGTTGTCGGTGTGTGTGTGTGTTGTCGGTGTGTGTGTGTGTGTGTGTGTGTGTGTGTGTTGTCGGTGTGTGTGTGTGTGTTGTCGGTGTGTGTGTGTGTGTTGTCGGTGTGTGTGTGTGTGTTGTCGGTGTGTATGTGTGTGTGTTGTCAGTGTGTGTGTGTGTGTGTGTGTTGTCGGTGTGTGTGTGTTTATGTGTTGTCGGTGTGTGTGTGTGTGTGTGTGTGTGTTGTCGGTGTGTGTGTGTGAGTTGTCGGTGTGTGTGTGTGTGTTGTCGGTGTGTGTGTGTGTGTGTTGTCGGTGTGTGTGTGTGTGTGTGTTGTCGGTGTGTGTGTGTGTGTGTTGTCGGTGTGTGTGTGTGTGTGTGTTGTCGGTGTGTGTGTGTTGTCGGTGTGTGTGTGTGTTGTCGGTGTGTTGTCGGTGTGTGTGTGTTGTCGGTGTGTGTGTGTGTGTTGTTGGTGTGTGTGTGTTGTCGGTGTGTGTGTGTTGTGTGTGTGTGTGTGTTGTCGGTGTGTGTGTGTGTTGTCGGTGTGTGTGTGTGTGTTGTCGGTGTGTGTGTGTGTGTGTGTGTGTTGTCGGTGTGTGTGTGTGTGTGTTGTCGGTGTGTGTGTGTGTGTGTGTTGTCGGTGTGTGTGTGTGTGTTGTCGGTGTGTGTGTGTGTGTGTTGTCGGTGTGTGTGTGTGTGTTGTGTGTGTGTGTGTTGTCGGTGTGTGTGTGTGTGTGTTGTCGGTGTGTGTGTGTGTGTGTTGTCGGTGTGTGTGTGTTGTCGGTGTGTGTGTGTGTGTGTTGTCAGTGTGTGTGTGTGTGTGTGTTGTCGGTGTGTGTGTGTGTGTGTGTTGTCGGTGTGTGTGTGTGTGATGTCGGTGTTGTGTGTGTGTGTGTTGTCGGTGTGTGTGTGTGTTGTCGGTGTTGTGTGTGTGTGTGTTGTCGGTGTGTGTGTGTGTTGTCGGTGTGTGTGTGTGTGTGTGTGTGTGTGTGTTGTCGGTGTGTGTGTGTTGTCGGTGTGTGTGTGTGTGTGTTGTCGGTGTGTGTGTGTGTGTGTTGTCGGTGTGTGTGTGTTGTCAGTGTGTGTGTGTGTGTGTGTTGTCGGTGTGTGTGTGTGTGTGTGTTGTCGGTGTGTGTGTGTGTGTGTGTTTGTGTTGTCGGTGTGTGTGTGTGTGTGTGTGTTGTGTGTGTGTGTGTTGTCGGTGTGTGTGTGTGTTGTCGGTGTGTGTGTGTGTGTGTTGTCGGTGTGTGTGTGTGTGTGTTGTCGGTGTGTGTGTGTGTTGTCGGTGTGTGTGTGTGTGTTGTCGGTGTGTGTGTGTGTGTTGTCGGTGTGTGTGTGTGTGTTGTCGGTGTGTATGTGTGTGTGTTGTCAGTGTGTGTGTGTGTGTGTTGTCGGTGTGTGTGTGTTTATGTGTTGTCGGTGTGTGTGTGTGTGTGTTGTCGGTGTGTGTGTGTGTGTTGTTGGTGTGTATGTGTGTGTGTTGTCAGTGTGTGTGTGTGTGTGTTGTCGGTGTGTGTGTGTTTATGTGTTGTCGGTGTGTGTGTGTGTGTGTTGTCGGTGTGTGTGTGTGAGTTGTCGGTGTGTGTGTGTGTGTTGTCGGTGTGTGTGTGTGTGTGTTGTCGGTGTGTGTGTGTGTGTGTGTGTTGTCGGTGTGTGTGTGTGTGTGTGTTGTCGGTGTGTGTGTGTGTGTGTTGTCGGTGTGTGTGTGTGTTGTCGGTGTGTTGTCGGTGTGTGTGTGTGTGTTGTCGGTGTGTGTGTGTGTGTTGTTGGTGTGTGTGTGTGTTGTCGGTGTGTGTGTGTGTGTTGTGTGTGTGTGTGTTGTCGGTGTGTGTGTGTGTTGTCGGTGTGTGTGTGTGTGTGTGTGTTGTCGGTGTGTGTGTGTGTGTGTTGTCGGTGTGTGTGTGTGTGTGTTGTCGGTGTGTGTGTGTGTGTTGTCGGTGTGTGTGTGTGTGTGTTGTCGGTGTGTGTGTGTGTGTTGTGTGTGTGTGTGTTGTCGGTGTGTGTGTGTGTGTGTTGTCGGTGTGTGTGTGTGTGTGTTGTCGGTGTGTGTGTGTTCCGGGGTGTGTGTGTGTGTGTTGTCAGTGTGTGTGTGTGTGTGTGTTGTCGGTGTGTGTGTGTGTGTGTTGTCGGTGTGTGTGTGTGTGATGTCGGTGTTGTGTGTGTGTGTGTTGTCGGTGTGTGTGTGTGTTGTCGGTGTTGTGTGTGTGTTGTCGGTGTGTGTGTGTGTTGTCGGTGTGTGTGTGTGTGTGTGTGTGTGTCGGTGTGTGTGTGTGTTGTCGGTGTGTGTGTGTGTGTGTGTTGTCGGTGTGTGTGTGTTGTCAGTGTGTGTGTGTGTGTGTGTTGTCGGTGTGTGTGTGTGTGTGTGTTGTCGGTGTGTGTGTGTGTGTGTGTTTGTGTTGTCGGTGTGTATGTGTGTGTGTGTGTTGTGTGTGTGTGTGTTGTCGGTGTGTGTGTGTGTTGTCGGTGTGTGTGTGTGTGTGTTGTCGGTGTGTGTGTGTGTGTGTTGTCGGTGTGTGTGTGTGTTGTCGGTGTGTGTGTGTGTGTTGTCGGTTTGTGTGTGTGTGTTGTCGGTGTGTGTGTGTGTGTTGTCGGTGTGTGTGTGTGTGTGTTGTCGGTGTGTGTGTGTGTGTGTTGTCGGTGTGTGTGTGTGTATGTGTTGTCGGTGTGTGTGTGTGTGTGTTGTCGGTGTGTGTGTGTGTGTTGTCGGTGTGTGTGTGTGTGTTGTCGGTGTGTGTGTGTGTGTGTTGTCGGTGTGTGTGTGTGTGTGGTGTTGTCGGTGTGTGTGTGTGTGTGTGTTGTCGGTGTGTGTGTGTGTGTGTGTGTGTCGGTGTGTTGTCGGTGTGTGTGTGTGTGTGTTGTCGGTGTGTGTGTGTGTGTGTTGTCGGTGTGTGTGTGTGTGTGTGTTGTCGGTGTGTGTGTGTTGTCGGTGTGTGTGTGTGTGTGTTGTCAGTGTGTGTGTGTGTGTGTGTTGTCGGTGTGTGTGTGTGTGTGTGTTGTCGGTGTGTGTGTGTGTGTGATGTCGGTGTTGTGTGTGTGTGTGTTGTCGGTGTGTGTGTGTGTGTGTGTTTGTGTTGTCGGTGTGTGTGTGTGTGTGTGTGTTGTGTGTGTGTGTGTTGTCGGTGTGTGTGTGTGTTGTCGGTGTGTGTGTGTGTGTGTTGTCGGTGTGTGTGTGTGTGTGTTGTCGGTGTGTGTGTGTGTTGTCGGTGTGTGTGTGTGTGTTGTCGGTGTGTGTGTGTGTGTTGTCGGTGTGTGTGTGTGTGTTGTCGGTGTGTATGTGTGTGTGTTGTCAGTGTGTGTGTGTGTGTGTTGTCGGTGTGTGTGTGTTTATGTGTTGTCGGTGTGTGTGTGTGTGTGTTGTCGGTGTGTGTGTGTGTGTTGTCGGTGTGTATGTGTGTGTGTTGTCAGTGTGTGTGTGTGTGTGTTGTCGGTGTGTGTGTGTTTATGTGTTGTCGGTGTGTGTGTGTGTGTGTTGTCGGTGTGTGTGTGTGAGTTGTCGGTGTGTGTGTGTGTGTTGTCGGTGTGTGTGTGTGTGTGTTGTCGGTGTGTGTGTGTGTGTGTGTGTTGTCGGTGTGTGTGTGTGTGTGTGTTGTCGGTGTGTGTGTGTGTGTGTTGTCGGTGTGTGTGTGTTGTCGGTGTGTGTGTGTGTTGTCGGTGTGTGTGTGTGTGTTGTCGGTGTGTGTGTGTGTGTTGTTGGTGTGTGTGTGTGTTGTCGGTGTGTGTGTGTGTGTTGTGTGTGTGTGTGTTGTCGGTGTGTGTGTGTGTTGTCGGTGTGTGTGTGTGTGTGTGTGTGTTGTCGGTGTGTGTGTGTGTGTGTTGTCGGTGTGTGTGTGTGTGTGTTGTCGGTGTGTGTGTGTGTGTGTGTTGTCGGTGTGTGTGTGTGTGTTGTCGGTGTGTGTGTGTGTGTGTTGTCGGTGTGTGTCTGTGTGTGTGTTGTCGGTGTGTGTGTGTGTGTGTGTTGTCGGTGTGTGTGTGTGTGTGTGTGTTGTCGGTGTGTGTGTGTTGTCGGTGTGTGTGTGTGTTGTCGGTGTGTTGTCGGTGTGTGTGTGTGTGTGTTGTCGGTGTGTGTGTGTGTGTGTTGTCGGTGTGTGTGTGTGTGTGTTGTCGGTGTGTGTGTGTTGTCGGTGTGTGTGTGTGTGTGTCAGTGTGTGTGTGTGTGTGTGTTGTCGGTGTGTGTGTGTGTGTGTGTTGTCGGTGTGTGTGTGTGTGTGATGTCGGTGTTGTGTGTGTGTGTGTTGTCGGTGTGTGTGTGTGTGTGTGTTTGTGTTGTCGGTGTGTGTGTGTGTGTGTGTGTGTGTGTGTGTGTGTGTTGTCGGTGTGTGTGTGTGTGTGTTGTCGGTGTGTGTGTGTGTGTGTTGTCGGTGTGTGTGTGTGTGTGTTGTCGGTGTGTGTGTGTGTTGTCGGTGTGTGTGTGTGTGTTGTCGGTGTGTGTGTGTGTGTTGTCGGTGTGTGTGTGTGTGTTGTCGGTGTGTATGTGTGTGTGTTGTCAGTGTGTGTGTGTGTGTGTTGTCGGTGTGTGTGTGTTTATGTGTTGTCGGTGTGTGTGTGTGTGTGTTGTCGGTGTGTGTGTGTGTGTGTTGTCGGTGTGTATGTGTGTGTGTTGTCAGTGTGTGTGTGTGTGTGTTGTCGGTGTGTGTGTGTTTATGTGTTGTCGGTGTGTGTGTGTGTGTGTTGTCGGTGTGTGTGTGTGAGTTGTCGGTGTGTGTGTGTGTGTTGTCGGTGTGTGTGTGTGTGTGTTGTCGGTGTGTGTGTGTGTGTGTGTGTTGTCGGTGTGTGTGTGTGTGTGTGTTGTCGGTGTGTGTGTGTGTGTGTTGTCGGTGTGTGTGTGTTGTCGGTGTGTGTGTGTGTTGTCGGTGTGTTGTCGGTGTGTGTGTGTGTGTTGTCGGTGTGTGTGTGTGTGTTGTTGGTGTGTGTGTGTGTTGTCGGTGTGTGTGTGTGTGTTGTGTGTGTGTGTGTTGTCGGTGTGTGTGTGTGTTGTCGGTGTGTGTGTGTGTGTGTGTGTTGTCGGTGTGTGTGTGTGTGTGTTGTCGGTGTGTGTGTGTGTGTGTTGTCGGTGTGTGTGTGTGTGTGTGTTGTCGGTGTGTGTGTGTGTGTTGTCGGTGTGTGTGTGTGTGTGTTGTCGGTGTGTGTGTGTGTGTTGTGTGTGTGTGTGTTGTCGGTGTGTGTGTGTGTGTGTTGTCGGTGTGTGTGTGTGTGTGTTGTCGGTGTGTGTGTGTGTGTTGTCGGTGTGTGTGTGTGTGTGTTGTCGGTGTGTGTGTGTGTGTGTGTGTGTGTGTGTGTTGTCGGTGTGTGTGTGTGTGTGTTGTCGGTGTGTGTGTGTGTGTGTTGTCGGTGTGTGTGTGTTACGGGGTGTGTGTGTGTGTGTTGTCAGTGTGTGTGTGTGTGTGTGTTGTCGGTGTGTGTGTGTGTGTGTTGTCGGTGTGTGTGTGTGTGATGTCGGTGTTGTGTGTGTGTGTGTTGTCGGTGTGTGTGTGTGTTGTCGGTGTTGTGTGTGTGTTGTCGGTGTGTGTGTGTGTTGTCGGTGTGTGTGTGTGTGTGTGTGTGTGTTGTCGGTGTGTGTGTGTTGTCGGTGTGTGTGTGTGTGTGTTGTCGTGTGTGTGTGTGTGTGTTGTCGGTGTGTGTGTGTTGTCAGTGTGTGTGTGTGTGTGTGTTGTCGGTGTGTGTGTGTGTGTGTGTTGTCGGTGTGTGTGTGTGTGTGTGTTTGTGTTGTCGGTGTGTATGTGTGTGTGTGTGTTGTGTGTGTGTGTGTTGTCGGTGTGTGTGTGTGTTGTCGGTGTGTGTGTGTGTGTGTTGTCGGTGTGTGTGTGTGTGTGTGTTGTCGGTGTGTGTGTGTGTGTGTGTTGTCGGTGTGTGTGTGTGTGTGTGTTGTCGGTGTGTGTGTGTTGTCGGTGTGTGTGTGTGTTGTCGGTGTGTTGTCGGTGTGTGTGTGTGTGTGTTGTCGGTGTGTGTGTGTGTGTGTTGTCGGTGTGTGTGTGTGTGTGTTGTCGGTGTGTGTGTGTTGTCGGTGTGTGTGTGTGTGTGTTGTCAGTGTGTGTGTGTGTGTGTGTTGTCGGTGTGTGTGTGTGTGTGTGTTGTCGGTGTGTGTGTGTGTGTATGTCGGTGTTGTGTGTGTGTGTGTTGTCGGTGTGTGTGTGTGTGTGTGTTTGTGTTGTCGGTGTGTGTGTGTGTGTGTGTGTTGTGTGTGTGTGTGTTGTCGGTGTGTGTGTGTGTTGTCGGTGTGTGTGTGTGTGTGTTGTCGGTGTGTGTGTGTGTGTGTTGTCGGTGTGTGTGTGTGTTGTCGGTGTGTGTGTGTGTGTTGTCGGTGTGTGTGTGTGTGTTGTCGGTGTGTGTGTGTGTGTTGTCGGTGTGTATGTGTGTGTGTTGTCAGTGTGTGTGTGTGTGTGTTGTCGGTGTGTGTGTGTTTATGTGTTGTCGGTGTGTGTGTGTGTGTGTTGTCGGTGTGTGTGTGTGTGTTGTCGGTGTGTATGTGTGTGTGTTGTCAGTGTGTGTGTGTGTGTGTTGTCGGTGTGTGTGTGTTTATGTGTTGTCGGTGTGTGTGTGTGTGTTGTCGGTGTGTGTGTGTGAGTTGTCGGTGTGTGTGTGTGTGTTGTCGGTGTGTGTGTGTGTGTGTGTGTTGTCGGTGTGTGTGTGTGTGTGTGTGTTGTCGGTGTGTGTGTGTGTGTGAGTTGTCGGTGTGTGTGTGTGTGTGTTGTCGGTGTGTGTGTGTTGTCGGTGTGTGTGTGTGTTGTCGGTGTGTGTGTGTGTGTTGTCGGTGTGTGTGTGTGTGTTGTTGGTGTGTGTGTGTGTTGTCGGTGTGTGTGTGTGTGTTGTGTGTGTGTGTGTTGTCGGTGTGTGTGTGTGTTGTCGGTGTGTGTGTGTGTGTGTGTGTGTTGTCGGTGTGTGTGTGTGTGTGTTGTCGGTGTGTGTGTGTGTGTGTTGTCGGTGTGTGTGTGGTGTGTGTGTTGTCGGTGTGTGTGTGTGTGTTG